>NC_092563.1:110000-727500 GCF_037975245.1 Apostichopus japonicus | reverse complement strand
GCGGGAACTTGGTATGATCGTTCAAAGTACTTTGGAATGCTTGGAGAAATGTTTAATACTTATTTATATAGATCGAGACTTATCTTGCTCCATTTCACCCATAACGTAAAGAATTCATTAACGGAAGTAATAAGCTCAATGATAGATTAGATTCTTTGGCTTCAAACGGTTTAACTTTTTTGTTCACCAACAATTTGTCGTTACCTTGACCGATTTGTCTGACTTATGATAACATATTGTAATATAAAAGGGTTTATGGAATAAACGAATAATCTGCAGGTTATACATAGTTATATGAAATAAACACACAACTGTTTTTATAAACAAGTTGGTTGGTTAGGACTGTTATCATCTTTCTAAGTTGCAGAGTTTCATGATGTCTTCATTTAGGTGGCATAAATATTCAATGCGAAACTGGTCCCATCTTATGCTCGCGTCCCCCATATATGGGAGAAAAAATGCCGATAGCTGTGATATTTATAATAAGGTTTTCAGTTAAACATGGAGTGTACAAAACATAACGAACAAACGGTATTGGACGTTTACTTAGTAGACTAAATATTAAAAAGCTACCATATGCCTACATTAAGTGCAGGCATATATACATGTTTATAACCGTGGCACTTATAAATACACATTAAAAACGAAATACTGTTTTGCGATGGTTCTGCGAACAGCATTTATTACCCCCTTAATTCCAAAGGAGTGATAGTCCAATCTTTGACGAGATAAATAACTCTTTTAAGCAGTGATTTTGACCGACATCCCAAACAAACCTTTTATAGAGAAAGTCACCCAAGAAAGAAAATGCATGGGCACGAAAAACCAAACAACGAACTGACTGATTCGCTCCCAACCCCAGTCTCCCTTTGTATCGAGACCGTGACTGTGTGATCATCGTCAGGTGTGTATCACGATTCCACTAGAAGGGGAACATTATGCTTCACATGATCTTAGACAAAAAGCCGGGAAGCGACGTCCCACACTATTGGCTTCACTCAGAGGTATAGTTTAAAATCAAATGATATTTTGCTCCATTTGCGCTCTACATTTGTGAACGATTTCACTTTTAGGAAGCAGTGGGATTCACTCGTCAACATGGAATGATTTTCCTATTATAGTAGAACCACTCAGCTGGCATGAGTGAATATTCATTCTTTGGAATATAAAGAGTAGCAAATTTGTCAAAAAAAATAAAATAGATAAATTATCCGTGCGTATAACTATACGAAGATGAAATAAAAATTAAAAAAATGTAAAAAAAAAATAACAAAATTTATGAGACGATAGATCCACATTATCATGTACGGAATAGGTCTTGAACAGATGTGATGACGTCATCATAAAAATTTGCAATCGAGGTTTTCAAGATTTTTTTATTTATTTTTTGGAAATAGAGATTTAATTCATCTATTTCCAACCTCGGCCCAAACAGAAAAAAGTTGTCTTTAACCTTTGCCCCCACCCCCAAAGGAACATATTCCAACAAAATGGATGACATTTACCTCAGAAGTATTATATGAATCCTCCAATTCGACGCACACATGCACATACGCGATCATGTAACACATTTCAAACTCCAAAGACTGGAGTCTTCGCTGAGTGTTATAATATAGATATAAAATGTTGGTACGACCATGGAGCTATAACCACGGATCTTGTTAAGTTCATAGGCTATTGGAGGTTCTTAATCATTCGTTATAACACCACTAAGAACAAATTATCAACGAAACATGATGAACAGTGGTAGGGAGAGGGGTGGGTGGGTGGGGGGGGGGGTCAGTCCCGACCATCATTAGCTTAATGAGGATGCGATGATATATGTGGCGACCATTGAGTTATACAACTGACAGGACGTAGATATAATTAATATTGCCTCCAAGTTTCAGCATATTCTAAAAACTTGTTTCAAGACTATTTTGCTGCAGGTGTTACCTCTCTAAATTATTTCCAGACATCGAGAGAGCTGAAATTAGATCATTAATCGGCTAACTGAGGCAAGAAGCTATGAAGGAGGTGGTAAAACAATCATTAAATGTGAACTATATAGCTGACCATTTTCGGTCTGTCTAGCATATTTCTAGCAATGAAAAAAAGAAGAAGAGCTTTCTCTCTTTGGGATAAATCCAGGATAAATCATGGTTTTGCTCTTACGTCCAGTATAGTATAAGACTTCAAGAACAAGACTTGTAGATGCATATTTATGACGTCTGTTTAGAAAGATATGGCCATGGTACAGGGAAGGAGTGCAATGGAGAGCCGTGTAGGGAATGGGGAACGGTATCGGGGGGTAGTGGGGACGGTATCGGGAGGTAGTGGGGACGGTATCGGGAGGTAGTGGGGACGGTATCGGGAGGTAGTAGGGACGGTATCGGGAGGTAGTTGGGACGGTATCGTGAGGTAGTGGGGACAGTATATAGGGAGGGAGAACGGTATCGGGAGGTAGTTGGGACGGTATCGGGAGGTAGTGGGGACGGTACCGGGAGGAAGTGGGGACAGTATATAGGGAAGGAGAATGGTAGCCTATAAGGAGGATGTAGGGACGGTATAGGGAGATGGCAAGATAGGGAAATTATTCATTACGGCTGTCTACATACATAAGTCGAAAACTGTTGGTTTATAGGGCTTCTTCTGTTCTTAACAATCTTAGAGAAGCAACCATTCGTCTTGTATGAGGTGTGCCAGCTAGGTGAGTACATATTATTCTTCTATTGTCATCTCGATATACGTTCTGCCCGATAGCTGAACCCGAGATCACAGTGGGACAGACTATTGTCATTTGGTATTCGCTTGACGTATTTGGTGCCCCCTCAGCGGAAGGTATCTAGCTCTCAATAACGTTACAAAATATGGCAAAACCAGAGGGACTTCCGCTCTGTGACTTTGTTCTATATAAGACTAGACCTCGGTGTACATGTAACTAATATTTTTGGAAGAAACCTCAGGAAATTCAAAGGTATAGTTAATACGCCCACTTCAATGGAAAGGTTAAATGGATGTACATGATATATAGAAACAAACGGCTACAAGCAACATTATGCTTTATTCTTCGAATAACAAAATATCCCTTTTTTCATCGTTCGCGGTATAATGTTGTCGAATTGAATTATTTTTGTACCATGAATCAACTTCCAAGTAATGCACTAACATATTGTGACTAATTGTGATGTCACGATTCCGACGCTAAATGCAACTGTAGATATTACCATATATGCATATGCGAACATGCGATTAAACTGAACGTTAGGTATTTCCCCTTCAACTGTGTAACCCGAGGTTAAAGGAAAATAAGGTAATGGTCCTTTTGGCGTTCCATAGTTAGGGTGAAAAAATGGGGTGGGTTGTTCTGGTGCTTGCGAGTCACTTCGCCCAACAACCATTTCGCCCAACTGCCATTTCGCCCAACCAGCCTGGTCATTTCGCCCAACCGCGTTGGTCATTTCGCCCAACCAGCATGGTCAGTTCGCCCAACCGTGTTGGTCATTTCGCCCAACCGTGTTGGTCATTTCGCCCAACCGTGTTGGTCATTTCGCCCAACCTTATTTTTACTAATATTCAGTCAGAATAATATTACTTTTTCTATTCCACCAGTTCAATTTGATTTATTTTGGGTAAGGTTACTTCGTAATAGGTAAATAAAGTGAGGTCCGCTCGATATCGATCGGAGTCTGAGCAGTTATTTCGGGTATAATGGGAGGATTACACTACTTTAGGCGTTTACGCATACAATGGAAGTTATATTATTATACAAACAAAGGGGAATCGGTGTGGAATAATATAACCGTTTCTATTTCACTAGTTCAATTTGATTTATTTTGGGTTATATTATTGGTAGTTATATTATTATTATTATTATATGGAAGTTATATTATTATATAAACAAAGGGGAATCGGTGTGGAATAATATAACCGTTTCTATTTCACTAATTCAATTTTATTTATTTTGGGTTAAATTATTGGAAGTTACATATGTAGGCCTAATCAATTTAACCACGACTTCAAGTTTCCTTAATACTCGGTTCGTATCCCGTAACGTTAACAATTCCCGACCGTTTACTATAAAACCTATCAAACCTAACCCCTAAAATACTGGTCCATCCTACTGACTAACAATTCCGGAACGTTAAGTGACAAACAATATATATATATAAAACCCGTCCGTAATATTTATCAATGTAACCACATATGTAATCACATATGTAGGCCTAATCAATTTAACCACGACTTCAAGTTTCCTTAATACTCGGTTCGTATCCCGTAACGTTAACAATTCCCGACCGTTTACTATCAAACCTATCAAACCTAACCCCTAAAACACTGATCCATCCTCAAGATTCCTTAATATTCGGTTCGTATTCTGTAACGTTTCCTTACTAAAGTTATACAAAGAAAAGGACTTCAAGTTTCCTTAATATTCCTTAATATTCGAACGTTTACTATCAAACCTAACCCCCAACACACTGATCGGTCCTCAAGTTTCCTTAATATTCGGTTCGTATCCTGTAACTTTAACAATTCCCGAACGTTTACTTTTCAAGTATCATATTTAATCAAGGTTGGGCGAAATGACCAGACTGGTTGGGCGAAATGACCAGGCTGGTTGGGCGAAATGACCAGGCTGGTTGGGCGAAATGACCAGGCTGGTTGGGCGAAATGACCAGGCTGGTTGGGCGAAATGACCAGGCTGGTTGGGCGAAATGGTAAGGTTGGGCGAAATGGCAGTTGGGCGAAATGGTTGTTGGGCGAAGTGTCCTGCTTCCGTTCTGGTGGCATAAGTGGACTGTATTAAAATAGTGACTTTGTTTGTGATGTGCACATAATTTATTCACTTACTGCAAATTCACAAAAGAAAATGATCTTCTAATAATCAAAACAAACTATTGATATTTGAGACCAGACTCCGTTCTCAAAATCAGACCTAGTCATATACGTATGACCAATGTTAAGTAAATATTTGATAATTTAGACATTTAGGTTTGCTTCAATATCAGATGGTCTGAGCACTCCGGTCAACGAAACCTCATTTAAGCATATGTGGACTTTGTATGAAAGATATAACAACCCAAATAATATAATATCAGTGGACCGGGAAAAGTATACGTTGAAATTCCTCAACTTATATTTTTGGTGAAACGATTGAGGGTATTTTTTTTTTATCGACAACATAATAGTGATTTACGGTATACTTTCATAGCATCCCAACTTCCGTTTTTCTTTTTGCCATTGTTTGTGTGTGGAAATATCATAAATTATTAACCTTATACAAAACACGTTTGCGCGTGCCGAATTGCGATTTCTTGGTTGAAAAACAGCGAAGTAAATTTGGACACCCCTGAATTAAAAATTATAAAACAAAACGAATATGATTTATTTGGCGGGCGATTATTCGTGTGATTGGTTAGGACCCGCCATTACGCCGGCTTGAGATAAACCACAGAGGAGATCACCAATGTGGCGTCACTGCATTGAAAGCAGCTTGTTGCATTTCCAGCATCACACGAGTCTCTCGTGAAAAACTGATCAAAACCCGCTAGCATTTTTATAGAAATTTTTAATAAAATCTCTTCAAAACGAACATCACCACTTAACATTGACGTGTACATGGTTTCCAAGGCCAGGGGAGGGGGGGGGTCTTGGGGAGGGTAAAATTCTCAATTCCCCGACTGAATTAGATAGAGAAATGAACCTGACATAGTAGGGCCAGAGTAGGGTCCACTGTCTTATGAAGACAGAGTTGCTCAAGTAAATTGAGACCAGGTTATAATCTTGAGATGATCAGCTTCTTAAGAAGAAATAGCCCATGTTATTTTTCATGTTAATGATTTAGATAACCCGGAAAATACAAAACAATACTTCACCAAAGCATACACATAACTGAGTACAGGTCAAAATGATAAACACCATCACCGTGACAACGAATCAGGCTCGTAGCGAGTCTGTACTCAATTCTATATCATTCACACATAGTATTTTAGAAACTATATATATATAGAGAGTTCTACTTGTAACTGTACTGTTCTCGTGCTGGTAGTACTATGCACTTTTACCCCAAAGACTGATAAATTCACTCTTTTTAGAGTGTCCAAATTGATCGCTGATTGAAAAAGAAGGAATTTTAACTATTATATTATTAACTAGCTTCACTCAAACGCCTGCTCTAAACATAAACTATTTCCGCTCTATATTTGGAGAAGTTATGTGTGTTGGATATATACTCATTAGTGAAAGAATTGAAATTCACTCTACAAAAGAGTGGTTATCATCGACACTCTAACAGAGTGAATTTTCACCCTTTGTAGTAATTGATCGTATTAGTCTACAGACGAATGTCATTACATGTCTGTTTCATGTCTGTGTAATTGTAACTTGTTTATTGTCTCTTTATCATATCAATAAAGTTATCATTTATAGACCTATAACCCGTGTGTATTACTTTTAACTCATGACAATATCTTGTACTGATTTAGGGGTGTGGATACTCTGTCGACCCGGATTCAACTATGTACGGTGTGGGGTGGGTATAAATGTCACAGAATTCTGTGCAATGACGTCATCACACCATTATGATTACAAACGTCTGAAGCGTCATAACAGTAATGCCATATAATGACTGTCTAACAGTTTCCTTCCGTGCTATCTTGATGAGTTAGATTACACGTGAGTTATGTTTAGTTTTGTTGTTGTACGAGAGATTTGAATTGATTCAGTTTAAAATAAAAAGAGAGTTGTAGTAAAAACAAAACCACATAAAATATTAATATCAATAAGGGAAATTGATTTCAAGCTGATCAGTTCGTCGGTCGGGGCAAATGTTTCAGTCGGGAGATGTTTTACACTCAGCCAGGGGACAGTAGACCAGCGCTACAAGTGTACACCCCCCCACCACCACCACACCCACCCCTCCCCACCACCACCACCACACCCATCCCTCCCCTGCCACCACACCCACCCCTTATTAACCTAACAAAAAGTCAAGAGATCTTATGCCCCAGAATGCACCATTGGACGTCCAAACTCTCTCTTTCTTTGTTGTTGTCTGATTTGTTCTTAAATGAAGGTAATATCCAACCACCCCAGTTCCCTCCTTCCTTTCTATTATACTCTTGAGCCGCCTCGGGCTCTACCCACATCAGTCATGGGAATTTTTAGAATATTCCTTTCCCATTCCACACACACACAGACCTTTGAAGTGCACGCCACTGATTTTTGGGTTAAAATATACGGTCTTATTTATATTGGGGTACCTAATCACGACCCAGTTTGCCAATTAAAAGCGTTCCCATATGTAGGACCTATGAAACTCAGTAAAAAAAAACATGTACAAGAAGCTAATTCATTAATATGGAAAATTGCTTTTTCCCGCTGTTAATTTCAAACAACTATAGAATAACTCAGATACGTTGATAAGAAGCTAACATTGATAACAACTTCATCCTTTCAGAGACGTTTACATTCAAAGAAGAATTCTGCCCTATTATTATCTCTACATAACATGAAACAACTTCGTGCTCAATTTCCTATCACACTGAGCGCCCTCTACTTTTGAGAGTATAACAGCCTCTTCGGATTGCCGTCTTTGTGTCCGACAATCGCTGATTGTATTGAACACACACGTGCACGCACCTACGAGGAAAACTTCAAAACAACTTCCTACAAAAGTTAGAATTGCGCATGCGTGGCAAGTGACATGATCAGATGCCTACTGCAGCTCCGACCTCCCAATGGCTTATTACGAAATTTCAACGTAACGTATTTCTTCAAATTCTTCTTTCTTTTTGCTTTGGTGCGTAAAATTAAGGAATGAATAAATAAACAAACAAAAAATAGAAACAAAAGCTCCACAATAATGATTCAAAGTCTCGAGCAAGAAGAGAAATATTTACGCAAGACGCAAACTTAGTGTTAATCCAACACTGAATGGTTTCCATTTTGAATGATCTGCAGACATTGCAAAAGTATACGTAGCCTCATGTTAGCCTACTCACCAAAAGCACACTAATAACCTTACGTTGCATGCACCCCCCCCCCCTCCACACACACATACATACACACTGTGACACACATACACATATACATTGGTTCTTTTCTCTGTCCTCTGTGACGTGTATTTACAGAAGGAGTGAGTTCTCAGCCTATAATGAGACGGTGGAATATTATCATGGACAAATAATAGACCCCCAATCAGGACTGATCAATAGAAACCACACAGTGTAAGACATTTAGGTTGTTTATTCGAAAGATTTTACATAGACGAAAACTGCATTCAGTATATATATATAGGAGACTTATTTGTTATGTCTATTCCATATCAGGCGCCAACAGTTAGTATTTATCTTTCTTTGAAATAGGGAAGGTCTTTCTTTCTTCTTTCTATCGCCTTTTCACCAATGATTTCTCACTTTTAAATCCATTTATAGGTCTCCCTGAATGTTTACGTCTTTTTTTAATACATTGCTTGTCTATTTCACGAGCAGTTCAATTCTTTTTTTTTCTTTTTTTCTCACCCGATGTTCTTGGCCTGGTCACGAATTACGAATTATACCGGCTGAACAACACCTTGTTTTGCACCCGCATATATTGGTTACTAGGGCAGAAACACATAATTAGTTCGAGGGACGAATAAATAACATTACAGTAAGGACACTCGTCGAAGCAGAAATTAGACGCGCAAACTTTGTTATGATTTTTTATTTCTGTGCGGTGTCTGAAAATAATCGATTCTGAGGTATATGACGCTCAATATTTGGATTAAGCAAAAACCTTAACCCTTCTCAAAAAAAGAAAAACATTATAAAAAAAAACGAGAAAATAAAAAGCGCACACCCACACAGACATCAAACTAAGGTTGAACGAATGGACTGAGTCTTATGTATATTATTAATACGGCAGTGTGCATCAGTTTTTCTCCATACAAATCACTATAGGATACAGCAAAGCACACTTTCAGTTGCTGTGTGTAGATGTAACAATGTGCGAGGGCTCTTTTTTGCTTTAAAAAAAAAACCTTGGCGAGCCTGAGCAAATTTACTTTAGTCCGTGTCGTAAACAGCATTGTTTCGCTTGGCTGTTTTGACTTCATGTATTTAAGAGATACAGCAAACAAATATTGCGCTGAGGTTGTTCACCTCTATTTCGTGGGATCGCTCAGCCCCTTTTATGGACAGAACTTTGTTTACAAGTTATGGCACAATAGGAAGAATCTACTACACTCAATGATCTGGTTATCGCGTCTATTGTGTAAATATAACAGTGGGGGATTTTGCACGGTTCGTTCCATTCAGTTCTTCTCTAGCCATGCTAGCAGCAGGATGCATTCTCACGCGGAAGGCAGTCGGTAATAGCGGAAGGCAACAAACTTTATTTTAACGGACTTTGAAAAAAACAGAGGCTCTGCTCCGCCAAACATGTTATACGCTCTTCGGACCATTTCTGTTTTGGGGCTGAATTCTTTGATAGGCATTACAGATCACTATTTTGTTCTCGGTGGGACTATTTCTTCGGTGTTTGTATTTTTACCGTTGTGAGACAGTGAGAGCTTCAAAAGAAAGAAAGAAACCATTGCATTCCATGTATCATTTTGTACTGTTTAACGTATAATTAAACAAATCTTGCAAAAGAGAAAAAAAAAAGTAAAAAGGAAAAGAAAGAGGATAAGGAAGAAATAAAACAACGTTTTTCATTTGAAATAAAATCAAAGTTTTAAGAGAGAGGTTTCTATTATATATTCGATCGGATATAAAACTTGAAATTATTAATTGCTATACATTTCGAAAACTCTTAGCAATAAAAAGTTAGTCTTTTTCTCTCTCTAAAAATATGGCTCTTAGGAAAACAAGTGCGGTTAGTAAATCGATAGATAATGTTTTGAATTTAAGAAAATATCGACGGATTTTACATTTGCAACAAACACAGACATCTTCTGTGACCTCAATCACGTTCACTAATGAGGACCAGGTAGATGAGATCTGTCATAGTACCAGTGCAGGGGTACAACCATACGATAAAATACCCGGACCGGACGGCTGGCCGTTACTTGGCACTCTCGGGACCTACTTATTCGGGAAAGGACTTAGTCGGCTGTACGAGCACCAGGTAAGAACTTAATTCAGTTAAGAACGAAAACATAACTCAAAACTCTAAATAAGTTATAACTCTCCCTCAAGGCTAATGAAATTACACCTTTTACTTCATAGGCTAAATCATATACCCCCTCCCTCCTCCCCCCCCCCCCCCATATAGCCAGTCCACCGAAAGACAGAAATATTACTGCTTATGTTTATACAGGCATATATCTCTACATATAAACTGTACTTAATAGTTTAGAATTTTTGAAGAAACATCGCTGATCGTCGCTCCCACCGCACCCTCCTTTCACATGGGTACTGGGTACTCTCCACAATTTATTTAATAACTGCATGGATGTGAGAGAATGATTTTCTCGCACCTCACCCCCCCCCCCGCCCCACCCCACCCCCAAACAATTACCAATTACCAATTACAAATCTCAATCCACCCCATGCAGTTGGAATTAAATTTCGATTGATGCAAGAACCTTACCTCTCCTCTCCTCTCCTCACCTCCACATCCCATCCAATCCCTTCCTCACCCCCCCCCCCCCTCCCCTTGCTCCCTTGAATCTGTTGTTTTTTCAATTATCGTTCTGTGAATAAAATACCGATAATTTTGAACAATGTTAGCAAATCTAGGTTACACAGTGTTAGCAAATTTCTTTGCTCTTTTCATTTTTCTAAACATATTTCCAAGTCCATTTAGCTTTTTCTTTTGTTATCTATTTAAATTAATTTAACTTTTAATAAATTATTTATGACATTATAGATAATATGACAGGCAGGAAAAGTACATACCAAACAGTACATACCATGGTTGGAAGGAACTTTTATATTTTAATTTTAACCTTTCTTAAACATTTTATTAATTGAAAACTTAGACAATATTCTGGGTGCACCTCAACGTGAAGAGTTAGTTGCACTTTTCTCCAAATATAGAATATAGTTTTATATATATATATATATATATATATATATATATATATATAAATAAATAAATATATTTAACATAAATGTTTCCAGGAATCAATTTCCTCCCATTCTTGAAATGTAACATATATTGTAAACCTATTTGGAAATTGAAAGTTTATATAAACACATTATCGTAAGTGTCACGTTTACTGACGTGAGTATTGGCGTGTATCACGTATTACAATGAAAAGCAGCTCACGCCTCTTCTTTGAATTAGCCTATATACAGTACGCGAAGTGTTGTCATCCTTTGCGAAAGTAGTGTGCAATCATGAATAGCCTTAAACCGCACATTTCGTTGAATTGATCATACATTCACCCATGTCACACACAAAACAATGGATGGATATAGCCCAAGTTTTGTCAAAGATTAGGTGTTTAATACCGTACCTGTTCTTTAACAGTTACGTCGGAAACACTCAATATACAGGCATATTTCTACCTCTTAAACTGCAAATCGTATATCCACACACTCTGCATGGCTCTCCAATCTTATCTATTCCTTTTTCGAAGAGGCTCGTGATATACCTCAGTTGACGTAACCTCGGCATGATCACACGGTTATAGTTTCGATGTAAAGGGATTTGAAAGAGGAGCAAGTTATTGAGTCGGTTTTCATGCCCAGTCAATCTAGCTTGGTGACTTTTCTTTATAAAAAAATTAAAGTCAAGGTATATATACCCGAAAACACCATAAAGAAAACCCCATACTAACCCAAACCCGAAAACACCATAATGTCCTCCTAAATTGGATATAAGAATCGATGAAATTTAGGCGTAATATTTTGAATATTTCAATTCGTATAGTTGGCCAGATGGATCTCTGTATAGTTTCATTGAGGGGGTATCCAGTTATGTATATGTTAAACAATATGGTTTTAGTAAGTATGGCACCTCCAAATTATATTTCACAAAGTTAATATCGTTTGATAACTGTATACTGTTTTACCTCCATGGTTACAGGGACCTTGACACAGGTTTTTGAGACAGAGGGGCATGAGTCTGAAACCAATACTCATTGCGGGAATTTGGAATTGCCTATCTATCGCGACATAACGGCCTCGAGAAATTCATTACTTTTGAAGATTATTGGGTAACCGTTCCCCCTGGTCCCCCCCCCCCCCATTGTGTCAGGGACCTTGGTTTGCCACGCTCAGACTCTCGTGATGTAACTATAGGCTGATATAAATAAACCGTATATGAACGTGTAAATATGTTCCTAATATTGTTGCATTTGTGTCAAATCCTCGGCAAAAGTTATCATCCATTTTGAGGCGTAATTAAGTGCCAAATGGCGGACCGTACTGAAAAAATAATACTTGAATGAGAACGCAAATATGAATTGTAGTGGAAGTGTTAGGAAAATTCTAATAGTAATCGATTCATCAAACAAAACCACTTGCTTCTGCTAACTTGTCCAACCGTCGATAACGTTGCCCTACTACCATGAATAAATGTGTGGAAGTGGTCAGAAATTAGACCAGATGTATAGGTCAAGAGGTCAGTTGAAGGTCAAGAGGTCCATTGTAGGTCAATTCCGTCTTTACATGGAAATAATAACGCATAATGTCGGAGAAATACTCAAACTGTGTGGTCATTTTGTGATGTGGTAGACATTTTATCACATATTGACAATTTTTGTAACCATTACATTACACCTGCATGGAGCCACAATCCAGTGAAGTTGCAAAACAGTTTGGCCTTGATGGCTGTATGTAGATCGGACCAGGGGCGTAGCTAGACATTTGTTTTAAGGGTGACAATAATTTTCTATTGGGCAGGGGAAGGGCGCATAACCGATATTTGAGTTGGAGTGGGTGGACTTCACCCCCTCCCCCCACCCATTCGCCCGTCCTCTCCCCCGTGGCTATGCCATTGTATCGGGTTGAGACACACATTTTGTTTGCACAATTTTGTTACCGATATTTTTCCCGCCAATTTGAACCACGATGAAGTTGTTTGGAAAGTTTTGATAGTTCACCTATAGCCGCGTGGATAAGGACAAGAAGAATAGTCCAGGGTCGTGGGAGAGGGTTATCGACCAGAACGAGAGAGGTTAATAAAGAAACAAGTATATCTTGGTGTCCTCGTAACAATAGCCTCTTTGCAGTCCATTTGTGATTAGAGTTGTTGTTTTCGCGAGTATCTGACGCTGTTATTGATCCTACGAAATCCGTCTGTTTACTCCAGATCGGAGAATTTTATTTCAGCATCACCATATGGTATAACATCTCTGTCAATCTTAATTTGGTTCTAAGAATAGAGTTCAATAAACTTAAACACGGGGAAGTATGGGTTGATACGATAGGGTGAATTGGGGTGTTAGAGAGGGATGTAATAGGGATGGGGTGAAATGCACGGTTTTGATTGCTATCGGACGATTTATTTTATAATATTTTTTCTTTATAACCACACACAGAAGAATTAAAAGTCGAAAGATTTGTTTCTAGAGATGTTGACAAGCAACATAATGAATTGCCCACTTCATAATTTCTAGGCAGGGAGGGCTGGAAGAGAGGAAGGCTGATACCCTCCTCATAGTACTCCATTCTCCATTCAATATTAAAATATTCGGAAGCACCGTTATATTGCCTTTTTGTGGAATGGCCATCTCAGCTAAATGTAGCTATATTAAGGATTTAGAATTCTTCCTACGGATTGCGCGCAATCAGTTTCCATGCTATTGTGATTCTTGCATGTGTTTTGTTGCCATAGTGATGGTTGGCTATAGTTTACAATTGAAACCGTTTGAATCACCCAGGTACTTTCCCTTTGATCTCTCTGGCTTCATTTCACAAGAAACGATTTACAACGTGTCCGAACTTTGTACACAGTGGAATTAAATAGTAAGTCTTCTATGCTTGGTTAGCATATGTAGGTATCTGTCAACACTTCCGGCAAGAAATTAAGGTGAGCATAAATCAAACATTCACTAATATTGTTTAGCTACTCCTCAACTATGTTCTCCGAGTATCCCTCACCCCCCTCCCCCCCCCCCGCTTCACTCCACCCATTAAGAGTGCTGTCTTACGACCATAAAACAAGCCTGTCACGTTGGGTTTTAGGAGCGTGAAAAACCGACTCTGTCTTTCTCAATCATTATGTGTTTTCAGTTATTCTACTTATTTTCTTTTCCAGTTGTTGACCAGTTCCGTGATTGCTATATATACGTGCCAAAAATAAAAAGCCAGAACATCACAAATAACACAACACAGTTCGCTTCGTGGAGGGGAACGGGGAGGGGGTGGGGGGTCGTGTTTGATTTTCAATTAGAAGATGGTGTCCTTGGTTTGCCAGAGCTAGAGTTCTTTCTCTATAAAGGAACTCTACCCAGAGCACCTATGACACTGTTGTACACAAATACTCCGCATACATTTTTTTAAGTCGATAATTATTCAGCTTTCTTCGTCTATGTCACGACCTTCATGTGACTCTCTCTCTCGCTCCTATAGCGTTCGAACATTGAGGTTATTAAATTGCTTTTTATTTCATATTGTTTGAATTCTAAGAGACTGCTTCTTGATGAGCTACCTGGGATTTTCCCCGAGATATAAGTACGCCTGATCAATTATTTCCTAATGAAAGCGTTACACAGTTTACAGTGAAATCACAAGTTGAAGAACGAAAGTACTTATTGATTCGCACGATGCGTTTATTTATAGTGTACTGAAAGTTAGTTGATTGTTAATTTTCCATGAAACTGTACATAAGGATGAATTCAGTAGCTCAGAAATTATACCGTCAATGCCAAATACGCGGAACAAACGACATCTAAATTTGGCGCATAATATGGACAATAACATTTGGTTAAATATTTGAACCGATAGTTGCTATGGAGAGATGTTGCAGATGAATCTCTTGCAACAAAGTGTCTCTCCTAGTTAGTAATTAGCGAAGGTGAGCAGGAGAACGCTGGGTCTATAGGGAATTTTCGTTTATTTACAAAATGTCGATGCCCCATCCTCTGGGGTCTCCCCCCCCCACTTACAAACAGATACAGGCACGTACATTTTTGTGAATGAATTTTTAGTGATTAATAAAGAAGTGTTATATTGCACAATAGTTTGACCAATAATGGAGAACGCAAGCATCATGAATGAATGTAACCATGGAAAATATGCGTATCATCATTGCACGAATGGTTTGGGTGGTACGGCTTCCACGTATACACAATATGTGACTATGGGTAACGTCATGGTTGTGCTTTGATTGATGGGAGTCGTTAGAGTTATTTATTGCAGGCGATGCGGGGGTGGTGGTGGAGAGGTACTCGTTGAATGTTTTCATCTCATTTTTTTTTGGGGGGGGGAGGGGGGTTGGGCGTGAGGGGTAATTGTTGATTAGGAGGCGTTTTCGTACAACACTGCCTGGATTAGAACAAAAAAGATGATGTTAAGCTAAACCTACAAGAGGTGACCATGTAACCTCTGATACTTATTCTGCACAAGGTGATGGACATATGTTGTCGATGACGTGAGGAAACAGATTACATTGAAAGAGGTGTAGACATGAGCACTAGGCCTAAAAGGTTCATCCAGCATACATTTGCGTTTGTAAGTTCACAAAAATTTCCGGGCAGCTTCCCAAGACTTCCAAATAGCTTTCCTATACGGCCCTTTAACTCGTTAATATGCAGATATTCAGGAGGATGGGAAGGAGAGGGTAGAAGGGAGGGTTTGAGGGGCGTTGGAAGGAGGGTTGGAGGGGGAGATGATTAATCGAAACAATTCAAATGTGCCAAAGTTAATTGGTTTAAAGGCATATTTGGGAGACAAAAAGTAAGGCAAAATATAGAAAATTATAGTAAAACAATTTTAGTACGGTAAATCTGTAGATTTCGGTGACTGACGGGGGCTGATTCTCATGAAATTCTAGGTGAAGCGGAATGAGACAGGGGTAACCCTAGCTGGGCATAATTATCGCATTTACAGAGAACTAGTCAAGGTTACTCCATAACGCCAAACCATGGTGATATCTCCGTCAGAGCGTTACACAATAGGAAGTGATGTAATGAGTATATGAACTAAAGCTCTGCGATGTCATAACACAAGATACTATACGTATATAGATTTATTGGTTGTGGTTGACCGATAACAAAGAAATCATGTGACCTCTATGGTGGTATGACTTCCTAAAAGTTCATTCTTTCGTCTAGCAATCGACAAGTAAAATAAAAACAGAAGAAGACGATGAATGAATATACAGATGAGACTTATATATACATGAAGCAAACACCGTTCGTATATAGGCGTATATAGGGATAGCTTTATATGTATAAGGAAATAAGTATCTCTCCTCATTTCGTAAGGTAAGTTGCTCACTTGCGCCTTACCCTTTCACAAAATTTAACTTCAAGCCATGAGTTCAGGGTCACCGAGAGATAGGTCGGGCCCCGAGGAAAATGGAGGGGGGGGGGGTGGATAAAATGGTATTTTGTTTAGAGAAAACGAATTCCCACAGTACCCAGCTGCGATTGCGAAAATTTATGTTCACTTTTACATTACCCTAGCCTCATTTTTCTTATATATACAAGTGAATAAATGTTTGTGTGTATATATATATATATATATATATATATATAAACATATATATATATATATATATATAAACATATATATATATATATAAACATATATATATATATATTCGTTTGTATGACTTGTACCCTTAAGAATTTCGCTCTCCATGAATGAAGATCAGCAGAATATATTGTGGCATGGACTCAGTGGTATACTAACACAAGCTCTGTTCAACAGTTGGCTTTGTAGACCATGCAGAGAGCTGAATAGGTGCGTTACACTTAACAATTGAGACACGTTATAAATCGAACGACGCAGTGCCCGTTGTAACGAACTTCTTCGACCTACTTTTCAGAAAGTTTCCAAGCCCTGTAGCCTTCTACTTTTTTATGTGTACTTTGTAGGTCGCCTGAATTCATTTCACCAACGTTGAGGTTCAGGTGGTCGTCACTGATGTATTCCAAGGCACTTCGTTGCATAATTACATTCAGAAGATGATTGGTCACATAACGCTCACCCTGAGGGAGGGGAGGGATACCTGACCCCAATAATTTACACATCAATGATTTTCACACAGGTGTGGTGCAGTCACAGGTGGCAATTTCAGCACCTCTGAACATTGGTCTGACAACCCTCCCCCAATCTCAAACCCGTGTCAGGGCCGCGCGGGTAATGACTCGGTGATTCTTAGTGATATTAAAAAAAAATCACGGGTTCGTATTCGTTGTATCTTCTAATTCTGAATTATAGTAAATTGATTGATCGCGGTAAACGATGGAAGTCCGAGTTAGGCCAACAGTTCAGAATCTATCCCAATAGTATGCCAATATAGCTTTTTAAGAAAAGTCACTCAGAAATTAGAACCTGGGCACGAAAAGCCAAACAACCGAACGACTGATGCGTTCTAAACCCGTCCCAGTAGTGCATTGAGTCTGTGTCCGTGCAGGGAACATCGTCAAGTGTGTATCACGATTCCCCTAACAAGTGGAACATAAACCTGATCTTAGTGACTTTAGTAGTTTAAGATGTAGGCCTACCTACTCTATAACTTTCATAAAGACCTACAAAAACCTGGACAGCGATAGTTATTGCAATGATTATACTATAGCTGCAGCGATCAACTATATTAGCCAATCGTACTTTTGTGTACGAGACGGCGGTATATGCTCGTATATCGCCCGTAAGGAACGCCGTACAATGTTTACTATTTACCTTTGCTATAACTTGATCTATTATGGGAAATGGAACAGGAGTTCGTACTTAAGGTAATCAAAAGGCAGCCACAGCTGTTTAACGAAGTCCAAGCTGCAATATCGATTGCATATTGTGTTTAGCATGCATCCGCACATTGTCATCGGACACGTGCATGGTACTCATGCGAGAATAACTTTGGCTGGTCCCCAAAAGAACAATATCGCTGTCCTTTTGTACTCAGTTTGTGTATAAACACTAGAGTTTCTATTTGCAAACAATCGTTTATCAGTACGGCCAGTTAAATTAACAGCAGGGGCAAACTAGCATGACGTCATACTCAGACCTACCTGTATCTCTTTGATCGGAAGCGATCATCGAATTAGAAAGGACAGGTGTGTTGTGGGTCAAAGGTTAATCGCCCCAGGTAGTTTGAAAATGCATTTCTTCGTTTACAGGAGCTCGCGGTTGGATTTACTCCATTTTTAAAACCGATTAAACGGTCCCGGCCCGCCCGTCGTGTATCCCATAAGTTCTACCATTCAAAATACACTGATGCCTTTTGCCAGAAAGGGGCTCTCGCTGAGGTGGCAAACTGATACGGATATGTTTAGTGACATCGCGTTTCTTTGCCAACAGCAAACGGAACAACGAAAGGACACAATGATGATATGGGTGAACGTGCGGCAGAATGTCAACCTCCCCGGCTCCCCCATGGCAAGCTGTTGTACTTTCCATGTCAGTAACTTCACGCAGTGCATTGCACTATAAGGTAGTTCATTAGGTTACTTCCACGCTGTTACTGGAGGTGTTCAGGAACAGTTGTATCACTGAGGCAGAAAACACTGTCATCTCCTATCTATCTCTCTCTTTCTCTATGTATAGACTACGATTTTACAAACTGGAACTTTGTGCCATAATTTAAGGGTCTTCTTTCAGAGTTTCAAAGATTTCATTATTCTGATATCTTCATGTAGTAAATCACTGCACTCCCTGTATATGATAACTAAAGTCCGTTCTTCGTCAAACCAGAACCGAATATAGCCTATCACTAAACACTGAAAACCACCCACCCTAGTTTCGACCTAATTCTTCTTTCTCTGGCTTCTTTCCTCTTTCACCGTGAGTTCACTATGTGTAAACATAAAACCCATGAGCCTTGTAATTCCATGGAGTTATTAGAATTTATACGGTAAATGTTAACGCGCATTGTGACCACGAACATGCTTATGAGTTGTATCATACCATGATACCAGGCTAACACACAATAAGTATACAATGGCTAATATACGGTGCCCTTCCTTCATATACCCTTCCGCCTCAACAAATAGTACTCTTGTGTTTAAACCTGAAGCGAATGTATGTTTATCTTTAGTGTTGCTTAGAATGATACGTGTTAAAGTGTAAGTGGTAATACTGATTGGAAAATAACTTGGTATAGATATGAACAATCGAGTTAAATCTTAAGCACGTAGGGCAAACATTTCAAATGGGATACATCATAAATTACTTACAGTGTTTGAATCTAGCTGTCATGGGTATGACCTTTGACGTTAACTACGAAAGTCGTATCCTGTAGTTACGTACATTCATATGCCGTACTGGTAATTACCATGCCTTTTACTTGCTAAGTAACTTTAATAATGAACGCCATTAATGGTACTTCCAGCTGTCTTTACGCACTAACTTCTCAAATTTAATCTTCGGTTTGAAAGGAGGAAGGAAAAGTACCATTTGTTACACTCCATGTGGCGCCAACAATTATTGGAAGAGCATGCATGGACCATATACATTGGATCACAGAGTCTGTCTCTATAGCCTAGTTTGGATGTAAATAGTTACAACATTTGTAGTAAACCTGGGAAGTGATAACTGGTCAGTGGCGACACCATTTTGGAAGGGTGTAAGAAGAGACAAAAGCCCCCTCAGTTAAAACTCTTGAACAGCTCACACACAGTTCACAGGTTATATAGTAGGCCGTGTGCCGGATCTGAATCGTGCACCGAGGCTCTATCCGAGGCACGTGACAGGCGCCACTAGGCTGAGGAATCCAATAAAGGGCCATCTCCTTTTGGTCGTGCAATGTGCTAGTTTCGTCCGATGCGCCAAATGTGCGTTTCTTTCCCCAAGTCCCCAGCGCCGCCGGTTGGACCACTAAGCCTTTAGCAGCTCATGCCCAGTCCGAACCTGAACACGTTCATATGCCTGTTATAATGATATACCGATATAATATACAGTTATAATGATATACCGATATAATATACCGTTATAACGATATACCGATATAATATACCATTATATACCGATATAATGTACCGCTATAATGATAAACCGATATAATATACCGTTATAATGATATACCGATACAGTGATATACCGAAATTATATACCGTTATAATGATATACCGATATAATATACCGTTATAATGATATACCGATATAATTTACCGTTTTAATGATATACCGGTACGCTTTGTGGTTAAACTGATGTTTATAGTTCGGAGGTGCTGTCGCATTTAGTACAGGCATGTATAAGCTATACACTGATACACGGAAATCCCTGTACAACGTAAACTTAGACCGATTTGCATCCAGGAAAGTCGACAGCGTTCATTCTCAGTTCAACGTTATTTGTGTGGTTTTCAATTCGACTATTTTGTTTATTCAAGCAGGGCTACATGCCAAGACAAGAAATCGAAGTTCCCGTTAGATTCCGAAGGATAAATTAATAAAGATGTGTGAGATGACATCATGATGACGCAGCTCGTCGATATAGAGTCGAAGCAGCTGGTTGGTTTCCGTCACTTAAATCACCTTGTCTGTGTTTGGTCGGAAATTCTAACAAACCTGTAAATCGAGTAATAATCTAAATAATGTTACAATAAAGCAAACTAAGTGATTATTGTTTCCTCCCAGTCCCCCTCCATCACCACTACCACCACTAAATTAGGCTGATGTGGTTAATAATCGAGTAGCTTTATTAATGACTTTAATTCGATCCTCAATATTTAATCGCCCGGACACTTTTAATACTAGTATTGATCGCATATATATGGAAAAAAACTTTGAAAATTCGTCATATTTTTAACTTTCGTTTCAATATTTGCAATTAATGCTATAACAGCCTATAAGTTCTTACGAATTTTTTTTTGTATCAAATATTATCCAAATGTTATCACTATTATTGATATTCAGTGAACCAATGACCTGTATCACAATGTCCCATAAAAAGACCAAAAACAATTTTAGGGCATGTTTTCATGAACCAAAAATGATGGTGCAATCAACTGCTGTGTTGAGACTTTCAACTACATCCGCCTGTAATCTTATATGCAAATTAGGTTATGTATAGAAGCCTTACATTAATGTGAAACTGTGTAGGCATATGCTACATGCATGTGTATAGTCGATCTGAATTTAGCCTTCAAGATGTCTAAGTATGTATACATTGCTCGAAGGAGACGTGGATCTCTTGATTCAATGTCAAATAAGGTCATTTAATGGAAGTTTATTTACCTTCAGGCTACCTCAAAATGCTCATGCTATCGTGATCCCAATTTGTATTTGATCAAAGTGAGAGAAACCTTACGACGCAGCCGCCTCAGTCCTACTCCCTCCGACGGTTTGACTTTCTCACCTCGATGTACTTGATAGATATCCCATGCGACAAATGATAGACTCCTCTAAACAGCAAAATAGCCGCCGGAAAAAATTAAATTATAAACAGATGTAATTACAAAAAATAATATTCTTGGGCCAATCAAATAACCCATATCAGATTGTATTGTCTTTCGAAACGTGTGATATGGTAGAAGTTCCCCATGTCCGTCATTAGGGGTAATAAGGGCTCCGGGAAATGACTATGCCTCAGGGGCGGGATAAGGTCACGGAGGTCACTAGAGTCAACATGAGAAAGTATACTGCAGGTTGACACAAGAATGACACCATGAGCAGCACGCGCTATTACAATGGGGATATATTTAAAAAAAAATTGCTGCTGATCCCCCGTGGTATAGCATAACAGTCAGTCAAATCTATGTTAGTTTACCTGTTTTGTCACGTCAACTGTCGTGTTCAGTCATAATCACTCTCGCGCAGTATTGTGGCGCTACAGAAGTCGAGGTAGATAGAGAGAGTGTAGAAAGATATAAGTGTTATTCTCGTTAGAGTGGTGCATAAACGGTAGTTGCCCTTTCTGAATGAACTGAAGAAGTTTCAAAGACTATGGAAGTTATTGCCCCAGTGGGTTGCATGATGCTTTTTAAACCAGGATGGTGTCGAAAAACATCTGCCCTCGGTCGATGTAACCGGCAAAGTGCGGCGGTATTGTCCGTTGGGGTTAAAAGGTCACAGACCTTGACGAGGAATTGACGAGGTAATTGAACCAAAGGTGAATTTATCTAACGATACTCGTAGAAGTCAGAAGATTACAAAAACAGATCGATATTTTCAGATCATTGCAAGACACGTCAAGCCCAGCTGTCAAATTACCCGTTCAACCCCACCCCTCCCCCACCCCCGCCTTATCCCTCAGTACACATGGGCCTCGTGTGACTTACATAATGACTAAGTATGTGTCACCGGAAGAGAACATTGACTACTATTAAGATAAGATGACTTTTGTACCTATAGACCTATACCTGTATTAATCATACGTAGACCTTTTAGTATTTGCACGTAATGGTTGATTTAGAGGGGTAACCTACAACCCCGAAGGAAATCGGCCTAGAGATTTGACGGTGGGACTGATTCATTGGTGCAATAAACCATTTCCAATACAGCGTTTATCGGATTACGATAAAAGGTGATTTATATTTGTTTTATTGTTGTGACAGAGGCTATAAACACATAAAGAAGGTTCACTCTAGATCGGTACAATTAAGATGTAGCCTATACCCATCAAGTTTGGTCCTCCAATCGATCCACTTGCATGGCGTACTTGATAATTTGTCCAAATCAATACGCTTCTCGACTTATAAGTCTAGCTAGCTAAGAATGAAATTGCGTTTCCACTCACTGCCAAACGAGTCAGTCGTGTGGTTTTTGTTTTGTTTTGTTTTCAAATTTAACGTCGCTCGATCACTCACATCTGGTGGCGCGACTCGTGGTAGGGAGATGGGGGGGGGCAGAGTTGTTTCAACTTTTGTATGGCTGTTTGTATACCAAGGGGCTTGACAAATGGTTGAAAGAGTATATATAGCCGCATGAGGTAGTGATGGAAACAAAGTCTCTATCCTTCATTTTAGACATTGCAAAGAATCACATTTGCTTGTTCAGGCAGAAACAAAGAGGAAGACACTAGATTGCTTTGACACTTACAGAATTGTCAAATCATTCATAGGCTACTTGCTAAATATCATGTCATTGTAAAGAAGTTTTAGCTACTTAAAATGTTTTTGAGTTGTGATTGGTTTTAACGTCCGAGCAAGACAACCTTTATACATCATTTCCAAGTTATAATCTAGTTTACGGACAATTGTGAACTCATTTATACCTCAACCTGCATGTAGGTTACTAGGGCAGCATCAAGAGCATATACATACACTTTCGGTCACCGTTGATGACTGTGCAATTAGTCAGGGTTGACAATGCCACTATGCTAAGCGTGCATGTACCCACTGATATCTCATGTGCCTGTATATACTTTTCTGCATACCAGGACAGCGCACAATGTAGGCGGGAGTCGTTTTAACGGGCCTCTTAAAGCAGCTTTTATTTAGAGTTTGATCGGCAAATTTTTCCAACCTATACCGAGTATTATTCAAAATAAAATTGCAACTAGTCACACTAGATCATTCGCCAATGACAGTTAATCATTAATGAATAAAATAACTTGATTGAATCATCAACATTTTGTCTCCCGGATACTTCTGTCTTCCCTCTCTCTTAATAGATCTTGGCTAGTCGAGTTGATAAGCTCTCTTGATATGATATGTTAGTATATGCAATAGCGTTAAAACAAAATTAATAAGGCCAAAAGGTTACAAGTTAAGTTAAAGCCGAATACATTATGGGAAGGTTTTCTTTGTCAATTGGAATGACAAAATAATGAAGTTACAGACGAGGATATGTTTCTTAGGGAACATATCAAATAACTTTGATGTACTGAAACACCGCCTTCGCCGGTCTGGTAAATTCGAACGTTGCGGAAAGCTCATCATTCGAACAGCATACGCAAACGATTTAAATATGCATATTCATATCTTTAGGAATTTATCAAATCTCACTGGGTTCCCGGTTTTCTTGAGACGCAGACCGAAGGTTTACACGAATTGCATGGTCGTTCCTTTATGCGTAACGTTTAGAACGCTGTAACCGTCAGGACCAACCTTGGACGTAAAGCGGTGGTATAGGCCTACGTGAAGTATGACCACAGCATGAAGGGTCAACCCGGACTATACTGTGGGAACGAAACTTGTGGTTTTGTACGGGAAATAATGCATCGCAAATATCCGGTGTTACATTGTTTATCAAATGTCCATCGATCAAATCTATCACCGAAAACATCCGATATTGGTAAATAGGATATTGGATGAGCAGATATGATGAGCGGAGTTCGACATTCTACGGCAATTGTATTTAAATTTTAAAACAGTGTCAAAATGGAACAACAATGGAACGAACTATGCACTAGCAACCTAGATATTAACAGACGATTAAAGCAGGCATTTTAGCAGTCCTGTCAGTTCATGTGCATAGAATTATTTCTGTACATCCATCAAGATACTTGGAGGGGGATCATCAGGTATTTGAAATTAAAATATGATAATATACATGTTCACGCAAAGGATGTAGCTGAATGACCCAGTTACACCTTGTTGTGCCTCTTTAGTTACTAAAGTGGGTTGAGGCAGAGCCAAGCTTCCTGACACTGAGTTCCTACCTGAGTAACTCCAATCAAGATAACTAGTACCATCCGTTTTTGCTGTTATACTCGTAAAAACCGTAATTAGAAAAGAATTCATGAAGCACAAGGGTAGATCCCTGTCCCCGCTCCATCCGAGGTAAGAACACGTATTGTGGTGCGTGTCTATACAATGTATACAGATCCGTGTATATGGTAACAGGCTAGGTCTCTATATACAATTCATACATATCCCTATATTGGTAACAGGTTAGGTCCCTATGTATACAGATCCCTATATATGGTAACAGGTGAGGTCTCTATATACGATGTAATACAGATCCCTATATATGGTAACAGGTGAGGTCTATATATATACAATGTATACAGATCCCTATATATGGTAACAGGTGAGGTCTATATATATATATATAATGTATACAGATCCCTATGGTAACAGGTGAGGTCCCTATATACAATGTATACAGATCCATATATATGGTAACAGTGCGATATGCCGCATGTGTCACTCTATACACTTCGTCCCCCAGTAGTCTGCGCGGCTGTCGTCAGTCCGATGTACCGGTATAGTTTGTCATCACATCTTATCAGGGAGGTGCAGGAGACCATAATCTTATGCCCGGTACGCGAAAGCGTTTCAATGCAATGTTATTGTCCTCTGTCATAAATGACATGAGAAGACTAAAACCAACATTGTTACATATTACCTCAGGTCTATACGATGTGTGATAAATTCTTACGTGTACAAGTATATGCTATGAAATACAATTTTCTTTTAGTAAAACAGTTGGTATTTTTATTCCGTGCGCATGTTGTAACTTTTATTATTCTTTCTATTGAGTTCGTCTGTCCACGGAATGTATTAAATACTATTTTAGTCCTTTACGATATTATGACTATCTATTTACCTCTTGTTGATGGATTACTTGGGGCAATAATGATAGTGACAGGTCCACCATCGTCACCCCATGGACGAGAGAAAAATGATATCATGTTTAGTCTACAGAAATCTTTCCCTGAAATCAGAGACAAACGCGTTGATAGGATCCATGAACCTGAACGTAAGGGGCTAAAGAATTCTTCCTTATTTATGTTTTTCACTTTTTGTCGTAAACAAATGACAGAAACAAGGTGATAAAATTCCTCCGTTGACACCTTCGAAAGTTGAAAACAGTTCAAATGATAAATCTTAAAACAACACGGCGCTGTGATCTGGTTAATAATATGGAGATATTTTTCGCTACTATAAAATATCGCCTTTTGCAGGCTGCAGATACATATAATTCGACACGATTTGACAGCGTATCCGCCACGACCATCACCTCACCCCGCGCCAATGGTAACTCTTTCTATAGAAATGTCAAATAAATTTGATTTTGATTTTTTAATTCTTTATTTTAATTTGATCTTTGCTTCATGTTTCATATGAACATGTCAACGTTTTCCTTGTGACGAAAAAAGGTCCCGAATGAAACCGATCCGCTAATTAGTTCACTGATTAATACGTTGGTGGTAGGAGAGTTCTGGAAGGGGGTCTTAATTTGATCAAATGCAAACTAAAAGTTATTATTTTCACTTGGGGGCGAGGTGTCACCGGGTTGAAAGTTTCAGCACCACAGAACACCAGTCTGACTCCTGTAGTACTGACCCCATTTACCCCCCCCCCTCCCCCTATAGTCCTCGCTCAGTCTCTGGGGGAATCTCGAGGAAGCGTACGATCGATCGATCGAAAGGTGGCAATAAGATTGTTCAGGCTAAGTAAATTTAGTGATTGAAAATGTGCGGTTTACCTACCATCTCATAGATTTATTTGACACTGACAGACCCACAGTCATTGGACTTTGTCAAGGTCGAACTCCTCGTGTAATACTATTTACGAGATTTTAAGCTACATGGATGTAATCTGCTGAAACACTAGTGCAATGAGTGCATGGTTAAAGCAGTAGCAGGGATATACCGCAGGGTACGAGGCATAGCATGCGCCACCAGTTTCAGGGACCGAGCGAGGCATTTGATACCCTCTTGGTCACAGAAGGTGCTAGTTTCGTCCGAGGAGTCGAATACGACGCTTTCTGTCAAGGCGCCAGCGTGGTCAGTTGAATCTCTGAGCCGGTAGCAATATACTTATATTTTTATTACTATTTTTGGCTGTGTCTGGTGTGCGGGGGGGGGGGGGCAAAGGGCGCTAACATCGATTAAGAGGGGGACCTGAATATTCACAATTACATTTCTTAACCATGCATATCTAATGCTCAGCAAGAAGCCTAATGTCAATAAAGTAAACATATTTGTTGATCGAGGAGAAGGGGTATATGTGAAGGAAATTGTGGTTCGGGAAGGGAAGGGGGAGTATATGGGAATATAAGCCCGTGGTGGCCACCACGTGTGGAACCATTACAAATGAAAATAAAGCAGCTCGTCATTTTCATTTGTGTAGATCATATTATACTAGCCAGCTACCAGCAAATCGCAACGTTAGTGCCATATCTCTATATAAGTCCGCATGTGAAATATGGATTTTGCTTCTTCTCGGTATGATGACAGCCGAACTATCGTTACCTTATCTGCCTTCAAACTAGTAATGTAGGATTTGAATTATATAAAATAGTCGAAAACTCAACACCAGGGGTAAGATTCCAAACACTGAACCAAAAATAACAGTTCTTATTTTATCATTGTGATAGGTCAGTAATCAAATAACAACGTTAACCGAAACCTAAATAAGTATTGAATTAACTATACCACCCTCCACTCTTCTCAAAATGTTGTCAAACCATCACATATTTGGTTACAACTTACATTGTCATACTTGTTTACACTGCATGTATATCTTTATAACATTGGCCTATGATTATAGGCTAACGTTGGACGAGCGCTGGGCTACGGGTGCTGGGGAGGGACGGTGGGGATGGCCGTTATAGGTCAATATGAATATTTTATCAATCATTTTTTGCGACTGTAACATACCGTTATCTTATATGAAGCAATGAGGCGTAACTAGATCATGTGCGGAGAACATTATTATACAAGTGAGTGATATTATGTCTTAGGCGGGTTTCGCCGGCGGCGGAAGAATTCCCAAGATAACAGCCGTCTGAACGTAAAAAACTAACAGGATTTACGAATGTGATGACAAACTAGTAAATCCCCTCTCGTGGTTCTATTTAGATAGATTTAGAGGATTAAGTAGCGGATTTTGAGAGAGCCTAATACGCCGGTCTGCCGGTTGGTAATACGCCCTCTGTGCACACAATGATGATTGATAGGACTGTCAACCACAGCGTCTCGTACAGCATATTGGCTGACGATGTTCTTGAAGACGTATACCCTTTGAAGTCTACTGGCCCGTGGCCATCAGAGGGCTTCGCGTGGGTCTGCCGACAATCTCTTTTCCCATCGTCAATGCACCCCCTTATGGAGGGAGGTCATCGCTCTCGGCCCGAAATTTTAACTGCTGAATTTTATATAAGTCTTCTAAGATTATAAACACTCCTGTGCACGGTTTTAATCGTCCTTTTGATTCTTATACATCTAGGAGTGTCCAATAGATAACTAGGTGTTCAATAGATCTAGCTTAGTTCACGAATTCTCTATAGGGGTGTTCAATACATCTATGTGAGAGTCCAATACATATAGGAGTGTTCAATATATCTCCAGGCCGGTTTTCAATACACATAGGGGTGTTTAATAGATATTTGGAGGCTTTGAATAGATCTTTGTTCAAGAAATATCTAGGGGTGTTCAATGCATCTATGTGAGAGTCTAATATACAAATAGGAGTGTTCGATAGATCTCCATGAGCGTTCAATAGATCTATGAGTGTTCTGTAAATCTCTAGGTGTGTTCAGTACATCTCTGTGAGAGTCCAAAACATATAGGAGTGTCAATAGATCTCCAGGCCGGTTTCCAATGCATATATAAGTGTTCAATACATAGAGGATTGTTCAATATCTCTATGTGTGTTCAATACTTATAGGAGTGTTTAATATCTCCATTTGTGTTCAATACATCTAAGAGTGTCCATTACATCTTTAGGAGTGTTCAATAAATCTATAGAGCGTTCATGCATCTAGCAGTGTTCAATTACAACTGGGTATGTAAACTAAGAAACTAATTGTTCCAGTGAACTCAACTTTTGAAAGTTGTCGGTGAAATTTATCACTTCTTGTCGATTTTCTGAAGACATTTTGTTTCAGCATTGACATTTAACTCACGCAAGACTTGTGAATGTGACGTCAAACACACGACATCATAGCAATACCGTGACGATGATGTCACTGAAAAGTAACACCAATACTTAACGTTGAAGAAATTAAGGTCGCAAATTATGAATTATTCCCACCCGTCGTGGTTTTCTAACCGATTTTTCGTACGAACATTATCTCACTGGGTTTCGTTACGTTTGCAACTGGATCGGTGTGTTATACTATCTGATTTTCATAGACGTCACGTTCTTCAATTTCCGCTGCTTGAATCCAAAGCCTTTAGTTGACAAACCAGATCAACTGGGACTTTAAATTAAAAGGGCACTTGACAAATTAGGTTCCTCTTAATGACAAATTTGTTCTCTGTCGGTGTAAAATCAATTTTTATATAAATGTGTATGTGTTTTCCCTTTCCGGAAAACACACAAAAGCATGAATGTATAATAAACTTGTAATACACATTAATGTAATAAATGTGCTGAAAATATAAGGTTACCGTACGTGTTTGTATAGGGGGAATGGGAAGGTATGTGGCGAAGATACGTGTACAACGTCAAACATATTTTAGTGCTTGCTTTAGTGTCTAGTCTCGTTCCCCGTCAGCTTGGTTGCAATTTTTTTCACTGCCTCTTTCCTTCTCACCTCCAAAAACCGCCCGTCACCCCCAAGTCCCCCCCCCCCCCCACATTCGTCCGTGGTTTGAAACATATTGCTGGTAAATGACGTTTCTAATATTTTTCAACATATCAGCGTTTTGTCTTCGGTAAAGAAAATGCTATTCGTTTATACAAACTTGAACACTCATTTTCCCCGTAAACTTGTCACAGCCTTTACAGAAATAATACCATTTGTCATTGAACGATGGCATAATCAAATCATCCGAAGCTATTATGAAGACAATGCCTCCTTTGTTATCTCTTGCAGATCGATTTCACGAAACGATATGGACCAATTTGGAAGGAGCGACTTGGGTCTCTGGAAATAGTCAACTTGGCCAAACCAGAATTAGTTGAAATTCTCTATCGAAATGATAGCAAATATCCAAGAAGATTAGATTTGAAACCTTGGAAGGTTTACCGAGCATACAAGAACGAGTCACTTGGTGTCTTAACACAGTAAGTATATACTATAAAGTGAAAATACCGAACATTGTACGTAAACCGTCCTGCTGGCTGAGAGAACCCAATTCCTCTCCAATGATGTTGGCAACGATTACATGGAAAATGTCTATAACAACCGGTAGTTGCATACTCACGGTCTCCCTAACAACATCAAAACGGTTAAGGGTGGTTTCTTTCCCAAGTACTCAGAATTCTGACAAACTACCGGTGATAATCATCGGAGAATTTGATGGCGTGGCTCCCAATCCGTGTAACATAATAACTCAGTTTCCCATCGTCATATCATTGAAGGAGTCATATCAATATCAGTTTTGCAACGCTAAAATCATTTGCACAGAATTTTCTGCCAACCGTGACCTCTAGGCTATATACATGTTTAACACATATCAAGGCTGATTATTGGACGCACTTGTTTGTTTCAAGTCGTTTCTTAACAACTACTCCATATATCACAATGCAACCTAGCTGCTGAGTATCATAAATTAACCTGTATCGTTACATCTCCAGGTACAATACACCTGGCGGCATAAAACATTCTTCTACCTAACAAACCTTCCCCTTTCATCTTACCTGAGCAACTCGCTAAATCATCTCTCGGGTTTCACGGACCCATTGTGTCATGAATGTGAAGAATGGACACCATAGGCATCTCTGCATGCGGGCTTGGGAGTTCCAGTTGTTTTACGTTGTCAAATAATTACTGTGTGGGAGAGAGATTTATTGAATCATATATAGTAAGGGTTGGGGTGGGGGGGGGGGATTTTTACCACCCAGTTCTGTCTAATGATGGACTGAGAACTGCAGGTACGCTGAACTATACTTTTTAGCTGTCCCCGTTAATGAAACAAATTTTAGAAAATGACAAATGCTCGCGAAATAAAAGTTCTTTTCTCTCATGATGGACATATTCTAAGGGTTATTAGTTAAGAACTATAAAGAACCGAGAGAACGTTTAAAGCAGAACGGTGCGTTTCATTGCATGTAACGTGATATTCCATTTCCCTGTTAAATATTCACCCGGTAGGCTAGTAAGGTATTCTACATAATCGGTGTGAAGCTTTTCTCTCCCTCACAAAAAGATGCATTAAGCTGCAGCTGGTAATTGTAGACTTACCACTCAAACAGAATAACCTCTACCATCACGATACTTTTGCTTCGTGGGTTACTATTGGCTACGATGTATATTTCACTGCTTTACTATACAATCCTACACCAAACATTCATTCATAATATTGCTATGTCCACCCTTCCCACCTCCCCCATACATGCACCGCGACCAATCAACACGTTTATGAGTGAAGCAATATCGTCATGAAAATCCAGTGCCCTGTTAATGACGTTGGTACCCATACCGTGCTCCATTCTGAAGGCAATTCTCAACACTTCACTGACCTTGCATCGTTAAACCAAACATTACCTAAACGCTACAAGAGACAGCAGCGACAAACTTCTTCTTTTTTATAAAAGTTTTATCTGATTGTTTACAGTGAGGGTGAAGATTGGCACAGAGCTCGTCGTGTGGTGAGTAAGAGGGTGATGCCCCCAAAAGAGGTACAAGCTTTCACCCCTGCCATCAATGAGACAATAGCAGACCTGGTTGCTAGGTTACGAGATATCAGAGACCAGACCGGAGTCGTCCCCCAACTGACAAATGAGATGTATAAATGGTCAATGGAATGTAAGTATGCATAACAGTAAATGATACACGCTTGTTAGCTCTAATAAACTGTTGTCTGTTCCGTACTAACCCTGAGCCAATCCCACCGCTGACACCATACACATATTAAAAACGTATTAGTAAGAACGTCTGCATGTAGCTTGGTAAGCAGGAGGGGAGGGGTGATGCAGATGTACGAGGAGTCCTTCTTTGGCCCGACGTACTTATGTTAACAACAAGAAATACAGATTCTAAAGTTGAATGGTGTGCGGTATGCAGCCCGATAGCTTACACAACCTGTCAAGTACTAAAGGCAAGTAGATTGTGTCGGCTATCGTATATTCATCTATAGATGAAGGTAAATACTGCAGGAAAAGTTGAATCAGCTTTAAAAAATATCCACCAAGACTGGATATAACACTCTGGAGCAGACAGAAGTGTCAAAGAAAGATGAAACCGATGAAAAACTTCATCGCAAACTTCGTCGAAAAGTTTGTTTTTTAACATTTGGCATTTAAAAATACGTCGAAATGTACTACTGCGGACATCTAATGAAGTCACATGGGAATAACTCCAATCAAAGACAAGAGATGGCGAAAATGAGAAAAGAAACTTTTAATCAGCCATGGAATCCCGAAATAGGAAAAAGATGAATATTAAAAGAACGGGCTCGTCCCATGGGTTAAAAAGTTAATGTTGACCTGTCAGCTGTCTGCGTCATTCACACATAATACGTACTGGTGTAAACAAGGTTACAATGTATACGGTGATGTTACTTAATTGATATCGCCTTTAGCTAGAGCTAAAGTTCAGATTTTATACCAAGGACTGTTTTTGCCTCTAAACTCTTTCAACTTACACGTTAAAAACAATTTTATCAGATGAGGCCCGAAAAAGTTTCTTTATTATTAATATTTTTTTTGGGGGGGGGGGAGGTCGGGCGGGGGAAATCTAAATTGTTCTTTTTCATTGTATTATTTATGGGAAAGGAAAAATTAGCTAATTTCAAGTAAAAGTATACGATATATCATAACTGTGTCAAATGTTTTACGGTATACCGCTTTTAGCATCTCGGCTTTATTTTTATTTACTTTTAGCTGCTCACTTTTTTTTTAAATTAACTCACGATTTCCGATATATTTTTACTTTCTCAGCTATATTTAGACTTTTGTTCGAGTCTCGCATAGGGTGCCTGCAGGACCCCATGCCCCCCGAATCGCAAGGATTCATAAACGCTGTTGACAGAATGTTTCAGTCGGGACAGATTATGTTTCTCACCTCGCCAGAATTCTTTCGCAAATATAAATTAAAACCTTGGCGCGATCACGAGAAAGCCTGGGATTACATTTTCAACTTTGGTAAGTTTGGAATATATTATAGAAAGCATGCCATGCCTAAAGGTTAACTATGTGTATCTGTACGGTTCAGCGTAAGCTTTTACCCGTCAAGTATCGATGACGTCATACTTCAAGCTTAATTGTCGTAAGGAGACAGCATTCCTCATTATATATATATAAAGCTTAAAGGATCCCTTTAGGTACAAAATAAGTTTTGATACATTGTAGACCTTCAACTTAATCGAAACATGGCTATCAGTCTGTCCATTGGTTCTAGTTCTGTGCCATTTTAAATTTATTGAGAAAAGGCCCTGTAAACATCTGAGGCTCATGAATTAAATTGGTTGGACATTTGACTCTAACACAGATGTAGACAAATATGTCATGTTCGTCAGAGTCAACACAAAACTCAAAAGAGAGAAGAAAAAAATTATGCCAAGGACAAATGGTCTTATATCAAGTTGATAACGAAACATCATGACCAATACACTTTATAGCTTATGAAACCGCCTACAAAATAACGCTTGTAAGAATACCGTACCTTTCTTGATTAAAAGCGATATTGTCGTATATATGTGTTTTAACCGTCGGCGACGGAGAGCCTATAATATCATTACTACAGCAGGGATATGTGTGCAGGGATATGCGATGATATCGAATCCCAATGGATGTTTTGTTGGGCCAAACGGAATTAAATTCACCTTGTTTCTCCTTGTTATACACCTGTAACAATCTTGCCATTTTCATTTCAAATCAGAAATGCTCGTCTAAAATACATCGTTTTTTCAAGGAACGTATACATGGAGAGGTTTTACTTTTAGCCAGCTGAATGAAAGATAAAACAGCAGCGGGGATTTTGTGATTTGATTAATATGAGCAGCTTTTGTATATTTTCTTGCGAAGAAGTATCAAACTTGTTACGGTACGATACTTACTGGCGATTGTCACTATCATGAGTTCCACGTGGGATAGTTCACATATATAGGCTAGTAATAGTATGTAAAGTACATATATTGGCTATGAATTATTAATAATGGAAGGCATTATTTCCGTGTAATGGTTCCCTATCAGTGTGTGTTTACACAAAAAAAAACGGAGTCAATTGTTCACATTACCGTATATTCATAATAATCAATTCAACATAGCAAACCAGGCATGTGGAAAAGTTTGGAAAAGTTACAAACACTGTTTTATGCACATATCCATTGCTCATCTCAGTACGATCTTTGCACAGTCAAACACTCGTGGCTATTCCTATTATATTCATTTCGTGTTAAACTTAATTTACAGCAAGCTACTCATTTTAAGCGATTTTATCGCACCAATGTTGAGCACAATCCTTGTACTACACTGCTAATAATAAGCCTAACGTTAGGGTTATAGCTACATATTGTGCTGATACTGGATAGGCTAGCCTACGTAAGCACCGGCTAAATGTATTAATCAAACGATGCGGACTTCATCGCCTTGACCAACTGCTACATTTCTATACAACATCTTTTGAAACAGTAGGTCACTTACCGTGTGTTGTAGAGACAATCCTTACCGTTCAGTCATTGGAACTATATACTGTTTTAACCCCATAGCAACGCGTTCGTTCGATAAACTCGCCGTATGGTCGTATGTTAGAATGCTGGTCTATATGTGCGATTAAGTGTACTTTGCATGTAGGCGTTGATTTCATCCAATCAGAGCACGAGAAACTTGCCGTCAATATAATTCTACTATAGGGCCTATGTGGATTTCAGGGCTGATGGCACCCTAGTCACTAGGTGTGTGCATTTTATTGCAATACGGTGCTATGCACAACATAATACCGTCGCCCTATAGTCAGTATAACCATAACAACTTGTTTTTGCAGAATATTGCTTTCTAATTTTACAAGAGATGAATCATATGATAGATTTCTTTGACTGATATCAGTTCTAACAGGTATCATGAATGTCATTACCTATGTAATTAAACACACGATACGAAAAAAACTGCTAACTTAGTCACGTGTTATTTGTTGATAACTGTTGCATATCAGTTAGCTATTTGATATCGATATGTCACTTTATTTTCGTAACAAAAACAGGCGAGTCTGATAAAACTGCAATAGGAACATTTTTACATGCTTGTAAAGCTTACAAGATATCCAATCTAAAACCGTTTGCCCCAAAGCAATCTCAATTCGCTATGACCACGTTGTGAGTAAATTGAACAATTTGAAATTTCGTGGGTATGAGGATATTCCCCATTGGCATACGACATCATTTCTTTATTTTTCAAACCCCCAGTCCGATAAAAAAAAACTGAATGCAAGTTGATGTATTTAGCGTTGTTGGAAATATAACTCTTTCAATTAAAGGAACCTAGGCTCCCCAACGTAAAACAATCGCTTTAATTGCAGGCGAGAGTCGATTACCACAGAAATCACACATTGAACCACGTACTTAAGGGCCTGCCGGATTATACGGAATAGAAAATGCGACGTCTCCATATGTTAGGAGGAACTTCAGTTTATAATTCAGATCCAGTGAATGCTTCATCAATTTGTAATGAACTTGACGATTTTGAAAAGACCCATGTGCACCTTCGCCCGTGATCCAGGGATGTTTTTACACCCCTAAGTAGGGGTGTCTTCATACCACTGTGTCTAGATGAAGTGAAGTAAATAAACAAAAATCTGGGGAAGTTATGTACGTATACTTATGACATATGTTCATAAGGTTGGACGAAAATCTTTTCGATATCGAAATAAATCTCTCAAACAAGGTGCTATATGGTTCAACTTTGCACGCGTGAAGAAAGAAACCCTCGGTGTATTGTAGAATACGATATTTATTGGGTACGGTGGATAAGCATTCCAATGCACAAACGAATACGATGGTCCATATAGCCGTACATTTCTGTTATTTTTTTTATTTATTTAAATTTTTGCTTTGCTTTGTTTGTTTTTTTGGTGTTTTTTAGTGGATATTTTATTCTTCATATCACAGCTCGCAAAGCGGTAGACAAGAGGTTAGCAGAACTTGCAGACGAAGAAGCCAATCCAGCATCGAACGGTATTATTGAACACTTGTTAGCCAGTGAGAAACTCTCAATGAAGGAGATATACAGTAACGCGTGTGAGCTGCTACTTGCCGGAGTCGACACTGTGAGTATTTACAACACTTTAAAAACAAACAAAAATAATATGAAAAGGTCAAACGTATTACCACACAGTGGTAACAAGTAAAACAAAACAAATGCAGGCCTGTACGCAGGGAGAGGTAGGTGGGTGGGTGCGATTGGTGCGTATGGACCCTGCTCCCGCCCCCCCCCCCATTTTCGTTGATCGATATAGATAATGGTCTTTAGTGCTGCGGGGTCAAGTGTCACAAAAAATTGCTATAGTTCCGATATGTAGCTCCATCTTGCACTAGGCACTCATAATAGATATATATTTTTTATTGTGAAGGGAAGGAAACAAATGGTAACAAAATCCTACATTCGCATCACATGCCAATGCTTCTATAATACTGCCATAATCACTGGGAGGGTGAGAACTCCTTGTAAGGGGATAAACAACATGATGCAGTATGTTGGAGATTTCCTCGGAATCCTATAGAGGCCTGTAGCTAGGCCGGCCGCCCTTGCAAACTATACTGTGTGTCTGCCACTATCATGTGTAAACAGAAACTCCACAAGTTACAGGACACGAGTATATTGTCCCCTCCCTCCTTGACCCGAGGTGCCCCCTCTTAAATTGTTGGTGTGCCTCCAACTCAGAAACAAATACAGATATGGAAGTTTACTGTGATGCATGCAACAATCGTTTCGTTGCCTTAATTTCGACAGCGATATATTGATAATTTGATATATAATATAGTATTTTAACATATGTACCGCATATTGCTTATTGACCTAAGTTGGTCTAGGAAAAAGAGAAATGAACTAGGCTTAGTTTAGTATGTTGCCCCAATCTACAATATTTATAATGTCTAGTAGACTACTCTTATGACGAAAGTTCAACGTTGCACGAATTCACCCCATGTTGCTAAGACCTATATTTACTTTACCAAGTACCTGCCGCGATTTCAACTCTTGAGTAGAATTCACATACGGAATATCTCCATCGTACAATCGTTCATTCGGCCTAGCGTTATATATATATACTGACTGCAGCTGTGAGACATGTATGCTAAATGAATTTCAAGTGTTGACAAACTGTCCGCATGGCTGCAATTATTCATTTTCCGTGGATGTTGTTTGACAAATATGATTGGTCACAAAGGACACTATGGCTTAATTAAAACGAACTCAATGCAGACGTTTACGAGTTTTCACAGAATCCTTTATTGGATCCGCAATATGTGTCTCCGTTAAAAATTCCAAGAGGGAACATGTTTTAGCGATATGGTGTCACAGATTGTTACTTTGCCTATCGTATGACAGGTGCCTGGTCAATCAAGACTACACACCTCAGACATAAAACATAAATCATTCGTCGTCAAAATGAATGGCACTTATTTACATAAGTGACTTTTGAAATTTCAAGCTGTTCTTTTCGTATCCCCACGTGGGCTCTCAATGTGACTCTCAAGAGTATACATATATTCCGTTCCGGATGTCAACAGTATGTAATTGTTGCACGCAATGCACGCATGAGTACAATATGTTCCATCTCAACAACAATGAATGCACATACGTTAACACAGTATTCAACACAATAATGTACCTTGTGCTGTTCCTTTCCCGTTGGAGTATTAACATGTGCAAACGTCCCAGATATATGACGGGTATCTCATAGGACCGTATGTATAAGACGCCAAGTTTGTCCCGCGAAATGCTTAGGCGGCTGGTCGTAGGCCTACTTGCAACATGTATTATGTTGCCGTTCCACCATATACACAAATACAGCTGGAGCTCAAAGAATACAGGTTAATTCAAGAAAGAAAGAAAGATATTTAGTAACATGATCGAGTCCATCATAACCTCTTCGTATGAAAGTAGATAGACCTAAGCCTAAGTTACGGTTTAGTGTATAAACTTCGAGACTAACGTTGTTATCGTCACTATGTTTTGGAAATGAATATATCGTTGATATAAGGAAGGAAAAAGGGGCATTGTTAAGTGACTGAGAAACTAGTTGACCAGGGTTAAGACTACTGTTTATTAATGAAATAAAACAATCCGCTAGACTTAAATTTAAGTACACCTTCTTCTCCTCGGCCCCTCCACGTCGACAATTGACCATGGGCCTCACTAATACAAAGTCTATGTGTCTATGAAGGGGCTAAGCGACAGAAATGTCTCTAGGGGTCGCCATGGCCTCCGACGCTGCAAATATCAACTCTAATTTCGTTTAATGGGAGAAGTGTTCCGAGCCATGCCGTTTGTCCACGGCAAACAGCTCACGTTTTTCATTCTCGAAACCGAGTCACAAGTCGCTATACCACGGCAGAAATAAAAGATAAACCTAAACGCTGTTTTTGAGCTACAAAAGACAGGGGCGTATCCAGGGGGGGGCGCAACAGGCGCGCGCCCCCCCTATTGGCCGTCACCAAAAAAAAAAAAAGTTTAGCCAAAAAAAAAAAAAAAAAAAAAAAAAAAATTGATGACGACCTTTATGTGAGATGTCGGTGATCGCTCAACCCCCCCCCCCCTCCCGTATGCTTTATTTTTTGTTTGCCAAAAAAAGGTTCTGGCGAAGTTCGGCGGCATAATAGTTTTAGAAACATAGATGGTAATTGTGTTTGTATTATCACTATAAACACTAAATGACATGCCAGCCATACTAAATTGTGCATTTTGTGTCCATATTTACTGGAAATGTTGCTTATTATTAAGGTCGAAAAATGGATCACATATGGCCATGGGCGGCGATCCTGGGTGGAGGGGGGATATATCCCCCCATGAAAATGGGTGGAGGGGATGTAATGCACCATATCCCCTCCCCCCACCAAATGCCAGGGATAAGAATATTTTCATGCCTACATTTATGCATCTTCGTTAATGTACGGCTCTTTTTTAGCTTCATTTCTCGCCTACCATAAACGCAGTGCGATCTTTTCAAATAAAGCGTCTTTATAAAGCAAAAATAGTTGACTGTAGGCTTCATTGGCCCTATAACAACAAAATGTATTATTGCGCCCACGGTATTGATATAGTACATATATGCACCCTCATAGTATTCATATAGGCCCTATAGTAGGCCTACACACGTACATGTTCCCTCGAACAGCTGAGAATCTCATGTAACCAGGGTAATGCTTAATACACGTTTCACCTGGATGCCCTAGCAATCGGTACCTAGGAATGTAACTATGTGCAATTGTGTATTGCATGTGTATAGGCCTATAATAGCCTGCATGAGGCCATTTTCTTCATCGAATAATATAACAGAGCTCTCGAACATTCTAACGTTGCGCCTGAAACAAGATTGACAGGGGGCAATTTTCCCAAAATAACACCCGAAATTTAAAAAAAAAAGTATTTTGGATCCTGATTATGAGATATTTCGGACATGACATCCCTATTTTAAAGTTGGGTATATGCCGCTTGGAAACCTCGGGAAGTGCCGTTTCCGGCCATCTAGAGGGTTTGTTAATCCCAAAATTTTCTTGTACGCTTCGCGCCAACCCATGGTGGCGCTACGCTTAGATAGTCAACAAGGTCATATCCCCCCCCCCCCCACTCGGAAGTACGGATCGCCGCCCATGCATATGACACCATTTTGCATTTCAGCCCTTCTTTGAAAGCAAAAATTGTACACCCCTCCCCTTAGACCCATCCCCCAGGACGGCGATCATTCATGCCTGGCGCCCCCCCTATTGGAAAATCCTGGATACACCCCTGAAAGAAATATCAGTACGTACTAGCAGAAGCTTCGATATAGCCATGACTGGCCTCAGGGACAATTCTGTCAGCACGCCCTCTTATCGCACAGTTCATTTTCAAGTATATGAAATTGTAATGTTTTATCCTATATTTTGTAGGAACCCCTTCATATTTTCTCCTCCCTCCGGGCTGTGGTCCTCAGAACCAACCATGCTTCCCCGTTCTCCAGGCATGTACACTATAGTGGATCTTCAATGTTACATTTAGACTTGATCAAGTCTCCAGGCATGTACATGATCGGCTTACTTGTTCCATCCTTGCTGTTTTGGACAAGTGGAAATCAATTGAACTGTAGGAAACTAAACCTTAAACAATACCTCTCATATGGAAGAATTTTGTTATTATTTGTTCGATGAAGTTGCTCTTTACAAGCATATGTCTGCTATAGGTTATTGATAATAGATGAGCTGCTTCAATTTATAAGCAATCTTTCCTTTCCTTCACCAGACATCAAATTCCCTTGCATGGGCTTTGTATGAACTCTCCAGGCACCCAGAGGCAGAAGAGAGACTGTTTGATGAGGTAGATTCGGTGATGAAGTCTGCTGATGTTTCTACAGCAACTCATAAGGAATTATCGCAAATGCCATTCCTCAAAGCAATAATGAAAGAAACCTTAAGGTAATCCACAGTGTCATGTATATAGGTTTAAATCAATCGTGATTTTGCTTGAACCTGCTTGAAATTGTTCCAAAAGTTTCCAAAAAAAAACATTTCGACAATTTCATCCTTGCAAATTATTGAGGGTCAAATTCACAAATAACTGTTTTAATGTAACAAATCTCTCCGAAGGTCGCAATAAATAAGGTGTAAGAAGTTCCTCATTATACCTTACTTCTCATATCTCCAACGGATATTGATGCCGATATTGTAGCTATATGAGAGCAAAGCACTTTTAGATTAACATTATAACTTTTTGCCTCTCTTTTTTACATTTCGCAGGTTATATCCAGTTGTTCCCGCCAATAACAGAATTCTTGATAAAGACGTCATCATTGGAGGCTATCACATTCCGAAGAAGGTAAAAAAAAAAGCACACAGAACAACAACAACAAAAACAGACTTATTGTGAAAATGTTGCCAATTTACATCCTTAACTCGCTTAAAAATAATGTACAAAAACAGTAATAGTAACAGATAATAGTAACAGCTACGGTAACAGTGACGATAACGATGATTACTGTTATTTTAATTGTCTATCGTTTGTTTCATAGACAGTGATTGGTTCCCTCCAGTTCGTGATGGGGCGGGACCCATCCATCTTTCCAGAGCCAAATAGCTTCTTACCGGACAGATGGTTGCAGAAGGACGAACAAGCTGCCGCAAAGAGCGCCGCCTTTGCATCCATCCCATTCGGTTTCGGTCCAAGGATGTGTATCGGGAGGAGAATAGCTGAGCTGGAACTTCACCTCGCTCTAGTCCAGGTAAAAATCATAACGGGTTCATCTCAAATTGCAGTATGCTAACTCTAAAAATAGCTGAGAGCCACGCAGGCTGTCTATTAACTAAGGTGCCCTCTTGTCTCCCTGACCTTTCTTACGTAGACCTTACTTTGACCTTTCTTGACCTTGACCTTTCTTACGTGGTTTACTCTTTTGTTCACAATCTGCCTAAAATTAGATGGCACGTTCAGGTATATTCAACTGGGCGTATTACGGGGTGTAGGGAGAGGGAGAGGAAGGTAAAGAGGAGTGGGTGAGATGGTGGGGGGGGGGGGCTCTCTTAGATACGGTAATTCGAACGACGTTCAACACCATGAAAACAATGACATGGGACTTTGCCTCTACTTCGTCGGATGCAATTTTGGCAATGTGGTTATAACAACTCAAACACTCCCTCCTCCTTCTCCGCAGTGAAAAATTCAAAGTCCAAAAGTTGAAATTAAAACCGACATAATACAATGTTTTTCTCTCCCTATCCAGTTTTGGTGTTTGTTTAATCATGATACGTTTACTTTTAATTATTATAATTATTAATTATTGTCTTTTTACATTGCTGACAATATAGTTGAAAACTGTATTAATATTGTGAACATTGGTTTCACTTATTCAAGATATGAAATACCCAGCTTAAAACCATTCTTATAAATTTATATCATTTTCTTTCTTCACAGATATCTAGAAACTTCAAGCTCCAGTTTCGAGGGAAGTCTGCAATTAAACCGGCAATCAGGGGTCTGATGGTGCCGGGAGGGGCTGTTAAAGTATCTTTCGTTGATCGCTGATTTTGTATTTATCTACAGAAGAGGAAAACCACATCATAATCTTCGGATTTTGTGCTCCAAAGGTTCTCTTTAGAGGATCTGTTGCTCTGGCCAAATCCCCAACACGAAGTATGCAAATTAGCATTAAACATGACTTATAGGGGACGAAGTATTAGAAGTGGGAACAACCGTTCTCCCCACCCCCCCCCCTCCCCGGCCGTCTGTAGCAAGTTTTGTCTACTTTTTTGTGACACATAAGATTTGCAATTTTCCTGTTTTGAAAAAATCTTGTTGTTCAAGTTTTCATTCACAATTAATACATTTTAAAATGATATAAAAAGCAATGTATATATAAACAGACCTTTGATGACCCAAATTAACCCAACAAATGTTTTATAATAAAATTATGACATTTCAATCTCGTCACTTTTTAGTGACGGCTCATTTTAACCATTCAATATTTCCTTACTGGAATTATGGATTAGTTTACCTGAAATGTGTAAAGTGATCGTAAAAATAAAGCCAATTGATGAAAATCATTTTAACCAAAGATATTTATACCCTTCATATGCAGCAATCGCCTTTACTTGTTGGCCTTTTGTTCACCTATATGTTTTTTTTTTATCTTTCTGTTGTATTATATTTCATTTTGTTTTCTAAACCATAATACCGTGTCCCATTTTGTATTCTGTAATATATTTTAGTTCTTTATTTTTTAAACCTCATTATTTAAGAATCAATCAATCAATTGTATTTAACTTATGCTTTAGTATCTTAAATGTTAACGTCACAATATATTTACGTTGCTTTTAATTATTATTATTTATTATTTGTTTAAATGACAACATAATGTATTATGTTTCAGATCGAGTCAGATGGGCTCGTTGCAGCATGTGTGATATATTTTTTATTAATAATTATCAGATATGGAGGAAACAGGTCACGTGAAACCAAACACTATTACTATTGCCTAAGTGTTTCCATTATAAGCATGAGTTTTCTTAAATACGAGGCGCCTTTAACCACCAAATCGTCTAGGATAAAAAAGAAGAAGTACAGTATGGAAAAAGAACAGACACTGCACACTAACAATGTCAAGAAGGTATGAGTTCTCTTTTCCTGTGTTGTCGCTTGACCAATTGCCATTGGCCGTTTGATACCCTCGATCAAGTACGCATGCGTAGACTGAGTTCATCAGTGAAAATAACTAAATCTCTTCTTTACCTCCATGAATTTGAATCAATTTGAGTGTCTCTTTGAGTGTTAACTTTTTCTTTACGCAACCACTCTATACTGTCATCCCATATCATGCTCCGAAGCACTCGTACTGACAGTATGAACAGTTCCTAACCTTTATCTAACAATAGAAACAGGATATTATTTTATACTATTCATATTGTCAGTATGATCAGTTCCTAACCTTTATCTAACAATAGAAGAGCAGGATATTATTTTATACTATTCATATTGTCAGTATGATCAGTTCCTAACGTTTATCTAACAATAGAAGAGCAGGATATTATTTTATACTGCTCATATTGTCAGTATGAGTACTCTGAACATGTAAGTACAGTTTAGCAAACGTTATCCCAACTTATGTTTTGTACGGATGGTGTGTCTAATTAAATTGTTAAGTGATGAAAGATATTCTGGAAAAAATATCGTTCGTCTTAAGTTTAATATAATTCTGAGTGATACGTCAACTTATTAATGATATTGATTTAGCAATAAGTTTTTCTCTTATTGAAGGGAAGTTTCGGGACTAATCTAAATAATACGGGTCTGTGGTATGATATCACCATGTATATGAACATAATAATAATAATAAAAAAAATCATATTTGTATCAAGTATTTGAAGAGTATTGTTGACAAAAAAACAGATAACGGTACTAAGAGTTGTAAATATTTCTACGTTGTAAAACCTTAAAACGTGTACGCTGTGTATGCGCTATATGGGCTTGTTAAACCTCTAAACCATACAGTATAGATGCGGTCATATGCTATGTAACAAACCCATTTAGTCTTATATATAACCTTTGGCTATATTCATCTTTCCTTCCATGAAACCTCCAGTTTCGAGAAGGTAACAAATTAAAGATGAAATCAACGTGAAAAGCATAGGTTTACATGCAGAAATCAAGTACATTATATGTGATTTCGCTCTCCATTGGAATTGGTTTTATCACGCGCCAATTTGGTAACTAAACTCGTGGCATATGCATGGCCATCAATTTGGATTTCTCGAGAAAGGAAAAAGTATTGAATTGAATCATAAAGGTAGCTTTGGTCAAATACTTTGCATTCTAAAGCATGATTTTACGTTTGGGTAAATTAAGTGATGGTTAAAACCAGGATCTTGATGGGAATCAGTACTAAATAGTCCGGCATATTATAACTTGGATTTGCTTGTTTCATAATTTCTTTTTACTGTTATGAAGATTACTAAAGTCATTATTAATTATTCTTTTGTACACATGAAAATGGTATAAAGTACTTCTTCTCATCCCTGATAATATGTGCAATTAAAAAAATAATGTAGATAAGTTTGCCCGACCTTAATGTCAAAACTGAAGTTACCACATTTCATCCCGATTATAATGCATATTGATTTTCTGTGAAAGTATTTTCGGCTGAGTGTTGCAAATGTGTTTCAAAAGAGCAAACAAATATAGGGTAGCTGACATTCACGAGATGCTATACATTAACATGCTATAGTAAAGTAATACTTTTTAAATAAAAATCACCCAATATAGGGCCTGGGCACGATGACCAAACGACTAAACTGATCCAATTTTAACCCAAGTCCGCTAACAACGAGACTGTGACTGTGTGATCACGACGATGTGACGTCACATGTGTATCGCGAGTCCTTTGACAAAGGAATAGATCTACAAATGATCATTATTATGACAAAATAGTCGGCTTAAAGGTAGTCAGTTTAGGCCCCAAATCATAGCACGCTATAATAGATAGACGTTTTCAAAAATTACTTTCCTGGAGGTCTTTACTCTCCAAATTGTTCTCAGATATTTTAAGGAGCACACAAGATGATTGAATGTCCCAGTGAGTAAAATTTCCTCTTAGATTGTCATTAGAACAGTTTAAAAATTTTGACCAAAGGTGACCAAATTTGAATATCTAGCATATTTGGGGCCAATACAGCATACCTTTAAATCTGTGCGGCGAGGTGCAAATGATGAACGCTGGCTGTCTATGGTTAACTATTTATAGACAGGTTACGTTTGACGCCCTCTATTATTATATGCGCCATCATAAAACAGAAATCATTTATTGAATTATTTATTAATGGTGTATGTGTGTGTTTGTCATGGCCTTCTCACAACTGCATGGTGATATGAAACAAAAGAAATTCCTGTCACAATTTGTAGAGCAATAGTCATTGGTTGTCGAGACAAAGGGCTGGAATAAAGGGAAATGTGATCGGTTGTAGTAATACAAAAAGAAACATTTCTCAGTGCTTGTATTCGTTTGCCTGTTCGCTTTAAATGAAACTTACGTGAGATAGCTGTTGAGGGTAACGATGGGGTGTCAGGTGGACGAAAGGGGCGATGTGGCAGAGGGATCAGAATATTACGCCATCAATTATCAAAACAGATAAACATCTCTTTCAGAGTTTATCGGGATATACTAATTAAGATATCATTCTAATTATATGAATATTCAACGTTACAGAATTAATATCTGTCGCATTGCTACCATTTTGTCTAAAGAACAACAAATATATTCACCAGAACCACAAAAAAGAAAGGAAGAAAGAAAAAACAAAACACCTGTCTTGTGCTTTACTCAGATTATAAACTTTTGTTTCCCCTTTTTATTTCCGTTAAGATCTCTTAATGAAGATAATTCCGTTTCATTTCTTAATTGACGATTCCAATTCTCAGATTCAAGTCACTGTGGTGTAATTTTCCATTTGAAGTATTTCTTAGTGTCCCAATGGAGTCTTTATTTACCATGACATATCTTACATACATAACTATAATAAAATCTGACAAATCCAGGTTTAACATTCAAATTGATTATGTAAAGTAAGCCCTTGGATGGTACGCTGCTGAATGTGGATGGGGGGGGGGGGAGGATGGTGGGGGTAGCATGGAGTGAAGGGGGAGGGAATATCCCTTGTGGACAAACAATCAAATAAATCAACCATAACAAATGCTTGGTTAAGCAATAACAATCTTCCTTTTATTTATTTAACTTTTGGTTTTCTCATTTTTCCATTGTACACGTTTCATGTTCATGGTATATCCACTTTCTATCACAATCTGTTGAAATCACAACACGTGAACAATGTTACATCATGTACGCAAACAAAACAGAAAAAACACTCTTCCAATACCTTTGGTATGAACACATCTTCAGCAGTAGAATAACCTTGTACAAGTTGTACTCAAAATCTTCTTTTTCATGCCTTTGTTGTAACATATACTATAATTATTAGTAATATAATTAAAAAGGTTCACAACAGACAGCTTCTACATTTGTTTTAAGCACATCAATGTTTGAAGAAAGAAAATTTGAGTCACAATATCACAACATGAATATTCAATATGAATCATGAATATGAATCATGTGAACTAGTCACCTCAGTAACACACATTGGTCTGCACTTTACAAATAATTAGACACCCCCTCAGCTCAGTCCACAGTTCTGCCCACCATCAATTAAGCTGGTAAATCAATAACATTGTATCAGAAAGCCACACAGATATGGTTACCACACACATACATATGCATACTTATGTATGCTTATAGATGCATGAAAACTGTTCAATATCAGTTACAAGAATTCTATCCCCAGTGACTACCTTGTTAGGTTTTATTTACATATTTTCCCCTTTCCTATTCTGCTTTCCTTAGTTACCAATTAATTAACATTTGTCCTTCACATTCACATCCACCCTAACCCTTCCTTCACCCAATTTTTGTTTAATTTTTCTGACTATTTAAAACTCTGAAACTGTCTGTATGTTTTAACCTCAGATGCTTCAGGTATTTATAAGTATAATACAGTTAGCAAAATACAAATAAATACAAATATTGGCATCAGATTGTTTTTTTAACATATTATAAAAGAGTTCAATACTTCTTATTCACTTCACTAGGAAGTTAAGACATAAACAAGAGCCATCCATTAGTAGGAGACAAGACTGTGTTTGAATACATTAAAGCTTTGCAACCATTCATAAATAAGTAAACTTTGAGAAACTATGGTTACCAAGGTTACAACAAAAAAGGTTGCATGCACATAGTAGTAGTCTTGTCTTCCTTCTTACACCAACTTTGAAATCCCACCAGAATCACATATATATGAACCACTGCATTGTTTCATACAAGCATTATGTGAGATGTTCTTATCAACATGTACAGTTAGACATTAAAACAATTTTTTTGTCCTAACAGTTAATGAATATAATGAAGATAATGACTCTATCCTGATTCATATATGCAGGATATGCCATGGGATATACACTAAGAAACAGTTGTACCCCTTCTCTAAGAAAAAGAAATAACAGTTTGTTTTCAAGGTTTAAAACATTTGTTGCAACACTGATAAAGCAGACTAACGATATATATAGACATATATAAATATATATATATTGGTTGGTTGGTGTCTATCTTGGCGAAGAGTGATCTATGTCCGGTGGACAGAGCGAAGTATAGGTGAGAATCAATCGTACAAACATCTTTAGAAATTCATTGCATGTGGATATAAAACGTTACTTGACAATTATCATCATTTCCAGGTGAAAGATAGAACAAACAGTTTTAAGACATCGTTTTTACGTTCTTTCACCTATTGCTCATCATCGTTTATATTAGATTAATAGTTAATTGAAATAACCTCAGTTACTGCACCCTTTTATCTGTATCAGACAAACTGGTCCACCAAACTGGACCCCTCTAACACCAACCCCCCCCCCCAAACAAAGGGAAGAATAAACACATAAAACACAAAAGACAGCACCATAAGCTATCAAACTAATTAATTAGTCATTAAGTAATTAAGTAAACATTAATGGATCATGAGCATTATTGAAAGCTTTCTATCTTTGAATTGCACTACAGAATTAATTCCACTTATAAGAATCCATTGAATAACTATATACAGTGACATGCAATCTTAGTATGGATGTAAACAACAAGAGGCATTATTATCTATGTTATTACTTATTCAGCGCCAATTGCACTGTCTGTGTAAACTGGTTGAAGGCCACACCCCTCCCCTCTACGTACCTTCCATTCCTACCCGCTTTATCACACACAACTCACCCACAATTTATGTAGAGTTGTGTTCTTGATGAAATCTTCAAATATCATCTTATTGGTTCAATATGAGATATATTTTCAACAAATACTAGACTATAGACCACACATTAGATGCTAGAGTACTACTGTTGCGAGCAGGCAGGTAAGTGAGAAGCCTAGTAAATACTTTCTACTAAATACTGTAAAGGTTGCCATAGTGAAGCAACAAAATGCTTTGGAATGTGTCAAAATGACTGTGGATTGTTTTAGTTAATTTAAATCGAGGAACTGAGCGAATAATCATTTTATTGGTCATATCATGCTCCAAACATCAACATAACATCAGGAAGGCTAAGCTGCAGATTTTGTATTTATTTTATTCTTTATTCTAAATATTTAGTTTAATAACAGCAAGCACAGAATTGTATCATGAAGAACAAGCATTATGTATGCAACATTAAGTACATCAGAATAATTCTGGCCTACAATCAAAGAGGTGACATGACATTTGTCATTAGCATTTGCAATCAAACTGTGTGCTTAGTATAAATATTTTCACATTAATCGACATAAATGGCAGTGAGACAATGACATCATTTCAATTGCACACTACAATCATTCGAATATCTAAATGGACAAGATTCAAGCATGCTTAAGAGATATATATATTCCACATATGGAAGAATTAACCCGGGATTGCAAGAATGAACTAGAAAAAGTGAAGTGAAAGTACTTCAGACTTTTCTCTCTCTCCAATTATGCTAATAATATCACATTTAACATTTGGCAAACAAAGGGAAACTAACTCAAATTAATATCAATGATATTGAAAAACTAAAAAATTAACATCTAGTTCATTTTAGTCACATCAAAATATAATTAGTGAGTTTTAAGTCCCAAATTCTAACAGTTATTTGGGGGTCATTCGTGACTTTTATGTTAAACACATTATGATTAAGGTCCGTTAACACATAAAGTTTTAGGTCTGTACATCACAGGATTTCAGCTTTTTTTGCTTCCCCCATAAATTATCTCTCTACAACAAATTTTATCACATGCAATTTTTTTTCCTACATATTATCCAGAATATCTACTAGCCATTTTAAACTTTCCGATGAAGAAAGACCACTTTTCATTTCAAACCTGCATTTCATCTATTACAATATTACTACAAACCAAAACTTGTAATGAGTATAATGCCCAGTTACCCCATAAGCTCAACAGTTACGTAGACCACTAATAGTTGGCACTATAACAAATTGAAAGATACAACCACCATGAAAAAAATTCAAGATCACAAAAACAACGGAGACATCTAGCATTTATTCAAACATAAACAAATTTTATGCCCTGACAGAGCTAGTTTTGTCACAATTTTCTTGCAAATCTCAAAAACTTTCCACGATGATAACTAAAGAACAAAAACGAGATAGAAGAAGAAAAGTGTTTTCAACTCTTAAACATTCAGATTTCTCCTTAAAGTGATTTTCAAGCAAAACTATTTCCGAAAAAAAGAAAAGATCGATCACCATCTTCAAATAAAGTAATACTATAAATAATCTACTGATGATGTCAATTATTGGAAGGAGAACCACATCCTAGCACCAACCTGAATTATTCCTCCCATGATCTTCACAGATCCTGCCACGACAAACTAAATTCCGACACATTATTCACTGATGAGAATTGTTACAGTTTTGCTTTGCTTAATAGTGCTGCACGTTTATCTAGCATGATACCAGTCGCCCAAATTTGTTTACCTTCAGGCGTCGCCAAAGAAAAATCCTCTGCTTGACAGATTTGCTTAACTCTGGAATTGTTTGTCCCTCTTCATCTTATTCTTTTTGAAGTTGAAACAAAGTGGGAAGTAGAGGGCGGCATATTCCTCTAAACCATCACAGGTGATGGTTGGCCAGTTTGTCTTGGTCTTGGAGCAGGCGGTTCCACGCTGTGTGCTGGTGCAGATGGCCTTAGTTTCAGGACTATCAAAAGAAAAGAGAAAAAAACAAAAGGAGTACAATTTTATCAGTCATGAAATTCCTTTACATCATACTTGTAAAGAGAAAACAAAGTATTTTTTCTCATCTTGCTTAAAGTCTTTCCCAGTTGTTTGAGATGTAGTTTCAATTTTATCTTATGGGAGTGGGAATTGACTTTTGACCCATTGGTGTGCATTTATATTATTATGGTACGTACCAGTTATGAAAAATTCTTGAGAGATAGCAGAAATATATTATTTCCATGGTGCATCTATATTATCCCACCAGTTCTTGAGAGATAGCAGAAATATATTATTTCCATGGTGCATCTATATTATCCCACCAGTTCTTGAGAGATAGCAGTAATATATATTATTTCTTTGGTACAACTACATTATCCCACCAGTTCTTGAGAGATAGCAGAAATTCACAGCGCGTACTACTCCCTCACCTCATTTAACCTATGCATTACCGTATTTACCTCGCTCTAGCATCTGGCAATTGTTTGCATGTGTGTGTGGCCATCTCCCTTCGGTAATTGCCAGCCTTCGGTGCAAGTATCGCTCTTCTTATTGCTCTTAATAAAGCTTAATATTTCGATCACTTCGTATACTGTTATCGTTGTTTTTGTAATTCTATTTCATCTGTTCAACGTCCTGCATATTTGAACTGCTTTTTGTTGATTAAACATTTCATTTTTCGTGATTTTTGAACGTTTTTAGGTTGCCTCGAGTGTGGTGTGGTAGTGTTCGTTATTAGGTTTGTTTTCGTACTGTTCTAGATACAAGTTTTCTTAGGTTATCCTGTTAGAGTTTCTCTCCTCCGTGCTGTTTATCTATTTTTAGTTTTCACAGCTTCGAGTTACTTTCACGATTCCTGACGTTTCGGGAAATTCTTCGGGATAGGTTTTGGAGGATGGATAACTGCCGCTCCTGTAAGCACTTCCGTCCTTTTAAAGGAATTGTCTGGTGGAAGATTTTGATACATTGTCGTTGTAGTTATTATTTTTCTCTTTCTAACCATGTAAAAATTGTCCCCATTCGACGTTTTCTTCTTGTAGAAATCTGGTTTTCAAATTCACCAGTTTCTCACCAAAAGTACCGTTTGTTCGAACGCTTCAATATGGTGATTGACGTAGTGCTTGCAGATAGGCAAAACAGGCGAGCTTGAAGTTAGCACTCCCAATTCCGCAGCAAATAAACTCACGTGTAAGCACATTGGATTGCCTCATATATATAACGTACATACTCGCCAACGTATATACTACGATGCCCAGTTGGTGTACTTGTATAGCGTTACACATAGTAAACTCACACTCACACCACAGTTCATTAACTGTTCTTCGAAATCGCTGAAATAAAATTCACGGATCAAATTAACAGTAAAAGGAAACTTGTAAAGTATTCGTTAAACCGAAAGATGAAACTTGGCGGAATCGATGTCATCGCAGAACTGTCCGATTGTAAACGTTAGAGTAGCCTATACACGCGAACATTCTTCGAGCTGGAGCTGGATACCGCGATGTATAAACAACGAAGAGCCTGCTGTTAAAACTTATCTTGTGTTACACAAAGACCACGAAACCACCGATCTACTACATATATGGCGGCTTAAGGAGTTTTTTAAATCATATCTAATTTATAAAAATTTCACCGGTAATTATTGAAGAAATTGATCGAATCGTTGTCAGAGCAGAATGTAGCAATGAGAAGCTTAGGCTTCGCAGAACTGTCCGATTGTCAACGTTTGAGTATAGCCTACATGCGAACATTTTTCGCGTTGGAGCTGGATAGCACGATGTATAGCCTGAACAACTCAGAGTCTGCTGTTAAAATTTACCTTGTGTTACACAAAGACCACGGAACCACCGATCAAGTACATGGCGGCTTAAGGAGTTTTTGAAAACATATCTAATTTTTAAGAAATTTCACCGGAAATTAAGGAAGAAATTTATCTGTATACAAACGCTGTTTTTGTTGTGATTACCGTATAGGTACTGTGCGGAGGGTGGGTTATGACGCAATCTGCTATGGCAGAGCTGACGTCACGTATTGTACTGTTCAAATCATATTTGAAATGTCTATCCATAACGATTAAAAAATCGTTTCTCTGTCAAACGCAACATTAGCGTTCTCATACTTTGACAACATGTTTGGAAAATTCTTTACTATTTTTTAAGGTAACTTCTTTGGGCCACCAGACAATCCTTTTAAGGCATGGGACAAGCACGATCAGTGCCCGAAGTGCCGCTCATGCGGGAACAAGTAAACCTGCTCAATTTGCGAGGACTGGGCCTAGGAGCGCTGGGATGCGATCAGTACCTGGCTGGCAGAAAAAGCCGCAGATAAAAGAAAGAAGGCGGCTTCCTCAAAACAGGGGAAGAAGAAACCGCCGACGAAGGACCCCCAGGCTGCCATTCGAGATGGCATAAGTCCTCAACGTGGGGGGGGGGTCAGAGGCCGCCATACGAGATGGCTTAAGCCCACTCCCAGAACGGGTATCCATGCGAAATGGAACAAATACCTGTGCGGCTTTGGCACAGCCACGGCCGCGGCCCCAGGAGGGGCCATCCACATCGGGTCATGTGGAGTCCGCAAGCCCCCGCAGGCAGGCGGTGGCGGACCTTTTTACATCCACCCGGGGTCGTGGGACATTCTTCGGGGCGTCGCAGAGCCAAGAAACGTAGGAGACAGTCCACGGACTCGGGACAAGCTCTCCTCTCCCGGGTCAAGGACCTTCTGGGGCAGCTGCTGCAAAAGCCGGGTCAACCGGACCCGGAACAGCAGGTTACACCGTCCATACCACAACAACCGCCTCCACTGCCTGCGCCGGTAACGGACCATCACGCCCCTGAGGAGGCCCAGGGGGATCCCTGGGACGACGCCTCCTCGAGAGCCGACGACGCTCTGACGACGGCAGTCCTCCGCAGGGTCCTCGGTTACGAGGAAAAGGTGGATGCGCGTGCCCAGGAGGGGCCGGCATCCAAGCTCACGTTGAACGCGGCCGCCCAAAAGCCGCGAGCCTCCATCCCGGTGGATTTTGAATGAAATTTTGAATGAGAAAGGTTCCAGGCGGTAGCACAGGCAAAACGCTGGACAGCTTTCCAGTGAACGGCCCAACGCACCTTTCATGTAGGCGATGAAGACTGGGAGAGTCTTTTCGCACCGCCTCACATTCCGCCTCAGGTGAAGGAGAGACTTCGGTCGGCGGGTGCTTTGGATAGCAAAGGCAAATTCAGGGGGAAGGATGCAAATAACTTAGAATCCTCCCTGTTTGACGTGGATAGGGCCTCCCGGGCGGGGATGAAATACTTGTGGGCCTTGTTGCTTTTTGCAGAACTGCTGAACAGGTCTTTCCAGCAAGCACAGGCATCGGGTATCTCCCGTAAGGATACCGCTGCCATCATTGCCCTCCTGGGACCTGTCTCCAGGATGGTGCTGGATCAGTTTGCCCGCGTCTCGGTTAAGGCCACCATGACACGCTGAGACCTGGTATTAGACTCCCTAAATTGGTCGTCCCGATTCACGAAGGACGGGTTCCGTAACCTGCCAATTCTGGGAAGTGACCTCTTCAGTGGCAAGTTTGACGAAAAACTCCGGGAAGAGGCGGAGAGAATGAAGTCCTTGAGGGAGGCAGACGAGCACATGTCCCGCTCGGCCTTGTCATGACTCGCAACAAAGTAGCCACTTCAGACAGCCGAGGGCCGGCTAGTCAGAATCGGGGTAATTCGCGAGCACAGCAGTACTCCGCTCCTTCGTGTCCCGAGCACAGACCGTTCCGCCCACAATACCGCAGGAACCGCGGTAAACGGCCCTAGGGATGCCCACCCCACCATAGCGCCCAACGCCAAGGTGGGGGGGCAACTAAGAGTTTTTGGGGCTCGCTGGGACGAGATCAACCCAGGAGCCTGGGTACTGGACGTGGTGAAACAACGACCAACCCAATCATAATTTAACAATGACATCACAAAACTAGAAAATCAATGATGTTTTAGCTTAATTGACAATTGCAAAGTGACTTTGTACAATCTGTTTTGAACGCCAATGAGGGTAAAACCATTACTTTATAACCGAGAATGAAACATTTTGTCTGTTTACTTAATAACAGAGAATAAACCATTCTGTTTGTTTACTTTATGACCTAGAAATAATAAACCATTCTGTTTATTTCCTTTATGACCTAGAAATAATAAACCATTCTGTTTGTTTCCTTTATGACCTAGAAATAATAAACCATTCTGTTTGTTTACTTTATGACCTAGAACTAATAAACCATTCTGTTTGTTTACTTAACACCCGAGACGAACCATGTTGTCTGTTTACTTTACGACCGAGAATAATCCAATTTGAGATACTGCTGCTTGTCAAACCACTAATCTCTTACAAATTCTGAGCAGCTTCTTAGTATTACTTCCGTAGCATTCCTTTGGAAAAATTTTTTTTTCCAAAGACTTGGGTTAGTCCTATATTGAATTACTATAAGATTGTCTTCATTTCACACTTTCAAATATGTGACATCAACAAATTTATCCCAACATCCAGGACAGAAATCATAAATTCCAACTGTTGTGCCTGGCAGACAACATTCACTGCCCTTGCCGGAAAAACCAATTGTGTAATACATCAGTCAGACATTCCCTTAAACAAATGCTAAAAGCAGGCAAAATCTGGCTGAAGCCAATTTTTCAAAAATGGGTTATGACAATTAATATTACACATACATTTCCATTTAATTGACATCAAACACATAGACTATTTGACCTCTGGGTTAAACCAGAGATGCCACTAATAGTTGAAAACAAAATATCTGATGTTTGCATGGCCATAGGTCAAGTGTGACTTAGACTGTCCAAAGAGAGATAGGCAGTACTTGGCTTTCAATATCCGTAGTTTTTCATAAATGTAGGCCTCCACACACAGAAAATTAGCCTAGCTCTAAACATTTGAACTAACAAACACATCCTCCTATCCTAACATGCTAGGCCTTCATTGATAGTACTAGCGTACCTATAACCTTTTTCAAAACTTAATGCAAACCACTGATCACCTTTGAAACTTTCATTCACATTGCTTTTATAAAACACTTAATGCTTACACTTTGTGTAAGCATTATCCTCAATGTTAAATGTAGGGTACAATAATATCATCAGCCTAACCTGTTTGTTAATATAACATTAGGAGCTAAGGTTAGGCTTAAGAACAACAACAAACATTGGATGTGTTATACATATAGGCCTAGTAGCCTACTAGTAGTACTGTCAGTACATGTCTAGGACTATATGGTAGGCTATACCTGGCAATTTTATTTTTCAGGTGACACATTTCAGGAGTGAAATCGTTGTGGTGTCCTTTTTGCTAAGATCAGCTCCATTGAAATTTTCCTGCACTTCTCTTTGGATATCGTCATTTCTGTTTATTTCTCACTGTTTATAGTATGGTGCATACAGTGCGTGCACAGGGTAATTGTTAGTTGTGTACACTGCTAAAATCAGCGAATGTTACAGAATAAGACAGAACCATACGATATCAATCTCATTGTGATAAAACATTAGGTCCATGAAGAGTTAGGCCTAGGCAATTAATGTGAGATAATTTTTCTCTACACAGCTTTGGTTTGTTTGGGAAGTTTTGGGAAGATTTTTTTTTTTTTACGACGGACTGAAAAATTTGGTCGTAATTTTAAAAATTCCTGTTGTAACAATCAGGGCTTAAATAACTGTCTGTTGCATGGTTTGATAATTAATTTTACACTGAAAAGTCATACTGTAAGATAACCAATGTCTAGCCCACTCTATTCATGGTATTTATAATAAAGGGATAGCTTAATATTTTGCTAATGAAGAATTATTAGAATTTCAACCTTCAACGATATTCTGTAAAAAAGTGCCTATTTCTAACGTTAACATTTAGCTACAGTACAGTGCACAACTGTTCTTGCTAAGGCAGTACTGTACCTGTATCACGTACAGCACTGCCAAATCACGTTCACATGCATTTTGTAACGTAACAAATTATATGCCAAACGGGCCGAGGGTTGGTTGGGCTAAAGAACAATATAAAAAATATCGGCATCAATGTGTTACCGATCCTAACCTAGCCTAGGAGTACAAGGACAACAATGCAAATTACAGATCGACTATTACTCTAAAATAATGTTGAAAAATGGTAGAATGTTTAATGCAAGAATATTGTTGGTATGTGACTTTTTAGTGAATATTGTGTTGAATTTTTGGTCGTAATTATAGCTAACACTGCATTTGGTTTTTACGACGGAACCTTATTTTTTATCGCAAGTAAGTAATCCTCCAGCGTCAAACCCTGAAACTTGTTTGGGCCTGCCATGACCTCCAACATATTTTTGTTGTTTACACATTAATGATGCCCCTAAGATGGGCATCAACTGAAATACAGATTGACAGTTAGATACTTTGCTAAGGCATGAGAGACTACTTTGCTATTGCATTAGAATGTTAGATTGATTATGCCAACAGAGCTAAAAATGCAGAGTCTAAACAAACATATGTTGGTTGACATTGCAGTGAAGACTGAATGTATGGCACTAGCAGATTGCTTTACACACTATCGATAGTTAGTGCCTAACTTATAATAGTTATAGTGATGTTTCTTCCAGGTTTGTATCCCTTACCATCCTTTTCAGATAATGGTTTTGCTTTTTAAAAAAGTAATTTAAAAGTGGTTTTAAGAATCTAGAAATCAAAGGTTCACAGAGAACCCCTCAACTTCCTCAATTCCCCAGCCTAACATTTAATCTGTGTCCTTGAATACTAATATGATATAACCTCGCAAAGGTTGAATATCACTTTAATTTCCACAGTGGAAAAAATACCCTATTATAGAAGAGGTCTGAAGCTTTTGCATTACATTCAGACTGAATTGTGCAACATCTCTTCAACTTTAGGTAGACTTTTTGAAAATTGGTCACATGGATTTCCCTAGTATTGGCTTTGCCAAAACCTCCATCAGTTAATGACACTTAGGCCTTTTAGGACTGATATATAAGAATTATGTCTCACTTTCACAATTGCTTGCTGCTGCCATAAGGCCTTTAATGTCCATTACACAGTATGTAGCTATAGAGGTGTTCAGGCTTACTTGACTGCTACCTTAACAACAGTAGGATAGCATTCCTTTGCTTGGTAATTGTAAAACCTAAGCAATTTATTTTTTGCATCAGATGAAGAAGACAAACGTCCAATATGGATGAAGTTTTCTGAACATATTTTGCACTTGGAATATCCTTACCCTGAAGTAGCAACTACTGGATGGGTCATTGTAAAGTCAGTGTCCCCAGAGATCCAATCCCTCCCTTCCCAACACTCATCAAAGAAAGAAAGTTGACTAAATATCTGTACAAATCTGCTTCTTACCGTATCCTAAGCCTTGAAGGAAGAGACGGAATGCTTCAGTCAATTTCCCAGGCTGCTCCTCTAATATCATTCCTCCACAATCAGACAGTTTGATCCACGTGGCTTTCTGTGGATTTAAACGGCTGTTCATTTCAACCTGAAATCAAAGAAGAGCTAAAACTGTGAAAATTCGACCTAAAATATCTTCCCACCCAAAAAAAAGAAACAGAAAAATAAGATGAAAGTTTGCAAAAAGACTTCCCCCACAGATATTTATTCATTCATATGATATCCAGATATTGATGGAAGGTCAAATAAGACCAGGGAAATGTCCCTTTGAGGACAAATGCTTTGAGAGAGAGAGAGAGGGGCAACTAAAGATGAACAAAATCTGGAATGTAAAGTGACTTTGAAGTCTTTCTAGCAGATTTGCCATCAAGTCTGATCTACAACCCTAACCAATCAGACACTGAATATGACAAATCGAAATGTTGACGATTAAAAATATGTTTTCTCAATAAAATCAAGGCATTACAACTATCTGTATTTGTGTTAATGACCATGTCAACTTTGACATCTCATAGTAGACAAATCTTAAAGTCGTTTTGTAGGCCATAACATTAACTATTAACATTAACTATTTCAAGATCACCCACTGTCAACATGTCCCCTGTACACTACTTCAAAACACTCTCTTTTGCAGGAAAAACACTTTTTAATTCACATTCCAAAAGTTTCAATCATTACCAAATGTTACCATTACCATATAATACCAATCCACCATTCAGTCTGAAATATAGAAAACTGTTCTTATTTTAGTTTCCCTTTTGGCAGCAGTGTCTGTAACATTATTAGATGTTCTGTTATGGGTGGGGAAGGAAAGGAAGAGTAAAAAATATTTTAAATTTTGTAACAAATTCCTGTTGCATACTGTTCTATTCTTTTTTGGGTTCTTGAAAATTTCAAGTAATTGTTGACTTTCTGTACAACTTAATATCAAGTCTTTTGTAACATGAAGAGAAATTAAATGGGACGAACACATAGCTATACTTTTGCAGAGTAACATGTCACTTATTACATCTTACTACCAACATTTTTGTGTTATATACCCATGAGTATATAAATTTATGTAAATAAACATAATCAATAGATAGCACCACAGAAACATCATCATGAGACAGTGGTTATGCTCAAATCAGAATGGACGAGAGTTTCTTAACAGATTAGAGTTAGAAAACTGAAAATGTCAACATGTGTTTTTTCACCACCATCATTTTTCTACCCAAATGAGAGTACATCTATCCCTACCCTCCACAATGAGCTTGTTCCCCTAACCCTTCTCCATTACTCACGGTATCATTGAGATGTGGTGAGTTTGCCCCGGCAACCAAAAGAGAGTCACAATCAAAGCTCGGTGATGTGACCCGCCTGGTCCTGTCCAATTCTCGCCTAAGATTCAGATCTGTACGTCTGGAACAGAGAAACCGAAAAAGAAGAAACAGTTAGTGAGACGGTGATTTACTGCAAAAAAACCAATATAGATAATATATGTAAATATCAGAGGGTCTGAAAGTTGCATCCAGTACGATAAAACTACAGAGGTGGAAAATAAGAAGACAGAAATCAAAATTCTCTTTCTGCTTTATGAATAATGCAGGGGTGGAAGGGGGGTGGGGGTGGGGGTGGGGGTGGGGAGGGTAAGGAAGCACGGGGGGAGGTGATTGTTATATATCCTTTCCTGTCTATACAAATAACCTTCTTAACTACATGGCAAGTAACTATATAACTTTGACATACTATTTTCCCTTTTAACTTTTACGCTTATTTTTCTAAAGTTGCAAGCTTCTGCCCCTTTCTTCAAATCTTGTCTCCCAATGCCACAAACTATGATCATATAACCTAAACACACACTGCAATAAAATAAATCAATCCTTAGACTCTGTTTATATTTGCCTTTCTGGAACCTTTGAGAGGATAATATATAGCTGGATCAGAAATATCACAAAACCTGACATTTCATACAAACAGATGAAAATGTCCCGGGATTCGGTTTTGGCGGGAGTCCCATGAGGATTCCAGAGTATTCATGTGGGCAAAATATACTTCTACAGATCCCAAAGACTGTAAACATGTCTACTCTGGTTCAAAGAATATCTGGATAATTGGTTTTGAGGCAAAACTGAGATATAACACATACGACTTACTTGATGTACGCATCTATAAACAGTGAAAGGTTGAATGCATTCACACTCTTAGCCAAGTTCTCTCTGAACTGAACGACAAGATCTTGATGCGTTTCCATAGTTTTCTACCAAAAAAAAAAAAGAAAAAAAAGAAAAAAAAAGAGAATAATATGAGCCCCTTAAAAAGATTATTCTTTGTACCATTTTGAGAAAAACACAAAATGACCAGTTTATGCTCCATAAATTTTGGAAATTCAATGAATGTGAGGATTATTTCTTGTTTGTGATAAATTTTACAAACATTGTTGGCGGTGGTCAGTTAATACACCCCTGTTAGTTATACTGAGATACAAGGATGTTGTGTATTATGTCGCTGGAAGACTGATAAATCAATATTTATTTTCCAAGGGAGATCTCTCCATTTTATGGAACATGGTATGATAGAAAGCTGGCATGAAATGAGAGATGAATTAACAAAAAATATCAGACCATTTGATAGCTCAATGTCAGTGTGTGCATACCAAAAAAGAACATAATAGTATAATCGTCACAAAAATACACCATTATTATTGTATAATGCATATTGCCAATTTGATATTCAATTCATAGATGAAGTTTCATATTCAAAAATGAAGAAAAAGATTGAAATTTTTGCTTATTGCAGACTTGGTTTCTACAAGTGACTTGCATTTACGGTCCAGGTGAACCATTTTGTTCCATTAGTTAGCAACATGCAAATAAAAAAGGTAATTCAGTTTCATCAATTGAAACTAACTGGATCGTTTTCTCAAATATCTTCGGATCTGGCGATCTAACCACACATCCCTGCCACTTTCTAGAATGAACATTATCTGTAATATTTTTGATGAAATAAATAACTCTTTACATGACAGATATTTTATATGAATTACAGATGGAGCCTAGCATCTTTCTACAGCTCATGGCAAACTAGTACTCTTAAAGGGACACACAATTTCTTTTTCCCACACAAATGATTCCACTTCCCAAATATCAAATAAAACGTGACCTCAACTTCATATCACAAATTATAATCTCACATTAAATCTCAGTGAAGGGAAGGAATTGGTAGACAAGAAGATATATGTGTGAGCAGCAAAGACAGGCAAACTGTCAGACAGATATTTCACCTGACCTGGAAGAACTGATTCATGAGTGAGATTCTCTGATAGTTTTAGGGACTTAATCATATATGTAAAATATCCTTAAATCTAACCTTTGAGACTGCAATTAGGAAGATCATTTTATTTCACAATTTCAGAGCTGCTTGGAAAAGAAGCAACCTTGAAGTACTAACAAAACCGACTCTATATCTCATACCCTTACACAAACCCTTACATGTCACATCTCTTTAACAACACCCATTTACCAATCCTGGAATCTCTCCAAGTCAAGGATGTCGTTTCCTTATGCATCTTCTTCAAACATCTCAAAAAGAGTTAATACTGTACCAGAAATATTTTGTTACCCCATAGATTAAAGTTTTATTTGAGCTAAAACGGTTGGAAATTAATGAATCCATTTTGTGTACTTATCACATACCCATAATTTATCTACACACACATACATATATATATATACACACACATATGTATATATACATACATATTTATGTATATACACACACACACATGTATGTATATGTATGTATAGAATGCTTGACATTGTAACCTGTTGTCCTTCCAACCACCCTATGACCCTGTCCTTCTAGATTATGACATTCATCCTTCTATCCCCCCACCCCCCCTCCATCTTCATCTTCTTTATTTTCCTCATCTCCAAGGAAACTAACTACCCTCCTCTTGAAACGAATCAGTTATACTATAACTCACCTTGCCAAAGTAATGCCAGAGGAGGTATTCTTGGCTGTAATTTGTCATTCCTTTCCCACGCAAGTAATAAGAAGACAGCTACAGAAGTGGAGAAGGAAAACAGATGAAACAAGTGCAAACACAATTCAAAATGTCTGCATGCCATTTAAAGGCTGGTAAAATGTCTGCATGTCATTTAAAGGCTGGTAAAATGTCTGCATGTCATTTAAAGGATTGGTTCAGGTGTTTGAAATGTCTATTTTGTATGAAAGAGCACAAAAAGACAAAAAGAACAGTGAAGAAACTACCATGATAGCATGCTCTGTTAAGGAGATATGACACTTTGAAGATATCAAAATTTCTTTGAAAACGACTGGTGTAGAAAGACTTACTGTGAGGGTGTGATGTCACATCCTCACTTCCTTAACATTTATGAATATATTTCTTTAAAATTTTTTTACATTTTTTAACACATTTGAAAATAATATAATCAAAAATTCTTCAGATGTTTAATCTCAAGTACTTCCTTTGACAAATATGAGATCTCCTGACATATCTTTTGGTTGAAAGTCATTAAATCTCACAAAATAATTAGAGAAAAAAACAGACTTTTCAGGAGTGTGAGGATGTGACATCACAGCTAGTCAGATTTCAGTAGTTTCTACACAATCTGATAAAAGTTTACACTTGAATATCTCTTTAACAGAAAAAGATATTTGAACAGTTTTATCACCGTTGTGTTTCTTTTATGTCCTCTTTCATATAACATAAACATGTATGACAACTGAACCAATCCTTTAAGGCTTGTAAAATGTCTGCGTGCCATTTAAAGGGTATGAAGACTCGTGCAAAAAGAAACGATTAGACCGGTAATCTGACCTAGTTTCGAATGAGGTGTAACAGAAGTGTTAGACCCCACCATCTATCCCAGAAAATACACACACAGCTTGCTACCATCGGTAATTAGACACTAGTGTACAGTCAGTACATACAGCTGCAGTCAATACCCACAGCACAGTGTACAAATGATACAGCGATGGACATCTCAGGTCCAGCTAAAGATAACAAGGTATTACGTTTCATTACTGTCTGCATTTTGTAGCGACATGAATAAAACGTCCCTTGCAAGCAACAGAAAGTTAACTTTTCAGATGGCCGCACGCGGTTTGGGGCGATTCTTCAATGCCTTTAATGCTTGTAAAATGTCTGCATGCCATTTAAGGCTCGTAAAATTTTAATGCCCCTTTTACACCCAGCGATAGAAATGAATGTCAAATAAAATTAAACAACAGGGAAGGAATTTCTTTTCAAACAGACTGAAGTAACATCAACATTGAATACTTATAAATACATTAAAAGATGGCTTGTGAGTACATTATTAAAAGAAAATATAATTTTCATTCTGATTAATAATACTAGTTGTTACAATTGGATATTTCAAACAACAATGGCTGCTCTTATGAAAAGTACAATAATTGCTAATTACACTGTTACTGCTTTATATTTTGGAAGGGCAGGGAGAGGGATGGGGGGGGGAGCAGGAAGGAGTTGCATGTTTCGAATAAAGTGTTAGTACCCTTTTATTAACACTTGAAATCTCTCTTCCTTTCCAATCAAGTAACAGTGGCATAGGTGCACAGTGAAGGCTTGACCAATTAGAATAACGTAATGTAAGAGGTTAATTAAAACACCCATCTGCAACAACCTCTTGCTTTGACCCTTGCAAACTCATCTCAAAATATACATAGAGAGTAGTGATATGCTTGCAAAAACAAAGCTAGTAATACAAATGCTGCCACAAATATGTTTACAAAAGTTCAATATTATTAAATATGCAAGAAACACTCTTTAAAGGGACTGTGTTGTAACAATATTAACTGCCAGACATAACAAAATTGCTGTGAAAGTTTCAAGGGGTTAAAACACACATTTCAGCAATTCTTTGGTAGCTATGGGAACTCTCTTCTCATTTTGTTTACAGTTTCCATGTTATTAAAACGATTTACATATGGAAAATTTAGTCTGTGCAAATTTTTATAGCTCAAGAAGGAACAAAATACAACAACAGAAAATACTAAAAAACAAACAAACAAACAAACAGCAAAGAAACAAGAGAGTTATTGAAAGTACTTGAAATGGTTTTTGCCTGATAATTTTAATTGAAAAGATTTTTGAGGTGTTTGAAATCTGAGGTTTAAAGCAATTGGCCACGTAAAATCAGAGTTCTCCTTTAACATGAGACAGAATGCCTGATTTGAAAATGTTAAAATCTATCAAATTAAGGGAGGATTTACGTTCTTTCCAGGGAAAGTATCTCACAGTCTCTAGGGTTTCATCTCTAGCTGATTGGGAGAGAGCTTTGGAAACAAAATCAAACAGAAATGCACACCAACCCTGGAAATGAAATTTAATATCAGATCGAATTTATTAAAACAAGTACTGAAAGAGAAATGTGGCACTTTAGAAAGTCGTAAAAAGTTCACATTCACATGAATAACAAGAAATCAAACAGTTTTGATGGAAAAAGGGGCTTGGTTTGTGGCAGGTTGGTTCAATATCAATAAATTTAATGACACAGGATGAGGAATCGGAGGGTAAAAGTATTTTGATTATTGAAAGACAAGCTTTGTCACTCGATCTAATCATACATTTTATATTTGTAAGAACTTAGATATCCCACAGCGATCTACTAGATCTATGTGGTAACAATCGTCTAGCTACTCCAAATTAATCAGAACAAAACTATTTTGTGTCCCACAAATTTATTCTAGAATGTTCTAATTGTCAACCGTTTTGCAGTATTTAGATCATTTGAGCAATCCTGGTGTGATTGCCTTCAGTTACCTACCAGCCTGCCGCACACTGCTCGACTGACTACGAACAGACTCAACTAGACCGTTGTGATACTATGCCTTCAGTTATTTTGTGGAGCTATTTCAAAAATACAAGTGCACTGAGGGCAAAAGCCATCATTGTCAGGTTTTATAATGACCATAGGGTCCAACTTTATCTTTGTGTTGAAATTGAGCATCAATTTATGTATCCCATTGACTAAACTGTGTCAATTAGCTATAATCGGTTTTCGGAATTTGACAAAGACTAAGTCTCTACCTTTTGCTTTAAACTAGATTCATAGATTAGTCGCCTCTTCTTTCGTAGAAGAAATGACCCATTTTTAAGAATGAAAGAATACTTTCCCATTCCCATTACCTTCTGTTGAGCCCACTCGGACCAGGTAGATTGCGTGGAGACACAGTTGATCAGGACCAATCCGTCTACCATTTCTGGATGAACCAACTTGAAAAGAGAAATGTGAAAAACAAGAGTCAATCCCTTGTAAAAATAGAAATCTTTTCCTGAGGAATTAGCATCACTACAGAGAGTGATCAACATACTGTAAATCAAACATGTACCCAAATATGTCTTCCTGTATTGCTACCCAACACCATACCGTTTTTCCTAATTGTCTAGGTACATCGCTAATAAATGAGCTAATTTCATATGAGCATCTTTCTCTATAAATACCTCAAAATTCTTTGTACTTTTTTGTTGAAATTTTTCTGATCTGCATGGATAAAATTCTGTTAACTACTGAATATGCCAGAGATATCACAGTACAGAAGAAGGCACAGATCTGTGTGTATTTAAATACCAAATTCAGACAATCCCTCCCCACCCCTCTCTCCAAAACTGTTCACTCTTTTGTTACGTTTTTTTGTGTCCCTACAGCCACATTTTTACCTTTTCAACTTTCCTTTAAGAAACAATTTGACTATTTTCAGGTAATTTATAAACTACAATTTTATTATTTCTTTAACTCTGTTTTGATCATATTCATTGAAGTGGTTCATAGTTTCCATACAGATCAGCACTTGAAGGCCTCTCAAAGCAGATACAATTTCAACTCCTTAAATCTGCTTATTATTCTTACTTCATCTCTTGTTTCATCTCTCTTTCTTCTTATAAACCTCTTATTTTTCAATTAATTGCCGGTGTTAAGGAGACACATTACTGTAATAATGACTAAACGAGGGCCTCAAACACAACCAAACAATTGCTTTTACTTATCTCCCTCTTCCACCCTATTAGTAGGACAAAAACAAATAACAATTAAACCCTGGGAATGTACTTTAATCAAATTTCTAAAAAGAAAAAAAAGGCAATTTATCGTTCATCTAACGTTCGTAGTTAGCCCACCTTTCTTGCCCCTCTTCACGCAAGTCTAAAAGCGACTGACCAGATTGAGAGCCTAGAATTTAAATCAATGCACGATTTGGTCCTCCGTGACCAAAATATTTCTTCCCGCTGGCATACAACACCAATCAATCCAGTTGATCATTATATAAAATAAAAAAGAACCAGCTAGATCCGCGAATTCAATCTCGGTACACTTGAATACCTTGCAGCTGAATTAAGTCGTGACAAATTCAAATTCATGGCCATTTCAAACACAAATTGTAACAGACGAGGACAATTATATTTTGACTTGTTGACCAAGTCTTGCAGGCATAGTTTATAGCTGTCACATTCTTTTTTTTATACTTTTTTTAAATTCTGATTTGATGATGTGCAAAGGTTTCTACACAAACCAAAGATAATGGAGGTCAGATGAGAGCAAGGTGAGTTTATATTCCTCTATTTGGTATATTATATAATATAAAGCTGTTTATTTTGATTAATAATCCATATGCCTAGAGCTAGTCTTTCATACTGTTGACTGCACATATCACGATTCCCTTCAATTTAACTGTTATGAACATTTGTTTTTGAAAGAGGCAGAGACTGGCAGAGTATGCACAACTTGAAATATCTTTGCAAGTCTCATTGTAAGCAGTAATAAAATGTCCAATGTATATATATATAGATATATATCATCGTCCATAGCCTAGAGGTTAGGGTGTCCTCATATAAAGCGGGAGGCCCGGGTTCGAATCCCGGTGGAGGCTGGAAGTTTTTCACTGTTCTGCATTTTTCAACTCACTACGATTTCCATAATATATATATATGGCCAAGGGTACAAATATGCTTATGATATTCAAATATAAAATAACATTTAATATTCCATGATCATTTTAAGTCAGCCATGAAAGTTATCCCCAAAGCTTTCAATGGGTTTTGTGTTATCCTAACCGTGCTAATGAAAGACAAGAAGAAGGGGATAAAATAACTAACAGCTTTGTTGGTTAGTTGTAAAGGCATACTGACTCACATGAAAACGAGCGAGGATGTTTGCACCTGCTCCCATGCCGAAGCCAACCACTGATGAGATTCTGCGAATGATTGCAAGACGAATTTCAAAGATATGTAAATTTTGTAAAGAGATACAGATACAGATAAGAAGAAGCGTTCACAAGGAAATCCAAATTAATTGTGAGACTGTAATTGAATGCCGCAGAAGGGATAAACACAGAGATCGTGATAGGAAACTGTATTCATTAAAAATTATTAAGGTTTCAAGTGTCAAGTGGAATTTTTGAGATTTGTCCCTGTTGGAAGTTCATATGCGAGAAGATATTCACAAGGGAGATCGGATAAACAGAGAGAAAGATTATGGCAAGTTCTACCAAAACCAACAACATCAAGGCATGCTGGTTGATTTCTGTGGTAAATTCTGGATTGATTCTTACTTTAAAACTCCAGAAAGAAATAATTGAACAGTAGAAAAATACCTGAAGTGTTTGAGTACAGCTAGGACTACATCAGCCAACTGGTCCATGGTTGGGTACTGAAACCTTTAAAGAAGAAAGGAAATAATTTGACACTGAAGCTTTTTTTGAAAGATCAAAGTTTGCAAATAACTAATCCGTCAGATGATTTCCTTGGACATATATCACAGATGATAACATGAAAACAACATTATTTTTGTGTAGAATCAAAGCTAGTTTGATGTGAAATATCAGAGGCACCAACTAATAAACTGCCAGATGTTAACCAAGCTGTCTGACTTTTAAGGATCCATATCTTAGAAATTGATACCTATTAGCAATTTGGGTGGTAGAATGAGGGAATGGTTGCAGTCTGGACGTGGTTGGTCAACAGTGGGTGGAGAGGGGTATAGCGCTAACAGCTTCTTAACATAAATATGGTTGAGCAAGAGTGTTAGTTGTAAAGAGACAGGTAAGTGAGGTCCAGAGCAAGCTGAATAATTATATTACATACTTCATCGAGCAACTGGAAGTCAGTAGCTACTGTATACTCATCAATGACTTTTCAGTGAAAGTGGGTTAGGCAGGAGTATTACGTATATTATACTGTATTAGGCTGGCTTGCTATCTTATTCACCAGCTACGATACAATTTACAGCTGTGTGCATGGAACATCAATAACTACTTGACTGTTTCATATAAACACTATAAATAACAGTTTTCACTCCATACAAAACCAGTGCAAAATATCTTCTTTCACATGCCCCTTCAATTTAAAACAGCCATTAATATCAATTTTATTACATACTAACAATCATGCATTGTCTAGTCCAATGTACTGCCTAAATACTGTTTGCTCAAAGCGATTGCTCAACTCTTTTCAGGATTGCAAATTTTCATTGTAAACACAAAGGAAACATAAAGGAAAGCCTGGCAAAAGAAGGAACAGAGACTTTAAGCAGTTGTCTGGAATTCCAGAGTCTGCAACTACTTAAAGATGACATATTAGGCACTAGTGTCAGTTTGCAGAACAGAGCAGACCATCAGTCATTTGAAGGAGCTGTATTACATATCCTGATGTTTGTTTCTTGCAGATTTTACATATTATTCATTTACCATTAAATCATTCACTACGTAAAACAGCTAAGCAGGAGGTGGGTCTACGACTTCTCACGAGCAATATCAAGAACTGATGTTATTCTCTTAGAAGCAAACCCATCCATCATCATCATATTGGCCTGTGTGGTGGAGATAGATTCTAGTCATGAACAGCTTACTCACAGTGCTAGGAAGTATCTCTTATTCCATTTTAGAGATACAACATTTTGGAATTTCTTTCACAATGTTTTCTGTATGTATTTACAATGTTTATAATTATTTCCCAAAACGGGTGATGGAGTTTGCAAATACTAATTAAAAGTTCTTTAAAATATTCTAATTCTTAACAGGTTGCCAAACTTGTGGCCAGAGAGAATTGGTCCCCAAAACGCAGTTTCGTTGCCAATTCTAATGACAGGTAAATCCTCAATTTCACTTCAAACTCCCATCTCATAATAAATTCCCTTGTCGTATTTGACCTTCTCTCGTGGGTCTTTTGGTCCAAATGAAACAAACCACTTATAAAAACCGTCCAAATTACATTCCTCAAACATTCTCACACAATTAGTTTCTGCTTTTTTTTCTTCCTTCTTTCTTCGAACATCATTCCTGGAGGAATTCTGATTCAATTAATGTATTCTTGAATTAACTAACAAGGATCCTCGTCGACAAAAGTCTTAGATCTTTTCCATCAAAGAGGCTCCATAAAGAAAACTGAGTCACAAAGTCACCAAGACAGGATCACTGACTATATTTTAAGGGTTGTTCTGCTTTAATATGACTCCATAGTGTATTAGTAATACCTTCCATTTAACATTGCCAGAAGCCTTTTAGTGGTTCGCATTTTACATTAACCTCTTGCTCAGAGGTGCCCACTTTTTTTGACGACAACGACGGGAAGTAATGTTCGCATCGATGCAAAGTGATTCTTGCATACATGAATTAGCTGGCTCCTGCATAGTAATAACATCTACTGTACAAAACCAGCCGGCTGCAATCAATACCACAAAAGGCACTATGTGAATTAATGTTTAACAAGCTTTCAATGAGGGGAAGACTTTCAATTCGTCCATAAATTCTCGCCTAAAAACTCTGTTCCCTGTTGCAACTGAGTAGGCAGATAGTTCACATTTTAAGGAGAATATTATATTACAAACTACAATATACTGGATAAAAAAGCCAAATGTTTGTCTCAATTTACATTTTTAATACATCAGGATTGACAGGCCAAAGTCAAAGCAAATACTCTGGGGCAAATGCATCTCACAAACAAGAGACACAAGAGATATTTTCAAAAATCAAAACCATTCCGTGCACATTACTCTTCTTATAATAAAGCATCTAGTCATTCATATCTTGCACAAACTTATGTGCAGAATTTTTTTTACATCTGCCATGTTCATCTTTAGATCTGTGTCAAATTTATGGATCTGTGTCACATTCATTAATCTGTGTCACATTCATTAATCTGTGTCACATTCGTGTCTGACCAGTCAGTTTACCTGCTGAATGCATTTAGACATCATTTTGCTGTGTAAGGATGAACCTCTTTATTATCCCTTTAAGTTATTGGAGTTGTTAACAATACAAACACACTGCTTTGGGAGCATCGTCATGGTAACAGCTTAAATCATGTCTAATAAGACATGATTTAGGCTGGAAGCAAGTCACATCTATGGTAAAACCCAACAGAAACACTGCTGCATCATTTGCACATGTGGTGTATCCTTTCTGTGAATTGCTGGATTGTAATATCATTTGCAAGTCTACCTTTAGGCCTGCAAGTATACTAACTGCTGCCACGCTTACACAGACCTAACTTAACACTTTCAATTTCAGTCAGGCTTAAAACAACACTATTTTTGGTTTTGAAGTGATTCCTTACCCGTCAGGTAGCTGAGGAGCACCTTGCTCTTGTCCGATGGCGTTGATATGATAGACGCAGAAGTGTTTGAGAATTGGCTGCATGTCAGCGTAGTTAAAGAAACTCTGGAAGCAAGTCACATCTGTGGATAAAACAAGAAATACATCACTGTATCATAAGTTTCCAACTATATTTTCATATTGAACACCTGTAAGTATGTGTTACTCCTCATTAGAACAAAGAAATTGTGGGGTTTTATAAAACTCTCTCTAACCGAATTATCACAGTTTGTTACTGTTTTCACAGTAGTTCTAAGAAATTTTTCGAAACATTTCCCAAATAGTATAACAGTACTGTACAATGTTTAGCTGTCAGCCTATGGAATGACTAGAAGGGCACAGACTTGAGCTGTTGCCATCGGTAACTACTGATTTTAAGGACGTTAGAGCAAGTGGTAGGGGCATGGACAGCTACTCTGCCATCACAAATTCTCTCACCGTTTTCCTCACTCTTCCCTTCCCTTCCAATCCTACCTATCCCCTCCCTCCCCCTCTCATATATGGAACAAAACAAATATCCTTACAAAGTGTCTCTCTTTGTGCAGACAAAACCTTTGCTGTGACCAGTCATACAGTATATGGGACAAAACATAGCCTACCACACAAGGTATCCTTGAAATTGGCACCTACATTATATCTCAAAACAGAACGTTTGACTTTAATAAATGACATCTTGTTGATGTCATTGACACCAGTGCCACAGTATGTCACATGACCAGCTTAATATATCAGTCAAATAACATTAGATGATACAGCTAGTACTTAGCCAGGCTACACATGTCAACACTTTCTTGTTCTGCACTAGTGATCATAATTTACAAATAACTATTTGCAAGAAATAATTATCAAGAAAACCTTCTTCTCTTGGTACCAAGGGGCACATTTTGGGAAATTGAAAAATTCCATCATCGCTCTGCATTTTCAGTAATGGATTGAGACATAGACTATTAATTAATCTATCAGTCACTGTCATTAAGAACTGAGACAATAAGCAGGATCTTAGACATAAACCAGAATATATTATGTAAATTGGAGGAAAAACCAAAAAAAAAAACAGACTATTTAAAGTTATTTATATATGGAAAAAGAAGCCTTTAATGTATGTCAATGGTATAGCACAATGGAGAATAGATTAATGTTGCATTCTACCAATTGTCCTTCAACCCCCACCCCACCCCCTCCTCCGCCTCCATGTGATTGTAACAATCAATCATTACAGAGAGATGAGGTTAAAACATAATTAGTGAGAACATCAATATTGTCTGCCTTAAACAGAGTTTGTTCATATCACTGATGAGTTCAGTCATATTGTCATCATAAACTATAAACAAACATGGGTTGTATGGGTTGATGCAGCTTGTTATACTCTCAAGAGCATCTTCAAAGGATGCATGAACAAACCAATATATAAATATGCACATCATTGAGAGGACTGCACATATTATTAGATCTTCAGCACATTTGTCAACTCAGGTGGATAGGAAAGTGGGCAATTTCACCTCCACTTCCTCTTCCTCTCATCCCCCTACCCCAAAAATTGCTATAGTTGACGAGGATACACAAACTTTTCCAACTCCACAGGGGAAAGAACTTGTAAGAATTGATCTGCTCGCAGACTTCTGACTCATTTAGATCACTACTTAATATTTCCATCACCTAACTATGAAACATTATCACCTTGTTTATCTTTATCCTTTGAGATAAAGATTTGTTCACTGCTAATGGCTGTTGTCAAAATTTATTCTTGTTTCTTCAAGTAGCTAAATTGCCAACAAATCCATATTTAATGGATACAATTCAAAATTAATGGTGAAAATTTAATGAAGAACATAGTTTACAATCTGGTTCATATTGATTTTCTCACTTTTCTGAGCCCATGCACAGTAACGTAAAAACATTTACTTGATAGACTCTGTTATATATTATGTTGTTATAAACAATTCTCTTTCTCTCTCCACCTCTCTGACATGATCTATCTGTCTCCAAGAAGGAAGTAAACCATTGTAGCTTAGGCTTCATGCAATCCATTTGATTGTGCTAAAGCTCATAAATTTGAAGAGAACATGATCAATATCTAAGCGACATTTCCAAACAACAACAAAAAAGACAGATCAAAAGGAAGAAAGTGAAGGAGAGGTGTCCTTATCACGATTGCTGCAAACATGGCTGTAGCATATATAATCAATATTGCATTTATGCTTGGCACTCTGACTTGAATAACCTAAACAAAATGATACTGTAAAACCTTCAATTTGGAAAAAATTCATGAAAAAATATGAATATTATGATTTAAAATTGATGATTTCACTGTCTGAAAATGCTTTACCAATGTGATAAATGGCAAGACAGGAAGCAGACACTACAAAAAATTTTCCTATCATAATACACTACCTAATTCATCTTAGTGGCACCCCTCTCCCATCTAGTGTCCTCCCCCCCCCGCCCCCTACATTGCTAACACAATCAATACTGAACAGATACACCAAGAGACATCTCCATGACTACCAGGCAGATTCAAAAAGAAAACACACAAAGAAATAAATAAATAAAAGATATTCTTTAGGCTCGTTGGGTTGATAGAATGAAGAGAGTTTCATCCAACAAAAGTGACCGATAGCTAAGGGTATTCTGTGCTAAAAAGATAACCAGTTCAATCTAGATGCACCGTAGAGAGAAAGAGAGTGCTGAGTATGTGAGGAGGCAGGTGAATGTAAGGGAGGATGCTATTAAGTAATTTAACACTATGGCTAGTCTGTGCATCTGCCACAACATAAACAGTATGTGTAGTCACTGGATAAATTAAAACTGTTGCTGCATGAAAGAAAGAAAGAAAAACGTTCCAATTGTAATAACCTGTGAAAAATGTTTGACAAGACATTGACACTTGACAAATTCCAGAGCAAACAAGAGGAAATTAAATAACAGAGTGAGGACTTACGATTCAATCCAATATCGTGGAAGGTTACGATGGCAGGCTTGGTTTTCTCACCCTGAACAGCCACTAGGACATTTCCCCATTCTGTGGAGACGAAATCAACCTAAAATAAACAAAGAGAGAGGGTTAAAATAAAGAGAGTCAATGAAACCAATCTGAAGTAGCTAGGAAGACAAACAAAATAATAAACTAAATCAAATATTATATTGTTTTAAAGCCCTTTGAAAAATTTCATGGCCACTTTCATCAAACATCCCACAATTCAACAACATCGTGGCTGCAAGTAAAAATGCTGGATCGAAAGGAAGGAAAAGATACAGATGCAAGTTTGGATGTATGTAATCTACTCCAGGGGCAGCAATTAAAACTGACAGTGGTACAGTAGGTGTTTGATCTGTATGGACACAGTGGTAAATACAATCAGGGGCTTCACAGAGGGGGACAAAGAAGGACACACACATTGTTACAGGTGTCCATTTAGGGTGGAGTAAGGTGTGCAACTGAAAAGGCAAGTTTACAACATGGATGCTCATTACCGATACTAGTTACCCCGCCCCACCCTCCCCTGACCTAGCAGTGGAAACAGCAGCACCTACCATATAAAGGCTTGATACACAATCTATTTTTCAATTTAATAACAGGATAGTGTCTATGATATCTTCTTGACTCTAACTAGACAATCAAACACTGTATGACAGACAGGTGTCTATGATATCTTCTTGACACTAACTAGACAATCAAACTCTGTATGACTGACAGGATAGTGTCTATGATATCTTCTTGACAATAACTAGACAATCAAACACTGTATGACTGACAGGATAGTGTCTATGATATCTTCTTGACACTAACTAGACATTCAAACTCTGTATGACAGACAGGATAGTGTCTATGATATCTTCTTGACACTACACTAACTAGACAATCAAACTCTGTATGACAAACAGGATAGTGTCTATGATATCTTCTTGACACTAACTATCAAACACTATATGACAGACAGGATAGTGTCTATGATATCTTCTTGACACTACACTAACTAGATAATCAAACACTGTATGACAAACAGGATAGTGTCTATGATATCTTCTTGACAATAACTAGACAATCAAACACTGTATGACAGACAGGATAGTGTCTATGATATCTTCTTGACACTAACTAGACAATCAAACACTGTATGACTGACAGGATAGTGTCTATTCTTGACACTAACTAGACAATCAAACACTGTATGACAGACAGGATAGTGTCTATGATATCTTCTTGACACTAACTAGACAATCAAACACTGTATGACAGACAGGATAGTGTCTATGATATCTTCTTGACAATAACTAGACAATCAAACACTGTATGACAAACAGGATAGTGTCTATGATATCTTCTTGACACTAACTATCAAACACTATATGACAGACAGGATAGTGTCTATGATATCTTCTTGACACTACACTAACTAGACAATCAAACACTGTATGACAAACAGGATAGTGTCTATTCTTGACACTAACTAGACAATCAAACACTGTATGACAGACAGGATAGTGTCTATGATATCTTCTTGACACTAACTAGACAATCAAACATTGTATGACAGACAGGATAGTGTCTATGATATCTTCTTGACTCTAAGTAGACAATCAAATACTGTATGACAGACAGGATAGTGTCTATGATATCTTCTGGACACTACCTAGACAATCAAACACTGTATGATAGACAGGATAGTGCCTATGATATCTTCTGGACACTACCTAGACAATCAAACACTGTATGACAGACAGGATAGTGTCTATGATATCTTCTTGACACTAACTAGACAATCAAACACTGTACCCTGTATGACAGACAGGATAGTGTCTATGATATCTTCTTGACAATAACTAGACAATCAAACACTGTATGACTGACAGGATAGTGTCTATGATATCTTCTGGACACTAACTAGACAATCAAACACTGTATGACAGACAGGATAGTGTCTATGATATCTTCTTGACACTACACTAACTAGATAATCAAACACTGTATGACAAACAGGATAGTGTCTATGATATCTTCTTGACAATAACTAGACAATCAAACACTGTATGACAGACAGGATAGTGTCTATGATATCTTTTTGACACTAACTAGACAATCAAACACTGTATGAAATGCCAGCTATCTGTGTCTGTCATGAATAATCCAATAACTTTGTTTTGTTGAGAGGACCACAAGGAAAAACGTCTTTTTAAATAAGCTGCAGTAGAAATAACTACATCACTGTAAAACAGCCTAGCCATATGAGCTGCATTAATCGAATAATCTTCAGTGATTTCACACATGGTATATGAAAGGAAGGCAACAAATTTATTAGCCCGCATAGCGCAGTCAGTATCACTACTTATCAATGTAAAAGTATGTAAATGACACAATAACCACAGCTTACCATGCAGATGATATACAGAGGTGATAAGAAATGCAATTATGTACAGGAAGAGTGAATTTAGAGACGACGGTTAAATATCTAATGGTAGCGCAAGATGCCAGATTCCAATTTAACAGTGACTGAGATTAACATGTGTACACTGTTACAACTGGAGGCACTTCCAGGGAATAATTTTAGCTATATTAAACCAGCAAGCGTTTTATAGCCACCTAGAAATCTGTTTACAAATGTTGCTCTGTGCTCTCTAAGTTAGGAACTTGGTACTCAATATCTGGGAAGGACTTGGATCAGAATCTTCAGAAAAAGTGCTTTAAATAGTAAAACATGGCCACTACTGTACATTGCCACTTCAAGTCATGAACATATCTTGCAATTATCCTTATTAATATTCACGCAATTTGGCAAACCATCAATTCTGCCTCTGTCTCTTTGATTTTAATTTGGAACAAGTCTGAAATTCAATCGCGATCAGTAAACAAAAATACTCCACGCAGCTTTAACACCGAGCAGATTTTATAGAGAGAAGTCAACTTTGCAAGCGACTTCCATTACATACTTGAAACCTCTGTAGAGGGAACACTGTACTAAATGCGAGCAAACAGCTTCTCTGTTAGATTAGTTACGGTTCAAGTATAACAGTATACTAAACTGCAGGCTCTCAAATAGCCTGTGGTCACAGAACTCTACTGGAGTGGACTGGAGAGGCTGGTTCAGGGTTTTTGTGCGGGCTCCAACTTGAGAAAAGCTAGTTATTTCCAAGACAACAGCCCAATTACCATACTTCTTTTAAACCTACAGTATGTAACAGTCCAGCACACTATGTGGAGGTGACACGGAGTTGAGATGGAAAACATTGGCAGAGACAACGCTTGTGCGGCTGCAGGATGCTACAGAAACACCTTCCTTGAACAAATTTGTTTTAATTTATTGAAACAGTTTTTCTTTTCAATTCCTGGAAACTTGCTTTAAAAACTGTTGATTTTAATTACTTATTTACAGTCAATGATTTCTACAACTTTTCTGACCTGGTTGACAAACAATAACTATTCCAAACAACAAAACTTTAAGGGTTGGAAAATTGTTGATACTACAAACAACAATGCTTCCTGTCTACATTCAACATATAACTTTCCCATTTACCAACCAAACAAATTTCTTGTGGTGTCATGTGTCGTCCATACTCACACACTAGACTACTTATCAAGGTTCTACAAACTATGAAATAATCAAGAAGGAAAATGAACTTCCATTAGCCTTAGAAATATTAAATTGGAAGGACTTCATAATTGCTTGAAAATTACACATGACTAGTCAGTTACACGACAACTAGTCAGACAGCTATTAGTAAGATATAGTGACTAGTCAGTTATACAGCGATTTGTCAGTTATACCGAGACTATTCAGTTAGGCGGCGACTATTCAGTTAGGCGGCGACTAGTCAGTTATACACATAACTAGTCAGTTATATGGCGACTACGTAGTCAGTTATATTGCGACTACGTAGTCAGTTAGATGGCGACTAGTCAGTTAGATGGCTACTAGTCAGTTAGATGTGACTAGTCAGTTATATGGTGACTAGTCAGTTAGATCGCTACTAGTCAGTTAGATGTGACTAGTCAGTAATATGACAACTAGTCAGTTAGATGGCGACTAGTCAGTAATACGACAACTAGTCAGTTAGATGGCGACTAGTCAGTAATACGACGACTAGTCAGTTAGATGGTGACTAGTCAGTTAGATGGCGACTAGTCAGTTAGATGGCGACTAGTCAGTAATACGACAACTAGTCAGTTAGATGGCGACTAGTCAGTTAGATGGCGACTAGTCAGTAATACGACAACTAGTCAGTTAGACGGCTACTAGTCAGTTAGATGGTGACTAGTCAGTTAGATGGTGACTAGTCAGTTAGATGGTGACTAGTCAGTTAGATGGTGACTAGTCAGTTAGATGGTGACTAGTCAGTTAGATGGTGACTAGTCAGTTAGATGGTGACTAGTCAGTTAGATGGTGAATAGTCAGTAATACGACAACTAGTCAGTTAGATGGTGACTAGTCAGTAATACGACAACTAGTCAGTTAGATGGCGACTAGTCAGTTAGATGGTGAATAGTCAGTAATATGACAACTAGTCAGTTAGATGGTGACTAGTCAGTTAGATGGCTACTAGTCAGTTAGATGGCTACTAGTCAGTTAGATGGCTACTAGTCAGTTAGATGGCGACTAGTCAGTAATATGACAACTAGTCAGTTAGATGGTGACTAGTCAGTTAGATGGCTACTAGTCAGTTAGATGGCGACTAATCAGTTAGATGGCTACTAGTCAGTTAGATGGCTACTAGTCAGTTAGATGGCGACTAGTCAGTAATATGACAACTAGTCAGTCAGATGGTGACTAGTCAGTAATATGACTAGTCAGTTAGATGGCTACTAGTCAGTAATACGACAACTAGTCAGTTAGATGGTGACTAGTCAGTTAGATGGTGACTAGTCAGTTATATGGTGACCAGTCAGTTAGATGGCGACTAGTTGGTAATACGGCAACTACTGTAGTCAGTTAGATGGTTACTAGTCAGATATACAGCTGGTGTACTATTAACCAAATCTACACAACTTATCTACTGCTCAGTGAACATATAATTGATCATTTTTTGTTATTTTGGTACAACCAAACTTGATGCCTTCATGTTCAAGTGACAAAAAAAAAACATCCTTAAAAATTTGCCCTTAGAGAGTCATACTAAATTTTGAATATATTTACAAGCTTGATTGCTGTGTTATAAACTCTGAGGGAAAAATCAGTGTCATCTTTCCCAAACAGCAAGTTTTGGATTGCCAGTTCAGCCTGTCTTTATTATGAAGAAGTCACTCCTCACAACGGCAGCCATAGGCATGATAATTACGGGTCATTCAAATGTCACTAGCGACTGTTTTCCTGTTCAGGCTAGCTTGGCCTCACAATATAAAATTGATTTTCTTGTCTTTTTAATAAATGGATCTTATCACATGCTCGGGTTGATTAAACTTACTTAAGGTACCAGGAAACCCCAAAGCAGGTCAGATTCTGCAAAATTGAAATGTAGCATACTTGTATAAAAAGACTTCTTCTGGACTGTAAACAAACTAACAAATACAGCAACTGAGGTCAGTTCACTCAGAAATAAAAGACCAGCTCAAGTTTAACAGGAATTGTAGTCGATATAAAGACAGGCCTAATATGTTTTAGTATTTGTTGGAGGAGGCCACAAACGAAAACCCACTGTTGATCAATTGCTAGTTGCATTTGAATCACTTTTGCCTACAGTTTGATATTAAAGTCATATTCGGCTTTCCATAGGATTCGCTCAGGTCACTAGATCACTGTTATCAGGATTGCAGCGAGTCATGACACAATTCACTAAATTTCAAAAGTCAAATGACTGGAACAAGTTTGGGAAGATTACAAAATCAGGAGTAGGTTAATACGTTGGTAGATGAGAAGGAAGATGGGGAATATGCGTACAAAGATGGTAGAAAAGTCAGAAAGAACCAAACTGGCTGCTTCATTTACCAGTATCACAATCCTTGGTTAATGCTGTGTCTTGAGAAAGTCCAAGTACTGTACAGTACCATGTATCAAGACTGTAAGCCTTGACCTGCAACTATTTCACAACAGCTGGGTCAAGGCTTAGCCTACTACAGGCTACATATCACTACCATAAATCTCATGTTATTTAAATATTTAAGTGCAAGACGCTCACCTGTCTCCGTTCTATGGTACCTTTACTTTAGTGTGCTTAGATTATAAAGTAGTAACCTTTAAGCACAGAAGAGTGATTCTATGATGCCTTTACTTTAGTATGCCTAGATTGTGAACTAGTAACCTTTTAGCACAGAAGAGTGATTCTATGGTACCTTTACTTTAGTGTGCCTAGATTGTGAACTAGTAACCTTTTAGCACAGAAGAGTGATTCTATGATACCTTTACTTTAGTGTGCCTAGATTGTGAACTAGTAACCTTTTAGCACAGAAGAGTGATTCTATGGTACCTTTACTTAAGTGTGCCTAGATTGTGAACTAGTAACCTTTTAGCACAGAAGAGTGATTCTATGATACCTTTAATTTAGTGTGCCTAGATTGTGAACTAGTAACCATTAAGCACAGAAGAGTGATTCTATGGTACCTTTACTTTAGTGTGCCTAGATTGTGTACTAGTAACCATTTAGCACAGAAGAGTGATTCTATGGTACCTTTACTTTAGTGTGCCTAGATTGTGTACTAGTAACCATTTAGCACAGAAGAGTGATTCTATGGTACCTTTACTTTAGTGTGCCTAGATTGTGAACTAGTAACCTTTAAGCACAGAAGAGTGATTCTATGGTACCTTTACTTTAGTGTGCCTAGATTGTGAACTAGTAACCATTTAGCACAGAAGAGTGATTCTATGATACCTTTACTTTAGTGTGCCTAGATTGTGTACTAGTAACCATTTAGCACAGAAGAGTGATTCTATGATACCTTTACTTAAGTGTGCCTAGATTGTGTACTAGTAACCATTAAGCACAGAAGAGTGATTCTATGGTACCTTTACATTAGTGTGCCTAGATTGTGTACTAGTAACCATTTAGCACAGAAGAGTGATTCTATGGTACCTTTACATTAGTGTGCCTAGATTGTGTACTAGTAACCTTTTAGCACAGAAGAGTGATTCTATGGTACCTTTACTTTAGTGTGCCTAGATTGTGTACTAGTAACCATTAAGCACAGAAGAGTGATTCTATGGTACCTTTACTTTAGTGTGCCTAGATTGTGTACTAGTAACCATTAAGCACAGAAGAGTGATTCTATGGTACCTTTACATTAGTGTGCCTAGATTGTGTACTAGTAACCATTTAGCACAGAAGAGTGATTCTATGGTACCTTTACTTTAGTGTGCCTAGATTGTGAACTAGTAACCATTAAGCACAGAAGAGTGATTCTATGGTACCTTTACTTTAGTGTGCCTAGATTGTGTACTAGTAACCATTTAGCACAGAAGAGTGATTCTATGGTACCTTTACTTTAGTGTGCCTAGATTGTGTACTAGTAACCATTAAGCACAGAAGAGTGATTCTATGGTACCTTTACATTAGTGTGCCTAGATTGTGAACTAGTAACCATTAAGCACAGAAGAGTGATTCTATGGTACCTTTACATTAGTGTGCCTAGATTGTGAACTAGTAACCATTAAGCACAGAAGAGTGATTCTATGGTACCTTTACTTTAGTGTGCCTAGATTGTGTACTAGTAACCATTTAGCACAGAAGAGTGATTCTATGATACCTTTACTTTAGTGTGCCTAGATTGTGTACTAGTAACCATTTAGCACAGAAGAGTGATTCTATGGTACCTTTACTTTAGTGTGCCTAGATTGTGTACTAGTAACCATTTAGCACAGAAGAGTGATTCTATGGTACCTTTACTTTAGTGTGCCTAGATTGTGTACTAGTAACCATTTAGCACAGAAGAGTGATTCTATGGTACCTTTACTTTAGTGTGCCTAGATTGTGAACTAGTAACCTTTTAGCACAGAAGAGTGATTCTATGGTACCTTTACTTTAGTGTGCCTAGATTGTGAACTAGTAACCATTTAGCACAGAAGAGTGATTCTATGATACCTTTACTTTAGTGTGCCTAGATTGTGAACTAGTAACCTTTTAGCACAGAAGAGTGATTCTATGGTACCTTTACTTTAGTGTGCCTAGATTGTGTACTAGTAACCATTTAGCACAGAAGAGTGATTCTATGATACCTTTACTTTAGTGTGCCTAGATTGTGAACTAGTAACCATTTAGCACAAAAGAGTGATTCTATGATACCTTTACTTTAGTGTGCCTAGATTGTGAACTAGTAACCATTTAGCACAGAAGAGTGATTCTATGATACCTTTACTTTAGTGTGCCTAGATTGTGAACTAGTAACCATTTAGCACAGAAGAGTGATTCTATGATACCTTTACTTTAGTGTGCCTAGATTGTGAACTAGTAACCTTTTAGCACAGAAGAGTGATTCTATGGTACCTTTACTTTAGTGTGCCTAGATTGTGTACTAGTAACCATTTAGCACAGAAGAGTGATTCTATGGTACCTTTACTTTAGTGTGCCTAGATTGTGAACTAGTAACCTTTTAGCACAGAAGAGTGATTCTATGGTACCTTTACTTTAGTGTGCCTAGATTGTGTACTAGTAACCATTTAGCACAGAAGAGTGATTCTATGATACCTTTACTTTAGTGTGCCTAGATTGTGAACTAGTAACCATTTAGCACAAAAGAGTGATTCTATGATACCTTTACTTTAGTGTGCCTAGATTGTGAACTAGTAACCATTTAGCACAAAAGAGTGATTCTATGATACCTTTACTTTAGTGTGCCTAGATTGTGAAGTAGTAACCTTTTAGCACAGAAGAGTGATTCTATGATACCTTTACTTTAGTGTCCCTAGATTGTGAACTAGTAACCTTTTAGCACAGAAGAGTGATTAAATACAGAACTGGCTGAGAGATTTGTAGGCTATAATTAAGTGTTAAACTGTTGTGTAGCATCCTTCAAGACTTTTTTTGTTGTTGAAATTTTTGTAAAAAACTGCTATTTACAGCTTTCCACCTACTGTATATGGCAATTTGAACATTCTGCACAGCATTTTGCGATGTGATATATACTGGATAAACATTTTCCTGCAATGTCAAAAACTGGTAATTATCAAACTAACAGCAAGTTTTGGGGCTAACAGAATGTCAGGAGAAGACTGTAAATGGAAACCAGATGAGTGGATTTGATACGAATGTAACATGTATCACATATCATCATATGTGACAAAATCAAACTCAGACACATTGGATGTCAGAATGAGAAGAAAAGGGGAGGGGGGGGTGGGAGGTCACTAACTGGTAGTGACTGGTTGCTTAAAGTGTGCAGGGAATAGAGAGGTCACTCTAGATCTAAGGAACAGCAAGAGTCCTAATGTTGTGAGGAGATAGGTAAGCATGTAAACAGTAACAATGATATGATCTTATGAACATTAATGAGTAGAGAAGCTCAATCAGCCGCTGCAACATGACACTCCTGGAGAATATTAAAAGTAGCAGAGCTCATCGGTTTAATTCAGATCGTGACTTTTTTAATCAATTAAATGCAGACGGAGAAACAAATTTCAAACTGAAATCGATTTCTTGATTCTTTTTCCATGGTAGAGATATCATCATTTCGATGGCTGGAGAAGAGTACTTACGAATGTCCCAGAATGCATCTGACCTGATCAATGGTTAATGTGCATCCACTGCGATTAAGGCTCCAGCAACTTCTATCAAGCCTATCATTCTCTTTTTGATTAGAATTTTGTGACAACTCTTGTCATTCTTTTCATATTGCTGCACAAAATACTGTTCTATTCTACTGTATCACCAGAGACATACAAAGGTGTTCATAGACTCAACAGAGGACAGGAAAGTGAGTATTGGATTGACCCTGTGATGGTGGAGCATGCTAAAACAGTGTTATTCATGGCTAACATGTTGGTATAGACTTGTAGTCAGTAGGGAAATTGCTAGTAAGAAAATTATACACAATGCAAATGATCAATGCAGTGAAAATCCCCCCAAAAAGCCCCTTCTTCGATAATGAGTTATTTGTGTCTGGGCAGAGCTGCACTGTCTAAATAATGTTGTTAATTTATATTATAATAAAAAAATTGATGAATTTATTAACCAATCCCAGGCAATTCCCCTGGATCACAGAATCTGATTATCAATCACTCGGATTTGACAGAAACCAATTTGACTTCTCTGAATCCAAGCAAGGATTAGGGTAATCAATCTTTCAATCCAACCATTTTCCTGGTAGTTTGTCTCAGCGTCCATCAATCCTGTTATAACCAACTCTTCCTACCTACAGAAGGAATATATCAACACAGACCAGAAAGCTTTCCTTCAGAGTAGTGGATTCAGAACAAAGAGGAAGGGGGTTATGAGGCATGGTGACCTTGGAAGGGGATATGAGGCATAAAGACCTAGTAAGGGAATATGAGGCTTGGTGACCTTGGAAAAATCATAGAAAAACCCATGTCCAGTACTGAAAATAAATGTTGTAATAAATAAAGCAAAACATAAACAAACAAATAAAACAATTGATGCACATGTGGCTCAATGATGTCAAATGTACACTTGAACAAGTCTTCAGCCCTGTCTATGAAGAAATATTAAATCTGGGAGATAATCCCAAACTATGGAATCAGATTTTTCTTAGCTGTTTGGAGAAATTGTTCAGGAAAATTATCTGTAATCCGTACCACACAGACACCAATGACAATGGTAGGGTTAATGTCTTCTTCAACAACTCCACCATGTTATATATAGCATCATGCTATGCGATGCCAGTCGAGTTTTCAAGCAAGGTTTCACACAGAACAATACTACTGCACACACACACACACACATCCACAGCATCGTGACTTGCACAGGGTAAGTTTTTCATCAAATCATGTGAGAATTATTTTGCATGATTCCATCAATACTGGGTGTCTACTTCTGGATGGGGAAAAAAAAAATTGCATCCCAATGAGCAAAATCAAATAAATATGTATTGATTGCCCCTGGCATTTGCCTTGTCAGAGTGAATATGGCTAAGGTGGTATGATTTGGGTTTTGAGAATCTGATAAAAGCCTCTTTGTACTCTTATCACAACTTTCAAGAAGTGCTTACACCTGCACCAGAGAATAAAGATGCTTAAATTTCTGGTTTTAAGAGATTATCTGTCAAGTACTCTGGAGTTGTAAAGTCTTTGTTTTTTCTCTGTTTTCTTTTTCAAATTATTCTGACCAAGGAAACAGATGTTTGGTCTGATATGAGTTTGGCAAGCATTAGCATCTTCCTCCTCCGCCCTAAGGATACAGATGAGGACGATGATTTATAAAAATTCCGTTTTGGAGGTTGAGAAACACTATTTTCTCTCTACAGGCTTGGACAGGGTTCAACACAATCCCCCCTCCCCTTCCCCCTAACCAAATGCAAATTCACAGTTCAGTTTATAACAGCCTTACAAGCTTTAATAGGACTTTAAACAATTTTTCATCCCTACAATCCTAGTACTTATAAATCTTTACAACATAAAATGACAGCCAAACTCTTCTTTCGAGCCTCTGATACTATAACTTCCAAGATCCAACATCCAACATCCAACATCCAAGATCCAACATCAACCCTGTCATTACGCTGACTTTACAGTATCTTGTTATTTCTTCCCCTGTTTAATTCTTAATCTAGGTTGCATCAACATTCTAGCAGATTAAATTGTCCTTAATCCCAACGACTACAAAGTTTAGTCTAACGAAGGCCCCCAACTCGGTCGAGATGTCTAGTGGATGTTACATATATCAAGTGTTATGAATTATCCAACGGCTATAAGTGTCATCTAAGTGCTGTGCATCAAGTCACCTCTCAGTGAGCTAAGGTTTCTGGTAAATTTTAAAAAAAAATTGGGTTTTTTCTTTTCGTTTCTAATTTTTTGAACAGTACTACCTAAATAAACAGAAACTGATAGCATTTTCTCCAAAATTTAAACAACATAGCTTAAATATGCAAAATATATCCCTGGCGGGGGGGGGGGGGGAGGACTAAAGAAGTTGCCTGATAAGAAATACAGCCAACTGATGTTTTAATAATCTAGTCAAATAATGCTTAAATTGGATGATTATCATATCATTTTTGACTTCATATAATAATTATCATCAATAACCGTTCATTACTGGGCACTGTACATGTAAAGAAACATACAAGACCATCCATATTAGATGATCACAACAATCACTGTCATAGAGATTGATCTGTATGCTTATGTTGCTATAGTAACCATGGGGTGACATGGAAATTACTGTAATCCCCCTTAGATTCTTGGAATCTTTTGAATAATTCTTCTATAAATACTGTAGTCAACATAAATAACCACAATATTCTACTACAAGTCTAATTGACTTCTCGAAGCAAAAAGTCAGTGATGCAGTCACTTAGAACAGTTGGTTTGCAAGTATTTGTGATGTCATGTCAATTTACCTTTGGAAAAGGAAATTTCTACGGCAATCTCATGAAACTGTGCACTTATGTGGAATGCCAGAAAACAAGTGGAAATAAACTAGGATTGTAATGATTGATGTGAAAGTTGTGGCTTAATGTGAAACTGTGCTTAAAGGTCTTACGAATGGTTTGTGTATGACTTAGTTAGCAAATATCAATCTTGAATGCTGAATGAAATATATAATTGATGCTTTTTGACCATGTTAAAAAGTATCCAACCATCAGAAATCTGCATTAAAAATATGAAGTAGTAAGTTATAAATGTGTTGGCGTGTTCTGATTTTGGTACAAAAGTTGATGAGACAAAGAGGTAATCAGTCTTTTATTCATTTAAGAGATTTGTTAAACATAATCGGGCAAGTATTCAATATGTATGTATTCAATGATTACTGGGACATCAGCTCGACCAAATCACTTGGAAGCAAGCTTATTTTTTTCCTTATAGTAAATTATCTTCTAAGATGACTACTCAAGTCTTTTTAAACAACGAAATAAAACGTTTTTATAAAAAAAAATGCATTTTGAATTGGATTAATAGTAATTATATGAAAAGTATCTGGCTGACAACATTTTAAATTCAAATTCAACTTTTTTGTTTACTGTTCATTTGGTTAAAACTTGCTAGTTCTTTTTATTTTTTTGTACCAGACATTTGGGCAAATGCTCTGTAGAAGGTAGATCTCCATAGTTTCACAAATTATAATCTTCCATCAAGCATAAAAAAAATTCCGTTTCAGTTTTAAAATTGCAGACACTGTAGGCTGGAAGATCATGTGTCATACCAATCTATACAAGTATCTATATAAACGTCAATGAAAATGTACAGTATATACTGTATATAACTGGGAATAATTTAGCGTTAAAATTGTGTGTACATTTTTTAAGGCAGTTACAGTAGACTCTTATAAATTATATACTATGGTTACTGTGTATTATAAACACTGCTATACATATTTGCATAATTTATATAGCAATTTGCCAGTTTTGTATAGCATTTCGTGGTGCAATACCAGAATAATTATTCCCTATATATTTACAGTACACTATGTAAGGCAGCTTATAATGGGAGATACATTCTCTTTCTCAGCAATAACAATTTTTGATGTATACAGCCTGACAGACAAGCACAAATTCAAGGTTCTACCTTCCTGTGGATGGCGTACAATATATGTAATGTAGTTGAAGCATGGCATTACTTCCTTCCTTGGTTTAATGCAAATTCTGTCGCCTGAAAAGCACAAGGTTTATGTTACACAGATATGATATCACATTACGCATTCCATGCTTTCAGTTTATAATGCACTGCAGTTAATGTACCCTGATAGAGTGAGTTTAATGATGGAGGTAACATTCTGTGTCAGGTACAATATAAAACAGACAATAAATATAACATTTCTTGATACTACATTCAACTACAGCAAGTAATGGAAATGTATGTGTGTCCATTTTCCAATATATACACAATACTATTGACTCATATAGAAGATGATCACCACACAATATAGCAGTATTTAAACTGGATTGCATTGGTCACCTCTTTGAGTCTGCCCAGCACTTCACCAAACTGGCTGAGTGTTGATTCTGACAAACAAACTTGTTTTTGATCAAAGTAAGGAAGTTTCCTTGCACCAAATGTGAATTAATTATTAAACATTATAATTAATCAATTTAATTGTAGTTAATATGAAACCTACTATGAGTACTGCAATACAGTATAAATCAAATGAGCCAAATATTGTAAGATTGAAAGCTTTCGTCTTTATCACTAAGATATCACTGTACTGGCGGCAACTTTAGTGCAATGATGTAGTAGTGTATAGTATATATTGTGGAAATAGCACTATGATTTATGAGATTTTAAAGCAGTGTTTGGTCAACAATTTTACCAAATCCACCGAGTATTATTTGAAATTCCAAAACTTACCTGGTTTGGATATTTACAAGTAATGAGCTTACCTGTCCCCTCACAATCAATGCACTACCATGTCAGGTTTGAGTAACCAATTAACACTGTGCTCTGTCAATGACCACACCCCTCCATTTGATGACCTCCCTTCTCATTCTACCTCCCAAAAGTGCCTAGAATGTTCGTTTTTTGCTTGGATTTTTCTTCACTGTGCTTTGGCGACTTTAGTATGTACACTGATGTACAGTAGTGAGTAGTGCATTTACACTAGAACAGTAGTATTGTGGAAATAGCCATAGAAGTGCATTAGATACAAGTACAGAGATGTACAGCATGTTCAAATAATGAGGAAAAAAATACGAACAATTTTGTAAATTTCTGTTTGTTGTCTGAAAAGTGAGAAAATACCTAATTCAAAGTGTCCTTGGTCACAAAACTTTCAAAATGTAGAAGGAATCGTGAAGTAACACCAAATTGGTGAAAATATCTACAATAGGAAGGTGCCTTAATTTGATCATTGATTATCTTATCTTGAGTTAAACTCTACATATGACAAACAACTGAAGCAAGAGAAATAGAAGACCGACAGGCTAACAGTTTGCATACACAATTTTGCTGTTAGAAAGATTACTTTGAAAAGTTTTTGAGACAAATCATGGAAAAACCAATTCAAGCATTAAAATATCAAAATTGACTAAATCTTGTCATTTTTTAAAATTATCACTATTCTTTTCTGCGATCAATTTCTCCTTCTTCGTCCTTGCTAAGAATTTCTCTAAATCCACATCGAGTTTTCCCTGAAACATTCATTCAGCATGACTGGATACATACAGTACTGTAGTTCTGTTTCCTTTTTTGACCCTGCACAACATTTGAACGAATGTTTCAGGGAAGATTTGATGTAAAGAAATGGAATTAGCGAAAGTCTTGACAGAATGCTGTCTGCTCTGCAAGCTGTTTTGAAAACACCTTTCAGAGCAAACACACAAGCCAGAGACGTCTTAATCACATATCTTCCTCCAGCTATTTACGTGATTACTCTGAATAGCATCCTGAGGCTTAAAACTTGAATTAAATTTTGTTTTGAAAATTGACAGAAAAAGAAATCAATAGAATTTTTTTTTAATGTTTGTTATGTTTTACCTGTTTTTCTTGTCTTATTCTTTTCCTTCTCCATCAATTTCACTGTACATGCAAATAACCCTGCCATACCTCGCAGCTACAACCGATCCTCTGTTTAATTTACAAAAGCCTAACGAGAGGGAGAGACTGGCTCTGAAGATTACGGGTCAAGGCAATCCATTTTCAAGAGAAAGTCAAGGATTCAGTGGACGGCAGGGTTCAAACACTACACTTCAACATTTTGCCGAGTTTAGGCGGTGGTGTAAGATTAAAAAAGTTGCATACTAACCCTAACAAAACAACAAGATAAGAATTTGTTCTTTTCCTTTAATGTTATGAACTCCACTTTTGACATATCAGACTATAGAGGCTGAAAATAGTAAGCTTAAAAACACAGTTCCCCCTAACCCCCCCCCTCCCCTTAAAGAAAGAAAACAACTATATTTAGTTTATTGATGGTATAGCTTTTATAGTTACAAAACTACTGTTAACTTTAGCAAAACTTGATATGCACTGTTTAAGTTTTGGGACCTTCAAACACCTGTGGCTCATCAATTCAAGTAGTTGGCATTACCACTAGCACGGGGTATCCCGGTACCCGGGTACCCACCCGGTTCCTAATTTTTTACCCGAATCCGACGCAAAGTGTGACAAATTTGATCGTGTAACCTCTGAATTCTTACCTGATAAGCTGGAGCCTCGCTGCTAGAGAGTAACGGCTGTTCAGTCTCGTCCAGCTTCTCATGGGTGGGCTTGGTCATCTCCTGGAGTGGGGTTCCACTGACCTCATCTACCACCAACTTCTGGTAAGACATTTTGTCTTTGTCCTTCTCCTTGTCTTTGTCCTCGTTCTCTCTGTTAAAGAGAAACACCATATTAATTGGGATGATACTTTGTATATACAGTATGCTGTTACTGTTAACTGCCCCCCTATACACTCAAACAGTCAGGCTGCACTCTTTAAAGGTTATCAGTATCCGCAACAAATATTAGTTTGTTAAATTTTAGAAAGTGCCTAGAAGTATTTTCAAAAGTACTTTCCTGGAGGCTTTGATCCTGCAGATTATTCCCAGCCATTGAGGATTATTGAGATAGACAATTAACTATCTCATTGTGGAGAACTAGTTTTAAGAGAACTGAGTAGTAAAAAACTTTCAGTTATTTATTTTACCAAACAGCCACAAAAAACAAAAAGATGAAAGTCATGAAACTGTAAAGGAACTTCAAATCAGGGCATAAATAGGTAAAAGAAGGTATTTCTTGAGTTGAACTTTATAGATATACATTCTTTCGAAAGGACAACCAATTTGAATGATGGGTTTTGGACTTTTGGTGGCAAATGGTTTAGAGATGATAACTAAACTTAATACGTGGATTGAATTCCCAACAAACTACAACAGTAACACTGCAGGCTATCCCTTTACTTTCTGGTTACAGAGATCTCAACATCTGTGCTGCTCCTTGAAAGCAGAATCAAAGAAGATTACCAAAGCCAACATTGATTATCTATTAAAATTGATAGTTTTATGATGAAAACCACTGCGTGCGAATACTCAATCAGCTCTGTAAAGTCCCCAACTAGTATCAATGACAATGCACAGTTAGTAGTGTTTGCACGGGTTATCCGGGTACCCGGGTACACGCCCGACGCGATACTACCCGGTTCCTAATTTATTACCCGAATCCTACGCAACGTGTGATTTAAAAAAAAAATGGCAAACCGACGGCAGATTTCTCATTGACTTACAGTAGTGTGGTGTTAGGCTACAATGTGGTCGAAGATAACAGCAATAACGAAGGTACCCGCCCGACAGGATACTACCCGGTTCCTAATTTGTTACCCGAATCCTACGCAAAGTGTGATTGTTTTAAAAAAAAATTGCAAACCAATGGTTAGGCAGATTTCCCATTGACTTAGTGTGTTGTTAGGCTACCATGTGGTCGAAGATAACAGCAATAACGAAAGCTAACCATAGATATCTTATAACTGCGTCACAATTTCATCTAATAAACAGATGACTAGGCTAGATTACCCCCATTGACTTAGTGTGGTGTTAGGCAACCATGTGGTCGAACGTAACAGCAATAACGAAAGTATTCCATGGATGTCTTATAACTGCGTCACAACTTCAGCAAATAAACAGATGGTTAGGCTTAGCTTGATTTCTCATTGACTTAGTGTGGTGTTAGGCTACCATGTGGAAGAAATAATTATTTATTCATTCGTTTATTTCATAGAAGGAAAGGCTGAAAAGGAATTTTACGAGATGTTTATGAATTATAGACGGGATAACTAAAAAATAGTAATCGCAAGTGGCTTTTTACTAATCGTTTATTCCAAATGCGATCAAATTGCGCGAATCGCACAATCTCGCGGCTAATGCGAACCCTGGGCTTGCATAATAGATAGTAGTAGTAGTAACAACTGTTTAAGAGCTAAATTGGATATTTATATGGTTTGATCCAATAGACGTGCACGAGCAAGCATAAGCAGCGGCGGCAGTGCGATGTTAGTAGTAATGCTAATTATAGTTAAATAATTAATTTCTTAACAAGTTAATGAAAGAAACAAAAGCAAATAAAAATTATTGAGGATGGTTTTATACCTTATCTTACACCTACGTATTTGAACATGAAAATATTGTCAGTAGAGAATATTATGCATTTATTACAGCATCCAATATGTAATTTCTTGAAAATCGTGAAACACGAGGGTAAACAAATTTATTCCGGGTACCCGGATACCCGACAGGTAACGGCCCTCGGGTACCCGGTTCCCGATTTTTGGACTCGTGTAAACACTAACAGTTAGCTTACCAAGTCATCTAGTCTAACTTCACAAAATAATCTACAACCACAATGAACATATTATGTTATGTACTACTTAATGTTACTTTTGAAATCACACAAGTTTTTTATTTTATAAACATCTGTTGATCTAAGTTGCATTGCAACTGATGCATTGAATTATTAACTTTGTGCTACCCAGAGTAAACCTTATTGGGTAACTAATTACTATATTAATTCCAGCCACTTTGGTGTACACAAATTGGAACTGAAATGGTACTCGAAGCATTTAAGTAACCTCCAAGTGCATAGAGGACACACAGTGTTTAAGGTTGCCTATTCACTTTTTAGATTATGGCATAATACCACTTTAAAGCGCTCTAAACAGTGTGTGTTTTATATTTCTGCAAAGTAGCAATACACGGCCCATCTGAGTATTAAAGTCCAATGGTTCCTTCTAGCCATTCCAAGAACAATATAAAGGGTTGTGCATGGGGGATGGGGAGGGGAGAGAACTGGGGAAAAGGAGGGAGGAAGGGTAATGATATCTGAGTATCTTGACAAATCACAGTCACACTGATCTGCAGGAAATTGATAAGAAACTACAAATAATATGCAGAGTGCTCACATAGAGAACATGCAACCCACTATGAGAACAACCACTAACACGTACCAATTATATTACTACTGATGCAAAACTCTATGCTTCACTCCAAAAGAGCTTACACAGCTCAAAAATGACACCTTGAATAGTATGGTTAATAATACCAAGAGTGTCAAGTTTAGTAACATAAGGACAGATACCAACTCTGCTAGCTGACAATATATACTATTATAATACAACATCGGTTAACTTGCTCCATCATTCCATACACTTAACTTACATTTAGTAATCTGTTACTCCGTTTACCTTTAAAGGAAGACATCTTGATGGTATGTTGTCTTTTCTGCTTAACATGTCTACATGAACTGATCGTGTTTTCATCCAATGGAGGGAAAGTAAATATTTGTAGGTAAATGTTTGACACTGGTCTGGTACATGGCCTACCTACAGTAGTATGTACATGTGTCACCTATGCTACACCTTTCACAATAAAAAACAATTTGGCTGTGCTGTGGTGATCAATGACATATCACCATTACAACGGAAACACTGTTTATAGGGAACAGTGATTACATGATTACCAGTGGACAAGTCCACGCCTGGACATGTCCACAAGTTACATAATGGATAAGGACTGAAACTCTTTTGAGCTCACAATAATACTTAATGACATCCTTTACTGTCTTGAAGGAGTTTCATATTAAATGCATATACACAGGTTATTGTAAAGGCATTTTTTTGGCAAACTCCTTCAATGAGGCCACAGTGTAAAACTATCACTCCGTCTTTGTCTATACCATCGTGCATCATCTCCAGGGCCTCATCATACTTAGTTAAGTACATGATGTATCATGTAACATTAAAATACTTGAGTAGATACTTTAAAAGATGATTTTGAAATGAACCAGGCATTGTCTTCTAATATTACCATCAACTATAACCTACACGAATGCAAGGTAAACTTTTTACTGTAGGTTCTGAATTCTGAAATATACTGAATGTGATATTCTGGAGGTAAATCACTGTCTAATTATGACAGTTCTCATCATCCATTACACTTCTTAGTTAATACAGTGTACCGTTATCACATTAAGATATTAATACATGGAAGATACTACCATGATGAAAATGTGCAGAGCAAATTGTCCTCACCTTGACAAGTCGATAATGAATCATTTTGCCAGATTAGCAATTATCATTTTTAATGAACACATAGGTAGCTCTAGCATAAAAGCTTTTCAATATTAACATAAATTCTATTAAGTTTAATGAGTCTGACTACTGACAGAGCGCTACAAGATTTAGTAGGCAGCCTATACCTAAAGGGGTTTTACTTCTATGACAGTACTGCATATTACAGCACAATATCTATACAAAGTACTATATGTACAGTACAATTGATAGAATCCTCAGGCAACAGGGTGTGTAGTGTTTCACTTCCAAAATTACATTAATGTATTAAATTTCTACATATTGCAGTAAAAAGAAAAAATTGTGCAAAATCTTCCTTGCATAAAAGCTGCATAATATTACTTCTCACCCCAGATGAGGCATTCAGCTGAAAATCAGTCTCTCAGTCACCAATAAGATGAAAATAATATACGTTTATATGAAAGAAGGTTTTTTTGTTGTTATATTTTCTATGAAAAGTGAAGGTTTAGGGTGAATTTTGATCTTTGCTTGCTTTTTTTGCATATTAAAGATTTGTTCTGGATGAATCCAATTATACGTACTGTAACAAAGTACCTCATATTGTGATCTATTTCATTATATGTAACAAACTACCTCACATATAAGCACATTGTATCTATTTTATAATATGTAACAAACTACCTCACATGTATCTATATATGTAACAAACTACCTCACATTGTATAGATCTATTTAGTTATACTGTATGTAACAAACTACCTCATATTGTATCTATTTTATTATATGTAACAAACTACCTCATATTTTATCTATTTTATTATATGTAACAAACTACCTCACAGTGTATCTATTTGATTATATGTAACAAACTACCTCATATTGTATCTATTTCATTATATGTAACAAACTTCCTCACATATAAGTTCACATTGTATCTATTTTATAATATGTAACAAACTACCTAACATTGTATAGATCTATTTAATTATATGTAACAAAATACCTCACATTGTATCTATTTTATTATATGTAACAAACTACCTCATATTGTATCTATTTTATTATATGTAACAAACTACCTCATATTTTATCTATTTTATTATATGTAACAAACTACCTCACAGTGTATCTATTTGATTATATGTAACAAACTACCTCATATTGTATCTATTTCATTATATGTAACAAACTTCCTCACATATAAGTTCACATTGTATCTATTTTATAATATGTAACAAACTACCTCACATTGTATAGATCTATTTAATTATATGTAATAAAATACCTCACATTGTATCTATTTTATTATATGTAACAAACTACCTCATATTGTATCTATTTTATTATATGTAACAAACTACCTCATATTTTATCTATTTTATTATATGTAACAAACTACCTCACAGTGTATCTATTTGATTATATGTAACAAACTACCTCATATTGTATCTATTTCATTATATGTAACAAACTTCCTCACATATAAGTTCACATTGTATCTATTTTATTATATGTAACAAACTACCTCATATTGTATCTATTTTATTGTATGTAAACAAGCCACCTCATATTGTATCTATTTGATTATATGTAACAAACTACCTCACATTGTATCTATTTAATTATATGTAACAAACTACCTCATATTGTATCTTTTTCATTATATGTAAACAAGCCACCTCATATTGTATCTATTTCATTATATGTAACAAACTTCCTCATATTGTATCTATTTCATTATATGTAACAAACTTCCTCACATATAAGTTCACATTGTATCTATTTTATAATATGTAACAACCTACCTCACATTGTATAGATCTATTTGATTATATGTTACAAACTACATTCATATTGTATCTATTTAATTATATGTAACAAACTACCTCACATTGTATCTATTTGATTATATGTAACAAACTACCTCATATTGTATCTATTTCATTATATGTAAACAAGCCACCTCATATTGTATCTATTTGATTATATGTTACAAACTACACTCATATTGTACCAATTTAATTATACGTTACAAACTACCTCACTTTGTACCTATACAATTATACGTAACAAACTACCTCACATTGTATCTATCCTGAGATTCTAATGCTTTTTCCTTTTAAGATTTTGAAACAGAAAGTCACAATCCTACTGTTGTACTCTTTGCCCAAAAATTGACCCCAAAAAATAAAGCAACTTATATGTTAGTAGCCATTTAGTACACCTGCTTGACTGCTTATCACCCAGTAAATCAACCACTTTCCATCATAATTTGTTTTCAAAAGGATAACATGGAAGAAATAATATTAATGTACAATAACCTGTGCAATCTTATTTTCAAGTGAAAGCTTTTTTATAATCAAAAGGGCCATAAATGAGAAATTTAAAATACCACATGGCCGGCCCCTGGCACTCAGCTAAGTCACTGTGTTTTGAAAATAATAATGTAATAAGTTTTGTCCTTGATATTTATTTGCCATATACTGCACACAACTCTCAAGTTTTGCTACACTATAAATTCAAAATTTCACTCTCGGTTCACTTTACATTCATGACATATCCTTCATAGATAATAAACCACACCGGTTGAATGAGGCAAAGACAGAGGATAAAACTTAACTCGATGCTCATATTAAAGATCCGTCACGCTATTGCTGAAACAGCAAATTTCAGACGCAGTTACATATACATGCATATCTAGATCAAGTACAAACTCAGACAAGGTACAAAATTAGTAAGCAGTATTAAACTTTCACAGGGGCTTGAGTCAGACATTAATTAATTGTATGCATCACAACCAAACAGGAAAAGGTCAACTAAGACAGGTGGAGGATCACAAAGCAGTGATAAGAAGGATGATCCAGCAACAACTTAAAACACTCAAATGTTGTGAGATCAGGATTAAAAATGAATCAACCAAACCAATGGTTGGATTTCAATAAAGCTCTTTGTGTTAACTTTTGGTATATTTTTGACATTGTCTGATAACAAAAAGTAATACAGCTGTTCAATTAGCAAGTTGGCATTACAGATAATGAATAAACATGGTAAATTCTCAGATTTGCATATACTTTTAATAATCTTGTTACTGTACAGCAAACCATTTAGTTTTGCTTTTACATACTGAGCCAAGCAAGCCACCGTATTAATCATGAGCAAAAATAAACACCGTACGTGCCTTACATAGAGAAGCAAAACAATAACATTATAAGAAATTTCACACCATGCCAGGCAAACTACACAATGCAAAATGAAGTGACAGAGAATAAGACTGCAGTACAAATAACCGGTAAGGCAGAACAAGGCAGGTAAGGGACCGCATGGCAAAACACTTAAACAACAGATCATACTTACATATATATGGAACTCATGATAGACGAGCTGCTGCTGTGCAGACTAATCAAAGCAGAGTTGAAAGAAAAGGTGAAATGTGATACCAGCTGAAGTACCAACAACATAATACAAAACCCGCTCAATCAAAATAGTTTGAAGTTGCTCGTCAGAAAGTTATTCCCTTATTCCCAGTGCAATATTATCATGTGTGCAGCTGAAGAAAGTATTGATTGCTGTACATGAGACTGTTCATACATTTTAAACAGGATTTCAAACAGGATTTTCATTTCTTACAAGTATCAAAGTGGCAACGTCAGACTTGAATATTGTAGGGCTGAACTGCCCTTTAAACTACTGTACATATTAGACTACAGTAGAGGTTTCAATTTAGCAAATAAATCAAGGCATCTCAAAAACAAAATATTATTGTAACAGTGCCACTCAATACCAATTTGGAAATACTTATGTTATTGGAAGGACATTCAACATATTTTCAAGGAAACCTTCATCAATTTCTCTATTATTTTAATGCCATTACTAATTGAAGTATCTGAACCAATCTTCAAATGTTAGGTCACCAATCTTCCAAATGGTTTCCAAATTTCCTGAAATATTTAACAGCAAATTAAGTGCTGTAATTAATGAAGCCTATAGATCAAAATGTTTTGATTTGACATCTCAAACGGATAAGTAAAAACTAAAAACCAATTGGGCTTTTCCTAGCCACAACACCAACATATGATTCGAAAAAAAAGAGCGTTTACCTTAAATGTTTGGAAAAGAAATCAGAAAGAAAATACATGTACTTTTTTTGGTGGGGACCAGGACTATACAGAGTAGTTGGCTGAAAAGGCACATAGAACATTGGTTACACAACATCCCACATTCTAGTCAACATAAAATGCTTTGCAAAATCAGTGTCCAAATTAGAGGTCTGCTTCTCACCCTACTTACTTATACATATATTGTTGGGAGACGTTTGTCACAGAAGTTTGAATTTGTAAGTGTCGTTTATTAACTGTATCACAGGAAGTGTTGAGCAATTTTTTGCTTAACTTAGCAACATTCAACCTTTTGGGTTATTGCTCCAGGAAGGTGACTATCAGTTAACAGCTATTACAGTATGCATCCACTGAAAATCTAAACTTTCACCTAGCTATAATTATGTTTTCCTCCCATCAGGTTTTGATGGAAATTTTCAACTGTTATCAGTATCAACTATTTTTTTTTTGTCACAAAGGTATGCTATTTCAATTGCTAAGGTGATTTATTTCTTCAGGACTGATTTTCTGAGACTTTGACCAAAATAGCATTTTAATAATTTGAAAAAATCCATGGAGTACATATAGTCTTAGACTTTCAAACCTAACTATGATTATATTAGCCTAACAGTGAATAGCAAGCCACAGCCACAATTTCAAGAAACCTAAACCGTTTTCCTCATTTTGTACAAAACCATCTGATAATTTGGTTGTTATCATAAATCTCTCAGATTACAGATGCCTCATCAATTTCAAAGGTCTAAGCTGCACGATGGCTTCAAGCCTTGGTCATACTACTACTTACTAGTACTAGCCATGCAAAATTACAACAAAATGCAAATGAGGCTTACATGTTAAAGAATACAGGTGAGCCTACTGAGTAACCTAGTCTACATCTCACTAAGCCTAAGTAGGCTAAGACTGAGTAAGACTAAATAAGAACACCCTAACTTCCTAAGGCCTAACTCAGCCTAGCCAGTAGTAACTTTATTGGGGACTTGCGAAGACATGACTTCAGTCCTACTAGCTTATGTTAGTAATAGTACTACTACAAAGCCTGCATAGCATCTATACCAAGTACATTTTAGCTGACAGTGACAGTAACAACTAACAATACTACTACTAGTACTAGTTCTACTAGCTTAGGCTGTAGCCTAGGCCTACTCATGACAGCAGTATCGCCGAACTGTATTGTAGTAGGAGTCAACGTTGGTGAAGCCTAACCAGTTGAGAAGTAGAAGCAAATGACTGTCAATAACTGATGACCATTGTTACAATCAAAACAGTTATGCAAGTCAAGGATACGAATTGTGTATTAAAGTGCTCAAATACCTTTCCCTTAAATGAAACAAATGTATCCAGACAGAAAGTGTTGATTCAATAGCAGCCCTATAGGTTTCAAACCATTTACTTTGGTTGGTAATTCCTCTCTAATTCTGCTTTCCTGTGACGGTACGGCGCTGCTTATTATTTTTATGTTGCTGCTTGTCATTATACGATGGGTGTCTCAAACCTCTAAAGCCACGCCTATTAGGCTTATCAGCATTGACCACACCTACCACTAGTTTTAAACTTCCGCGCGAAATTTGATGCCTGCGGGACTGATCCAATAAGACATTAGTGAGAGGAATTAGGCGGTTGATTAAAATTAACTGTCCAAAATTTCTCTCGAAAGTCTGCCATGGGGAAGTTATGTCCTACATATGCAAATTAATATCTTTTGTCTAGAAACTCAGTTTCAGTTAGGTAGGAGCTCTTGCAAATTTGCCAGATGGGTGCCAACTAATTTACTCAAACAATGTTAAAACCGCTGTTTAGAAACATATGGTCAGATCCAGAATTTCAAAAGTGGGGATGGGGAAGGAGTATTTGGGAGGCAAATAGGGGATCTGGAATTGGTGAAGCCAAATCCCCATTTTGGCCGGTCTAGGATTATCTTTTCCCAGAAAATATTTAAACTGACTGAGCCACTAATAACAATGCTTGAATCATCAGTCTTGATCAATGGTCCATACTGAATGTGAATGGTTTAAATTAGCAAAAATTTTAAAAGAGGACATAAACGCCAACCGAGCGCTACAAGATTGTATCATATAAAATTTTATCTGGTCCAGATGAACCGTTACTTCATATCAAGTTATATCTGCCCAATTTGTATCTGGCCAGATATAAATTACATAACTGTGTCAAACATGGGCTAGATATAAAATCCATAACTATCGATTTCATATCTGGCCCATATAAGTTAGGTTTGCAAAAATTCAGAGACAGGACATGGGGGAAGTAGCCCTGTGGTCGTTGAAGCCAAACCCCCATGTGTGGATGTCTAGGAGCATCCAACAGAAAGAAAGAAAACATTGTAGAACTAAGTTAGTAATTAATTACTTTTGAATTTTTTTCAGATGCTTAAAGTGACGTGCACAACTGTGCCTGAAAAAAAAATCTATAGCGACAAATGATTGGAAGCTAGGAGCTAATAATACCAGGGCAATACAAGATTCTAAACACCACCACAACTTCCACAAGTCAATCCCTTCCAACCGAACAAAGATACAAATAAAGCGTAATCTCAGGCATGAATGGTAGTTGATAAACCATTATGCAACAAATAAAGAAGATTGTAACGTTTCTATTTGCAATTCCGGTTCAGTACAAGGTATTTGCCGTTAAAATCGATCGCATGCCAAATAACTTGAAAGTTTTTAACACTAAATGAAGGTAGGTATTGAAAGGCAAAGCTCCCAACTTTTCCAAGCTTGGTGAGAAATTTACCCTACGATCTTAAATCCCCCATTTTGCTTTGCTGTGTTTTTTGGGGGGGGGGGGGGTCGGGGGACAAGCCTGGTCAGACTGTGCATGGCTCCTGCAGGTTAGTAGTACAAGTTTTGGAACAAACGGACTATTTTAAATAAAAAGCAGTAAGCATATTGAAGACAAGTAAAATACTTTGCAGAATGGCAGCTTGACAATAATATGAGGCTGGCCCAGTCCTGGCAATAACCCAAGCCAGTGAGAATAACTTAGCCAAGGTGGCTGGACTGTTCCAATATAGCTTTGTTATAAAAATAGGTATATCCGCTCCTTTTTGGTCAGCACTTTTTCAATAGTATAGGCTAAGTTGAAACAAGATATGTATATAAAATGGTCAATTCTTTTTTAATTCCAGTTTTAACTTATGCTTTGGGCTCTATGGTAATGAACAGTACTCTGTTACGGACAAAGTCACTTACCTTTGATATTTTGAGACTTACTTTGCAGTAGGTTTCGCATATGGTATGATACAGATACGGGTGATTTAATTTCAAAGCGCATTTTCAGCCTCATGTGCCATTTTGCAAGTTTGAAAACAAAAGTCAGTTTCTTTATTAAGTTAACAGGAGAGAAGCATTATAGCTGTATTGTACCTTTTGCCAATAACACACCACTAAGGGGGCGTAGTTTCTAGTGGTTTGAGGATTAAATTATTGTGGGCGTGGTCTATAAAATTAACATCATGAAACCCACAATGTTTAGCCGATATCTTAAATGCGGTGAAAACGAGTTATAGCTTGAAAGGGCTGACCATAATGTTACCTACGTCGATGCCGTTTAAATATTCAACTTCTGTAAACCTTTGCGTCACGTTTTCGAGTTCCAATTATGAGCACCGACAGCGTGCCTATTCTCTGGATATATCTCAAGCTCTAGTGGGGTCCAGGGAAGCCCCATAAACCGGTTTCTAAGCTTAGTATTATCTTACTCTTGGAAATGAAGATTTATATTTTACTACATAGGTGTAAGATCAGGTTGAAATCTGCTCATCGATTTTGGGACCGACTTCATATCGATTTGGACCAACTTGTGATTTTCACTGGTGGGGAGTGTGATACCCCCACTCGCACCTCCCCCTTGCCCCGTATGTACGTCACAAAGGCCCACACCATTGAAATCCTGTGTAACTGTAATATGTAGAACAGAGGGAGGGACAGAAAAAAACTTTTCCAAGTTTTTAATTTTAGGGATTAGTGTCACGTAATGTAATGGCATGTAACTATTCTGTAAACTTCTTTAAGTCCCTTACAGTCACTTCGAAGAAAGAATGCAGATAGTTTAATCATGGAGGTAAAAACAAGGTAAAAACAGATGTCTGTTTTTACCTCCATGGTTTAATGCAACCCTAAAATGTATTGTCTGTTCTAATGCTCAAGTATTTAGAGATAGTTAACAAATTGTTTGTTTACTTGACCTATACATTAATTCCTTCCGGAACAAAGATATTATAGCAACAGGTGTTCGGCCTTCGGCGTGCATGTATAGGCGGTGCTTATAATTAGAAATGTCTTGGCTTCAGTTGTGATTGGCCCTTTGGAGCATGATGTACTTAATGTAATACAGTAATACTTTTTAGGAGGTGTGTTGTAATTTAACCAATCACTAGTTAGTAAATAACATCCCATCATAGTAGTGTCCCTATGGGTCAGTCTCGGGATAGCTATAGTCGTCATCGCCTACACTTTGTTCAGATCTGGATTGAAATCGAATGAGAATGATCTCACAGTGATTTTATTTTAAGAAGCGGCACTGTAATTTAATTTGATTGAACTTTTCTAATGTTTTTTTTTTTTTTATATATATATAAATATATATATATATATATATATATATATATATATATATTTATTTATTTATTTATTTATTTATATATATACATGCGCGTATCCAGGATTTTCTAACCCGGGGGGCGCGAATTACTATCTAAAGCGGAGCGCCACCATCGGTTGGCGCGGAGCGTACAAGAAAATTTCTGGTTTTGATACCCCCCAGATCACCGGAAATGGCACTTCTCGGGCTTGAAAATGAGCAACCAGATGTACACTTTTGCCTGAGAACCAAGTATTTCCCAAAAGTTTTTTCCATCAATAACCTTTTTGAAGATTGTCACCAGTCACACATCATGTTCGACCTCATTGCATGTCCTATGGATCATTGCTTTTGTAGGTTATTCTACGTCAAGGCCCACAATATCCGAAAGCCCCACTTTTCAAGGTTTTAAGCCCATTACTTGTTGAGAATTTGAAAATTCACTTTTCTCGTGAATAAAATCACTTGAAAACATACCCATAATGTTGCACAAAATTCAATCTATAGACAACCAATATAGAAAAACCTCCTTGAACCCCTAACAGACAGGTCAAAATTGAACGAGTAGAGGAAAGTATGATGACGAATGTTGGTCAGGAAATTTTCGAAAATTCCGACACAGTTAATTTATTGGTGTACAAATATTAAAACCTCTTATAATCAGGGCCGAATTTAGACATGTGGAGGCCCGTGGGCAACCTTCAGTGGTGGAGCCCCCCCCCCCCCTCCAGTGATCGCCGTCCTGGGGGAGGTGTGTAAGGGGAGGGGTATTGGATTTTTTCCAATAATTAAGGGTTTTTGGATGCGAAATGGTGCAGTATTTTGTGATTTCTGAAGTAAATTTTGTGATTTCTGAAGAATTTTCATTACGGTATGTAGGCCTGTTTGCCTGCAAAATTTTCAGTACAAGTAAAAAGGTTGCTACAACATCTCTCACTCTCTGGAAACTGCAAAATGTTTTCAAAATCAAGGTTAGGGTTAGAATATCAGGTCAGGGTCCATTAAAAGGGGATGTGGAGCATTTTCTTTCATAATCCGACGTCAAAAATGACTAAAGTTATCTAGAAATTGGGTTCTGGAGAAAGGGGGTGTTGTCCCATTTCCAAGAATTTGATCGGCCTGCATATGCTAATTATCCCGGAAAACCGAAAAAACTCACACCCCGGGCCTAAACTTGCTTTTAGCTGGACTGGACTAACATGATTCATGACGAACATGTTAATGTTAATGCTAATTGCCCAGACGCGCACGGGCCTGTGTATGTGTGTGTAGAGGGGGTGAGAAGACAGTTGTTTCATCATTGCACATGAAAAGAATCAATTAGCAATACCTGTCTGAAACCTAGCGGGAGGTGATGACAGGCGCACTGTCAGGGTGTACTGAAATGTTTCAACCAAAACCATTAACCTAGTTCTAAAGAAAATAGACGTTGAGATTGATGACTTTGGATATTAGGCCAATCATGTTTGTCTGCCGACGTGTGATTTGCAATAACGGGAAAACAACCACTTAGCTGTTTCTACCATTCACAAAGAGATACAATTAAAATTAAATATGACTTCAAGCGTATGCTAGGCGTAAGCCGCGCGCAATATGATTTTGATTGATGATATTTGTCAGCCTACATTTAATTTTTTTTCTTCAAATTTCCCCTTATATATATATTTTTTCATGAAGTATGTGGAGGCCCCTTGTTGTGGAGGCCCGTGGGCAGCTGCCCACGTTGCCCATTGATAAATCCGGCCCTGCTTATAATGGCTTTTACAAAACTTGGTTGAAGGAACAGAAAAATAGCAGATATTTCCGATATCAGGTATATCGAAACCGAACACTTCACTCATAGGCGTAGGTCCCGTAGGAGGCGGGGGCTGCAGCCCCCCCCCCAATTGTTTTCCCATTTTTTTCGGGCACCTACTGAAAGAAAAATAAATAGCAATGAATAGCTTAAAATGATCTCCTTGGTAATTTAAATAAAGTTGTAAGCTTGGCCGACATTACTACTGTAAAAGAGAGTTTTGACAAAAAAGGATCTGTATGCTTTTTCTCCATCTACATAAGACATTTCGTTGTTTACATTAGCATTCGGCGGTATACTGTGCAACTTTGACGGACCGTGCGGTACACGATGCCATACAATGTAATGACCGATCTTGCCTATATGATATTGACATCGACATATTGAATGCGCGCTTAGCGCGCGAAAAATTTTGGCTTTTTTTTCGGGCAAGTCATTACAGCCCCCAAATCCAATCTGGCTCCTACGCCTTTGACTACACACATTGACAGTTTTTGAGGCTGTTCATCGTGGAACATGCATTTCAATGCTCATTGATATGATGTTATATCTGCTCTTTGCTTTACAAATTCGAACAGGCGTGTAGCGAGTAATTGCCAAGGGAGGGCGAAGCCTGTAGGCAAACTATCTAAGCGAAGCGCCACCATGAGTTGGCGCGAAGCGTACAAGAAAAATTTTGGCCGAAAATGCCTCCCAGATCGCTGGAAATGACACTTCCCAGGCCTTGTAAGTTGCATCTAAGCATTGTCTATTTTGAAATTACTAGCGATGTCATAAAGAAAATTTGCTCGGGGGGGGGGGCGGTCGCCCCCTTCCCGAAATGCGTTATGTTCCCCGACGACTCGGTCGAGTTCAAGTACATTAGTGAGAGAGGAAAAACGGAAACGCCAAAAATGGAGTTGTCGGGGTAAGGGGTAGGGTGAGGCGCACACCCCCTCCGTAATCCTTGATCTGTCACTGGCTACCCTGTGTATATAATAGGGATCTTTCTCTTCCCGAGGTCTTGGCTATCTTCTACTCCCTCCTTTTCTCCTTTTTCTCTCTTTTTTGTTTTTCTTTTCCCTTCCTTCCTCTCCTCCTTTTCTTTTTTCCCCTCCTTTTCCCTTTTTTCTTCTCTTTTTTTTCTCTCCTCTTTTCCTTACCCGGGGGGCGCGCGCCCCCAACGCCCCCCCTGGATACGCACCTGATATATCTATATATATATATATATATCACAAATGATTTCGAGTTGGTTAGCATCATGTTTGAGTAAGGCAAAATATGTCACCAAAACAGAACTAGTATTGTTCGATACAGGTGACAAACGCCTACAGTGGAATTGCGACCTTCCTTACCGGTTTCGAACCTCTGGACATACAATCAGCGTCCATAGCCTAGTGGTTAGGGTGTCCGCGTACAGAGCGGAAGGCCCGTGGTTCGAATCCCGGTGGAGGCTGAAAGTTTTTTCACTGTTCTTGATTTTCCAACTCATTACGATTTTCATTTATATATATATATATATATATATATGTCGCTTTGCCTTTACATATATGTCGCTTTGCCTTTATATATATGTCGCTTTGCCTTTACAACCATGCCGACATCTTCTCTATAAAAATTCCTGCTACTCCTTGTCACTTTCGGTGATCATGCACTGAAGAAGAGCTAGTTTTGCTCGAAAGCTCTGCAAAAACCAAACATTGGCTGTTTTACTTCCAATCACTTACCTAATTCAATTATTGTATCTCACTCGAGATCCAGCCTTTCTCTAAATGCAGCATAGTTGTTTAACAGTTTTTCCGTTATTCCTATCTATATATATATACAGTGGCGGCGGAACCGGGGGGGCTTGGGGGGGCTCAGCCCCCCAATGAAAAAGTTGAGGGGGCAAATGCATGATAAGCCCCCCCAATATTTACCAAGGCTCCGAAACGTGCATCTGCCCATTTTTCAATGCATACTTGTCGATCTGTCCGATGCACACGTATACTATATAGGTGTAATAATTTTAGTAATTGCTGGGGGACCCTCGGCCCGTCCCCTGGCTATAGACCACATTGTCACCCCAACCGCGTCTTCACGCCCCGTGAAAAGTGGAAGCAGTGAGTGTGAGTACCAGTAAGCGTAACACAACTACGTCTTAGGCCAATGACTTGCCTCATTTCAGCCAGTTCTCCAACATCCCCTTACTTAGTGGCGGAGCGTCCATATATACAGTCAGGGGGCGGATGCCCCCCCCCCGACAGACTCAAATGGACTGCTGGCGCCCTTTTCAGCTTTTCACTATACTTTTTACTTATTCGCTATTATTGACTTTTTTATTGCGCTCTCATATACCTATTGACATTTGTCATATTCTGTTGGTGTAATTTTCCGACAAAATGGCGACGACACCTATTTATTCTCCGTTTATCTGCAAATTAGCAAGGCCCGGAAAGGGTCATTTCCTGCAATCTAGGGAGTATCTTTACTCAAAATTTTCCTGTACGCTCCGCGCCAACCTGTGGTGGCGCTCCGCTTAGATAGTGTCGAAAGCGCCCCTACAGACCATCCTTGCCCCCCCCCGACCAATACCCCTAGCTCCGCCACTGCCCTTACTACACTCAAAAACGTCTTTGCGAGTACACTACGAGTATAATAGCTACTCTCTTAAAACACCATCGAATATACAAATTACAATGTTTTTACAGACTTTTACGTGCAATCTGAGAAATTGCAGACTTGAGACCCATATTTTAGGGCTAGGTATTCGCAGCATAAAACACACGGGAAGTGCCGTTTCCGGCGATCTGGGGGTTTGAAATAACCCAAAATTTTATTGTACGCTCCGCGCCAACCGATGGTGGCGCTCCGCTTAGATAGTCTCCACCAGTGGCGGAGATTTCTTGTCAGAAGTGGGGGGGTTGCAGGCCATTGATGAAATAAAAAGTCATAACTGCTGGCTCACTATCTAAGTGGAGCGCCACCATAAGTTGGCGCGAAGTGCACAAGAATTTTTTGGCAAATATTGCCTCCCAGATTGCAGTAAATGGCACTGCCCAGGCCTTGAAAAGCTGGATTTAACCAAGGGTGTATGCAGGATTTTCTAACCCGGGGGGCGCGTATTACTATCTAAGCGGAGCGCCACCATTGGTTGGCGCGCAGCGTACAAGAAAATTTCTGGTTTTGGTACCCCCAGATCACCGGAAATGGCACTTGAAATGGCTTGAAACTGACCAACCATATGTACACTTTTGCCTGACAACCAAGTTTTTTCCAAATACTTTTTTTCTCATCTATAACCTTTTTGAAGATTGTCACCAGTCACACATCATGTTCGACTTCATCACATATCCTGTGGATCATTGCTTTTGTAGGTGATTCTTCATCGCGGCCCACAATATCCGTCAGCCCCACTGTTCAGAATTTGAAAATTCACAATTCTCGTGAATAAATTCACTTCAAAACATACCCATAATGTTGCACAAAATATCATCTATGGACAACCGATATAGAAAAACCTCCTTCAAACCCTAACAGACGGGTCAAAATTGCACGAGTATGATGAAGTATGATGAAGAATGTTGGTTAGGGAATTTTCGAAAATTCAGACGGCTACTAAAAAATTTCGTTGAAGGAAATAAAAAATATACCAGATATTTCCGAAACCGAACACTACACACATCGACAGTTTTGACCATGGGCGCAGATCAGTCTTGGATAATGGTGGGGACGCGTGTCTGTTCTATGACACTATCTAAGCGGAGCGCGACCATGGGTTCGCGCGTAGCGTACGATTTTTTGGGGCAAATATACCTCCCAGATCGCCGGAAATAACACTTCCCAGACCTAATGATGCTCCTAAACCTCCTTAAGTTTTAGATCTCATTGCTTAGAAATTTAGTTTGGAGAAATACATGGGCGTCTGCAGAAAGAAAATCAGGGGACAAATAATCCAAGTAGACTTTTGTATATACGATGGGTCTGGGGTCCTCTCCCAGAAAACAAATATAGACTGCCGCAAATGCGATTTCCGTCCTATAACTGTGGATAAAATACAATAAAATGAGAACTGCTGCATGTCATTTGCACAATGCTGGATCAAACTGCGCCAAAGTTCCATACAGGGGAACTTGAAATGCAAAGACAAATTGGTGGGGACACGGTATATCATGTCCCCACTACTGAAAAAGTTGGTGGGGACGCGTCCCGCTGTCCTCACCAGGATCTGCGCCCATGGTTTGGAGGCTGTTTATCGTGGAACGCCATTTTCATGCTCACTGATATGATGTGATATCTGCTGTTTGCTTTACAAATTCGAATAATTTTGTCACTGTTCCTCTTCCTCTTCCCGTTTTCTTGCCGTATTTTCTACTCCATCCTTTGGTCCTTTTCTCTCTTTCTTCTTTTTCTTTTCCTTCCTTCACCTCGTTGAAGTTGGCAAGTGTATACAGTTCCAAAGCTATTCAACAGCAACAAAACGTTATTTTGTGTATTTCTGTTGTGGGGTGAAGTTAGCGCTATGAGCTACAAGGTCCAATGCGCAAGGTGGGGGAAAGGGGCTAGAAATAATGTGTCGGTCAATTCTAACTCGGTTTTCGGTCGTTAATTGTTGATGTAGCCTACCAGGTAAAAGGTTGAAATGACTTTAACAATTTCAAATTTAATAATTTGATTTATTATGCCATTTGGAGCACATAACATAGGCTATAACAGAACATTACTGGCAAAAACTAGGGGGGGTTGATTGTGTGGGCCAACCCCCCTCTTCAAAAAGTGGGGGGGTTAAAACCCCCCCAACCCCCCCTGTTTCTCCGCCACTGGTCTCCACACATTAGCCCCCCCAATAATTTTTCCGTTCCGCCGCGCCTGTATATATATAGTTATATATGTATATAGATATATATAATACATATAGATATACTTAGATAAACATATTGATTAACTATGGTCCAGCAATTATCCCCCTCTAGCCATGATTACGTAAAAATACAAAGGTAAAGTAATTGGCACAACTAGCGTGCGGTACGTAGACCTAATCTACAATCTCAATGCTTTCAGAATCAGTGGCGGACTGGCCACACGGGCATTTGGGCAATGCCCGGTGGGCTGGGAGCCTGGTAAAAATTACCGCCCATTTTCACAGTAGTTAATAAAGTACAGACGGGCTGTGTAGAAATATATTTTTCACTGTGGGAATCAGCTCATGAAATCACCATGTTAAATATTTTTTTGTTCGTAACAAAAGAACGTGCTATTGGCAACCCGTCCGTGCTAATGGATTTTATTTAGGTTTTCTTCCATTTTTTTCAAGCATGTTGTCACATAATGCTTGAAAAAATAAATTAAATCCAGTCTAAAACATATATTTTTGTCTATTTTTGTTAACGTTTTTAACTTTTCTCAATTTAATCAAGTGTTGCTTCAGGAAAATTATTTTGGGGTCTTTTTTAAAGGATTATTGTAACCTACAAAATTGAGAAATATAGCACCATTTTGCATCTAGTCATTCCTTAACTTCAAATAAATCTCAATGGGGAGGGGACACCTCCCCTTAAACCCCTTCCCCAGGATGGCGATCACTGTGTAAGTATAACATATCAATGAATAATGGGCCGGTCTATAGGTGAAGAATGCCCGGGCCGGTTTTAAGACTCATTCCGCCTCTGCTTAGAACGCACGATATTTGACTTCTAATTAAGCTTTTCATTTGGGGTGGGGATTCGCACCCCAGGGTGGCTTTCTCCTTCACAATTCGTTCATTCATTAACAATCTGTCCCACCCCCCTCCCCAATTTCCCCTAGAAGGCTGATGGGTGATACCCCAGTGACGTCCTATTCCTCGCTTCCACATCATTACTGTATACGCCACTGTGTAGTTGCTTCATCAACAGTTGATGGCTTTTCTGACCTATTAATCTTTATTAGCTCCAGCCCATATATAGTTTATTACGTCGTTTCTGACATTTTTTTCATGTGAACAGGAGGGAGAGTCAGGGCTTGTCAATCACCACTGAATCTATCGAAAGACGATTAATTCATGCCGGTGCAGACATGCAGTGCGGAAGTTGTGGTCGTCTGCGGGGAGACTTAGGCCAAAACATGTTTTGCCGTCGCCGCATTACGTGCGATACCGTGCAAATGAACTTTTCCGAGTTGCCGCTAAAACACAGCGACACACAAAACTCCCATACGTGTATAAAGCTACAGCCTTAGGAGGCAGGTATTTTTGCGGGTTGCCGAGAAAAGGATTATTTGTGTAGACCTGAATTAAAGGTAAATATTATTCAATATCTTGTTACAAGCTCACAGCCATGTACGTGTCACGTACCTATGGAAATTGTTTACGATTATTTAGCCTAAACCGTTCCAACTTTTCAAGGCCAATTAAGATGAATCGGTTTGTCACTATAGCATTGTATGTCAGAGTCCAAAGGTCTATTTAAGCAAAGACCGCGAATGTTTGTTAAAAACAGTAGAACCACCGTGACTACAATGAGGTAAATACAGATATTCAAACGTTGCACTGGTTCTGGAAAAACAAACGAGTAACAACGAATATTCAAGGGATTTCCTTGCTGCTTGCCGTGATAGATTGATGTTCGGATTTTAGTTACTGAGGTGAACAACGATATGAACCTAAACAACGTTCGACTTAAACTTATCTACCAATTCCAGGTAACATAGAGAGTGGAAGCATTCCTTACTCATTCAGGTTATTTAACTTCTGCAACATTTAGGCCTATCCTAGTTATACTTAGCTAGGTACATGTAGGAGAAATTGGTCCACTCACCGATGGCGTCATAATTACATGTTCAATATGCAGAGTTGATGTCAAAAAATGCCAAAGGAGACATTTGGAATAACAGCATGTAATGTTACCATATAGGTTTACCTCCAATGATACCTAATAGTTTCTCAAATTTATTCATATTTGTAAAAATATAGGTCCTGAACATCTTTTCATTGGGACACCTGACTGGAGGGCCCAATTGCTACTCCACTGGAGGGGCCACACATCTGCCTAAGGAAGACAACCCCCCCCTTCCACCAGCCCCTATAGTTAGTGTATTACACAAGGCCATGCTGATGTCCATTAACAGTGTTGCTTATGTACAGTGTTGCTGTATAAGTCTGCGTGAAATCATATATATTTTAAAGCTTAGAGTGAAGTGTATGTGATGTGTGACACTAGTTACTGTAATTATGCAACAAACACAGAGTATCATGCACAAGTAAAACTTTGCAGACAGGTGTTGTTCAAAAGCAACTGTGCAGCTGCCTTGATGCCACATTAGATATTTACCTACATCTAGACCAGTTGGCAATTATGTACCCTGTTGCTGAGTGATTTATGATGGGAGGTCTTTATCTGGATTTCCAATTGAAACAAGAAACCTAAAGCAAAGAACCATGGGAACATGTTCAAGAAACTTCAGTTGTGATGAAAAGCTAAATAACATATGTCTGTCTAGACTGTTGCAACAATCACATACACTATTAAAGCAGCTTATTGAATTATTTTTATCAATAAATACAATTTCCATAATTATATCTTTATATCATAAATCCAGTCAGATTCATGGTTGGCAATGAGATACCAATTTTATTGATAACAATTATATTTTTAATTACAATGATAGAATCTCACAAAATAAATGACAAACTGTATGAAGGTAACTTTACACCAGGCATTTAATGTTGTCATACTGATGTTTAATGTATGTGAAGCTGTCACAGATGCCATTCATATGCACATCCATAATATGTCAATTTTCAAAAATAAGTGAACTATTAAGGCAATTTCAAACCTGACATTTCAATGTATGTGAGGCTCAGTGTCAAAAATGCCAAAGTAGTATGTGGATTCTTAAGTTTTTCTCACAAATTTACTTTTTGGACAACCAGAAGGGTTAATTTGACTACTTGTGGTTGCTCTGTTAGATCTTACAAATTGTAAATTGCCATATGATTGAAAATGGGAATTGGTATCCTGTTGCTTAATTAAACCAATTGAGGATGTATTAAATATACATGCAAATTGTCTCATTTATACTGCATCTTGCAAAATGACTTAGTAAAAGAGGATGCATGTAAGTTAACTTCAACAGAGTAAATATCAAGAGATTATGTTTAAGTTGTTCATTCTTTCTGTTGGCAGAAATTATAGAATTTTTATCTTGATGCTCAAATAGGTGATATCGTTTGCTTGCTGATACCAGAGTTCCTCTACGGCGGTTTTGTTCTCTATCGTATAGCTTGTCCCCTCTCCCACCCCCTCAATATTTAATGGGGGGGGGGGAGTGGAAGAAACATTTATATAAAAAAGGAACATTCAAAAGTTGTCCACTTGTCACTTATTTATCATGTATGACAGTAATTTCTGTCCTTTCTGTAAGGAGACTTTCCAATAGTGACAGAAAATCACATTTACAACATTATTAAAGAATTTAACCTTTTCTCTTCCCTTATTCTCACAGATTTCTATCCTGTTTGCTACAACATATATCTAGAAAATGTTGTTTGCTTAATACCAAGTGTACCTCACAACTCAGCAGCAATCGTAGGTGCCAGCTGTATCCAGAGTCCTGTATCCTACAGGGGGTGACATGGGATGTGCCCTGGGTGATCTATGTACAGTAGCAGGCACCCACATAATCTCATGTCAGCAGTACAAAATATCTCAATAGAAGCCCAGAGAGATTTCAAGGTGAGAGGGAGGAAACACAGAATGACATTTCCTTTATGATGTAATTTTGTTTATTAATGTAGCAAAGTGAAATTTTGTAGTGTGCACCCGTTTAGTATTTGCATGTCTTACGTAATAGTTCGTAATAGTCAGTTTGTAGCGTTAGTTGTATACACGTGTTTCTTCAGTTCTGTACACGGTGTTGTATGGCGAACATCGTCCCTGAAGAGCTCCGGGGCATCGCCTCGTTATCCCTTTCATAATTTGTCAATATTCATTAATCTTGGGTCGTCAATAGCCCAGAGTTTACCTGTATCCTTATTATCTGGAGTCCATGAGGAGATGTCACCCTTCTCAGAGGCAGGATGCCTCAGGTTTTTGGATGGTTTGACTTCTGGCTCGAAGTCGCTGGTTACCAAGATGGCGGATCATACCAACCTCTATAGCGAGCTGGCTAGAGTTAGCGTTGATGAGTCTCGATGTACGCGACCTCCTTTACCGCGAGCGAAGAGTCTCCTTCGTCTTGTTATTCGCGAGCGAGCTGACCCCAGTATAGTAAGAGATTAAGTAATACATATTATTATTGTTTTTAAAGTGCCGTACGTACCCTTATTATTATTAAATTGAATCGAAGTTGTAATTATTGCCCCTCTGGCTAGGTTGTACTTCACTGTACAAAGTACGTATGTTAGGTTGTGCATTTGGACCTTGGTCCTATGGGTTTATAGGGTGCGTTGTGTACACTGTGTAGATCAGTGGTTGTGTATCGTTAAGCACATGGGTGCTAGTAGTATTGTGTACCTTTATACTGTAGAGTGACAGTATCGGTTAGGTTGAGTTTATATACAGAGAGTTTATATACAGTCACGTGAAGTATACAGAAAGTAATTGAAAGTTTATTTAGTGTATTGTACTGTATTGACAGTTGAGTTGTATTGAGAGATTATTATTTTATTGTACCTGTATTTTCAGTATTGTACTGCTCGCAGTGTAAAGAGTATACGTATTCATATTTTGTATCTTGAACATATTGTTTACTGTTGGTCACTACAGAGTTGTCTCAAGAGCTTGTCCTTCTAATCTTAGCCTTTATGGATAGCTATGGAGTGCCAAGTCTCTTGAGAGTTTGTGGGTTCAGGAGGTGTAAATTCCTGCTGTCTAGGAACAGTTTAGGTGAAAGGCCTATAATGAGTTGCAGCGGCATTAGTTGCCCTAGGCTGGCCATTACGAAGGTGCCAAAATTCCTCGCCTGTTGGCAAACGTTTATTATTATTTATGCAGATTATTACATAATGTTCATTTTACATTATTCTTTATACGTTTTATACATTTTATACTGTCTTGTACAAGTGCAATGTCGTATTGCAGGATACTATTATTGAGTCTTTAATTGTATTTGTGTATTAATGTCACAGTTTGGGCATAGGTTCTGTGCATTTTTCATAGATTGAGTATAGGTTTTTCCCCGAGTAAAGACAGAGTTTAATAAGAGAGTAAAGAGACCCTTAAGCCATTTATCATACAAAGCCATTTTATATTGTCATGTGTCATGACTTATTCTTCATTTGTATATTTTCATATTATTGTAGAGTCTGTTAATAAAAGTCAGCCGTTGTTTCAACGCAAGAAAACTCTTGCCTCCTCATTGATAACTTATGAGTTCGAAGCGTAGGACCCTAAATCCGGTAATTTCCCCCGCAATCCGCGGTTCGCTTCATTAATCAGTCCTACAATAATGTCAAAAACATTAATGAATTATGAGGTTATGAGAGAAAGTTTTCTGATTTTGTGCATAACATAAAGTAAAAAAATTAGTTCAACATGTCATATCTTCAGCGCTGTGGTATACAAGGATTGACATGAGAAACATACATATTGAGTCATTTTTCTGAATATCACAGAAATGTTCTTTGCTTCCATTTTTTTTACTTTTTCAGATTTATTCAGTTGCTCCTCAAAGAAATAAATATGAATATGAGAAAATGTCTTCTCTCCATTATCATAACTTGTTCCATCTTGCTAATACTGGATCTGATGGTATACACAATGTACAAAACATACAATGCAGAGGTACCAGTGCAGAGATCAGAGGGTTCATCTCATGTAGTGAACAGAGTTGGTAAGTAATGCCTTACTTATTAGGTATTAAATGATTAGGACTGCAGTGGCATGCCCAATGGCATTAGACGGGGTAAGATGGTTAAGTCAGAGAATTTTAAGTTCATCGAGGGAAGAGTTAGACCATTACAATGAGTGTACAACCCAGGCCCCTATTCAACCTCACACATAAAGTTTATTTTGGAACTAGTTATAGACATAATTTATGGTTCATTCATACTTAGTAAAGATTCCTAAATCCTATTGGTCCATTCAGGTCAGCTGACCGTGGTTAATCCTGTGAGTAACGCACGGTAAAATTACGGGGCATCACTTTAATAAATCTTTGGTTATATGTAACCAAAAATGTTTTGTTTTATGATTTTCCCCCACACAAATGGTAGTGTATGAATGAACGGGGTTAGTCAACGGTCTAGCGTGCGTTACTCACATGATTAAGGCACTCCGGGTGTTAATGCTATCGCTGGATGCACTCGGGCTCCGCCCTCGTGCATCGCTTGCATTATCCCCCGATCGTGCATTAATCCTGTGAGTAACGCACGCTAGACCGTTGATTAACCCCTTATTTAAAGATGCCTGCAATGTACCATTTGGCTTCTAAAACTCCCTGCATAAATAAAGAAAAATATAAGAAAGATGAAGCACATGTAGCTTGATGATGTTATATTTAGACTTGATCAAGTCTCCAGCCTTGTTTGTGTAATACTTTCTATCTGTGATATCTCCCAACTGGAATACAACTTTTCTTAGCTGTTTGGTGTAGCTTTTCATAATATTTCTCACTATCACATAGAACAATAATGATGGCGGTAGGGTTGTGTCTCCTTTCAAGCAGCTCCACACAATGGATTGTGAAGATTTTTTATGCATGGATAGCTGCATGGTTTTGCTCACTGGTACTTGACTTGGAGATGGACAGTAGCAGTGATGGAAAATTTATAAAGGTTCTGAACAGCCACAGCGTCCCTTTCTACGTATATACATCTGGAGCATTGTTGACTTTCAATAGAATGCACATTTGACAACGATAATCCACTTTTGTGGCCTAAACTACAGTATTGCTGACATACATGATAGCCAAATTACTGATAAAAGTATTATGAATAGATACTATTTCTATAGCGTATTATTTGTGTTTATGGTAAAACTTTATTTGTTTACTTTGCTTAGCTACTAAAAGGATCATAAAAAAGGGAAAAGTGGAATCATATCAAATCGCAGTCAACCGATCCTTCCCAATTAACAGGTAAGCTCTTCTGTACAGCTGTTATTTATTGCTAGCTTAAGGTGATATATCCAATCTGTGAAGTGAAGTATTTTGTCTTACATCATGCAAGGGTTAACATAGGCAGTGGACATAAACTTCAGAGGCAGGGTGAGGGTGTAGGGGGGTGGTGAAGGTGTAGGGGAGAAGACTGTTAAGGATGACACCAAGGAGAGTTCATAAGTATGCAATTGATTCTGAGAAGATGATTCCCACAGAAACAAAAGAATTGGTTGTTACAATGATTAAAATGAGATACTTCTTGTTGCCAGTATATAACAAAGTAGAACGGTTTACAATTGTTGAATCAGTATTATGTTGATATAGGTGTGTGCGAGGGGGAGGCTTATCGTCAACTAGAATGGTAATTGGTAGCTATGGGAATGCAGAATAAAGGAGATATATGTTTTTCTGATATATGTAAGGCTCAAAGATGTGAAGCTTTGACTGTCCCAGCTGATCAAGCTGATTACCACCGACAATTAGGATTGACTGCAGACGGACGTAGCAGGCCTCAAAATGTGGTGATTAGTCGGCAGTTATCAATCGTCAGTCAAATAATCGGCATATATCCGTATCCACCAAATTACTGCTAATCATCATTATTGGGCTATAAGCCTGTATAGTACAGTAACTGGTGTGGGCTGAAATTCAGCAAAATTTTCAGTGCTCTGGAACTTGATTTTAACCAGTAGATCTTTTAAAAACTTGCATTTCTTAGCAAACCTACTAAAATTGAGAAATTCTAGGCCTGAGTATGAAACTTTCACCATGATGTATATTAATTCTACCAAACTATATGTGTTACATAAAAAAACATATTTTCTTCTTACCAATGTAACTTTTGCAAACCACTTAACTGATACAAAAAGAAAGCTAATCATTACCTAGCTCATTTACAATTCAATGTTCCAAATTGATGTTTCTTCATGTATCCAAGACTGACAAATTATGTATGTTCAAGCCACATCTGACTTCTAGAAGTTATGAGTGTTAAAAGCATCCATAATTTTGCCAGACTGCTACTGTAGTAGTAAGAATGTCAACCTTGTCACTGTAAAGGCAATTTTTGTTAGTATCCATGGTTACAAAATATTTTGTTTTTTATGTAAATCTGCTACTCAGGCAATGCATGTGAACACTAAATTATTACCCAGCACATTATTGAATCTTTTGAAAACATTTTTGATATTAGAAAAGAGCTGCAAAAATATGGCAACTGTTTTTGTTGACTCTTGTCAGCACTTTTGGCATGACATGTCAAAACATTGGTGGGATCTAGTAGGCACATGTGAAAGAAAACAACAAATATGGGATTGACCAATGACATTATGATTACGTTCAGTTAGAACATACATATATAGCAGGGTAGTAACACTGTATCTTAATTATTCATATCCCTGGTATTGCAATTGCCCTGTTAGCCCAGTCAGCCTCGCATTCCTCATGAAACTGCCTATATTCTCTCTGTAAAGACCTTTTGGCACCATTTCATACTCTAATGATTTTGTTATTTTGCTGAGTATGAAATGGGTTTCTCAAACATATTTTGTATTATTTTTTTCAATCAATCAATCAAATGCGCCACCCTGGGTTGAATTTCTTCAGTGTCTTTGAGGGTACAGAATCTCATAATCTCTCAACAGCTGGGGTTAAAGAGAGGCCTTCTTCAGTCTCAATGTTAATGTGTAATGTATTGAATGACATGTTCACTCATTTGATTCTTCTCAGTTGTGATTCTGCACATTTCTGGCCATTTAGACAAACTGATTCTACGTAAATGAATCTTTGGTATGCACCTATAAATAGAGTGTGCCATCAATACATGTATATTTAGATCATTGAATTTAAAAGTTACTCTAGCTTTAAGGTGTCTGTTACAGCTGCACTGTGTACTCCTGCTGGCTGCTGACAACACATTTCTCAAGATTTTATTCCCAGCTCAGCAGTGGCTTTTAAGATATCCTTTGCTTGGTGAAGAATGTCAGTAGGCATGCATGGTTCTTAAAACAGTTTTTGTACATGATCTGTAAAACCTCTGAGGTCCAAATGTGAATTATTTTTATTAAATTTAACAGATAGACAGCTGCTGATTATACAAAGATTAAGCAATTATGCACCTGTGGATATATCACAATTCTCATATCAAGATTGTTTTTCAGAAATCTCAGAAGTATGTCATATTAATACCGAATATGCACCCAAATTGTGTCAAAATTTAGTTAGCATATGAAAGACACTTAAAAAATGGTTAATGTTTGTAGCTGAGTTTGAAAATGTGTTTGAAAAGTAGCAAGAGGCAATTAGCTTAAAATGAGGAGGTTTCTATTTTGCAGTTCATTTGTGAATGTTCAATATACTGTAGCATTGCTGAGTGTATAGTAATTAACATGAATACTATAGAAGTCAATAGTTTAAAGATGCACAGTTAAAGTAAAATGTGCGTCAGTATGAAACATAACCATGTTTCAATCCCTTGTGTTGTTTTTACTCACACTCAAAAATGAAAGCAGGAAAACTGGGAATGTTGCACTCTTGAAATTTAAATGTTGGAGAGGAAAACATTTGGAAACTTGGTGCCACAGAATTTCTGTCACAAGGTTTTTAATCAGTTTGTGGTCTACAAAAGTACACCAATATTTATAATTTATTAGAAATTTGTCCATATCGTGATATTTTATAATTTATAGGAGATGGGTTCAAATTTAATCATTCGGGATGCAGCAGCTCAGCTTAATCATGCCGCTGTCTGAGTCAGTCCAATTTGAATTGCATTTAACCAATCGTCCATGATTAAATACATAATGATCGAAGGAGACTTTAACTCATGGTTCGAAGTGTTGTGGTTGACTTGTAATTTGGTTTAAAAATGTTCCACAAAATATGTTTTCTAGGATAGGAATTATTACCATAGTTGGTATTCAAATACAGACTAAGGTAGAATGGTATCTCTTTAAGTTGAAGATTTAATCTTGGTCTGCTGGCAGGGATAACAGCTGTTAATCAATTTACACTTGCTTGCTTTCCAGACATACTGTACAGACATATATTTGTTTTCATATATTCTTGTCCCTGTTGCCTGTTTCCATATGTTGTATTGCACCACATGCAGTAATGGGAACACATTATAGCTTAAAGCTATCTATAGTATACTAGGTAGAATACTCAAAGAAATCACTTCAAAACTGTGCAATCATCATTGGTAGAAGAGTACATGTGGATAAGGGAAGGGGGAGGGGCATGTGTGGAATTAATTATTTACTTTTCAGTTTGCTCACATACCCTTTATGATAATTAATCTAAAAACTTTTACCTGACATGCAGTCAACAGTGCACATGCCCACCAGTATACATGCATTTATTACTAGTGTGTAGTTTAGTCGCTTCTCAATCTCAATGTGTTGCTTTGATGTGGTATAATGCGCGGGGGGGGGGGGGGGAGGGGCTAGCTTGCATATGGTGAAAGTATATCAGTGAAATGTGCAGTTTGCCTTTTAAAATGAGGATTTAGAAGATAGAAGTGAGAATAATGGTAGATGAGAGGGAGAACTAGACACACTGGCATACTGATCTCTACATCAACTCATCATGACACTTTAACTATGTATACAAATATGTAAATGCCATCCCAAATTACTAGACTTCTGTACAAACATCCAGAATTAACTTTGGGGAATGGTCATGCAGATTGGAGGGTGTATGTAACCTTACAAGATCTTGTTAGCTGACAATCCTACCTAGTTGATATAAGTACAGTATATACTTTGCACATGTCTGCAAGGGTTTGTGTAACACAAGACATTACAATTTCTTTGAAGAATCGGTAACCATGTTGATTTGAAGTTTGTAACATTAACAGTGTGATGTATCTCATCTTCTCAACTATTTCCCTTTCTTGTCTACTCTGCCTATAATTTCTTTTAGAACCGATTTGCTTTCGGAGAATCCTCAATGTACATTTAACAAAAGCAGGAATCGACTCAGAAACTTTTTTGGTGCAATGTAAGTTTACGTTTAAATCATAATTTCCAGGTTTCTTATTATAAGTGGAAATGTGTTTCTTTGTTTTGTTGTTGTTGTTTTTCGTTCTTGCAGTTGTCAGTAGAAATAGTAGATGTTACTTGTCAATATGAGTCAACATTTTCTTAGTTTTTCTGTTCCAACTAAAAGTGCATGAGGTAAACATTACTCATTGGAAACCACACTTTTGCACATTTGCAAAATCATTTTTGGGGAAAGTGTTTGAAGATATATCTGCCTCAAGTTGTTTATGAATTAAAAGAAAAAAACATTTCGCAGATGATCAACTTATATGGAAAATGTTTGTAATTTATAGCAAAATGGCAATCCCCAGGATCATAAAGAGTACCAAATTGAATGTCACAGGCAGCAAATGTTTACCACTTTCAACATTTCTGGAGTGTTCTTACAGTTTTACATACTGTATATATTGTATTACAAATCTTGCACATACATGAATTTCTATTTTACTATGAAGAATTGAATTTCACATGCCATGCTGTAGATTGGGACTTCTATACATTTTATAGAATACATGGGGGAAAAATTGTAGACTCAGTGGCGGAGCTAGGGGTATTGGTCAAGGGGGGCGAGGATGGTCTGTATGGGCGCTTTCGACACTATCTAAGCGGAGTGCCACCACAGGTTGGCGCGGAGCGTACAGAAATTTTTTGAGTAAAGATACTTCCTAGATCGCCGGAAATGACCCTTTCCTGGCCTTTCCTGGATAATTTGCAGATAAACGAAGTATAAATAGGTGTCAAAAATGTGACAAATGTCAATAGGTAGATGAGAGCGGTAGGTAGATAGGTAGATAATCACGAATAAGTAAAAAGTGGTAAAAAGCTGAAAAGGGAGCCAGCAGTCCATTTGAGTCCGTCAGGGGGGGCATCCGCCCCCCCTGACTGTATGGACGCTCCGCCACTGTGTAGACTGCACATAGAATGGAAACACATGCTGCAGGGACATACTCTCAGAGGTACTTAATAGGAATTGAAAGCAGTACATCCAATTCAGTGAAATCGAAATTCAAAATAAAACTTGTTTATACATAGTTCAGCCCATATTACCATGACAACATGGGCCAGCATGTTATTTACAGCATGCCGTGATCACTATAGAAATAAGTATAATTGAATTTCCAAATATATCTGAATTGAATTAAACTTGTTTTTCTTGCTACAAGCAAAATTAAGTATGAAGATGCATGCTAATGTGTGTGTTATGTGATGCGTATGGCTTTTAATACAGTGTACATTGTAGGCTATGCTCTGCTTGCTTAAATATTTGTCTTAAGATGCAAACATGTGAACATTTGGTTGTCGGTTTTCCTGGTAGCGAATTTTTTTCCCCAGCGCGGTAAAGGCCATCATTTGCATATCTCACATGTATACTACAGACCCTCTACACTTGTGGCATAACATAATATTTGAAACACTTTAAAGTGATTGATTATTGGTTTTCTTTCAGAAATATAAAAGAATTACCAGTTTATGTTGACAAAAACTTCCTGAGGAATAAAAAGCTAATGGAATTTGCCCAACCATTTGGCTTCAAGGAAGTTGGTAAGTTGTACCAAGTGTGTAATTGCCTGATGCACCAATTAGATGTTTCTGAGTGAAACCTGCCATCATTTATCTTCTGTCAATATTTGCACTGTGATGTTTTGTTATGCCTCTAATTTGTAAGAGTTTCTCCATTGCAAAAAGTTTTAACATTACTAAGAATACCACGGCCATGCATGCAGGAAACTGAAGAAAGTATCTTAAGCATATATACAAATTTGAAAAAGATCAATATATCTGTAATAATTATTAATGCAACATGAGAAATGCAGTGGCCATGCTATGTCTCCCATCCCACCCCCACTCCACACCAGGTTCCCCTAGCATTACCTCAGAATAACCCCATCTTTATCCTTTCCCCACCCATACAAATAACATAGCCAATCTAGGACTAAAATAGAAGGGGATGTGATCTGATGTAGAGGGGTGTGGGGTTAACCCCAGAAAAAATTAAAAGAAAATTAAAATGAAATGGTGAATTCTGAGGCATATGTAGGCTATAAATTAGATCAAGAATTAGGTTTACATGCAAGATTGTGCTGATAACTACTTTCAATTTTCTGTGGGAGGTTGAAAGGATGGGTGTGCTCCCCCCACAACACCCCCTCCCCCTGTATATGCACCTATATAGAGTAAATGGAATTAGAATGTTATACCTGTGTATGTCCTCATTGGGATTACAGACAGGTGTTGTATTTCTCTTCTTCTATGTAGATACTCATGTGATGCATGTTTTGCAATATGTGACACAGTCAAGCTTGCCGTTGGAATTAGAAACGTAAGTATTTATCAAACAGTCTCAATCAGTAAAAGTATTATGCATTTTTCCATGGTGTGATTTAATTCTCTAATCATTTATAAAACTCATTTTAGATCAATATTGGTTACTTGATGCATTTTGTTCTCTCTGTCGCACAGGAAATCCTGCCTGAGATGTGTGGTGATAGGGAACAGTGGCATATTGAGAAACTCATTACTTGGGGAAGTCATAGACAATTTTGATGTAATTATCAGGTGAGGAAATGAACCCAGCTGTCATCTTATAACATGAGATGATTAGAGTTCCATCTAGTCAATGTAACTGGGCGAAAGAGTTGTAAATATGTGTGTAGGATATAGCTATTCTACAACCCACAAAGAGGAGGTCCTTGGGCCTGATGTGTGGAAGACTTGGCAGGCCAACTAGCAGCTGACAAGGAGGTTGCTGGTTTTCATGGGTGTAGGACATTACTAACCAACCTGCAGCCCATAGGAGGTCCTTGTTGTTCATGGGTGTAGGACATTACTAACCAACCTGCAGCCCATAGGAGGTCCTTGTTGTTAATGGTTGTAGGACAAGACCAACCAACCTGCAGCCCATAGGAGGTCCTTGTTGTTCTTGGATGTAGCACATGGATCATGGATGGCCGGCCTAAAGCGCAGAATTAAGGAGGTTATTGGTCTTATTGGGTATGGATCTGTGACCCACACGGAGGTCCTGTGTGATCCCCTAGAGACATTTGTCTCTAGGTATGATGAAACCTACAAATATGTGATAGATGCCTCCCCCTGTCGGTACACAAATCGTTTATACTGCATTCACTAGTAGTTTGTGGCATAACACACATTTACAATAGCCACTAACTTATGCAATGCATGTTATGCAAACGTCTGGATTGGCTCAATTCAAAGTATATGAAGTACATTAAAGCAAAGAGTAAAAGTTTCTGCACCACGGTCAACTTATTATGTACTTGTTTAAGTTAGTAGAACCATTAACCACGTCAAGATTGTAATAATTCTATATTCATAAACAGAATGAATGACGCCCCCACTGCCCACTTTGGGAAGGATGTAGGAAGCAGAACAACAATTCGTTTAGCCTACCCTGAGAGTGCTTTTAGACAAAAGGAGAATTATGGACCGAATTGGCAGATGGTAATCATAGCATATAAACCAATGGACTTGATATGGCTCCACACGGTTGTTCAAGGTAAAACCATGGTAAGTCTTAAAATGTAAAGGTATTCACTCTAATAGCAGTAATGGTGGTGATGATGATGATGATGGTGTGGACATGATGATGATGATGGTTATCATGGTGGACTAGTAGTAGTGGTGGTGGTGATGATGATGGTGTGGACATGATGATGATCATGGTGATCATGGTGGATTAGTAGTAGTGGTGGAGATGTTGATGATGGTGTGGACATGATGGTGATCATGGTGGATTAGTAGTAGTGGTGGTGATGATGATGATGATGGTGTGGACATGATGATGATGATGGTGATCATGGTGGATTAGTAGTAGTGGTGGTGGTGATGATGATGGTGTGGACATGATGGTGATCATGGTGGATTAGTAGTAGTGGTGGTGGTGATCATGATGCTGGTGTGGACATGATTATGATGATGGTGATCATGGTGGTGGTTAAACAGTGGTGGTGGTATCTTACGAAGTAAAATATCACACATTATTGAAGGAAACATTGCATTTAAATTCACAATATTATCAAGGAAACTCTGGGTGGTTCATTAGGGTATATTTTGTATACCTCTTCAAAGCAGACAAAATAATATTCAAATTCTCAAGGTTTAAACCAAGCAATCTGGAAACAACAAGAAAGCCCTCATTTACCTTTATATCACAAATAATGATGTTTTATATATTTAGGAAAATAAATTCTATAATTGCCTAGGATCAAGATGTATTAAGATAAAAATGAAAATTCTCTTCATCTTGTTATGGATGCAGACTGCTGCTGAGTAATAAATTTTACACCCGCACCGCCCGTTGGAGCTAGGATATATTTTCTTTCTATGGAAACAGGCTGCGGCTGAGTATTAAATTTTACACCTGTGTTATAGCTGGAATATATCAACTTCCTGATGCATCTTGAGAAGTACATGAAATAAAATATGAATGACCCCATGCGAGGGCCATAGTGGTTATTAACGATGACCAAGAAGTTGTCTCTTCATACGGCATGAATGATTTCATTGTGGAATGAGCACCTGTCAGCATTTAGTATATCTCAGCAAAGAAAGGACTTTAAAAAAAAATGTTTATATTGTCATTTATGGTCCGTAAAGTTGTTCTAAAATTGTGACATTTTTGATGCAATTTTTCAAGCTAAGATGTCATATTTTTGTTAATAGAAAACTGGAGAAGGATTCTGGAAGAAGATTGCCAAAGCAGTTCACAAAAGTCCAGAAGAGATTAGGCTCCTGAATCCTGAGGTTTTACAGACAGGGGCAGAGCTGATTGGCAGTACAATAGAAGCAGACAACAAGAACAAGGTATTTATAACATCTATATATAAAATACAACAGAACAAGACTTCCATTTCCTATATTCAAACCAGAAATAGTAAATTAATGAAAGAGCCCGCAATCATCGATGTAATTACAACCATATTTTTGAAGAGGTCAACCAGGATCGCAGAGGTCATGGAGCAAACAAACTGCTACACCATTCCTGCATGAGTAGATGATTGCTTTTAAATTCAATTTTATTTTATTGAATTCAATCATTTCAGTTACAAACAGATTAAATCACTTAAAAGTGGTTATTAAGCAACAACCACAACAGATAAATGTAAGTTTACATAGGATGTTGAACAGAGTAAATAATAAACATTACACTTAAACTGCATTGATTCTCTGGGGTTCTTATTTCTTGGACGAAATCATGGAAAGTTAAATATTGGTAGTCTTACTTACAATGCAGTCTTACAAATTAAAATATTTCATTCATTTTGGTAATATTCTTTAAGATAAAGTATGTTGTTGCTTGAAGGGTTAATGTTGTACAGGACTGTATGTCTTGAAGCTAAATGTCAGCTGGATGATAACTGAACTACGATGATAAATTGAATTTTCCACGAAATGCATCTTGTGTATGAAACAATCAATTTATAAACAAGGAATACCTGCATGAAATTGATCCCATTATCAGAAATCATCTCCATCGGTACTGAATAGCTTAAAGCAGTGACGTGAAGACCAGTTTAAATGCATTTCCTTTCTGAAATTAGTTTCATTGTCTCAAAAGAATGAGCCAATTTGCAATGCCAAAAAATTAAATTCAATAAGATTTGACCTTGTTATTTGTTGACCTTAGTATTTACGTTTACATTAGTCTATCACAATATTGGATGATTAATACTTTTCTCCATGTCAGAATGTACCTACCACTGGTTTCATCGGGATAACTATGGCCCTTAAAATGTGTGACGAGGTGTCAGTGGCAGGGTTCGGCTACGACATAGATAAACCAAAGAGTCATTTACACTATTACGATGGACTCACAATGGATGTCATGAAGAGGTTTTCTACCCACAATGTCAACCAGGAGAGCAAGATTATGTACAAAATGGTGGAGCAAGGTATTATTCATGACATCACTGGAGCTATAAAAGTATACAACCCACAACAGAGAGGAAAACTACAAGACTCACAGCAGAGAGACAACACGACCCATAGAATGGAGACAAACAACAAGACCCACAGTAGAGAGACAACACAACCCATAGCAGAGAGACAACACAACAAGACCCACAGTAGAGAGACAACATGACCCATAGCAGAGAGACAACACAGGCCATAGCAGAGAGACAACACAACAAGACCCATAGCAGAGAGACCACACAACCCATAGCATGAAGACAAACAACAAGACCCACAGTAGAGAGACAACACGACCCATAGCAGAGAGACAACACAGCCCATAGCAGAGAGACAACACAACAAGACCCACAGTAGAGAGACAACATGACCCATAGAATGGAGACAAACAACAAGACCCACAGTAGAGAGACAACACAACCCATAGCAGAGAGACAACACAACAAGACCCACAGTAGAGAGACAACACGACCCATAGCAGAGAGACAACACAACAAGACCCACAGTAGAGAGACACGACCCATAGCAGAGAGACAACACGACCCATAGCAGAGATACAACACAACAAGACCCACAGTAGAGAGACAACACAACCCATAGCAGAGAGACAACACAACCCATAGCATGGAGACAAACAACAAGACCCACAGTAGAGAGACAACACGACCCATAGCAGAGAGACAACACAGCCCATAGCAGAGAGACAACACAACAAGACCCACAGTAGAGAGACAACACAACCCATAGCAGAGAGACAACACAACCCATAGCAGAGAGACAACACAACAAGACCCACAGTAGAGAGACAACATGACCCATAGCAGAGAGACAACACAACAAGACCCACAGTAGAGAGACACGACCCATAGCAGAGAGACAACACGACCCATAGCAGAGATACAACACAACAAGACCCACAGTAGAGAGACAACACAACCCATAGCAGAGAGACAACACAACCCATAGCATGGAGACAAACAACAAGACCCACAGTAGAGAGACAACATGACCCACAGTAGAGAGACAACATGACCCATAGCAGAGAGACAACATGACCCATAGCATGGAGACAAACAACAAGACCCACAGTAGAGAGACAACATGACCCACAGTAGAGAGACAACATGACCCATAGCAGAGAGACAACATGACCCATAGCAGAGAGACAACATGACCCATAGCAGAGAGACAACATGACCCATAGCATGGAGATAACATGACCCATAGCAGAGAGAAGGACACTAACACCAGCAGAAAGAGAGAAATACAACTCACAGCAGAGAGACAAACAACACAACCAGCACATCAGAGAGATAATAGCTAAGCACATAGCAGACCGCAGGAGGAACCTTCAACTACAGAATCAGATGATCATGAGGAGAAATGGTACATTCACAATGATCAGTTTACAAGAAAAGAAGATTTGGGATTTATTTTTTTAAAGTTTATTTGAGGCTGCATGCCATCCCTGGACCAGGGAATGTGCAATGGTCTTACAGACTGTTGAAATAGAAATATAATGCCTATCGCAATGAGGTAGTTACAGCTGTTGTACAATTTTAATTATAACATTTATTTCTTTGGAGCCATAATGTGTGGAAGGTGAGTTTGGGGTTGTGTTGGAGGGGGAGAGGGAGGGGGGACTCTGTTTGTCTCATAAGATGTTACAGGACAGATTTTAATTTTTTTAATTAAATCATTTCTTTGTCCTGTGATCTCTGAGACAAGTCAATTTCTGTTCTGGAAATGAGACAAGTCAATTTACAGTCGGGAAAGAAAGATTTTTCTGAAGGTTTTCTAAATGTATGATCAGCAAACTTCTTATGAAACATTTTAACTTTACTTGCCTCTGCTGAAATAGTTTTCGTATGTAACATTGAATATTGAATACACAGTTCACGTTATATTACTAGAGCTAATAGGTTAAAATCAAATTTCCTGACACAACTAAAGCTATAAAACACTGAACCTAACAGTCCATTTCCTGTGTCATGCTGCAAGATTTCTTTCGTGTTAAAGTACTACGTTGAATTGCGAGAATGGGATCTCGTCTTTAGATGTTAAATCCACAACAAGAGATGTAACTTAACTTTTTGACAATTAGCAGTCATCCTTCAACAAGCCTACCGATAGCCATCACTGTTAATTGTATAATTTATTACGAGCATTAAAAAATAGGGTCACTTCCATGCTGGTAAATTTTGTTTGACCAACAATTACCATGGTATGTTGCAGCACTTGGTAAACCTGTGAACAATTCCGAACCTGTTTGCTTCAGGCATGTAGTAGGGTTTAAGAAATGGAGAGTAATTAGAGGAACTTGATCTCTAGTTTTAAAGCCAAATGAGAAACTGATATTTTCTCTTTTGCATAATTGGGATGAGAATCCAGAATATTCATCAAGTTTGCTGCTCTGTTCCTGGTTATCTAACAAGAGCTATGGAAATTTAAAACAAATTGGTTGCACCCCCCCCCCCCCCAAAAAAAAAACATAAGTAGTTTTTTAACAGAAAGTAAACTAAGCAAAAGCAGTTTTGGATTATTTTATATATTTTCTTTACATGTTTTTAATCGCATCTGTCATGCTTGGGTAAATGAGAACATTGACTAGTAAAAAACTTTAAAAATGTCTACTAAAATTGTAGCTATTGATTAAATCTAATCAATATAATGATATTTTAAATCAAACAGTACAAAATGAAAATATCTAAATGGATGAAGTTTTCGGGATGAATTCTGAACAATACACTTAATTTTATATTTTGACGATGGATTTGTAGTTTAAAGTTGTTGTTTTTAACTTGTTTGTATGTTAGCTATTGGACAAGTACTTTACAGACTTTTATATGCTTATTCTCTTCAGTCCTAATATTGAAGGATGGATTCAGTGCAATGAACTTATCTTTATATCTTCTGCTTCTATTATTTAAAGTCGCTTTTATCATTTTGAGGAGTGTGTGATATCATTTTGTAAAATACACAAAGAATTTTAACTTGCAAGCTTCAAGTTTACAAGTTTTTAGATTCTAATGTAAGCAATTGCAGTAATTCAATGAGATATTGACATAAATCATATTGTTTTTATTGGTACTTTCCTTCATTTAGCTTTAATAGTTGCTAAAAGAAGATATTAAGTATAAATAAACAAATGAAATATGCAATGTCATAAAATGTTGAGTTCACAGTTTGTTTGCCAAAGAATCTTTCAAGGACCAATCAACCAGAATGTGGTAAAATGGAAGTTTCCCTTTTTCCAGAAAAGTTGCCCCAATTATGTCACCAAGCAACCACCAAATTGTGCATTTTTACCTGGAATATCCCATGCGGTATTTGGCAAAGATTTGTTCACTGCATGAAGCCATTAGAGATAAAAAGTAATTTGAGATGTGTTATCATTTTATCTCTATGTGCAGTCCAATCGTCTGGCTAGCTGTGCTATGATGAAAATTTACCAGACTTTATGAGAAGTACTTTTATTGATTTTGGATTTTTTTTTTAAAATAAACATAATATATGAACCATACAACTGCTCTGTATCAACTTGTTTCATGTCCAATAACAACCAATAATCCCAACCATTTGAAAGTTTCAAAATGGGCTCTTATGAATGTGACTTAATACTTACATATGGAAACAAATGTCTGAGAAAGACAACAAAATTACTGCAAGAATTAATTAATTGCTTGCTCATTAAAAGGTTAATTTGATCTTAATTTGATTTCAAATATGTTTTGAATAAAATAATTGGTAGGTTTTAGAAAATTGTCACAAGATGCCAGGGGGTATATTCCATACTAGCTGCTGTGAACATTGTTTTAATATGTGCATATGGTAAGGTGACCATATTTTCCTGACTGGAATCAGGGACATTTATTGCAAGACTGATATGGGGAGGGGTACACCCCCTCCCCTTTGGAAAATTTTCAAGTGTCTAAGGTGCTTAGATGTAAAATGGTGATACTTAGAAGCACTTTTTAAATCAATTTTATTTTCAAAAATGTAGCTTTTTCTTAGATGAAATTTACTTACTTTAAGAAAGAGTGCTAGGCTAGATCGATCTAGCATATTTTAACAGTGTTTCCACCTACACTGGCCCACCTGAACTACTGTTAGTTCAGTTCTGCGAATACACACTTGACAAAATTTTGTTCTTACAATTATTTTAATAATAATGTGGGATATTTTCGAAATTCCTGAACATTTTGACGAATCGGGGACATTTTCGGGGACATTTGTTCATCGGGGACAGCACACTGTAATCGGGGACTGTCCCCGAAAATCGGGGAAGTCTGGTCACCTTAGCATATGGCAGGTTTAAGTTAAGGTTAAAAAGGTTACCTGATCCACAATATGTATTCCTTGTTTAATTGGTGAATATATATATGTATCTACTATTACACAGTTCTTTATGTTGCCCAATATTACCCATACCTTGGGCTGGTGGAAGACAATGACTTGATATTGTGCAACTATATGTGTCTTGACACAGCCGGAATATGTCTTTAATTAATAACAGTGTTTACATTTTTTGGAGGGTTGCCAAAGATTAACAGCTCATAATGACCAAATGTATGTGCCTAAAGAGAATGAAGTCTACTATATAATCACTGTAATAATAGAACTTAATGTAAAATAACATTGAAATGATAATTTATTAATTATGCATCAAGATTATTGCCAAATTCCAATTTTTACCAAAAAGGTGTTAATTATCCCTTAAGCTTTTAATATCTAAATGGTGCTATTAGGTTTAGCACATACAGTATTCAAAGAGAATGATACAAAATATAAATACTGCAAACAAAGTCAATATATCATTGTGTCCTATTTTTCATCTCCCTGTCCAATAATAATAGCAGGTGATAAATTAATAATTGCTAATAACTAAATATAGCAGTAATGATATTTAATGCAGGAAAGTCTGAGTTTGCCTCATTCTCTTCCGGAACTGTTTGTAGCAGCCACTTGACATATGTCAGTGAGATTCCTGTATTCGGTTTAAGACACTTGGCATATACCCAGGTCCCTTAAAGGGAGTGAAGACTTGTGCACCGTAGGTAATTAGACATTAGTGTACATTCAATACATACAGCTACGGTCAATTCCCACAACACTGTACATAGCAGCGATTGACATCTCAGGTCCAGATAAAAGATAACAAAGTATCACATTTCAATACTGTCTGCATTTTGTAGCGACAAGAAGAAAACTTCACTAGCAAGCAATGGAAAGTTAACTTTTTCAGAACGCGGTGTGGGGCGAGTCTTCAATGCCTTTAATTTCTGTACATGTGACATTGTATATCCATACCAGGCATCCAGAAAGGGATATTGTTCATAGTGCAGTATGCTTGCCATCTCCACCTACAATACTTCTCTGTTGACCACTGGTCTTCTTACTTTCAACCACTGGTCATTTTAAATTATTAGTGATGTGTAGCAGGACAGGACTGGGCCTTAAGACCGGCCTGGCATTCTTCACCTTCATTATTCATTGAATGTACTGTAAACCAGCCCATGTTTTACCCACCTGGCGTGCCCACCAGGCATTGTCCATATGGCCAGTCCGGCCCTGCTGTGAAATGTAAACTCTCCCCCACCTCAATTTATTGTTATGAATCTTGTTTTAATTGTCTTCAACATCAATCGCCAGATAAGGGCAAGAAATACCAACTTTCTTTTAGGGATTGTAGCTGCAAACCTTAATAATGGGAGTAAGATCACCCAGGGAAGAGGATAAGCATTAATAATGGGAGTAAGAGGGGCCAGGGAAGGGGGATTAGCATTTGAAGCCTAAAAATAAAAAAGGGGGGTGGGTGGAACATAGCAATCCTTTGGAAGAAATTCCTCTTCCTGTCTTCTCTCCTTGCTAATATATTTTATTTCCTTTTTGGATTTTTGTTCGTTCAATGATTGAGCTGATTTTAAGTTCCTTGCAATGGACAGATATGGAGGATATGTAAGAGTTCACCTCAAGGTACCTGACTTATCTGATTGTAAAGAGTTAATAATAGCCAGAAATGATCATAATTTTACACTTTTATTGCCAATCATATCAATTTTTTTTAAGTTACAGAGATGTTTTAATGATGGGTAAATGAAAATTTTATGAAATAGCTCCATGTTCAGGAGGATTGTGAGGACTAGAAGAAGATTTTTTTGTGTGCAAAACTTTGAACAATTTACCAACTTGGAGCCAATAAAGATGAATTTTAAACTGATAAATGTTATAAACTTTCATGTTCTATGATTTAAAGGATCACTTTTACTACAGTAGTTACAAGTCCATTCCTATATCTCTATCCCTAATAGAGACTAAATGTGTAAATGAAACTTTCTCAAGGTATTCTTCCAACATCATGTTTATACTGTTTCTTTCTTCTTTATTTTGTGTTACTCCTGGTGGGTATGGTTATAACTGTCCATTTTTTCTATACTGAATAGTATTTTTTTTTTTGTGCTTACGAAGCACATATAGCTAAATAATATGATAAGTTCTGATAAAGTCACTATGAGTACCATCAAGATTATTGCAGGCATTAGAAGTACTGATGCAGCAACACAACAAGTACCATGATCCCTGACACCTATAGATGAGGGGGATGGGGGGGGGGGATTCTGCACAATAGATTTCAGAGCAATAACTTTCATTTTGTGCATTGTACAGCTATAGCAGACAGTTGCTATGTCCACATAAACTTGGTCTGACTCAAGCTCCCAACCCCCACCCCTCCCAAACCACCTCCCCTCCCAAACCCCCTCACCAATCTCAAACCTGTGTCTGGGTCCCTGTGTACTACTAGATATCACTGCACTATATTTTTTTTCACATACAGAACATCAGGACAAACAATAACAGTTATTAGTAGCAGGCCCCACTTATCAATTCACATATAGTTAATACATTGTACATGAGAAACACAAACTGATAAAGGTCTCTATTACACTTTTTTGTTATATCTATGATTACAATGGATTACTGATCTCAAATAATTATAATTAATACTATGTAGTTGTTTGCATCACATATCACAAGATGACGCCACAGTTAAGTAATGATACAGCAAAACAAGTAGGAAAGATAATTGTAATAAATGTAACAAACAAAATCAAGCTGTAAGCTGTAACATAACCCAACATATCTTAAAAAATAACCCCTCAGCTACATTTATTATTATGCAGTCACCAAGGTAACCAAGCATAATGGTAGCCTTGAGTTTTTGCACCATATTTATTCCTTACGTCTGTTATCTCTTTAGAGGAGCAATAATACTGATAACATAAATATTTGGCATTGAAACAATAAAAACTAATCAGGAAAAAAAAAAAAAAAGTCATGTAACTAATCTGTTAAATTTGATATATTTTTGGTATTTTAGGTAAACCACTACGATATTGCCTGAAAAATGTTTGCATAGACTTTACAAAATGAAAGAATATTAGCTGATTATTGTCATTCTTTCCATTAATATAACTATTTGCAATGTAAGAGAAATATGTTCACTCACAATTTAACATGTGGTTGACTATCCTCATAATGTATTCAAATTTGTGCGATAAAAATAAATTTAGACGTATGAGCAACACAAATTTCTATGTATGTATATATCTCACGTGTGGCTTTACAGATATACAACAAGAAATTATTAAAGATGTTGATTTGAATAATTTGATATATATATATATATATAATATTTAATATACTAATACAGAGGCATAGTGTAAATAGAACAGTTGTAGTAAATGCAATGAACAAGAGCAGTATATCATGCATATCATTAAACATATAAATACCAATATATCTATCTATAGTGCAATATGTCTATAACAGATCACAAACCTTAAGATTTTTGTATATAAGATATGTAACCGATAGAAGGCAATATTTAATATAATATATGGAAGTTGAACTTTATGCAAGATTATTGTGTGCTTTTTGCCTTGTGCCAGGAATTTGTGCCTAACTATAGAAGTCATGCAAGCAAACATTACCATGGTAATACAATGTGGTATAGGTGATATAGGTTATACTATGTGGAATAATATGTTTATTAATATTTTAAGAAACCATCTCAATGTGGATACTGCACTGTATGTTGCACAATCACATGACAAAATACTAATTAAAGGCAACATCGATTATACCTGGACAACACTATATATAGTTCATAGAGTCATTCTTTTAAAATGGGCTTTGGCCTTGATGAAGTAGACAAAACAGTCAAAGGACTTTGATACTCTTGGGCTCTGTTTACATTAGACAGCCAGCATAGTGTTGAACACAGCACAAGGTGTTAAATTTGTGATGTAAATACCAGGATTTGCAGACCCAGATAGACCAGGATCCAGGGAGGATCAGACCTTGGTGCTCTGTGTCATATTTGTAAACGCAGCTCTGGGCCACTTAACTTCTCTCCCTTTTATGAAAGGTCATTATATTACCTCCCACTGCACCCTACTAACCACCCAAACAAACCACCTATGATCAACGTCCTCCTAAAAATACAAACATTATTAAAGTTGACTGGAAGTGACAGTTTTGTCAACTCCAAAACTCCACAAATAAGCAAGATTTGCCAGTATTTGATCTATTCTTTTCATATCAATGCCTATCTATAAATCTTAATAGTCTAAGAAGAATGTTACAAATGAAAATATATACTTTCATTTATAGAGAAAATTGTATGCGATGGCATTAGTTCATAATCTTCCATGTTTATGTAATATTGTATCTGTTAATTGCCTTAATATTGATGAATTCAAGAAAAGTTATGTCCAATAATGAGTTTTAAGATGCTAAGATTTATATTTTCATATATATTTTAAATATATAAAGAACTTATTTATATGTTGTTTATTATACGTTACTTAAATGTAGTAAATTTAACCCGGGAGAGAGATAAATGAATCGTGGCAAATGTGAAATGTGTAAAACTAATTAATAAAGCAATAATACCACAGCTCCTCAGCTACCTTGAACAAAGATGGGGGAAGGTAGGATACTATGCTTCAGAAAAGGGCTGCGAAGTGGTTGCTACGGTCAGTTTTCAGGTATTTCCACCATTGCAAAGAAAGTAAACATATAAAGAGAGGTTTCTTTCTTTACTCGACAAAATTTGCCAAAATGGAAAAGCACCACTTTATTATAATTGACCCCATGGTTCCGACTATGAAGGACTGAAGAGACATGCCCACTGTTTATGGTTCACTGGCACAGGTTAACTGTTGAATTGAAGCCATTGTACCATACCCCACTCTATTCAAAAACCTTAAATGGACAGAAGTGTGTTTCATGTTATCTCAACAGTTGATATTAATAAAAGGAAACTTAAGTATAACGCTATGTGTGCGGGTAACTAACAATGCAAACAGGTAATCTGCAGTTATGTGTGCGGGTAACTAAATAAATGACCCACACATACTGTAGGTAATCTGCAGTTATATGTACAGGTAACTACGATGCACAAAGGTAGTATCAAGTTATGTGTGCAGGTAACCATAAACCTACACATAGGTAATCTGGAATGCAAATAACTTCCTGAAGTAATGGTGCATAATAATCCACTAATGTTACACGGAAGTATATTTGCTTCCCATGCACAGTTTCAAAATCAACTTTGGTTCTATCTGTTATATTTACTTAGAATTTCACATGTTTTCTACATTTCAACAATGAAGTGTTGTTATTTCTGACTCGTAATTAACCTAAATAATCATTGTTGTCCATTCAGTCAAAATTCAGCTTTCTGTTCCTGACATCCATTTTTCTGGTGAGAAAGAAAAGAGTAAATAAATAACACAAAGCATCCTTTACCCAAGATGTCAAATACTGTGATGGTAATAATGTTTATGCCCTAGGCTGGAAATAACAAAAATCTTAGAAAAATCTTGGCTAACAACCCAAATCAAGTTATCAATGTACATCTTTCAAGCCTCTTGCCAGTCTGGTTAAAATGCTGAACATTCTTGTCACGTTGCCCCCTCACTCTCCCTAGGGTGATGCACTAATCACTTAAATCTTCTAGCAAGCTCCAAAAGAACACACCCTGGACTGGGGTCAGGTGGGTACAGCTGCAAGACTTAGGGTCAATTAGGGCGCCTTTAGAAATATGGAATAGAAAATAATCTTTCTCATTTTTAAACATAATTCATCAAAAAAATTAGGACTTCAAAAAGGGGAACAGTTGACATGACTGTCCCTGGGGCCGACCCAGCTTTCAAAGCGCCTTCTTACCTGGAATATTAAACGAATTACATTCCTCATCTTTGGCTAGGAGACCGACACATTTCTCTTTCAAAGTCGTCAGTACTGCTGATGTCATGTGACTACAAAATAATAAGGACATGTTTGTTGCATGAGTATGTAATCGACAAAATATGATGCATTTCATATTTTCAGTTTTATCATGGCTTTTATTGCTGTACTACATTCTACTATAAAGAACCTTTTGCAATTGAAATTGAAATCTTGGTTTAACTATTCTATGATCCTTTCTTTCAGTTTGCCATCATTAATTAAAAGTAAAAAAAAAAACAGTTTCTAATCAATGCAAATATTAGCTTTCAATATTTCCAAATTGATAAAAATCTTGAGAGAAAGTAGAACAGTAAATTGTGATGAAAATCCTTTCTAAATTTAGTGTTGGACCTTATCGAAAAATTTGTTCATTCATGGAGCCTCAAGTTTTTTCTCGACAACAACGATAAATGAAAAGATCTGAATAGTCAAAATTAACTGAAGCAAAGTAAGCTCTTGAGATTAGCTTGTTCACTAGAATTAACTTGATATTAAAGTTTATTTAACCAAATATGCAGGCATGTTGTGGCATATATATGATTGAGTTAGGAAGATAACTTTGTGCTAATCATAATGCACACAAGAGCTTTGTGCAAGTGGAAACATCAATCCAGCATAATAAGAGTTTCGGACATATGAAGCAAGATTGGTTAACTGCCAGATATGTGACATGGTGGGAGTAAATATCACATTATTCAAATTAATAGGGCAATAAAGGTTTCTGGAAGAGAGGTGGAAAGGGGTTTGTTTAGTTACCTCTTAGCTTTCTCAGGAGATGCCCAGACTTCAAATATGGTGAACAAGTTACCATCCTTCACAGACCGAACTGAAATACTGTAAAGGCAGAAAAATCGTTTCACAATAAAGTAAAGCGTTTCACAGTTTGGAGCCTTCCAATACAACAGCGGTAAAATTTCATGTTATCAATTTAATTGTCAATGTCGTGAAATCTGAACTTCCACTGCATAAATCATACCTCTCAAATGACACATATTTTCTGTAAATGACACAGAAATTGGCCCAAAACTCTGATGTACAGCAATGTCAAACTAGCATATCATGTAAATTTGTATTTCCCATTGGTGAACTGTTTCCTTTTTCTGTCTCTCTCTCTCTGTACATTTCTCAAGTTATGATAAATGTCAATATTCAGTCAAAGACATTTTATGGAGGGAAAAGCAAAAGTTATTTGTTAAAGACGTTTTGATATCCCCCCCCCCCCTTGTTTGTCAAGTCAATAAATTGTTACCTCAACGGCCATAGTCATAAATAACTGATTGTTATATGAAACTATACAAGGTAAAATAGACAGTATGTATGGTTTTGGTAAAAATATTTAGTATTCTGACTGGTTAAGGTTCTATCATATATGACCAATGTAAAAAAGGTATTAATCACTTAAACTTTAATTCAATTAACAAATCATATACAACAGTAATATTTCAGACAATTAATATTAAGCTGGATACCTATAATGAAAAGAACATTACCAAAAAAATTACAGTTTCTTATTTTCATTATTATTTATACTTTTTTCTTCTTATTTTAAGAAATTTTTTACCTTTTCCAATCCCCTAGACATGACCTAGACATATGTCAAGTGAGATATACAGTTATATTTATCATTCAGTTTTAGGATATTTACCTGATACAACCCGGTTCATTATCCGCAGTCTCTATGTAGGTTCTGAGATGTTCACGGAAGGTTGACTCGTGTTCCTCCAAGACATCCATCTTACGGCTGACTACGGTAACCTATCATTGACATGGACAACAAACATGAAACATAAATGTCAAATAGTTGGAACAATTAAAGGGATAATTCAGCTCTGAAGCAGTTTGAACAATTATCTTATGGCTGTACATCTGCTAAATAATTATAATCCTTTGAGAATCATTTATTGGAACAAAATGTCCAAATTACCACATTGATGGAGAAGTGGTTACATACTGTCTGTGTCAGAATCTACAACAACCATGGTTGTCGTTAAAGTACCACATTGATGGAGAAGTGATTACATACTAACTGTCTGTGTCAGAATCTTCAATTTACATCTCACAGAATGGCCATCAGTTGTTTGGCATTGTGGAGTACGTAATGGGACTTAAAGATGCTGATATGCGAAATAGAGACATCCTAAGGAGGACCAAACACTGCATTTTGACTGCAATCTCAAGAGTCAACAATGTGGATGGTTTAATTTATTTTACCAGGTTATCGTCCTCCAGGGAAACTTGCTCCTCATCAACAGGGTCAATCTTGACTTTATTTTCGAGTTCATCAATGAATCCTTTTAATCGGTCCACTTGTTCTGTCAGACCGCTTAATCCTTTGAAGACGGAAAATGTTATATTACAAGAGAAGCAAACAATTATGTAGTCATGTTATTAACAGAGATATAAAATTCAAGCAATGAACAACTTGAAAAAAGGAAGAAACGGAACACGGGGGGAAAAAGCTGCACATTAATGAAGAGATTTGAAACAGACTAACCAGTGTTTGAAGTGCACTACCTTACCACAAAATTCAGAGCAATCCCTTTAAAAGGACTTTCTCTGGTAATACTTTATTTTAATGCTATGTGGTATATCCAGACTTAGGATCACTGTAGTTAGAGGTTCACTGTAATCCACAAAAAGATATCAGAATATGACCCCCTCCTGTACCTTGTTAGGGAGCAGGTGGTTGAATAACTCTGGAACAAGAAATACTGGGACTCACCAGCCAATGGAATGCTTGTTTGGGACTTACCAGCCAATGAAATGCTTGTTTGGGACTCACCAGCCAATGGAATGCTTGTTTGGGTAGACAGTTGTCGTCTGGCCCTACGACAAATCCATCCAGCAGTGCTGTTGGTAGGAGGACCTAATACATCCACAGGCAGTGTCTGCGATTCTCTAAATTGAGACAACGAAATAAAGGCAAACCTTGTTAGACAATTGTGATTGTGATGCACTGTGATGAATTTGTTTGAGCAAACTATAAAGACGGTTTGATGATAAGATACTGTAAAACTCAATAAGGTAACTCTCTTAATATAATCACCCCTCAGTAAGGTAACTCTCTTAATATAATCACCCCTCATTCAAATAACTCTCCTGCCCAATGGCATATTTACCTGTCTTTCAGTGCATCAGCCTCAAGATGGTCCGCAGCTGTTTCTAAACTCTGCTGTACGGCAGCCAGCTGGGTAGATATTTCTTTCATCATGAACCTCACAGTAAATTGATCATAGAATGATTTCTTTGGATATTCCTATCAAACAAAAAAACAGTTTAACAAAAAGAAAAGATTGAAATGTTTCTTTCTTTCTGCAAATTTCACATTCCTTTCATCTGTAACTGATGGTACAGATTATTACCAGCGTGCACCCCTGAAAATTCAATGATATAGATTTCACTTCAAAATCCTACCCAAATTTTGCATCAGCAATCTATATTTTTATGGCATGGAACTTAGTGACCCAGTGGTTCAAGATCTTTGCACACTCTACCAACTGAGCTCTTCATTTATCATTTTAACTTAGTTCCCTCCTGGTAATGTGCTTAAGTAGAACCCATCACCAATTATACCATTGTGTAACTCCATGACAAAGAATCACATTCCAGTTTCATTTTAAGAAAGCCAAGAAAGTGCCAGGGAAGTAATATATCTACAATAATTGGTTCGACATCAACAACTGTTAAAGTTGTTGTCATCACCAAGTAATATAGCAAACCACAATAAAACCCATCAGAAGATACATCCATTTAGTAATAACACATAAACACAATTACAAGTTTTATACACTAAATCTTGCTTTAGTTAACAGTACTAAATTAACACATATTTTTACTTACTTGAGCAGTGTCTTGTAAAGCATTTGATACTCCTTGAGACAGTTCCTCAATGGTCCCAAATATGGCCCTGAAGGGTCCAAGTTGACTGGAGAAATAAGCTGTAAATGAATAAATAAACAAAACAAACAGCAAATTTAATTATCATATAGGATAATGGTCTATTTTACCACTCATTCAATCATTTCCAATTTGTAAATACTGATAAGATGGTTGATTACAATTATTTTTTACGTTGACAGCTACATGTTTTGGGGAGCAATATTTGAAAACTTAAATGTAAGGTGATTTAAAGATGGTCTTGGTGTCTCAAAGTCCATGCTTGTGTCATGTTTTATTATGTTATGTCATATTTTATTATGTTATGTCATGTTTTATAATGTTATGTCATGTTTTATTATGTTATGTCATGTTACCAAAAAACCTACACACTTTTCAAATGTAAACTTACTGCTCAGTTCTCCAGTGTCAATATTGTTAGACTTGTGTGTGTCAATCTTATTGAACAGCTCCTCCAATTCATCAGGTTTCAGAATTCCATCAGAGAAGAAAGATTGGAATTCCTCCCTGGACAGGCAATTGTCATCTAAAGAAAAAAATAGGGAAAACCAATGAAGGAAACTAACACAGGATCCTACAATAGTAAAGTAATTTTATGCATTTAATGACAAATTAATTATTTTATGTTGACGTTGTAATAACTTTCTTATCTTTAATGATTCTTACATTTATCCAATCATCGAAAAGTAGTGAAAATTTGCTTGTACTGTGGAGTCACTCTTACCGACCTTGCAAAATTGCGAGGGGCACCTTGGATTAAAAAGTCGGCAATGACGATGACACGGATCGCAAAGTCGGTAATTACGATTTGATTCGTCCAGAACGGCAACATACTGAAACACTGTACTCAAAGCCGAAGACTTTGTTTGGTACAATCCTTTCGGCAGACTGTTATATCTCAGAAAGGTTGCTACTACTAGAATCATAGGGTCTGTCTGCACTATTTGTCAATGTTAGAAAAAAACATTCAACAAATAGAATAAATTATTAAAGGAACATTAAAATTGTACTTGGTACATGCTTAACATGTCTTTAAATGTTAAGATATGTTTCGTTTGATACAGAAATTAGTAACCCCCTATACAATAGTCCATGTACCTGAAGCTTTGGTTAGTACCATTATGTCGATAGGGCTAATTAAGTTAACTTTAAATAAAAACAAAAGTGGAAATATATCTATAAAGAAAATAACTTCTAGCACAGCAGAAGACTTATACGGAACACAGGTTTTTTGTATGTATTCTGCCTTTAAGTTCTCAATTGACTATCCAAAACTGTATATTACGTATCAACCTTACACATTATGAGTAGAATCCTGTTACAAACTGAAAGCGATACAAGGGAGGCCCTGCAATTTAATAACGCCTTACATCCGGAGTCTCGCATACTAAGTTCTTCAATACGGTATTCATTCACTTCCTGGGAAACATTTCATACTGTAGTTTTGTTTTATGATTTATAATAATTAATAACCATTTAGCTTAACTAGGAACTTACCATTTTTATCTGCCCTACGGAAGACCTGCCAATGTAACCAGAAAGACAAAATTAGTGGCAGCAACCAGTACAATAGCATATATAACTGAATGAAATGGAGACGGTAGCGTGTTCTTATTCCTTCCTGGCGCAGTTTGGGGGTTTGTTACCATTACGACACTTTGAAATGAGCTCTGCTTTTTTCTTTTTTTTTATCTTTGGGGCGTAGGACAAGCTGAAAGTTACCATATAGATATACTATTTGCTCTGCTCATGTGTATTGAGCACTCTGGCAACAGGAAGTGAACATTTGAACCTATGCTATATATATTATTTATATATTTTATATATAAATTTAAATTTTTACTAGAAAATTTAGTATAGTTTAAAGTACGCTCCCACATAGGCCCTACTACTAGCACTATACACTATACTACACTGTAATTTGCGTTGGTTTGCTACTATTAGTAATAGTACTACCATCCCCACTGACTGGACTGGGACAAACCTATCATAGGTTTGACAATGTCACATGGATTTCGGAATGCCTTTTCTATTCTACCGTCAAATAAATGTGAAACAATAAAGTAAGATACTCACATCAAGAAATATTGACATGCCCTTTCCAGTTTCACTCTCTGTTGAAGACATTTTGACTTCAGATTGTGATGTTTTGCGTCCACCCGGACCGGTGTGAAGTTAGATACTTATTCCCCGTTCCTCGTTCGATATTCGCGAATGAGTAACTGAGCTGCCTATTCGGTTACGTATTCGACAATTGTATCGACGTAACACCTGTGGCAAGACAAAAGCTTTCTTACAAGATGTTCAACATTTGGTCGTGGAAAGAGGTTTATCTATGGCCCATGGGTCATATGAACTCCAATGACTATGTAGAAGGGTACCATAATGCATCTTGCCCGGTCCAAATAGTTCTTGACCAACTAAAATGACCAGTACTTCATCAGTTCTTAAATTAATGTAAAACAATTACTTTAGGCCCTAATCAAGACTAGCACGCCTTGGACCACCTTACCAATGGGTCATATGAATTCTTAACACATTGTAGAAGGATACCATAATGCGTCTTGCCCGGTCCAAAGAGTGCTTGGCCAATTAAAATGACCATTAAATAATTTTTTTTTCAAATAAATGTAACGGGAACTGAAATAAAAACATTTGGGCCCTAATCAAGACCAGCACGCCTTGGACCGCCCAACCAATAGGTCATAGGAAGTCTAAGGACCTTGTAGAAGGGTACCATAATGTGCTTGCCCGGTCCAAAGAGTGCTTGACCAATTTAAATGAGCACTAATTCATTACTTTTTCCGATGAGTGTAACGGGACCACGAAAAAGCTTTGGGCCCTAATCCATGCAGCACGCATTGCATCACCAAACCGATGGTTAACATTAACTCTAAGGACATTGCATAAGAGTACCATCATGCGTCTTGCCCGGTCCAAAGAGTGCTTGACCAATTTAAATGACCACTAAATCATTACTTCTTTAATGAGTGTAACGGGACCACGAAAAGCTTTGGGCCCTAATCCATGCAGCACGCCTTGGACCACCTAACCAATGGGTAACATTAACTCTAAAGACATTGTAGAAGAGTACCATAATGCGTCTTGCCCGGTCCAAAGAGTGCTTGACCAATTTAAATGACCACTAAATCATTACTTTTTTAATGAGTGTAACGGGACCACGAAAAAACTTTGGGCCCTAATCCATGCAGCACGCCTTGGACCACCTAACCAATCGGTAACATGTACTCGAAGGACATTGTAGAAGGGTAACATAATGCCTCTTGCCCGGTCCAAAGAGTGCTTGACCAATTTAAATGACCACTAAATCATTACTTCTTCAATGAGTGTAACGGGACCACGAAAAAGCTTTGGGCCCTAATCCATGCAGCACGCCTTGGACCAACAAATTAATCGGTAACATGTACTCTAAAGACATTGTAGAAGAGTACCATAATGCGTCTTGCCCGGTCCAAAGCGTGCTTGACCAATTTAAATGACCACTAAATCATTACTTCTTTAATGAGTGTAAAGGGACCACGAAAAAACTTTGGGCCCTAATCCACGCAGCGCGCCTTGGACCGCCTATCCAATGGGTAAAATTAACTCTAAGGACATTGTAGAAGAGTACCATAATGCGTCTTGCCCGGTCCAAAGAGTGCTTGACCAATTTAAATGACCACTAAATCATTACTTTTTTAATGAGTGTAACGGGACCACGAAAAAACTTTGGGCCCTAATCCATGCAGCACGCCTTGGAACACCTAACCAATCGGTAACATGTACTCGAAGGACATTGTAGAAGGGTAACATAATGCCTCTTGCCCGGTCCAAAGAGTGCTTGACCAAATTTAAATGACCACTAAATCATTACTTCTTCAATGAGTGTAACGGGACCACGAAAAAGCTTTGGGCCCTAATCCATGCAGCACGCCTTGGACCAACAAATTAATCGGTAACATGTACTCTAAAGACATTGTAGAAGAGTACCATAATGCGTCTTGCCCGGTCCAAAGAGTGCTTGACCAATTTAAATGACCACTAAATCATTACTTCTTTAATGAGTGTAACGGGACAACGAAAAGCTTTGGGCCCTAATCCACGCAGCGCACCTTGGACCACCTATCCAATGGGTAAAATTAACTCTAAGGACATTGTAGAAGAGTACCATAATGCGTCTTGCCCGGTCCAAAGAGTGCTTGACCAATTTAAATGACCACTAAATCATTACTACATCATCAAGTGTAACAGGACCACGAAAAAACTTTGGGCCCTAATCAAAGCAGCACGCCTTGGATCACCAAACCGATGGTCAACATGAACTCTAAGGACATTGTAGAAAAGTACCATAATGCGTCTTGCCCGGTCCAAAGAGTGCTTGACCAATTAAACTGACCATTAAATCATCACTTCTTAAATTAATGTAACAGGATCACGAATAAAAAGCATTTGGGCCCTAATCAAGACCAGAACGCCTTGGACCACCTAACCGATGGGTCATATGATTTTTTAAGACAGTGTAGAAGAGTACCATAATGCGTCTTGCCCGGTCCAAAGAGTGCTTGACCAATTTAAATGACCACTACATCATCACTTCTTAAATGAGTGTCCATCTCATATGTTATGTATCGTGCGTTTAGTGTCCACCGGTAGCATTACAAATTGCACTTTGGAACCTCAAGGAATGAAAAAGAGAGAACTCGTTTTAAGTGCATTCTAATTAATGGCAGCATGTCTATATACATGGCCAAATTGTGTCGGAAAGTTTTTACAATTTAAGAAAGCCTCTAAATGACTTCCGAATTCATCGATATGTTAGCATATAAGACTCTAACTTGCTCAAATGACTTACGAAATTTCAGCCTAATCAAAAGGGGAAAATTGCAATGTGGCAGCTATTTGAACACGATGGCATAAAGTGACAGCATCTTTCTAGGGCTGTAGCAAGGCCGTAGCAAGGCTGTAGCAGGCTTGTAGCAGGCATGCACTGTCATGATAGCCCAATGAAGCTTATGAAGCTTACAGCCGGACAAACAATGAAATAAACCATCCCCTATATAGGCCTACCAAGTACCATGCATTAATGGTACATGCAGTAACGTTCAAACATTGAACAATATCACTTTAACTCTCCTAACGTGGGTCAGAGACATTCGTAGAAGGAAACAGCGACGTAGCCAGGAATTTGAAAGGGGGGGGGAGCACTTTTTGCGATTGATATGGATTTTCAAAGTTGTAGGCACGACTATCTGAGCGGAGCGCCACCATCGGTTGGCGCGGAGCGTACAAGAAAATTTTTGGTTTTACAAACCCCCCAGATGGCCGGAAACGGCCCTTCCCTAGTGTTCATTCTGGTTCCCTGGCCTCTTGCTAACTTGAGACACCTCATTCAATATCACTTTTAAACCCAAAAAACAAACGAGTTAAAATAGTACGTAATTCAATAATACATAATGTATTAAAATTAGCAAGTTACACAAGGGCGGCGGAAGCACTTTTAATCTGGGGGGGGGGGGCACCGACGTTAAAGGGCACTTTGCAGAAATTCGATTGGAATGATGCAGCCTGATATTTAGTACCCTTTATAAATCTTATTGTATTATCTTATTTGCGTATACACATCACTCCATCAACGCCCCCCCCCCCCCCCCGTCTTAGTAGTCTTACTTTTCAACTTCTGATACTTGTAGATACAAAGATAGGCCAGAAATGTCTTTGATCAAGGGCGTAGGAACCGGGGGGGCTGGGGGCGCCAGCCCCCCCAGTGAAAAATATGGGGGGCGGAAGTATCGTTCCGCCCCCCCCGCTCCGCAAGTCAGAAAACCCCTTTTTCATTTCCAAATGAGAAAAAAATCTCATTTGAAGCACCAAATTGCATCTAAGGCCAGGTGAAAATGCAAAATTCTTTACAAAATGGAGTGGGTGGGTTGAATTGTGCTATATTGCACCAAATTGCATCTAAGGCCACCTGGAAATGCAAAAAAAATCCAAAGGGGAGGGGGACACCCCCTCCCCTTAGACCCCTCCCCCAGGCCGGCCATCAGTCTTCAGCCCCCCCCCCCACTGAAAAGTACCTTCCTACGCCACTGTCTTTGATACAACCATAGCCAGTATTTGTCTTTGATACAACTGTAGCTAGTAAATGTTTATCGAAAAGGCTGTTTTGGAACTTGGAACGCCGATCGTGACAACAACAGGCAACAAAGTGCTGCAGCTCTATACATATAAAGTCTGTTAATCAACGATAGGCTTATTTGACTGTGGAATGTTCTCAACTGAAATTTTATCTGCGTAAACGGGTTCTTAAGTAGATGTTAAAAAACTGACAAGATCGTATCCTAGTCTTTTTCGGCGGGTAGAGTATTGAATGAAACGGCACGCGATATGAATGACAGCCTAGATGACAGAAGAATAGGTCACCTAATTTAGCCATAATCTTGCTACGTTCATTTCAATAGTTTTTCCTGTCTAGACTCTTAAACTCGTCCAGCAAGCTTATGGATCTGAATTATGGGTGTTTTAATAAAAAAGATAACTTGGCCAAAAAAGTGTAGGCCAGGGCCTACAGTGCTACATACTGGCTACGCCCCTGATAGCTCTAAATTAGGATTAAATCTCTTACTGAAATATCGGTGACCTAATAAGGTGATCAAGAGTACAAGTTTTATGTAGAAAAAGCAGTGGCGTAGGAAGGTACTTTTGAGTGTGGGGGGGGGGGGGCTGATGACTGATGGCCGGCCTGGGGGAGGGGTCTAAGGGGAGGGGGTGTCCCCCTCCCCTTTGGATTTTTTTTTGCATTCCCAGGTGGCCTCAGATGCAATTTGGTGCAATATAGCACACTTCAACACCCAATCCATTTTGTAAATAATTTTGCATTTTCACCTGGCCTTATAGATGCAATTTGGTGCTCCAAATGAGATTTTTTTCTCATTTGGAAATGAAAAAGGGGTTTTCTGACTCGCGGAGCGGGGGGGGGGGGCGGAATGATACTTCCGCCCCCATATTTTTCACTGGGGGGGCTGGAGCCCCCCAGCCCCCCGGTTCCTACACCCTTGAGAAAAAGGGCACATTTTTAACCTGAGGAAAAGTAGGGGGGCACTTGCCCCCTGTGCCCCCCGGTTCCGCCGCCCTTGAAGGTACATGTACAGAGTAGTCTTACTTTTCAACTTCTGATACTTGTAGATACAAAGATAGTCCAGAAATGTCTTTGATACAACTGTAGCTAGTAAATGTTTAAGTTAGCCTAATAAGAGAAGGCGAGAGCTATCCGACGATTGCCTTCTGATACAAATTTTTCAAGTGTTTTCTCAACTGAAATATTATTATTATTAAGATCGGATCCTATAGTCTTTTTCGGCTGGTAGAGTGTTGAATGAAACTATCGTGCTACATACTGGTTACGCCCTGATCATATGATATCAGCATCAGCAGATTTTGTTTCCTGTTTAAATTCTTTTACATGTTCTTTTACATAATATATCAGAAAGACAAACATAGTGCTCTTTTACAAGTTTTCCAGTAGGATGATTCTTGTTTACTGTCAATGTCTGGACTTAAATACATTTGACGAACTTAACTGATGGACAATATAAACTTTCATATTTTGTAATACAGCCAGATATGCAGTGGCAAGGGCGTAGGAACCGGGGGGCTGGGGGGCGCCAGCCCCCCCCCCCCCAGTGAAAAATGTGGAGGGGCGGAAGTATCATTCCGCCCCCCCGCTTCGCAAGTCAGAAAACCCCTTTTTCATTTCCAAATGAGAAAAAAAATCTCATTTGGAGAACCAAATTGCATCTAAGGCCAGGTGAAAATACAAAATTAAGTTTACAAAATGGAGTGGGTGTTGAAGTGTGCTATATTGCACCAAATTGCATCTGAGGCCACCTGGAAATGCAAAAAATTCCTTAGACCCCTCCCCCAGGCCGGCCATCAGTCTTCAGCCCCCCCCCCCCCACTCAAAAGTACCTTCCTACGCCACTGTGCAGTGGCCTAAAACAAATATCGTTATCGCAGTGTATTAGCAGTGTAATAATTATTTATAGGAAGTGCGTATCACGTACGATTGCTAGCTTAGCTTCATAACATGCTGTTCGTGCAACAACTTAGGACGACTCATTGAACGAACGTTGTCGACGTTGTTGTGCATACAGTTCGTGACATTCCATAGAGTGCGGTTAGGTAGGCAGTATGTATTTTATAACGCAGTGGCCAACTGTAGGCTTGTAATTGGCTATAAGCTAAATTTAGCTAATTGCATCTGCCAAACTAAGTAAGTAGTTGAATCAGTAGGCGTGAATGTTACTACGATTACAATCGAGTTAACGGAGCTGACGAGTATTCAAGATCAAAAGAGCACTGACAAAATACCATGCTAAAAAAACGACAGTTTAAAAAAAAAAAATCGACACTGAAAGGGGGGGGGAGCGGTCGCTCCCCCTGCTCCCCCCCTGGCTACGTCCCTGGAAGGAAAGATATTCCGATATTTCATTCATTTGGGAATACAAATGGGAAAAAGCAGTTAAACTGTCAACATGCTGCAGATTATTTCAGTTATCTATCAATTTTAATGGTTCGACACAAGGGCGCAATCACGCTATGATTAATATGAACTCTCAGCCTTTTAAAGGTAATTCCATGGACGTTAAATGACGGTAGGAAGTCAGCTCGTACATCGGTATCAATTAGTGCGAGCCTAATGTTCAAGCGCTCTTTTACGAGAGAAATCTTCTAGGAAACATCCTGAATGAATCATTCAATTACAATCAGAACGCATGGTCCTTTGTTCCGCTCCTTCAAATTTATCTTATGAAGTATTGAGTAATAGTGTATGGAACATCTTTGCACATAGATTGGTAAAAGTGTATCAATTCTACCAGATTAAAGTAATTTGGCATGAAAATTTCTCTTCTGCAAGTACATTTCAATCCAATCAGAGAATAAATGGGGAGGGGGGGGTGGATATTAAGCATGTAACAATTCTCTTGACTTCTATACTTCCATTATTGACTCAGCATATAGCCTAATTTATATTTACCGAAGAATTAATACATTAAATACAATTGTAAGTGATTAGAAAGTGCAATTTTGACTTAAATTAACAAACGCGAAATTTACCTTAAATCTAGCACTTTTGCTAATGGATTGAATGTGTTTTGTGTAAAATTTGTATAGCTAGATTCAGGGACGTAGCTAAGGCCTGATGATTGGGGGTTTAGTGGCTGAAATTCCAACTGGATGGGTTTTGGAACCAGAAAATTCCGACTGCTGCCTTGTACCCCCCCCCCCCCCACTATACTCGTCAACGATACGGTCAGTGTCAGTCGAACACCGTATCTTTCGCGACTGCACTTTTGTTCCAAACTTTTCTCGGTACATTTGTACCACTGGCCCTCACTTCACAAACTTATTAATCACTCTGGTTAAGAGAGTAAGCAACTGAGTACAAGTTATCTGCTTGATAAGCTACATAGACTACTGACTAAAAAAGCTATGTTAATGTTACAAAGGGGAAACTTTTTTTTCAACAAACTATATTCGACGACATAGTGAATTACCCCAAAATACAGTGCTTTTTCCTAGCGCGCTTAATATTATTTTCTTGGGGGTGGGGGTGGGGCTATTTATCACTCACATGAATAAAAAAAAATGTTCACTTCATTCCAACTGAGCATTTGGAATGATGTGAACAATTAAACATTTTGCAGAAAAATGTTGAGTTGACGATATACGATAAGTTGTCAATTAAACATTTTGCAGAAATTTTTCCAATTGCTCAATTGGAATGAAGTGAACAATTGAACATTTTGCCAAAAATGTCCAATTGACGAGATAAGATAAGTTGTCAATTAAACATTTCTCAGAACATTTTTCAATTGCTCATATGGAATGAAGTGAACAATTGAACATTTTGCAGCAAAAAATGACTAATTGACGAGATATGATTAGTTTTCAATGAAACATTTTTCACAAAATTGTTCAATTACTCATTAAAAGCATGTAAGCAAAGCAACATTTTTCTGTTTTTTGATAACATTTTATCTTGTTATCTAAACAATTTACAGAAAAATTTCACCTTATGGGGCAAAGTTTTTCTTATGTTGATGGCATTTTTAAGCTTCCGTAGATTAGCATTGAGCGTTTTAATTGTATATGTTGTACAGAAGTTCTATTAGGCATTTTTTTTAGAGTATTCAAAATCATACGAAGTTTTGTATAGTGGAGTATAAAGATCGCGAGATACAATTTCTCATTGTGACAAGGAATCACATCAAGGTTACACTCATTAAAGAAGTAATGATTTAGTGGTCATTAAAATTGGTCAAGCACTCTTTGGACCGGGCAAGACGCATTATGGTACTCTTCTACAATGTCCTTAGAGTTAATGCTACCGATTGGTTAGGTAGTCCAAGGCGTGCTGCATGGATTAGGGCCCAAAGCTTTTTTGTGGTCCCTTAACACTCATTGAAGAAGTAATGATTTAGTGGTCATTTAAATTGGTCAAGCACTCTTTGGACCGGGCAAGACGCATTATGGTACTCTTCTACAATGTCCTTAGAGTTAATTTTACCCATTGGTTAGGTGGTCCAAAGCGTGCTGCATGGATTAGGGCCCAAAGCTTTTTCGTGGTCACTTAACACTCATTGAAGAAGTAATGATTTAGTGGTCATTTAAATTGGTCAAGCACTCTTTGGACCGGGCAAGACGCATTATGGTACTCTTCTACAATGTCCTTAGAGTACATGTTACCGATTGGTTAGGTGGTCTAAAGCGTGCTGCATGGATTAGGGCCCAAAGCTTTTTCGTGGTCCCGTTACGTTCATTAAAAAAGTAAGGATTTAGTGGTCATTTAAATTGGTCAAGCACTCTTTGGACCGGGCAAGACGCATTATGGTACTCTTATGCAATGTCCTTAGAGTTCATGTTAACCATCAGTTTGGTGATCCAAAGCGTGCTGCATGGATTAGGGCCCAAAGCTTTTTTGTGGTCCCGTTACACTCATTAAAAAAGTAATGAATTAGTGGTCATTTAAATTGGTCAAGCACTCTTTGGACCGGGCAAGACGCATTATGGTACCCTTCTACAAGGTCCTTAGATTTCCTATGACCCATTGGTTGGGCGGTCCAAGGCGTGCTGGTCTTGATTAGGGCCCACATGTTTTTATTTCAGTTCCCGTTACATTTATTTAAAAAAAATGTTTATTTAATGGTCATTTTAATTGGCCAAGCACTCTTTGGACCGGGCAAGACGCATTATGGTATCCTTCTACAATGTGTTAAGAATTCATATGACCCATTGGTAAGGTGGTCCAAGGCGTGCTAGTCTTGATTAGGGCCTAAAGTAATTTTTTTACATTAATTTAAGAACTGATAAAGTACTGGTCATTTTAGTTGGTCAAGAACTATTTGGACCGGGCAAGATGCATTATGGTACCCTTCTACATAGTCATTGGAGTTCATATGACCCATGGGCCATAGATAACCTCTTTCCACGACCAAATGTTGAACATCTTGTAAGAAAGCTTTTGTCTTGCCACAGGTGTTACGTCGATACAATTGTCGAATACGTAACCGAATAGGCAGCTCAGTTACTCATTCGCGAATATCGAACGAGGAACGGGGAATAAGTATCTAACTTCACACCGGTGTCCACCCGGCCTCAATTTGAACTGCAGTGACCGTAATGCCACTACAGAACCAGCCAGATTGACACTTCCAAAACAATGGAGCGTTTCAATGTTCAAGTAAACTACAATTCTAACGCTGAGCAAGCAACATGCTTCGGCCCTAAGTTGGACAAGCTTTGCTGTTATATACCGTTACTGATGCCGCTTGTACAGTCATATTGTGTATTTTAAACACATTTACAAGACAACTTTCGATATTCTTGATGATAACTCTGAGGTCAACGGGACATGACAAACGAACTCGAAAGCAGTAGACGGTTCACTCAGTCGGGCATTGGTTTGTAACATATTATTAGTACTTTGTGGCCCAACGGTCTAGGCCCCCATACGTTGGGAGCGGTGTCTGTGCCATCCTACACCTGCTAGCGATAGGACCAACTAATACTTTTCCAAGATTTGACCTTTTGTTTTGGAATCTATATTTTTCATGGACTGACAGTATATCTAGGCCTTGGCCAAACTTGAGTAGGCAACAGCTATAGTAAACTAGTACAAGTAGTAGTACTGTAGGCCTTGCTTAGAATTTGTAATAAACCTCATTTTTATACCACAGGTGCTGCAACTTGCAATCAATACATCATGTTGTGGCCCTGGTGGTACACCTAACGTTAGGACTACCTACATAATTATCTAATGTTAGCCTAAATAGACATTGGAATTAAGTGTTATTCTGAAATGGTAACACATCATTCCATGTCAAGCAGATATTATATTTACCACTAAAAAATGTTGAGGAAATTTCTAATGTGTCATATTAATGTATTGAGCTGCACTATTTTTTACAACGAAAAAGTTGCATTCTTTCGTCTCTTTCCTTATGCAAGAATACAGGTTGCCAGTAGGTATGTGACATAGAGAGGAATCAGTCCTTTCACCAGCCTTTTGTGCACAAGTAACTGACATCACATGTGAATTTCACCTTCAATTGCATCTTTCTTCTCCAGGATTGACATATTGCTATATAAACTATGGCATGCAAGAGGGCACAACATGAAAGAGATCATGTAAAATCTCCTGTCACCCAAAGATGTAAAAAGAAACAGAGAACGATACTGACTTTTGACCATTTACCTCTAGAATGCCGCCTTCACATTTTCTCCTTTCTGTCTTCACAAGACAAATGTGATGCATCAACGACGTGTAAACTTTGGGCAGAAATACTCCGTACACCCTGTCTGTGGCAGAATGCAAATTTTGTTCCACTTTTATGCTGTGAAAGTCGATATCATATATACAAGCAGCAGACATTGGAACGTCCCTCTGCAGTGAGAACAATTTCGTTCAACTCCTGCTCTACACTTTGCAAAAATCTGAAGACAAGAGTAGAAAGGTATGTGAATTTTTTGTCAAAGGGAAATGCTCAACTCAAACTGCTTTCGTTTGAATTTGATTTAATCGAAGAAAGTGAGCAATGGTTGTGCCAGATATTACAACTGTTGACGGGGGCAAATTGCACAGGTATGGAGAAAGTTTTTGGGCGTTGGGCATTCACGCCTCATTGTCAGGGGAGATCTGTCTCCCCATCTCTGGACAACAAATACAGCAGGGTGTTATCGTTTCACAAACTTTTGCAGAAGCTCTTCGAGGTGAGTCCATGCATCCAGCATTTCAGGATTCAGTTTGATTGGTCGATGAATTCAGTTGAGTTATTGTGCAAATTCCAAAATATACACACTCTGGAACTTTCCAAATATTGGGTATTTGTTACAATTCCCCAGTCATCCATTGATGCACTCCTCGAAGGCCTACCAAATTTGAAACGACTATGTATAGAGATGGTGACGCCTTTTCAGCGTGGTACTTCTCATCTTCTGTATACCCTTCGATCCTCCACCCTGGAAGAGCTAGACATCCAGAGAAGTTCAGGATTCTTTCTCTTGAGTGTTAATCTGCCAAATCTGAGATCTTTTGTAAACCACAGGGAGTACTGGGCTGGACCTGTGCTCTCCTGGCACCACTTGAACATTCCATGTTTACACACGGTACTCAGGGACGGAGCCAAAAACCTGCAATTCTATAATGGTTACCCACTAAACAAACATTGGAGAGAGCATACAACTATTTTGTTGGAAGCAGAATTAAAATCCAGTTGCTACTGTCCTAGACACAAAAAGGGAGACCTTTTTTGACAGTATGCACTTAGTATAGCTTATAGTACTCTACTTGGTATGTGTTGCCCATTACTTATCAGTCACTCACTGCTGTGAAAGTTTACATTGGTACTGTAGATTGCATTATCTATTTGTTCAGTAAATTAACTTTGGAAGGATGACTTCTAGTAGAAGACTTTGAAAATTAAGTGGTCAATAAAAGAAATTGCTTGGAATACTAAAATTTAATAGTACACTGAACCATTAAGTGCATTACATTGTTACAATTTTATCAGTATGGTTGTGTAGCTTACTATACCTTTTAAACTATTTTAATATTAACAATTGAACCTGAAAAGGAGGATTCAGGGCTGCATTAGCTTGTACCTTAGCAATAGATGGTCATTATAAGTCATTTTTACCAATTTTTAGAGTCCTAACATAAAAAGCAAAAGTATTCACAGACCTTTCCCACCAGCCCAGTATGGAAGCCAGTAGTCACTCTAGTTCAGCTCTAGAAAGTGTTGAAACTATTCATCTAGACACTATTACTTATCTCTGTTTATACTGTTACTATAACAGTGGTTACATATCACAAGGGTTCATTCCATACATTCTGTGTAAGTTTTAATAATTTCTAAATGTTATGTTTTCTCTATATCTTAGCTGAGAGTTCAGTTTACTACTTAGCCCAGTGAGTTGTTCATTTCTATTCTGTGAAATCTATTTTATACACTTTGTACTTGAAGCATTTCATTTCTTTTAAAAAAAATAATTCAGTCAGAATCCAACAATAGGAGAGGAACTTCTGAAATTAATAAATAGTCAGCTACTATATACCCTATGTGTCATTGTGTTTTATTAGTTAGTACATAGACAAGTGGTTAACTATCCAACTCTGTGATATACATCCAAAGTGTCTTGTCCTAATTTTGTACTCCATAAATAAAGTTTGAAATTCAAAACATAGATTTGAAACATATATGTTGTTGGTTTGTGTTTTCTAGCCATTCCCTCTAGTAACTCATGCCATTTGTAAATATGAAGGATTTCACCCCAAAATGGCTGTTAATAGCAATTCAGCATAATTACTTTATGATATAATGGCAACTTGTCCAAAGTTTGATACGGATAAACAATTTGATTCTGCTTTGAAAAAAGTAGGCCAACTTTGTGGTTCTGAGTGGTCAAGAGTTGTACAACTCAAATTTCAACAGCCTAGAATATTGTACTTGATACATCACAACCAGCTGCTGCTTTGAATAGACACTCCAGTTATAAATGTTACTTTACAAAATGGTGGAAGAAATTGCAAAGCAGCTTGGTAAATTCCAGTCTGTCTTTCACCCTGTATTCAAGATGATACAGTTATTTCAGTTGCTCAATGACTCACTTGTGTTCACTCAATTGTTTTCAACTTTTACTGCAATTCTGAAATTGTATTTTTGAGATACTGATATTATCAGCTTTTACCATAACTAAATTAAAAGTGAACTTTAAGCAAACAGGTGTGATGTCAAAATGTTTTGTTTTTACCTTATGGGCTTCATCCTTTTGACCTTGGATTTGATATTGTTGCAGGTTTACACTAGGGGATGTGAAATTAACAAAACCCCAGTGACTGTAGCATGTTCATATATTGTTCATCCCAATAAGAAGATATTGGATGTACATCATAAAAAAACAAAGACAAATTTGCCAGTGTACATTTATAGCATCACACCTGTTTGCTTCAAGTTCACTTTTAGTTCAAAACATGACAACTCCTTATGAGGAGAATGCTACATATGAATTGAATCCAAATTTCACCAGGATGCTAAGAATACATGACTCTAGTCAGTAAGAAGTATATTTTCATCTGGACTATCCTTTCAAATAGATGTGAACTTAACACAATACCAACGAATGGGGGTGAATTAATATTGTGATGCACCCCAACCATGAGGCAGAAAATTGGATGTCATCTTTGATGAGAATTTAGATTCTTGCTAATCTGCACCTGCGATATTACATCATTCATTATATGCAATTGTGAGTACAAATACATCAACTTCAGCTGTTATTATTTAGAGCATGGCATGCAGGAAGTCAATACACAATTCAACATCATGGCTGAATGCATACGATGACACTTTTGATCTTTTCTTCAACCAGATGTATAGAATTATCCTATTACATCAATCACAAATATATGTACTACCAAGCTATACAGTTAATGATTGTTTGCATTAAAAGAATTGCTATTGCTGAGTTAAGCCTCTTTTACTTTCATATTACCACTTTCATGGTCAAAAAAGGAAAAACTCTTCAAATTAGCTTAAAACATCCAGTAGCAGGCTTTATTTATCCATCATTTTTTTGTGTATCAACAAAGTAATAAAATTTTATTAAAAACTTAAAACACCTCATTGAGATATTCAAACATTGTCTAAGAAGTTTAAAATGATATTTACAAGAAAAAGTATATGTAAAATGATAATTTCTTACTAGTATGTTAGTACTTGCTACAAACAAGTGCTTTCATAAAAGTTTGCTTTGGGCTTTTTTATAACTTATTGATATATAATTTGCCTCACTATATCGTTCCTGTAAACCAAAGAGTGATTAGTTCTTACTAGTGTGTTAGTACTTGCTAAAAAAAATGTTTTCATAAAAGTTTGCTTTGGGCTTTTTTTATAACTTATTGATATATAATTTGCCTCACTATATCGTTCCTGCAAACCAAAGAGTGATTAGTTCTTACTAGTATGTTAGTACTTGCTAAGAAAAATGTTTTCATAAAAGTTTGCTTTGGGATATTTTATAACTTATTGATACATAATTTGCCTCACTATATCGTTCCTGTAAACCAAAGAGTGACGTTACATTAAAGCAGCCGGGTTGCATTTCCCTACTAATATAAACTATACATGCTTACTACAATCCCAACTAATACACTGGTGATTTGCCCCAAAACTGGCCCGTAAATGGTGAAATGGTAACCAGTATTGGGTGAAGTGATATAGCTGGTTATGTGGGCCCCATTCAGGGAAAAGTTTGAAGGATTTATTTTGCTTGTCCCTCAGAAAACTAGGCTTTACATTTTGGTTGTCTGAAGAGAAATTTTGGTTGTCAAAAGAAAACAGAGAAACAAAACAGTGACCAATATGTGAATAGAGTACAAGCTTTTGGGTGATACCAATTTATCATTATACCTATCTGAGGTTATTTAATTGTTACGATGCAATCTCCATTTGATGAATACAACTAGTCGTCCCCCAGACGACCTCAACAGCTGATTTTAATCACTCTAAGTAATCATTTTATGACAATAAAAACACTCAAAGGATGACTGAAGCCAGAACTTGGTAGTCTTGATAAATCAAGAGTCCAAAAAAGTTTGATCACTAGCAATGTTTCTACAGCTTTCCTATTTTACAACATTCAATTTTAAAATGTGATAAATCTCTGAAATACTCCTTTAAGGCTTAAATTCATAATTTATGATGTCAGATTTTCAGTGCAGGCACAAATGTAAATGTTATGCCATTGTTTTATTAATGCTAATATTTCAACCAACATGTGTTCTTTAAAATTCATGTAAACAGTAGAGGCACCTTTGACTGGCATTCAACACTGAGTTTAAATGGTCTTCAACATATCAAAATTGATTTGTTTTTTTTATTGGCCTAAAGTAATCTGTTGAAAGCCACATACCTATTTTTGTATTGGAAATTAGACTATTTCTAGGCACATCAATGTTGTAATCTTATCTGAGAGTATAGATTAATCTAACAATGTCACTAAAGTGTCCTTGATATAATTGCAACAGACTATAAATAATATAGTTACCTCGCTTGTAATCGGTTTGTGGTACATATCATTTATAAGCAATCACAACCAGCACCTCCTATAACCTCAAAGATGGGCTAAATTTCCCAAGACTAGATCATGCAGAATGAAAGATGCTATTCATAGATATTTCTATGGTTTCTTCTTCTCTCTCTCCACCTCTCTCTATCTATCTCTCTCTCTCTTACAGTGGCTTAATAGGGACATAGGAAAGAAAAAAATTGAAATAAAAAGTCAACATTTTGAGCTAAAAAGTCAAAATTTTAAGATAAAAAGTCAGTTTTGAGATAGATAGAAATTCAAAATTTTGAGATAAAAGGCCAAATTTTGAGATTTGGGGACAATTATTTTTTATCTCTTTTGTCCTTATTAAGCCACCATACTCTCTTGTGTATCAGCAAATATTAATTTTTGTCTGCTAACAAAAACCTATTTTTGGCCATTGAATGTATTTTAGCCAGAGGATGAGGCAGTGGCAAGGAGACCAGACCTGCTTGACTTAACTCCTTGATACCATCTATGACACTGACACCCTCAAACTGTACGTTGCATCGGAAAGGAACTTTGCTGATATCCGAGGAGGGGGCAAACGAACTACCACGTAAACGAGTCTTCATCTGAAAAAAATAAAATTGGCCAAATATGAATTGTAATGTTACTAAAATATGAATTTATATTGTAACCTGATAATTGGTACTTGACTTGAACTACACATTAGCACCCAAGAATTGAACCATCCTTTAGAGCTGCAGCCTTATTCGGTGCTATGGTTGTCTATAAAATTGATCAATTCACACTGTCTTGGCAAAAGGTGAACAATTCCACAAAAGATTTCATCTCTCATCAAAGATGGGCATTGATCTAGCCATCACTCCAAGTAAAAATGGGCTTAATTGCATTATGTTTTAATAAACCACTTGTAATTGACTAACCTTATATTCCAGTTTCTGTAATTTTGGTTGAGGGTTGCAACCAAAAACGTCATCTGTCATGTTTTGCTGGCGCCTGCTTTCATCAAGATTTTCATTAGAAGTGAAGCTACAGGAATCATCAAGAACAGATCCTGTAAAGAGATGAGAAACATTCATAATTCGGCTTTTCATCTTGTTTATCCATGAGACTAATTAACCAAACTTCGGAAAAACAGAAACAAAAACAAGAAAATGGTACATTTATCAAAGGAAAACACATGTTGATAACATGTCAAGAGTTCTGGTACACCTGAAAACTAAATAGGAGGCAAGTGATTGTGTTAAAGCCAAAAAAAAAAAAGATTAAATTTCCCAACTTTCTCAGTAGTAAACAAAAAGGTTTTTACAGAGATATTTACCTTTCCTCTTCTTTCCTCTTGTCCTGATCAATGGATTCTGATCAACCTGATTCAGGCGATACTTTGAAAATCCACCCTGCGAATGTTTGTCCAGGGAGAGCTCCTGCAAAGATTCTAGGTTCTTACCCGACAAGAAGCATTCCTGAATATCAGTAGCGTCAAGCATATCCAAGAGTGCCTGGCAAGGTTAAACAAGACAAAATAATAGAGACAGTCCTGTATTACCCAGAGAGAATTTTATACAGAGTAATTACCAGCCTATGAAAATAATCAAACTTATCAAATTATATGAAAAGCAAAGTAAAGTTGTAAATACTGTAAAAACACAGTTATATCATTGTTTTCAGGTAAAAAAATTGTTTACATAGCAGTTTTGCTACATGCAATATCAGATAGGGCATTGACAGAAAGGGACAACAGCTCACTGTTTGGAACATACCAGGCATTTTGTTTAAGAGTGATTCTATTTAAAATGAAGTTATGTTGAAATCAGCATATGTTGCATTTAGAGGAGAAACAACACCCAACCATCATTAATAGGTTTAAGTGATAGAGATTACTCTCATGAGCAACTGACACAAACAGCTAAAGTAAATCTTATTCCATTTGGGAGATATCAGAGTTTCAATGTTCCTTCTCATACAAGGCTGAAGACCTGAGCAAGCCTCTAGGTGACATCATCAAGCCAAATGTGCTTATGTTCAGTGTAGTATGTTTTTTCTTGATATATTATATTTATATTATTATCTTTATTTTCTGTAATGCAGCTGCATTTTTTGTAATGCTCAATCTAAGATTTTGAAACATGACCTAATGATGGCATTGGTTGTTGTGTCAACAGTCACTGTCGGCAATTAACCTTGAAAATATTAAAAGGGGAACAGAGAGAAAGTAAAAAGGGTGTCAGTGGCACTATGACATCACAGATTACAAAATCACAGCTCCCAGACACAGGCTTAGCTGTGTCGGGGAGTTGTGATGCATCACAAAGATCTCTGTCAAATAAAACAAACTTGATGGTTGGGTTTGTGTCCCCATTAAAAGATCTACAAAAATACTTGCAGAAGCAAATGAGTGACCATTAATTGACTATCTAGCATATTTGGGCAATACAGAAGTACCTTTTAGCCAAAACGCATCATTTCCTTTGTGTAGTACTGCAGTGTTTACTTGTATTAGAACAAAATAAAAATGTAATAGTGTTTCTGGCATTTACCTGAAATATAGCTTCTTTATCCTTCTTTCGCATCGGTGTGGTGACGAGGTATGGAGAATGAGGATGAAATACGATGAACACTGCATTATTTCTCCGCATGCTACCGGTCTTAGACTTGAATCCAATTCTGAGCCAAATAGCTCTCCCATACACACGCATACTGAGGTCCTGCAAGATAAGTGTTTGATGTGTGTGACTCAGTCAGAATTATTGACTGTCTGCCAGTTACATAAAAGGATAGTCCAGGTCAAAATGTAGTTTTGGCTTATGCGAGAGGAAAGTATTCTAATAAAACATAATTATAATATATACAAAGGAGAGGTTTCTATTAACATTGGTAGAGGTTGCAGAGATGAGAGGCTGCAGATGAAATCTGATCTTGTGACTCGTTGTGCAAGGTCGAATCTGGAATGCAGATTACGACAAGGGTCATATCCATTGATAACATTAAAGAGATTTTAGATTTAAGCCATGTTGTGAACAGAACAGAAAGTGAGTAGATGGATTTTTGAAAAACAATGTGCTATTTAGTAGGTAGCCCAATGGAGATCTGTAAGAATTGATGTTATATGGTCACAATGCATGGCTTTGGTGATCAAGCGGGCTGCTGAATTCTAAATAAGCTGAAGATTGTTGTCGAGAGATAAAGCACATTGTAGAGGAGCATGTTGTCATAGTCTAGCTGAGCTGTTACCAACCAATTGGATGAGAATTCCACACTGAGGGTATTGCTTTACTTTAGGAACACAATGAAACATGAAACTATGCTTACAGCATTTATCTGGTTTAACTAGATAAAGTCTAAGCATTATGTTGAAGTTTGCAATTAATTCCTATCTACTGTTTTAAAAAAACCAGCACTTGAAGTTGACTCATTATGAACCAAAGTAAACTTGAAGCAAACAGGAGTAATGTCTTAGCAGTACTACACTGCCAAATTTCAGTTAAATGTTATTCTTTAAAATTTATATCCAGTTTCCTCCTTCAAAACTTGAGATACATGTAAAATTTGTTGACTTTACATCCCTTAAAGTATTAAGTTGACACCCGGTGAAATCGGAGGTCAAAATAATAGAGTGAAGACAATAAAGAAAGACAAAACATTTTGCTTCCAGAATGCAAGTATTCAAGGCGGTTTCAAATTTCAAAATGACTTGACACGACAAATCTAGAGTTCTAGACATATGGACTGAGAATGATGACAAATAAATATAATGAATAAGAATTGGCTTTACCAGGATATAACCTTACGTGACAGTGCTTGTCATATGTGTGATCATGTACTAGTACTATAGCACCTCTAGTAAGGCTTCATTCTATTATTTACATATCATTTCTGTCTTTAAGCTATCTCATTTCTAATTCACTTACATGATTTATATGCAGTGACAATTGTGCACCAAACTTTTCACATAATGCTTCGGGATCTGTAATTTCTGTCCATTCATCTGTAAGAGAAGGCAAAAATGGCAAGCAAAGATAAAGAGAAATATTTAATGTTATCTCAGTTTTAATAGCCACTTGTATGATATACCAAATCTGGGTCTTGTGCAGTTTCTTCAACAGTCAAGATATGACTATCTGCAAGATACTGTACATTATAAACAAAAAGGAGGTATAAATGCTATGTACAAACAGTAAAATAGCAATACACACCAAGGGATAGGAACTGTTTCTTTAAACATGATATAGTTATAGATACCATAATCACTACATAGTTATACATACCATGATCACTACATAGTTATACATACCATGATCACTATATAGTATTTATACGTACCATGATCACAATATAGTTATACGTACCATGCTCACTATACAGTCAAGTACCATAATCACTATATCGTACCATGATCACTACTGTATATAGTTATACGTACCATGATCACTATATCGTACCATGATCACTATATAGTCACGTACCATGATCACTATATCGTACCATGATCACTATATAGTTATACGTACCATGATCACTATATAGTTATACGTACCATGATCACTATATAGTTATACATACCATGATCACTATATCGTACCATGATCACTATATAGTTAAATGTACCATGATCACTATAGAGTAGTTATACATACCATGATCACTATATAGTTATAGTACCATGATCACTATATAGTTAAACATACCATGATCACTATATCGTACCATGATCACTATATAGTTATACGTACCATTATCACTGTACAGTTATACGTACTGTACCATAATCACGATATAGTTATACGTACCATGATCTCCTCTCACTACTTGAAAAACACTCCATGTTTTCTTCTCTGGGTGAACTTGTGTGCCTGTCAGAGGAATAAGTAAATTTATTGATGATAGTGTCATGCAATGAAACTACATGAACAGATATCACATGTTAATCAGTATGTATGTATGTATGTATGTATGTATGTATGTATGTATGTATGTATGTATATGTGATCTTCCCGCAAGCAGGAACTCGCGAAAGAAGCCATGGAGGCTTTTAGACTCGCAAGCTGACCGAAGCCAATCTCTCGGCACACATCCATTTAACGTCCATGTCGGGAAGTTGTTATTGAACAACACCCTTGCCAGACGACACACATTGCTGTCGGCGGGGAATCGAACCGGGGATCTCATGACTGGGAGACGCCGGCGTTAACCACTAGGCTATACACTCCGCCCTATGTTGAGTAAGAGAGGTTAAAATGAAGTATGTCCTAGTTTTTAATCTTTAATAACTGAGGGCATGCAAAATTGAAATTTCAGAACTAAATAGTAAGTTACATACATATAAATATATATATTTCATAAATGAGGAAGGAACTTACGCAATAAATCAAGATCTGCTATATCTTTCTTGTGTATTCCTTGAACCTGTAAGAAAATAAGGCAATTTTATTCAAGTCAGCCATATGTGTACATGTGAGTGTATACAAACTGTTTAATTGTATACAATAAGACTACAAGAGCAATAATTGTTTTCATTTTTAGTAAATACAACTTTTGACAGCGCTTCATTGATAAAGATCCATTAATAGTCCTGATAATGAAGATGGGAACTCAAACTTTTTCGCAGGATTTTCCTCATAGATATGTTGAGAATTGTATTACAGAGAACACTCAGAACATGTAAAACAAGTCAAACCAACTTTTGGTAGAAGGTATAAGACATAGCCAGCTACAACTACTTTTGTTACATTGAGCTCGGCCTTCAGTTGTTGTTTCCTACCTCAGTTTAACTGCTACTATATAGTACTTTTTGAGAACTTCCACCAGACCTGACAACCGCTCTCTTTTAGAGTGATTTACAGTTCTCCATCCCAAAAACTTGGGGGAATATGCATACTAAAAGGCAAAATTCCAATTAAAACAAGTTAGCAAATAGCATAGTTTAACTTGTGTTAAAAACCCAGGGGTTTAACTAACAAAGTTAACTAAAAATGCCAAAATTTAAAATCATTAATGTTAATGCTGCAGAAAACAACTTAGCATTTGCATTTTATTCAGTGACTTCATGTAAATAAAAAAAAATTACACAGGTAAGAATATACACTCTTCCCCTTTAAGAATGGACTTAGCAAAGAGTAGCACATACAATCGGGATAGGTTAGTTGGCCTAGAAGGAGTAACTTTAACTAATATTTAAGGCTAGGACTAAGCTAGTACTATTACTTTGTCTTCTTTGAATCATTCAGAACCTAGCCTTCATGTGAATTGTGATACTGAGTGATAGTGAAAACTGAAACTACTGACAGGCTACAGTATTTCTCAGAAGTCAGAATGTAAAAACCTTGGGGTAACTTTGCATTAATACAGGATAGCATAGTTACAGTACCTTGCAAGCTTCGCATATCAAATCGATAATCTGCTTTCGCCTGGCGCCTTCTTTAATGAGCGTATCGTGAAAGGTTGCTGCATTGCCAGCACTCGCAGACAGAGATGTGTTCACCCTATTGAGTGCATCTGAGCTTAGGCCTAACGTTATACCCAGATTCAGTTTTTCAACGAGGTTCGTGGTGATAGTAAAGCAATCCCATGATTCGAAAATGTACGAGAATTGATCAGTCTTCAAACTGTTTAGTATCTTTTTAAGAGAAATCAGGTTATTGTGTGACATTGTTTCACTTCAGTCGTCATTGCTGACCCTGGACTATCACATTTGAGTAAAGATGTCACACGAATTGATCCAAAAGAAGAGCTGAGGATATTGGAATTTGCACTGATTGGGTTTCTGTTCGTATAGATATATGCGTACGTACGTACGTGTGTGTATCTTTCACAAAGATATGGAGTTCTGTGATATATCTGTTTTGTGTTTGCCGCTTGTACTGTATAGTCTACGTCTCCCAGTCGTTCAGGGAAACATTTATTTGTGAGTTATGGAACGCCATTCTTACATATTGACCTTTGTGCACCGATAAAAACATCCACTTTTCGGAATTGAAGGTCAACATGCAGCAAACATTACAGCCTCCAATTTTATGTTGCTAAGTCATTGCAAATAAGTTTTAGAGGGTTTACCTGGAGTCTATAATCTGTCAAACTATGCCCTTGCCGCAGTGCACATTGTTACCGTTATGAACATAGGATTTCCCAGAGAGAAACCTATCGAGCGTGGCAGTACATATTAATATAATGATTTTTGATATTTAAACATTTGTACGTGCCCATTTTTGACTTCTTGATACACATTTTTGGTCCAGAAGAAGAAATTCCAATGGTAATTTTATCATAGCCTACAATATAAATTAAGCATCAGATCACGAAAGTCGAAGCAAGTACATATAGCCAACCACTCATAATTTAACCGTTAACATAGTTCTTGTCTGACTCTATTTGCACCACCCGTGACGTCCACATTACTAAAAAGTGTGAGGGAGGGGGCACGTATTATTAAGGACGTAGGGGGTGTGGCTGAACTTTTGTGGAAGCCCCCAAAGGCGATAAAAAAGATATTATCAAGCTTAGGAGTGGGGCTGAACTTGGGTCAATGTAGCCGACCCCTATGTATAGAGGGTCTGGGGTCCAGAAAATAAAGTTATAAACGTCAAATGGTTCATCCTAGCTGAGGAATAAATTTCTTCTATACTATTGTGTAGCTCTTAACGCAAGCCTTGGATTTACAATAAATAAAACTAAACTTCCAAATTTCCCTGACAGACTAAGCTTATAGTTAGTGAAAAGAATCTCTTAAGGATGGCCATATGTGAAGTATTTTATAAGGAAGGGATGCTGCCGTGGGGTCATTGGAACCAACTCTCATGTATGGGGGTTCGGGGGACTCCCTCAGACAAAATGTAAAAATGTAGAAATCAAATGGTTCATTCTGAGTAATATTTAGTCAATCAATTAGGCTTAATAAGTAACCCTAATTGGAAAGTTGTGTTAAATATATATTAAGGTAATAAGGCAGATCGCCCAGATGCAAGTGAAGGATTTTATAATGGGGTGGGGGGGGGCGGGGTACGTGTATTGCTCTGGCGGAAGTGATTGCCAATTCAACTTTATGTGAGGTTGAAGAATGGCTGGGAGGATACACCAGTAGTGGTGGTCCTATTCTTTCCCGTAAGAACTATTTGTGCAAATGTGAAATTGTGAACCATTTCCCCGGACTGAAGATCGGAGGTGGGGGCCACGGCCCGCGCGCGCCCTCCCCTTTGCGCAGAATCTTCGCACATATTGCGGATGCAGGATTAGTGAGTGGAAGGCAGAGGATGCCGCTTGCATGGCTTCATATGTAGGCTACATGTGCAAATTTTGTTGGCCTTCTTAATGCTCAACTCTCACCCATCCCCCCCCCCCACTTTCCCAACGTTGCGGTCATTTGCCGTCCCCCGTGGATCGATCCCCACTTCCCAATGTCTCGCGATGCCTCTAACGGTAAGAAATTTAGACTTGGCCAGATTTGATAAGAAATCAGAATTCTTCATGTTTGTTGTCCTTTGCTTGGCCGGTTAACTGACTGCAGGAAGTGTAATTTCTACACTAGACACACATACACATACATAGCTTTGTTCACTATATCAGTAAAACTATATCAGTAAAACTATATCAATGCCAAAAATAGCAAATGACTCAATTTCATCATGGGCTTATTCGTTAGTGTTTGGGTAGTACAGTGTATCAATAACTTTGAAATGCGTACACAAACGTAACGAACAGAACACAGGCCATATTCCTTCATTTCGCTTACATTGAAAGACAAAGAACGTTACTAAGAAGTCACCACAGAGTTGGATAGATACAATTTTACTGTTAAATCCAGCATTTCGGTAAAAAACAGTCACAATGCCTAAGCTAGAAGGTTTGTCAAACAGTAAAGTTACAATTCCTAACGTTTCGAAACTTCGACTAGGTTAGGCCTATGTGAATGATAAGATGAACTAGTCTTGACATAACTTAGGCTAGGCTATAATAATACGCCTAGGTATAGCCTAAGTTAGGATCACGGTACTAGCCTAGGCCTAGTATTCTACTTGTACTGGTATTAGTAGTAGGCTTATGAAGTACACTGTATTTCAACTCTTGAGACAGAGTGACTGTATTGACATGTTCAGCATTAACCTAGTCTAGGTCTAAGTTAAGCTACATGGCATAGGCCTAATTATAGTTAGGGTAGGACTAGGACTTTAGGAGCTTATGTATTTTCTTGAAACTTTGTGTTACCAATACCAGATTCAAACCTACAGCGCTAGCCCGGGGCATGCAGATCAAGGAGTAATTATATAGAATACCCTACACTTTTCTAAAATCTTATTATTTGCTGTAGGCCAATGGGAGTCATGGCTAAGGAAAGTATTATTAATATGAGGTTATGGCCTATGCTACTTCATAAACGCACATGACACATCAAGTAACAGGACATGAATCTTTGTTATGATTAGGGGAAGAATTATGTTTTACTGCAGAAGCTTAAACAGAAGCTTACATTTTAAGGACATGAGAAGATTTGGTTTACCTGGGAACAATTGTAGTGAACAAAGACATGCTTCACCTTAGAAACGTTCTCCAATAATTTGACTCAATATATATGTTTAACAATTTGCTTGCATTGTGCATCCAATGAAAATGCTACATAATTTTAGCAACCCAATAAGTCTTCTTATTTAGTTTGTGTTGGCTTTTAGCACACTAGAGTTGAGAAATCTTGCAACCTTCCATCTATAATACGTTCTTAACATTATTTACCAAAACTCATGATTGCTAATGGTGTGTTTCTTTTATAAAGACATTGTCTACTTTACTGCAACTCATTAGAGGCAAGTTTATTAAATTTCATTGTTACCAAAATTGTTTTTCCTTTTTCCTCTGTCAGATACCTTGTTCCAGTTGAAAGTAAGTAATCAGCTATGGTTAGTGACTTTCAAATAAGTAAGCAGTATGTAAGTGGACTACCGTGAATGAGATTTACTGTATACTGGGTGTATTGCATCTCATGTAGTTTTACACTGAATGTCTGTCGTTCAGGTATTTCATGGTGAACCATTCTGACAGTAAAACCCTCTCACTTTGGAAGTTTAACCTGAATATAGATTTGCAAGTCTGGACATGTTTGAAAGATATTGTCTGTTGTTACTGGAGAAAACATTTAATATTAATTAAATCATTTCCTGTACCAGCAGTTTGAACTGTGATGAATCACTATTTCGATAACTAAATTGACTTTCAAAGCAATACTTTTGAAGAGGACAGTACATAACAGTTTAATACCTTCAGTATCTTGTGAGTACACTCCATATCAATGTATGTATGAATTATGTCATAAATTTACTTTAATTGTCAATCATCTGTTCCGCAGGCCACGTTGAATAAATATCTTAAATTCTTAATGAGCTAGACAAATTATCAGGAAGTTGGGAAACCCAGAATTTCTCTTCAGTGGTGAAGAAGGGAAGAAGGAAGGCATATTACTAATATTCACCCTGTTTTTGTTTGCTTTTGTTTACATTTCACAGTTCACTGCCAAGCAATTAGAGAGGCTCTCTAAAAAATCTGAAAAGGATCAAAAGACACAACAAGCTAAAGTCAAAAAGGTAGATTTCGACTGTTATATGCTCATAAGGAATCAGCAGATCTGTATCGACATTCAAGTTGTCTGTTGTTGTTGGACAGGAATTTATTCATGTTTTCTGTTGCTGTTGGACATGAATTTAAATTTGCAGAAATTTGAAAATGATGTAACCAGGGATTGCATGATAGCCAAACTTGGCAAATACTGTACCGTTCTCAGTGACAAACAAATTTCTGGTCAGACATACAGAATCAGCTTTGGTGGTGGTCTGGCAGACACCATTGTAACTAAATACCCTCAAATAGGTAAAATGATAAATTGGTATCACAATCTATCACTTTGGAGATACTGAAAGAAAAGCAAATATAGTTGTTATATTTTTATCTCACCAGATGTGTCAGATGTAAGCCATCATCACAATAACATTAAAAGTCATCTGAAGGAAGATATTTTCATTGTTTTAAGTTTAAGTCTGCATCATTGTGGTGTTTTATGGCCATTGGGCTGTTCTTTTTTTTCTTTTCTCGTTTACCAGGCAATACAACAGAAAAATATTGAAGGAGCTAGGATATATGCTGAAAATGCAATAAGGAAAAAGAATGAAGGCCTTAACTTCTTACGAATGGCTTCCAGGATAGATGCTGTTTCTTCTAGAGTGCAGTCTGCCATGACAATGAAACAAGTAAGCATTCCTCTTGGTTTCTTGATGAAGGGAAAAGTCAGGTTTGCAGATTATGAGAGTAGGGCAGGGGCAGGTGGGAGGGGGGGGGGAGTGGTTAGAGGTTAAAAGACAACAGTGGACCATGAATAGTTTCATCTGTTATCCCAGAATCTAGTATTCGGGACTCAGGTAATTGTGAAATGCTGAACAAATATGACATGTTATATGGAAAAGTAGCAAGAAATCTTGGAGTGTCAAGTAACTACCCGGTCATTCATTATGAGGACATCTCTGTTATCGCCATTGCTGATCTTAAAAAGAGTTTCATTAATTAAAGGTAATGAGATTATCATGATATGATGTAGGAGGACATTTCAAAATAAGCCTTCACACAACAAAAACAGATGACTGTGAGAAAAATGGTCTTGCATAAATCTTATTTTAAAACATTTGTGCAAGTCCAACAATTCAACTTGAGGGCTCGGTGCCCCTTTTGGACTAGAAGATATATTTCATAATTTTAACAGAAAACTGTACCGCTTACTAGAGTGAACTTGGTGGAAAATGAACTAGGTTTACAAAAGATAAAAAGAAGAAGAAAAATCTGGTTATGTACCAGGCATAGGATGAATGATTTCTTCATTAATCTCTCCTTTGAGTATCGGGTAGTCAGATGATAGCTGCATGGAAGGATGTTGCTTTTGTGATGGTTGAATTATTTATTTATCTTCTTTTTTTTCCTCTTAAAGGTTACCAAGGACATGGGGAGTGTAGTTAAAGGTTTAGATAAAGCTCTCCAATCAATGGACCTTCAGAAGGTGAGTGAAGTGCAGACCCTAATATGACAACAGTACTGCAAAGTTACAGCAATTATATTGTATGTGATCCAGAAGTGAATGTTATCTATCTGGATATAACACATGTTAATGCGGTGGTTGGCCAATTAACATTCCAGTCCCCTTTCCTGTTAATAGTCAGCTTGCTTGGTAAGATAGTTATTGAAAATCAGTGTACAGTTTATGTCATTACATGCTTGTACACTTGTGGGCATCATGGACAAATGGCTAAGACAATGCACTAGGGATAGCAGGTTCCAGTAATGATCTGTCCTTGGGCAAGGCATTTTACCTTCATTACTTCTCTTTACTCAGTATAAATGGGGACCTGCGAGGTAACTTGTCAATGTAGTTGCATGTGCTGGTTTGTGGCTGCACCCTATGGGCAAGTTCCCCAGGGGGACACATGGATGTGGTACACTGTAGTGCCCCTCAAAAGACTGTTTGAATTGTGGGCACTTGGGTGTGTGGTGGTGACAAGTTACCAATAACAAGGGGTTCACTGTTGTAAAAGTGTGTGTTGGTATGTGGAGGGTTCTGAATTTTGGTTCTCATAAAATACTATTTACATTTGTGTAGCAATTCGCCAGTTATGCAATGCATTTTGTATTGTGACACTGGATAAGCTATTCGTTGAACTTTTGTTTAATAAGAGTGAGCAAGGCAACGTTTACTTGCTGACAAAGATAATGAAGACGTTAGTTTGCTTAATCCCCTGAATCATGTTTTAAATAATACTTGGTTGGAATTGTGAAATGGTTGAAACTGAAAACAAAAGTAAAAAGAGGTACTTTAATACATTGAATCGTAGACCAACACCAGTTAATGTTTTTTTTCTGAAGTTCAAACCAAAATAGATCTTGTTCGTTGTCTTGTTTAAGAATGCCATAAAATATTTAACTTTTGAACCTGATCATTTTAGTCTCCTAAAGACTAAATTGGTTACATTTTACCCCTGGTCACTCTCCACTTCCTTAAATCAACCTATTTTAAATTTGACAACATGTATTCTTGTGAGAATTTTGCATCTGTTGGTTCTACATCTCCACAGTTTTCTGTGAAGTTTTCTGAACACAGAAGACTTCCAAATTCCAGTTTCACCACAGGAGCAACATCTTTGTTATGTTTCGAAATAAAACAGGATTGTTTTTGCTGCCATTACTGTACATTGTAATTTACTCGGAACAATCCACTTTCTGGAATTATGTTAACCACATTTCATTCTTTGATTTTCTACATTACATCGAGTAAAGAGTTTTCTAAATATATTTGTTTCTTTGTCGTCTCTTCAGATTTCCGCGGTGATGGAGAAATTTGAATCGCAGTTTGAAGATCTAGATGTACATACACAGGTATGACAAATACTAAAAGAAGAAATTTCTTTAAATTGAAGTTATCATTTCTTTGACAGTTGTGCATACGTTGTCACTGCAATCATTTGCCAGTTATATACTAAGCAATTGTAATAAACAAGTATACTGTATCTTATGTGGTGTTATAGAAGGTTTTATATTTCATGAAAGAAATGTAGTTGGAGTCTTGTTGAAGCTACAGATGTCATCCTTGAAACTGCCGGAAATTTATCTGAAATATTTATTTTTATGTTGTTGCAATCTTTCCTTGTATTAAACAAAGATGTATCAACATAAGTGTCACTTTGTACAGTTTCGCTGATCTGAATATTGAAGAATTAAAGTCATAAATTTGTTTAATAATTTATTAATTAATTTGCAATATCCTTGGTTACACTGCAATGTGCTTGAGTAATTACTCAAATTGGTTGTACATTGCTGAGTTTGTTCGTTTTTACAGTAGAAACACTTGTCCCACATCTAGGCTACACAAGTTTGTCGTAAAATACCAATTTCACAAGACAAGTCCTTGAATGTTTGGTACAATTGAAGCTTTTTCATGTAAGGGTCTTTCATATTGTTACCTAAAATATCTGTAAATCTCTTAATTCTAGGACAAAATTTAAAATCTGAGTTTTTCCAGCATATTCTAACAATAAAACAAGCCCAATTTGCTGCACTTTACTCTCCCGTTTGTATCCTGACCTCACTTCCCACTCTCCTCCCCGCACAGGTAATGGAGAGTTCCATGGGTGCAGCCACCACACTATCGACACCAACTGACCAGGTTGACCAACTCATCAAAGAGGTTGCAGATGAGAATGGCCTGGATATGATATCTGACCTCCAGGCAGCTCCAGAGGTTGGCGATTCTTTAGCATCATCATCAAGGACATTGGCAGAGGAAGATCAACTCAACAGGAGGTTGCAAGCTTTACGGAACTAGCAGGCTGAAATTGTACCACCATTTAAGTAACCAGATATCCCATTGATCTTGGGTGGGGATGGTGTGATCATTTACTGCCATGTCAAAAGAACTGTTTCTTCTATAACAAGCAGAAATCACCCCTTTTGGGATTGTCTGTGTTAAAGAGGAAACAGTTTCTTTAGTAAAATAGTTGTCAGTGGATGCTTTCACAAGTTTTATAAAAGAGCATCGATATTAGTTTGCTTAGAGGCAGTCAGAGCCCTGACCAGATCAACTTGAGAGGAGAGTTGCAGTGTTTTGGGAACTTACAGATTAACTTAACCTCCAAGCATGCTCTTTCCCCAAAGAAACAGAGGCATCTTAATTCTATACTAAGGTGGTATTGGTACCAACTTCTGCCATATTGAAAGGAAAAGCTTCCTGTAAGCAACTTGCATTTCCACTTTCAAAGTATGAAGTGGTTGCAGGGAAATATTTTTTTAAGAAATGAACTCTTGGAGTTGAAGTTTAAAATTATACCTCTGAGCTTTGGACTTAATGTTTGTGTATGAAATTTATGACCCAGCGGTGAGGAAATTTTAGTGTGAGATTTAATGGAAGTAGCATTTGGAGAGATAGTAAGGTCATCCCATAATTTTACAATTTAACTGCATTTTCAGATCAATGCACTCTTATAGGACAATTCTCACATGAATATTCATGTCAGAAAATGCATTTCCTTTGCAAACAACAAAATTTGCGAGTAGCGATGTGTATAATTATTGGGTGCGGTAGGGTTTTATTGTTTCCCGAGAGTACCCTACGTAAAAACATATCTATATATATATATATTATCTTTCTATTGAAAAAAAATATCCCAACTTGAGTGATATCCAACATATTTATGCATAAACAGCGATAGGATATGTTTGCAAACTTTAGTCCTTTGTTTTCATCTACTTTGGTTTGTGTTATTCATACTCAAGTTAATAGAGTGTATTTAGTAAATTGCCAGAATCTTAAGTGTATATTTTCATTTCATGTGTCAAACGGTAATAATAGTTTCATGTAGCAATGTTTGGTCTATCAATGCTGTGATAAATTCTAAATTGTCCTCTAAATGACTTGATACTGAAGTGTTAGTTGCCAAAGCTCTTAAGTTTAAATAAAAGCATAACATGTATGACAAGTATTATAAACAGGTGAAGAATTTATTTTAATGATATTTGTCCTTTTTGTTTTTGACCACTTACATGAACAAGCATTTATTTACTTAATCCAAGTAGAACTCAGAGTGTCGTATTTGTCATTACATTTCATAGGTTATTTTTGGTATATTCTGCAAATTTACAAACATTTTGAAAACTTTTTTGTAACAGAAACATTGAAGGTTTGGAAGTTGGGGACTTTAATTATTTCTCTACATTGCTATGATAAAATCAGCTTTTGTCTGTCCCCTTTATTATTTACTGTGTTGTTTTATGTGTACAAACCTTATATGTGTATTCCATGTAACATTTACAAGTACTTAGACCCCTAAGTCTTATCTCTCTAAATGTATTGTGGAGGAAAATCAAACATGTAGAAATGTCCCATTATTGCATGGTGGAAACAAGATTTAAATATAAGCAAGATGACTACATCATTAAAGGTTAAATACGTGGCAGTTTCAGTTCTTGCTGGATAAGTTGCAGGTGTTTAAAACAAAAATTTATTCTTTTTATTCAAGCGATGCATTGCAACTATGTACTGGTTTATTGCTGGCACTAAAGGAAATTATTCCATCAAAAAGTGGGGAAGCCTTCGTTTGATGTTAAGGCTGATTTTGAGCGTTGGGGAGGGGCAGAGCAAACTTATTATTTGCTTGATGACATCAAGTTTGGTTAGTTAATATGCTCTTCAGCAGAAGTCGTATAAAATAATGTAAATATGTTTGATAAATTTTACATATAGAAGATCTTACTTCTTGCAGCTTCTTGTCTTTTGCTCCTAGAAAGTAAGAAAATTGTTGTAAATCAGACTGAATCAATAAAGATAAAGATTTTTTTTGTATGGAAATTTTAGTTTACTCATTAATTGTATATAACAGTTTGATGTTACAGTGTTTTAAATCACCAGTGTTGATAAATCACTTCATAGTTTTATCACACTGGTACTTAAAATTACTCACATGCATTCAAAGCAGCAATGAAAATGCAAATCAGCTTTTGGAAATGATTTTAGTAACTATTATGTTTAGTTCAAGATCCTACTTTACTGTGGCAGTTGTCTCTTTCTTGGTCTTATTGTCCGGCTGGTTTTTCGATTTACTCTCCTTCTTCTCCGGTTTCCAATCCAGTGCTCCTTTCTCTGTCCCTCCTTGCTTGCTCTTCGTGCTGTCGTTATTTATTGCCTCTGGCTCAACGACTTCCACCTTGCTCTCTTTCTTATTTTGCACAGATAACTTTTTGTTGACTTTTGGCGCAATCCTCTTGAACCAATGATCTTTTCTGATTTCGTCCATTTGAATCCGCCTTTTCGCAGGCGATAAAATCCTACACATTAAGTCTTTGGCGTCCTCTGTGACATTTTTGCCAGGAGGAAAGACTGGCGGTTTCTGGACTTGATGTAGGAGTATTTTGTGATTTGTATCGTCATAGGGAAGTCTACCAAACATCATGGTAAATAAAACTACCCCCATACTCCAAATATCGCTCAACATAGGATTGTATGGTATCCCACACAAGATTTCAGGTGGTGCATAGGCGTAACTACCGCAATAAGTCTCGCTCAGCTTGGGACGATTCGAATCAGCTGAAAGCATTCCATTCCTAGCAAATCCGAAATCCGTTATTTTTAGGACATTGTTTTTGTTGAGAAGAAGATTTTCGCATTTTAGATCTCGGTGTACTACGCCGTGCTGATGGCAGTATTCTATACCGTCAACAAACTGATGAAACCACACACCGGTCTGGGCTTCAGGTACCGCACCGTGGCCTTTGATAAAATCTAACAGATCCCCATTTTCCGCTAGTTCCATTGCGATGTAAACACGGTTAGTTGTTTCAATACTCTGTATGAAGCAAACCAGATTGGGGTGCTTCAAGAGCTTTACCACCTGAATCTCCCTCGGTAAAAACTTACTGATGTAATCATCCGGTGCTTTCTTCTTAGAAACTATTTTAATCGCCACCTTGGTCTTGTGTACCTGAGAGTAAGCCGACTTCACGGTCGCGTAGGAGCCGCTGCCTATGGTTGCCGATAATATGAAACCGTTCGTTTCCAAGATACTGGCAGCTCGGTCCTTTGCATTGACGGAACTACTCAACGATTCACTCGCCATCCCAGCTCTAGTCTTTCCGTATTGCTTTCATTGTCCCGGGGAACTAAAACAGCGGCTCAGTAAGAAGTGAAAACCATTTGGACATTTTACCCTGTCGTTTACGCCTTTCCTCTCAGTATGCACAACTGTATAAACTATGTACATAGAAAATATGTCGACAAAAGCAATCCAATTACGTAACAAAGGAGTTTCTCTCGCGCGTAAAAGGTGTAAATTCAAGTTACGTCACACTGTCTCAAATTCATTGTGAAAGAAATATTTCATGCACGCGTGAAAAATGTGTGCGTCTTTCTGAATTTTAATTTAGATACATGTACATGTAATCAATGACTTTGCAACATTACCGACGCTATCGATATTCTTGTGAGTGTGCGCGTCGGCGTATATACAAATTTCGATGAGTGCGCGTCATAGAAATTTCTATGGTGCGCGTACATTGAGATGCACGAAATACATGTTACTGTCAAAGACAACCTAGAGTGTGTGATGTTTTATGAGGCACTGAGACCACCTAACGCGACATATTTTGACAGCATTTGACTACCGTACTGTTACCAGAGATTTGCTAAAGCGCTTTACAAAATATTGGCCGTTACACACGATTACACACGATAACTTTTTATAGCATGTTACATTGAGACTGGAGAACGCATATCGGCGGCCCTGATGTAGCGAATCTGCTCTTTAAGTTGTATCATACATAGATTGTCGAAAAAAGTCAACACTTCCATTCCATTTTAAGAGTAATATTACAAAAGCTGCATTTTCTACTGTCCTCTGGTTTCGTCTCACCTAAGTCCCAGTTTGTACGACTATTGGAGGTTCGAGGAAGTTCTCGACTGAGTATACGTATTAAACATCGTACAATATTTCCTCGGGCATACTGCATGGTTGACTCCAAATACTGGGTTTGGGGGGGGGGGGCGGGTGGGTACATATTTATATTTTATATTGAGCATAATTTTTCCGTTGAGGAGCTCAATATTTCTTTACACCTACGTTATGAAGAGCATGGGTCAATGTTTCATAACAATGCTTGATATTTTAGATTGGAATCCGAAACATGACACACACCTCGCCAATATCTTAGGTTATTATCAATTCTACATAACCACACTCTTAGCAACATTCATCAGTCGGGGCAGGGTACGGGTGGCCTCTCCCATGAAACTGTAGGGCGCCGTGATTTATATACAAGAATTCCAAACATTGATTATTTGTCATGTTACAAAGAACTCTTGAGTGAATTCCCTGAGTATAGGCGGAACACCGAAAATATAACACAGGTGATATCGCAGACATCACTAGAGCCCTCCTCCATAAGTCCCGTACTTACACAGAGGCCTACCCAGTGGCGGAGCGAGAGGTATTGGTCAAGGGGGGCGAGAATGGTCTGTGGGGGCGCTTCCGAAACTATCTAAGCGGAGCGCCACCACGGGTTGGCGCGGAGCGTACCGGAATTTTTGAGCCCCTATAGATCGCCGGAAATGACCCTTTCCGGGCCTTGCTAATTTGCAGATAAACGAAGAATAAATAGATGCCATCGCCAAAAAAAATGTGACAAATGTCAATATGTAGATGAGAGCGCAATAAAAAAGTCAATAATCGCGAATAAGTAAAAAGTGGTAAAAAGCTGAAAAGGGCGCCAGCAGTCCATTTGAGTCCGTCAGGGGGGGGGGGCATCCGCCCCCTGACTGTATGGACGCTCCGCCACTTGGGCCTACCGTTGCACATTCAAGGACTAATGACAGTAAACTCCTCGCTGTTTTGAGCAAACAGGAAGCACGCCCGGAAAAATGCCCTTCTGAAAGTGTGATGACTAAAGTACTTCTACGTCGTGTCCTGCCGTCTTCATGCACTGACATTACTACATGTTATCTTGAATTGAATGGTGAAAATGAGAAATGTCTGACAATATATCTAAAAATCATGTAAGGGCGATCGACAACCAGGATGGATGAAATTATGCGACAAAAGTAATGTGTCATGCATGTATATATTTAACGTGCAATTTGTAGGCCTGCTCTAATTGTGTTCGTTACTTTATTAAGCACTACCCAGCAAACACAAAACGTTATCATAACATTTTTAAACGAGCCTCTAAAATATGTTTTTATAACGTTAAATGTGGTGTTATAAAATCGTCGGCATATGACGTTTTCATGAGATATTAATGTTATATTAATGTTTAACGAAAACATGTTTTGAAATAATAGCCTGAAAACGTTTTCGTGACATATTTATTACACCACAAATAACGTTATCAAAACAAAAAACGAAACGTTTTATTAACGTTTTAAGAACGTTTTTGTGCTTGCTGGGTACGTAAGAATCATTCAGACTTCCAGACTGACGTCATGATGCGACGATTTGAAAGCCATTGGGATTAGTTTTAGAATGAGTTATAAATATTAACTTCAGAAACTTCATTAATCTATGGAAGCAGTGCGGAAGATCATCATCTGGTTCAGTACAATCTCTAACTTGTTTATGTTTTGTTGTATTGCTTCAACATTACAGTTTTCTTTTAGCTGCGTTAGTCACCGTTACATTTCATCGGTACATTATCCCGGTATTTCTATTTTAAAGACAATGAGAGTGAAATAGAAGGTGGCAAACGTAGTTTCACTGAAGCGTTCCAGATTTCTGCGAAATTTCCATCACATAGGGTAGTTAATCATGACGATCGTGTGTCCAGATCCTTCTCGAGTCCGGAATAGTAACGGAAAGTTGCATATCATTCTATCCGTAAGCAATTTTTTCGCAAGCCACAATGAGTTAAGGGGAATATGAACGCATGGTATTTCCTCACGTTTACCAGTAGTACCTGACGCATTTCCGCCTACACGAATCTCATACAATGGAAACTTCCATGAACTGAATGACCTTAACAATATTAGAAGACAATAGTAAACGATCGTGGGTTGGTACTACGAGAGCCAATCAAAATGTAGTGTTGTTGTCACACCTCCGAATCCACCCAATACGTCATGAAACGTCATCCGAGACCGTGTCAACTCATTGCCACGAAGACTTGTTGTTGCATTCCACAGAAAAAAAATAGTTTCTACATCTTCGTTGTAAAGTGTAAAAAGTTATCACGATATTTAGAACATATCACATAAACTAATTTAAAACAAACTTTTCACTTTTCAAATTCGCTTTGAGCATAAACCTTAAAAAATTGCTTTATTTTGACTATTTCACTAAGGAAGGTCACTTTGGCGTTTGGGTCGAATAACTGTACAGTGCATCTGTAATATTAATACGCGTTATTGCCTCATCCCTTGTCACGGCATTTACCGGCGACAGAGCAGCAACGTTTGCCAAATTTCAGTCGACGGCAGTAACGATCGGAAGAAAGACCCATATTCAAAATGACGTTAATAAATAATCAACTATTAAGGTATGTATATATTTGCAAGATTTTTCTGCTTTAGCTCCTTTATATATGAGACGCGCCTTCATTTCAACTGTTCGCGCCGTCTGTCAGTGTAAGTAAATCAGCTGATTGCTGCCCACAGTAGTGCATAGGTTAGGCCCTAGGTGTAGTACATTATGTACCTTTCTGTACTATGCCGCTGGTAGCATTTTCAGTGTATGTTAATAGTTTACTTTTACAACAGACAGCAATACGTTAAATTTGATCTTGCTTGATGCCACAATTTCACATTGATCGGTTAGACGTGTGTTATTGATATATTGTTAGTACTGAAGTCAAACCAGTCATGTGCATTGCAGATACTTTTGCTACTGCTGTTTTGGAAACTAGGTTGGTACAAATAATATACTAACTAGTAGAAGTACTAATAGAAGTAGTAGGCTACTGTACATATGACTTGAAAACTGCCACATCGCCATGGAACTCTGGAGAAAATCTCAAAAGAAACATGGTGAAACATTTTGCTGTAGTGTTATGCTTTGACTTTATTTGGATCAAACTCATCCTTTTCAATGTGTTGTTGATTTGTTTTACATATTAGATTACAGTACTCAGATTGAACCATGATCCCGCAGAAAGTATTTTTTAAGGATTAAATTTTAAGTTAAAAATACTAATGATTGTTGGCTCAAGCATTGCAGTAAGCCAATGCTGCAAAACTAGGAATTAAAATACACTTAATTGTTGACAAGTTTTAAAACAATTAGCAGACAAACTACCTCATCATGGAACAAAGAGAAACAAAAGCTGATTGACTTTTGTGCCTAGATCCAGTGGAAGTGTAACCTCTGACCATTTATTGTGTCATTATTGAAATACATATAATAGCTACTTGAAAGTCCTTTCGAATGTTCTGTGGTTAAGTCCATGCCAAGGTCATGCAGTTACACAGTTAAAATAGTATGCTATGTACACATGTTCAGTCATTTTTTGCTAAAAAAAAAACCCCAACAATATAGGGTTTCTGTTACAGGATTCCTTTTCTAGGCACATGAACATAAATTTATCTTAAACCAGGCATGTACTATAAAATATTTTGTGATTCATATAGATAGAAAGGTTATTCAATGCGATTATATCCGTATGCACTGTTAGCATTTGATTTAATACTGTAAGTCCTGTTTTGTCCAACGTATCATTCTCATTGCAATGTAAAGTGTCAATTATATGCAAGGTATCTGTCTTTTCCTGGTGCTTTTCTGATGTTGATGACAAGTTTGGCCACAATTGTGAATAGAAAGCAAACCGTTCCGTGCCACAGATGTTTGATTTTGTTGTATCTGGCTCTCAGCTGTCCTTGATAAAGTATCAATTCACTACCCTAGTATGTACCACCTACCACAATATCACATGTACCACACAGTAAATCACACCCTCTCCTTCATCAAGAGTTATGACATCATCCAGAGGTGTGTCAGTGGTGTGGCCCTTATCAACCAATCAGATCACTGCAAATGAATTCTTTGAACAGCTGGCAAATATCACTGTGGCAACAGTATTCATCATTGGAAGGTCATCATCTGTTAACACAATTTGCTTTAGTTTACTTAACTAATCAAGCTACAAACTTTCATACAATGGTTTAGCTTTCTTTTCATCAATAGAATAGTTTTGCAAGCTATACTAATTGCAATGTAATAGGCCTGCCCTAAAAATTCAAGCTCTGTATTTACTGGCTACATGCCAGTGGATTTTGTCATTGGCGATTAGAAGAAAAAAATATGTACTGGAATTTTTCTGCTGGTGCAAATCAATGTTGACTTTGCATTAATTCAGGGAAATTAGAATTTAGCCCATGGATTTTTTACGCACCGGAATATTTTTTTTATTATGTGGCCAAAATTGTGAAATTTTTGGTCTGTCAATCACATAGTTATCTGTGTCATATACTTAAGGCAGTTACAGTACTTTGGCAATGTTTAATCTCAAGTGTTTCATTGCTTGGCATAGCTTGATTTATAGTGTTTGTGAATCCTGTGTGGTCTTGTATGTGTCACTATGTTATTATTATTTATTGTAAAAAAAACACATTGATGAACATATTTTGTAGAATCAGATAACATTTTATTTGCTTTTTTATTTTTTTCTTCGTTATCATTGAGTGTGATAATTTGATACATGTATAAGTTAGAACAGTTTCAATCACATATCTTGAACAAAGATAGTTGGAAAGATAAAATATAACAAACTTTTTAGTTGAGGGAAGGCGCTAGTGATTTAGACAGCGGATTGATTGCTTTTTGTGTAGGTTTTTCAAATTCTATCCCTTCTCGAGCTGGATCAAAACGCCCCCAACAACTGGTGACAAAATTGACCGCCAATAGATTTGTTGCATTAAATATGGTTGGTTGTCATGTTATAATCCTCCAGTGGAAAGAACAATTTTGTGGGCAATATGTGGACAAGATTACATTTGGTATTTTTTATTAAACCTGCTTTGTACAGAAGAACTGCCTTAGAAGCTCATTACAAAGGTTAGGCTACTTCATGCTACAGTAGTACAGTTTAAGTGTTGCAAAAAACCATTGCTCAGTAAAGTAGCACCGCATCTGTGCCGTATTATCAATGGGGAAGTAAGTGCCTATGCTGAAGCTGGTACACATGTAATGTTGATTGATTCTATTGCAAACTTCTATAAATTCTGGACAAATAAATTTGGTAATGTCATGCTAACCGTGGCCTATGATGTGGCCTACATGCCAAGAGATATTAATTTATGAATTTAACTATGAAAAGAAATTGTATAGTTTGCCAAGTTTTCAGTTCTCTGTTAGTTACTTCAGGGCAGAAGATAAGGTGGTTTGTATTAATTATTCAATAATTTAAAAATTGATGTTAGAGGTCTGTATACTGGTTGGAAAGCTGATTAATATTGACTTAAGGCGGAGTCGAGCCGTTCTTCCTAAAAACCTTCCAAACAGGAAGTTAAATCTTGAGACAAATTCTCACCACCATTTTACTATATACACCAGAAACACTGACATGTACTGCACAGTGTGTAATACATTGAGATTGCATCAACAGATCTTGGATTTATGACAAAACACTTGAACAATGGGAACAGTGAAAAACTGATTTCAAAATCTGCATTGCTCATTCAGGCAGTGTCTGAGTTAGTCAATATATAGCTTACATAGCAACTACAGTGCTTGGAAACCTCAGCTGAAGTAGAACTTTGGTGATAATAGGGTACAGTGGTAAGAGTTGTATCATGAAATATCAATTACGTGAGGTATGTTTGACATGTGAAACATCATCAGGGTAGGCACTGTAGGAGCAGTATTAACCATTTCATTGTCTGTAGAAAGTATGTTATATTTAAATTGCAAATGTTAACATGTAATGACCATACTGTTTACAAACTGTACACAAAATATACAGTGCCAGGATGACTAATGTCATCCGACTTAATTATTATATTATTATAACATTATAATTTAATTATATTGAAAGAAGGAATTGTTGAGTATTAATACTTTAAATACTCAAATGTAGACAGAGTGCACTTGATCAATTGTTAAATGATGTTTGAAATGTACTGTCGTGAGCTGAGTTGCCGCGTTCATTTGCATCCAATGTGGATGGATGGATGAATGCCCCCTAGATGTAATAATAATATTATATTATAGTATAGTATATTATAGTAATATTGATACTGTGGTCTGTAACATTATTACCTGTTTTAAGTTTATTTCAGTTGCATTGGATGAAAGTAAACATACTAAGACTTGTCTTATCATGATGGTAGGTCATGACCTAGCCATGCCCCCCCCCCCTCCCCAACGCCCATACCCTTGATGCTTCTGCAAGGCACTTTTCTCTTCAAATTTCACAACCCTTTTACCTCTTTAATATTCAGTAGTACACAGTTAACAAACAAAGTGTGTCAATCTTGAATTGCCAACTAATTTTGCCACATGTGTGTTTGTTGTTTTCTTAACAGGCACAGCCATCGTGCCTTCAAATCCTTGAAGCAGACGGCATTCCGAATTCATACTCATGGACAGCTGTACTCACATGCAGCTGCTACATTGAAGATACCCAACGTGGATACACTACAGCCGAATGTGCGGAAATATGTTCAGGAAAAGATGTCGCTGTGCCAACCGGATAACATTCATATATGTGATGGTTCAGAGGCAGAGAATGATATGTTGTTGTCATTACTGGAGAAGGAGGGAATGATTAAGAAATTAAAGAAACATGATAATTGGTAAGTAGTTCTGTCTGGCTGTCAGGGTTGTAAGGCGTGGTATGAAGTTTCTTTTCATAATTGATGCATTCCATGATGGAAGGGCATAATCTGAGAGAGATCTTTACCCTGTTTTGCAGGAAAATTCGTAAGCACATACTGTATCAAATAAGTGGACCTACAGTCGCCTTGGTTTATATTGGTAGGAAATGATTGATTTTCCAGGGTAGATCAACCGTCCCAGTTTGGTCTGTTTAGCACTATTCAGTTTTTTATCTATCTGTAAACCATTGCTCAATTTGGTGACCTTATTTATGGTACAGTTTGCTACTACATGATTATGTGTTATTGACAACAACTATTACAGTACGGCCCATTGCCATTGAAGTCAGAAGACTCTTTAATTGACAACACTCCTGGTGCACATGAATTGATCATGAGACTAGTCAGCTGTGTCATACATACATTGGTTAGATTTCAGCCAATTATGCTGAACAGATTTTAACGTATCTGAATGTTAAAAATGGCAACACAATACTGGAATGTTAGTTCCATTTACATTGGCTTATATTGGCATAAAGTGGATTTAGCAATTTAAACTTATCTGCTGTTCATCCTACTGTAGACTTAAAATGTACCATAGTAAAGAGAGAGGTATGTCTGCAATTGTGTTCATACAGGTGTGTGTCTGAAATAAGATAAGATGGCAGAGGAGATTAGACTGAAGCAGTTGTTCATACAGGTGTGTGTCTGAAATAAGATCAGATGGCAGAGGAGATTAGACTGAAGCAGTTGTTCATTGTGATTGTTAGTCACTATCATCAGGGGACTTTTGTACTTGAATTATTATTTAATTGGGATACACAGTTATAATCACTGTATACTTTATCAGGTCAGATCTAAATTGTTTCTGAAACAATGGGAGTAAAGAATGGTACCATTGCCATACTTGTGTGCAATTGCCACCAACTTAGTTTGGATAAGCTGATAAGGAGATATTGAAGGGGGGGGGGGGAAAGTCCACAGTTTGAACAGATTGAGCATATAAGAAAACATGCTGGATAAAAGAACTGGACAAAATTTTAACACATGCTACTTAAAATGTTGGCAGGATTGCAGGATTGCATGAGAGTTTACACTGGCAATCGCATGCAAACACATTGAGAGAGGCTTGCATGAAGACAGACAGAAAGAGGCTTGCATACAGAGTACAGACAGAACAGGTGACTTGCATACAGCTAGAATAGGTGACAAGTATGAATAGAATGAATGACCAGTCTGTAGACAGAAGGAAAGACAACCATGGAATTAGCGACTAGCACGCAGACACAATGAGTGTATTACATGCAGACACAATGAATGACTTGCATGAAGACACTATGAGTGACCTGTATGCTCATGCAATGGACTGCATGCAGATACAATGAATGACTTGCATGGAATTAGTGACTGGCATCCAGACACAATGAGTGTATTACATGCAGACACAATGAGTGTATTACATGCAGACACAATGAGTGTGTTACATGCAGACACAATGAGGGTATTACATGCAGACACAATGAATGACTTGCATGAAGACACTATGAGTGACCTGTATGCTCATGCAATGGACTGCATGCAGATGCAATGAATGACTTGCATGGAATTAGTGACTGGCATCCAGACACAATGAGTGTATTACATGCAGACACAATGAGTGTATTACATGCAGACACAATGAGTGCTATGCATATAAATTAGCTGACTGTTTCAAGTCAAGGTAGCAATGTTCATTGAACACAAACCAAATTTTAGAAAGAAGCCGTTTTAAAATGGGACGTTTTGAGCAATGAATGGCCCTCATTAGGTTTCAAACTTCCAAAGATGTATGGATTTACTTAAAAATTTGGAAATAAGTTGCCATAGTAGTAGAAAACATTTCAGACTTTTTTTTTATAATTTCAAATGCTGCATAGTCAGTCTTTTCATTTGAATGTGTTTGTGTCATTCTGTATTTGTAAGAATCGTTTTCCTAGGAAGAACTTTAAGGATATTTCTGCTTGTTCAAGTTATGCTTTACAATTTACATATTAAATCATAATTTCATATTATAAATTGGTTTGAAAACAGACCTATTCATTTCAGTTCAACATGCCATAGTGGTTTCATCACTTTGGTTGCCTAGGCAACATTCAGGAAAAGTTCATCATTTCCAATTGCGCTGCAGCGGTACCCATTGCATGGCTTCTAAAAAAAGAGGTTGTCATCAACTCTTGCCTAAAATAACTTTCCACTGATACAGCTTTTTGTGTTTTAATTATTCCCCGACGCAATTCTAGTCCGACTTCTGCTGTCGAAGATGATTCAACGACCGTGGCCGGCGGGCCTGTAACCCAGTCAACTTTCCTCATTTGTTCACAGTTGGTTGGCAGTTACAGACCCAAGAGATGTGGCTAGGGTGGAGAAGAAAACCATCATTTCAACACAGTTTAAGAGGGACACCATACCCATCATGAAGGAAGGGGTGGAATGTCTTACAGGGCAGTGGATGTCACCTGATCAGCTGCAAGGTGCTTTCCAAGAGAGGTTTCCTGGGTGCATGAAAGGTTGGTATATATCTGTATACATGTGATTTCACTATTGCCTAGTTCCTCTTTCATTGTGGTTGGTAAGACTGTTCTGTTGCTAGCTGGAAGAAGTGAGGCCACCAAGTTATCTTTTTGTGGAATAGGTCCAGGGTTGGCTCTTGGTTTATATCCTGTGCAGGTGGAGAAATAAGTCTAGGATAATTATGTTTTGGATCTATTATTGTGTAACGATTCAATGATAATAATAAATAAAGTCACAGGATGTTCACTGAGCAAGTTGCTAACCTGTCTCCACCCTGCTATCACACTTTGCCATCTACAAGGCCAATTTAATGATAACTATTTGGTACTGTGCCCCCATTGACCCACTTGAAGTTCCATGCTCACTGCCTCTTCCAAATGTTTCATTCTCAAACTCTTCAACCTGTCACTGGTGACAGATATCCATCAACAAATAATGTCACTGTTTGTCCGCTTTCAGACACAAAGTTGGAATGGTGTCATTTAGGCCCTGTGATTGTATAGCATAGATCATTATTTTTTTTTTTTTTTTTTTAGTTTTTGAACTCAAATTTATTTATTTTTCAAATTTTTTTTTTTTCAAATTTTTTTTCTTTCAAATTTTTTTTTTCCTTCAAATATTGCCAAAAGTTGTAGTGGGATGTGCTAAATACCTTGACCTGCTGTAGGATGCTACTTGTTGCGTGCTAACCAGAGTAGTACAATAGAGTAGTCAAAAGTGACATCCTACAGGTATTGTGTGGGAGTTCACGATTACTTTGACCTTGTTCACATTCGAGAATGCAAGGGATATCAGGGTTTCGTTTCCCCATGGGGAGATAACAAAACTTAACCTGGGCGTGCTCACATTGGAGAATGTGTGCCAGATCAATGATGATTGTGAATAACTTATCGTGTGATGACTATCAGCTTCAGGTGAAACAAATAATATTAGGCTACATCATACATACAGTATATCGTTGCGATATATGTTGTAATTATTCGCTATATGTTCGGTTATTGTTCGGTTTATGGATTACTTACACATATGGTATAGGTTATACTGGTTACTTATGTTACATGTTATATTGGTTACTTAGGTTTTCAGTTTTATGGATTACTTAAGTTATAAAGTAAACAAAAAGACAAACTGCAGAGTCTAAATGAAAGAACTTCCTACTGTACTTAAATTACAGTATATAAGTAATATATTAAAACTTTGATGATTTTCCTAAATGACAGATTATTACCCGGTATTGCACTTTCCAATCAATCCTTAAGTGAACTAATTGGCATACCAGTGAATATATGCAAACCAATGATAAACATCTACAGAGGTTAATGAAATATATATTGTTGTGTCATTGTGTATACAGTAGGAAGTAAACTTGGCTACTGGAATACTACTGTACCATTGTCTCACTGTTAGCTGTTTGTGTGCAGCCTTGTATTACATGCAGTACAGGTACAGTAGGCAGCAGTTCCTTGATTGAAGCTACTGCAGTTGTATTTAGGTATACTACATAGTGATAAATTTGGTACCATTCCCAAAGCTGGTGTTCTATTCACGAAACCTACACATCTCTCCTAAAGTGTACATTACATGTATGTGTATATCAAATGGTCATTTTCTTGTTGTTGAGACAACCAAATTTACTGTTTGGACAACCAAAAAGTAAGGTCTGGTTGTCTGAGGGACAACCAGACCTAAATAAGGCTTACTGCTGAAATGGTAATGAAAACAATCACAAATATGTTCTCTATTGATTGATGTTTGCCATTGGATTCCATGTGATGTTCTGTGTGTGTGACATATATGTGTGAAAAAACATAACATTTCATAACATCTTCTCATAATGATACCTTCCACTATTAACACCACATTATTATGACATTTCTCTCTGTTAGTCCATAATATAGAACATCAAGTTCATACAAGCAGCAAACAGTACAATATTTCCTGTTACATACATTACCAGTTGTTCTGTTTGTGTTCCTGAAATGTCCTTTTCTAATCAAGAGGGAGGTACAAGGCTTTTATAGGTCAATTTTCCTTTCATTGTGTCAAGTAAACTCATACTCGCAATTGTTCATGGTGTGATAACAGTTAACCATTTGTTATGGAGACCTGGCAAAGACAGAATTGAAACTTGTTACCAAGTTGATCCAATCCACGATGTTTATACAATGATTCATCCATCAAAATAAATACTGTGCCCTCTTGGCAACCATGTTATTCATTTACACTCAACAGCTATAGTGAAAGTACAGTAGGATATTACGTTTTCACACTGCATTTTGCTATATAAATTTACAATGTTACTGGAATTAATTAACCTGAACAAGTCTTCATGGATTTGAAATCAAGGAAAACTATTAATGTTTGAGTGATTCCATAAAGTTTTAGCCTGAATTTAATTATTGGCACTTGTGACAAGAACTTCTGCTGTAATACTTGACAACATGGAGTGAGTTCTCATGTTGATCATTTTTAGTGATGTGAAGTAATAGTGTACCACATCCATGTGCTATCCTCTTTCTTTTTTTCCTTTCCCTCTGCTCATCCTACCCTTGCCAAACCTTTCACTCCCATTCCCTCACCCTCCCATTCCCCTGCCATCCCATTCCCCCACCCTCCAATTCCCCTAACCTCTGCTCCCATTCAACTTTATAAATTTCAATGTGTAGCTGTTGCACTGTGTCTTACAGACATGTATGCATTGTGGCCATACATTTCTTGAAATACAGTATTCTCAAAAGATTTCAAGGTTGTATGAAAGTTACTGTGTTGTCTCTGGTTGAGTAGCTGGGCAAAATGCAGGTCTCCTCATTGGAATAGCTACTATTTGATGGCAGATAATCAAGTCACTGAACCGAGATATGCTGTACTCTATATACATCCTTGAAACTATATGTACACAGACATAGAGAGGGTTGTAGTACAATTCAAGACAATAAAGGTTACTAGTCACTAAGGCTGGCAGGATGTGGATCCCCCTGCCTTTTATTTTCATTAGTAAAAGCATACAGTACAAATCCAGCTTTAAATTAGAATTAAGTATGATCAAATATAGTGTACACTGCAATTATGTACCATCACCATATCAGCACTGTTTTGTGTAATATTCAACTTTACATTCATGATGAAACATTTGTTGAAGACGATATTTGCTATCACTATGAGAGCTGTTTACCTATACTTTCCTATTGAGTAAACACTACCACGTACACGACAGCTTACTGATGAATCAATATCTAGGAACATGTTAACCACAGAAAAGAGTTGTACTTGATTACTTGATTACAACTAAGTATCAAACACAGCCCTCTGGCTTTTCTATTTTGTTTTTCATTTCACCTTTGCTCCCCTCCCCCTCCTGCCCGATTCGAGAGTAGTTTATAACCACTGCATTTGGCTCTGACAAATTTGTATCAGGTTTCAGCCGACACTTCTATTAATCATCACAGGCAAGTCAGAGTCCTGATGTTTTGTTTGTTAACATCATATCTGTGGCTATTATCGGATAAGAATGTATCATCATACATTAAACATAAACATATCTGTTACATTACCAGGGTCCAATGTGATATCAACAAGTAGGTGTTACATTAATTAGTCTGTTATCTTGGTAAGTGTATTAGGTGAAGTGAACTTTGAAAAGCCAGTTTCTGTGTCAAGTACCACTTCTACCTATTCTAAAATGAATATTCAGTCTGTTTTGACCATTTTGTGTGGACCAAATTTGTGTGGAACTCATTTTGAGTTAATTTTTGAAAATAGTGACTACTATCAACCCTTCACCCCTCACTATCCAAGCATCCTTCCATCAACCAACCAACCTGTGGATTTTACAGTTTCTATATTCATTAGAGTAATATTACTCTAATTTTGTTATGGATTCCAAATTTGTTCAACACAAAATTCCCTGATAATGCCATTTTAGCTGCATCTGATGCATGATTGTTTGTTTCAGCCAAGCAATACCTTTATAAAACTAATTCATGCTGAATATCGTGCAGTAAAAAGCAAATATGAGGGTTTGGCTTTGAAACTAATCTAGTTCAGTTGTAAAGGCCCTTTTATTAAATGATATTTTTAGAAAAGTTGTCATGGAAACATACAATATCAAATATTGCTACTTGATATATTTATGGTATATTGCATTTTGCATGTACAATAGGGAAATATAATCAATAATTGACTGGAAGACCGTTATAATATAAGTCAACTGATATTTCCCTTCATTCTCTTGTATCGTACAATTAATTGGTATGATTTCATTTTGGTCAAGAATTAAGAAGTCTCCACAAAATGCAATCCCTTTTTTTATTTTTTATTTTTTTTTCCACTGTACACAGGTAGGACAATGTATGTGATACCTTTCAGCATGGGACCTGTGGGTTCACCTCTCTCCAAGATTGGTATCCAGCTAACAGATTCTCCCTATGTTGTGGTCAGCATGAGGATCATGACAAGAATGGGGGCTCACGTCCTAGAAAGGCTAGGAGATGATACCTTCGTCAAATGTCTCCATTCTGTCGGGCAGCCCTTACCAATGAAGAGTAAGTTTAATTTTAAAGACAAGTATATATTTAAGTTACTTCACTTTTCTTGTATGCCTGTCTGTAGTCTGTAGTACATACTGATGCCATTGTCATGCAACTGAATAGCATGAGAATCATGGTTCATTTCATTCCACCAAATTAAAAAAATATAAAAAATATTAATTGCTCGCTAAACTTTTCAAAGAGCAAAGTTATCCAAAGGTTATTGTCACAGTGTTTAACATTAATTCATTTATATAGCTGTACACCTTGGAGGACCAGTTGGAACCAGAAATACAAGTTTTGTAAAGTCAAATGTGTATGTGGTGCTTTAGGTCAGTGGTGGTGAAATTATAGTAAAGGAGGACTAATTGTTCATTATAATCAGCTTTAAAAAAGGAAATTTGATAATGTAACAGTGTTTGGGTTTCTGTCTCTGTTACTGGTACTTTGTATTCATTTACTCTGAATCCATCCCACTGTCAGAATATAGTCTGTTAAATATTAGAAGATTCTGTAATTACTGTGCACAAACATTCTAATTATGTAACACCAGCATATAAGCAACATTTTATGGGAGCTGAAGGAAAGAAGTGGGGTGTCAGGGTAATAAAGTATAGAAAGCAAGATAATGAAAATAAGTACTGGTACTGTCTGGAATATGAAAGTTCTTTAAATTTGTCAAGATATATAATAATAATGGTGATGTATATCGCCTTCATCTACTTATTTCAGTTAAGCATGTTCACATAAAATATCATATACGTTTCTATACATAAAATGTGATATTTGACTGGATTTCAAGTATTAGAGCTCTGTAGTTGCTGAATATTCCATCAGATGTCTGAGGGACATTCTGGTGGTGGAAGTCTATTGTTTTAATTTTCTGCACCTCTGTAGTTGCTGAATATTCCATCAGATGTCTGAGGGGCATTCTGGTGGTGGAAGTCTATTGTTTTAATTTTATGCACCTCTATGAATTTTTCAAATGTGGTGATATTTTGTAAATTGCATCTGGCAACAGCAGAATGAATGATGTCATCACAGCTATAAAGCTGATAATGATTTGTTTTCTTTATAATATTGAAGTCATGTATTCTAGAGGAAAATAACATTTCTATGTAGTTGCATCTTGATGAAAATTAATGAACCGCAAACTGGTACAAAACCACTTTATTATTTTGTGTAACTGTATATTGTAATATACATACATACTGTGTATATGAACTGTAATCTATTATAGTACTACTGCCATGATACAATGTTTAATGGAAAAGAAATTTTGAAGATAGTCTCCAACAATTGTCTCTGTTCCTTGCAGCTGATCTTGTCAACAACTGGCCTTGTAATCCTGAGAAGACCATCATCACTCACATACCTGATAAGAGAGAGATTTGCTCATTTGGAAGTGGTTATGGAGGCAACTCTCTGCTCGGAAAGAAGTGCTTTGCTCTGAGAATAGCATCCAGAATAGCTAAAGATGAAGGCTGGTTGGCTGAACATATGTTGGTCAGTTAAATTTAAAGGCTTTCTGTATTAATACTTTACACATTTGTCCTTCACACATTCTGGGTGTTCTGTTAATAATAGTACAGTGTCTTCTTAGTGTTTTCTTAGAGAGGACTATTAACAGTACAGTGTTTTGTCAATGTTTTCTTAGAGGTGTTTGTTTTCTGTTTGAATCTACTTTGCTGGGATAGATTGAGATATCTTTCACTGTAAACACTTTTGATAAAATCTCTTATTCTCTGTTCTGAGCCGGCCAATATTTTAATTTCCATTCTATTTGGGAGTAAGTAAGGCGACTAGATGTCCCCAATATTCTCTGACATTCCCCTCATCACTCCCAAATTCGTAAAAAGGCCCAGAATAATGAAAAAATAAAATGCCTGTGGCTAGATTGAGATCTCAAAATCCCACCCGCTCCTAATAACGTATAGTGTAGATACTACCCCTTGATGTCAACATTGGGTTTAGAATCGATATCATGTCCCAGAAATTTCTAACCAAAGAAATAACATCCCCTTATTTTGTACTCTTATTGTAGCATCGTTAGTACCTGCAATTGGTCAGCAGGGAGGTGAAATTGTCCATCAATGTCCAATCTCTGGCTGGCAACTAACTAACATTTGTGTGGTGACAAGGATCTTTATTCAAAGTTAAGTAAGAAGGAAGTTTTGGGAATGTATTGAAAGTATTCTCTCTTTGTTTAACAGATTCTTGGACTGACCAACCCACAAGGAGAGAAGAAATATGTGGCAGCTGCTTTCCCTAGTGCGTGCGGTAAGACCAATCTGGCTATGATAAACCCCACTATACCAGGGTGGAAGGCAGAATGCATTGGTGATGACATCGCGTGGATGAAGTTTGACAGTGCAGGCCGATTACGTGCCATCAACCCAGAGTACGGATTTTTTGGTGTGGCACCTGGCACGTCCACAAAAACCAATCCTAATGCCATGGCAACCATCCAGAAGAACACAGTCTTTACAAACGTTGCCGAAACCAGCGATGGTAGCTTTTACTGGGAAGGGCTTGAAGATGAGCTTCCTGAGGTATGATTCTGGTTTGGATTTCTCTAGATAATACTAAACTGTTTGCTTCATTTTTTATATATTTAGAAATCTTACATAATCAGTGTAAATCCCACCAGAACCAGTCAATACTTGCTGGTAGAGTAAGAAGTATTTCTCTCTGAAAATGGTGCAATCCGTAAGAAGCAGTATCAGTTGATGATCATGACGATGGTGACAAATTATGCAAAGTTACAGCCAGAAGTCATTGTTAGATTGTTGTAAGCCAAGACTACATGTTTAAATTCTTTGACATACAATATGTACCATTTTTATGTATATACATACATATATACAATGGTATATATGTATATACATGCATATATACCTATGTATTTCTATACATAGGTATATATACATACATATGTATTTATATACATATGTATATATACATATGCATATATTCATACATGTATATGGGAGCATAGTGATAAGTCACTGTGACTTGTCTCAATTAATGATTTAGATTTGCTGTCTTATGCTCTGAGGAAGGGGTATAACTTTTTTTCCATCTCCATTCACTGTGTTAAATTACAATTTCTTTCATTCTGTCCTTTTGTTTTGCAGGGAGTTAATATCAGGTCGTACCAGGGCATTGAAAACTGGAACAAGAGCAGTGAATTTAATGGCAAGAAGGCCCTCTCTGCTCATGCAAACTCTCGATTCTGTACCCCAGCAGGTCAGTGTCCCACGATGGACCCTGCATGGGAGGACCCAGAGGGGGTACCCATAGACGCCATCATCTTTGGAGGCAGGAGGCCAGAGGGAGTTCCTTTAGTCTATGAGGCTTTCGATTGGCAACATGGTGTTTTTGTGGGAGCCTCCATGAAATCCGAGGCCACAGCTGCAGCAGAACATACAAGTAAGGATCTCTCAGCTTTATCATGCTTATTTGATGGGTTATATCAAGTCTTAACTATAGTTAGCAAGTATATTATGAATCTCTCACCCACCAGTCATATGGAAAGTATTGTAATTTTATCTTCATAATTTGATATATTTCTAGGTCATGTTAATCCACTACAGTGTGAAAATTGATTCATTATGGAATCACCGGGAAGATATTCCAGAACCTTCATAGCTAAAGTTTTCCAGGCTCGTTTGTTCCCATTGAGCTGAAAATAGACAACTTAACAAATACCTGAAAACGTCATCGCTCCAAGAATAATGAAAAATAGGTAGCAGGATTGTGAATAATAATAACTAATAACTTGTAATTTTTGTGGGACACAGAATTTGTTCATTATATTAAGGGTTAATAACTCACAAACAATTTAGGAATAAACTAAGTGATTGTAAATCCACATCGTTGGCATCCTCAAGTGATGAGGGAGCCGGTACTGATATCATCGTTCTAAAAAAAAGGAACCAAAAGTTGTGCTCTCTTGACGAAATAGTGTCAAGCAGTTCAATTTTGTGCCACTTCACCAGTTATAATATTTGCAGTTAACTGTTTCTTTTGGGATGTCTCTCAGTTGGGGTTTTTAACAGATCTATGGGAAATTTCTAAAAGTGTCAGTTAAGTTTTCCCCCCTCTTCTCATCCTCCTCCTTTCCCCTTAATAAACCCTTATAAACAGCCCCCTCTCAATCTGATATCATCGGGCATCATTTCTTTTCTGTTTTTCTCCATTGAAGTATCAGATTAGGCCTTAGTACAGCTTAGGATACTCTTATGTGTAAATGACATATAAACTGTGTTTCTGTATCTAGGGTTGACAGTATGAACACACCTATGACAAATTGGTTAGGTCTCGTCAAAGAGATAAGGAGAACAATGTGATTATTACCATGGTAACTATCAGGTTGCTATTGAGTGCAACTGATGAGGGCAGTGGGCGTGGATCAGTTTTGTTTGTCCGAAGTAAATAAGTCTGTTTGTACCAGTTATGTCTGAGTCTGTCTGAGTAGGCTCCTGCTGTCGTAGATGATCTCTGTAGCTGATTTATAAACCAGAGATGACCAAGCATTAGAAGGCTCAGCTTGGGCACATGTTACAAGTAGTTATACGGCAAATGGAATTGGTCGTGTGATTACAGAGAGTATTATCATGTAAAACAAATCTAGTTTGTAGCACTAGTGCATAGTAGTAAAATAAAGCCGCCCCCAATTACATCTCTAGTTAATGTGCGGGTATAGAGAGTTGGGATGGATTCAGTTTTCTGCAAATATCCACAATTGGATGAGGTTTTTTGTATGAATAGATCTGTGAATAAATGTGTTATCGATGAACCGGGATACAGGTTTAAGTTTGTCGTCTCTTTGTTTCTTTCCCTCAGAAAAAGTTGTTATGAATGATCCCTTTGCAATGCGACCCTTCTTCGGATACAACATCGGTCGATACTTGCAGCATTGGCTGAACTTTCAACAGAACAAGGACTACGTCCTGCCCAAAATCTTCCACGTCAACTGGTTCAGGAAGAGCTCAGAGGGTAAATTCCTGTGGCCAGGATTCGGGGAGAACACCCGTGTGTTAGAATGGATCTTTAGAAGGTGCAACAACGAGGACATTGCTCAGAAGAGCCCAGTAGGCTTAATTCCAAAGGATAACAGCATTAATCTAGATGGTTTGAATGAGAAGATCGACATGGAAGCCCTCTTTCAATTGCCCAAAGAGTTCTGGGAGAAGGAGGTCTCAGAGGTTGAGGCATATTTTGAGGAGCAAATAAACGACGATTTACCCGCAGGGATCAGGAAAGAGCTGGGAGATTTGAAGAATAGGATTAGTGAATTATAAGGATAAGGATTTAGAGAAAAACTCACATTTGAGATGTTTATTCATGATGCTATACAATTACAGTGACCCTGGACACTTGTAGATGTTTGCAGCAAAGTGTGATGAAGTTCCCTAATAGATGATTCTCACCATTGAAAAATATGAACACTCTTGAGGGGGTACTGCTTGTATTTAATAGTGTGTGTATTTCTTCAATAGTAGATGGTTCTAAGACTCCCTGGTCCTGTTAGATCACTGACAGTGAGAGGGTGTGGGGAGGAGCAGGCAGGGTGAACAAAGAAACTGACTTTATGTTGGGATTCCTATTGGAAGTATTTCTTTTAGTGACTGTGTGACTTGTTTACCGTACACATTGGACGTGTCCTTAACGGTTGGGATGGCATCCCCAATTTTGGATATCGGTAAAACTTGGTATGAATATATTCAGGGTTTGTTTGGCATAGGAAAAATAATTGATGTTGGGAAGTGCTTTCCCATTGGGATGAAAATTCTATAATGAGATTATTTTCTTTGTTTAAGAGAAAGCTCTTGTTCCTCCTCTTTTTGTTCGATGTGTTCTTTTTGAGTACTGTTGAATAGCTGGGAAGCACATTTGAGCAGTTATTTTACTTCAAAAGACCATAAACTTTACCAACAAGCTTGCTTTGTAGGCATAAATATAACTGGACAATGTGAGTGTATAGAGCCATCAATTAGAGGTACTTGAACAGAAATTTGTTTATTTTGGAAGGTAAAGCAATTGATTTGATTAAGCTTTCGCTTTCACCAAGTTTTTTTTCCTTTCTCGAAATGTAACCGAGCAATGGTTACAAATGTAACTCTAAATAATGTTGGAGCAATCATCAGACATTTTCTATTTGTTCTCATAACATCACTGAAAATTATTCATATTGTAAAAATAAGTCATTAATTTATGTAGTTTGGTGCTTACACTCCATTGATTAAACGTGATGCCATTTTGTTTGTATCATTTCAGAAACTGTGCCTTTCTAAAAAATGGTAAAATTGTCAGCACCTTTCATCCAAGTCTTTTTTTCTTAATCCCCTTTAAGAGCTTACTGGGGTTCTTTTTTGTCTTCTTTTACCTGACGGTAATCTCTCTTGTTAGCTTGATTCTTAAAGATGAGACGGTGATATGTTAGTGTCAGATTAGTTAGGGGCAGTGTGTAGTGACATTGTGAGATCGTGGAATTTTCTTGCTACCTTATTCTTTTAAGTTTTTCAGGATTGATTTTTTTGTGTCAACTTAATCATATATGAACCTAAACTGGCTTAATTCATTGCATTTCAGAGATGTTTTGTCTTCTCACTGGTGAGAATTCTGGTAGTTAAGACAAGTTATAATCACATTCCTACAGTCAGGTCAGTTTTGTGGGTAGCTTGTAATTGTCACTTCACAGGAGGTAGCTGAAGGCCTTCCTTTCATGATGATAATTGCAGAGATACTATTACAGGGTTTTTCTCTGTTCAATTATGTATATGGTAATTATGTACTTTATTGAACCATCCTTATGACGTTGGTTATGTTTTCATAGTAAAACCCTAAATATTGTTGACTAGAAATAAAAAAAGTGTGAGTTAACCTATTCTTTTAATCACTGGAGTGGGAATGATGGGGGATGCCTCTACTGAAACCCATTACAAATGAGATTGCAACATCAGAACTAAAGAAGGGAGTATGTACCACAAACATGTTGGTGGGTGCAAAGAGGTTTAAACTGAACGTTATTAACAACTTGTGTGTATTTCAGTGGGCCTTAAAACTAAACATTTCTGTTGCACTTTGTTGTTCCAAGTCTACCCTCTCTAATTGTAGTTACACCACTGTTAAGACATGTTACAAAACTTCATATTTCTCTGTAAAAATTCAATGGCTTGCAACAATTCTGAAATATAGCAAAAGTTTAGTGTTAATGAGTAGTATTCAAATTCCAATTTGAAAAGCTGTCTGTCTGTTAAGTGTCAAATGTTACCATGGTGATAAAGTGTGTGACTGGATTTCATGTGTGCCACCAATTAACAAGCATATGTGCAAATGATTGCCTGAAGCCAAATAAAAAACATGAAGTTTTCAATATAAAAAAAAATGTCAAAGTAACATTTTTTGGAAACTATCTTCTAATTTTTTTTATGCTGATCTTGGTTTTGGTTCTTCTATACATTTTAAGGATAAAGAATGAAATTAAATAAGATTAATTGGTTTCAAAATATATTTCATTTCTCATTTAAAGTTCTGCTAAAACTTGACATATTTACATACAGTATGTCTTTGTTCATATGTATTGCAGTACTAGAATGCTTCTCATTGAGCAACAAATTACAATTAATTGTTCAACTCTTTAGACCATTTTCCCCCTCCTTGCTAAATTACTGGATATTTGCAGCAAACTATTATCCATCCCATTATTATTATGATCTAAATCTCAAAGATTGTTTCAAACTGCTGCAGTAGAATACATTTCATGAACCGCAAAATGTTTTCAAAGATCCGCAAATATTTTTAGATATCGTACAAGCGTATTAAATTTTCTGTTGTAACAATGTAAGTCAGTCACCTTTGGTTTATTTTGATATATTATTATTATTATTTATGATTTAGTTTGTATGGATGAGCATTTGTTAATTTGTTACCTCTTGCATACCCTCTATGAGTGGTGTCATAAATACTTTTAACTGTTTAAAGGCAATTTGAACCATGGCTGTTGAGTGCGTTAGACATTTTGTTTCACAATCTATGGCTGGAAAAATATATTATTTACTTCCTTAGTTTCACATTACAATGTTGTTCTCTTATTTTTATTCATTTTTAATATAGCCTGTCAAATTGGGAAATTCAAAACATAGTTACCCAAATTACACCCTCTTTATTCCTTCCTACTAATTTTTTTTGTTTTTGGTAATATTGAAGGGTGTAATTGAAGAAAGAAAATTTTGATGCAGATTTATGAAACTCAAAATTGCTTTTTATCATGGAGGTCAGTCATTAGATTATTGTTGTGAAACCCCTCCAGGAGGATTGTGTATAGTTTGCTTCTGGTACACAATTCTTCCAACAGTACATGTCCTGTAATATTACACTGTCCAAACACATATGTGAGCCATGGCGCAGAGCTAATCAAACCAAAATGAAACCAATCAAAGCCTGATCAATCAATCAAAGCCTGATCAATCAATCAAAGCCTGATCAATCAATCAAAGCCTGATCAATCAATCAAAGCCTGATCAATCAATCAAAGCCTGATCAATCAATCAAAGCCTGATCAATCAATCAAAGCCTGATCAGTCAATCAAAGCCTGATCAGTCAATCAAAGCCTGATCAGTCAATCAAAGCCTGCTCAATCAATCAAAGCCTGCTCAATCAATCAAAGCCTGATCAGTCAATCAAAGCCTGATCAGTCAATCAAAGCCTGATCAGTCAATCAAAGCCTGATCAGTCAATCAAAGCCTGATCAATCAATCAAAGCCTGATCAATCAATCAAAGCCTGATCAATCAATCAAAGCCTGATCAATCAATCAAAGCCTGATCAATCAATCAAAGCCTGATCAATCAATCAAAGCCTGATCAATCAATCAAAGCCTGATCAATCAATCAAAGCCTGATCAGTCAATCAAAGCCTGATCAGTCAATCAAAGCCTGATCAGTCAATCAAAGCCTGATCAATCAATCAAAGCCTGATCAGTCAATCAAAGCCTACCCTATAAATCCCTGGTGCCCCTAATTATCTCTGCTAATGCAACTGTAGCCCCCCCCCCCATCTCTTCAGGCCTTTTTTGATGTCTTAATTTTTCCTTACATATAATATGAAGAGATATTTTTACCCCTTAAATTCCTGGTCCCCCTAATTATCTTTGCTAATGCAACTGTAGACCCCCCCCCCACCTCTTCAGGCCTTTTTTGATGTCTTAATTTTTCCTTACATATAATATGAAGAGATAGTTTTACCCCTTAAATTCCTGGTCCCCCTAATTATCTCTGCTAATGCAACTGTAGCCCCCCTCCTACATCTCTTCAGGCCTAGTAGGGTGTCCATTATCTACACCCTTCCTATCTTGACTCTCTGAGTTACCTGAACTACTTATAACCAAGGTTTCGGTCTCAGCTCACTACATTCTTTAGATGTCAAATTTCCACCTATGGATCCAAACTTATAAATCAAGAGCTAATTGTAGGATTAAGTTAGGTCACATATACTGAAAACAACTTTAGTTTTACATTTCACATCTTACGGTTTCATACGTTAAGAACATGCAGTTGATTTACCATTAAGTGTGAAGAAGTAATATAGGTGTTTATTTAAAGCGGAAATGAGAGTAAAAATGATTCTCATTTGCAAACCTTTTGCGAGACCTAGTTATTACAAATACTGCATGAAGTTGGTTACCATAGTAACAAAATTGTACCCACTTTCCCTTCACTCAAGGTTACTACGTAGGTTTGTGATATAAGAAAAAGTGCAATAAAAAAAGTGATATAAATAAGGGTGCATAAATTAGATAGTGAGTAGGAAATATCAAACAATTGTTTAAAAGTGTAACAAGCATATTTTCAGATAAGGCTGTATTGGCCAATAAAATTTGAATTAATAAATTATGGCTTATTTGAAGACTATAACTTTCTGTTGGAAAGAAAGTCAAAATAACACATCCTTTGTGTTACCTTCCTAGTATTTCTAATGACTTTAAGCTGAATTTCACCTCCATAAGTCTGGATTGCAGGTGGGGAGACTTTCATAGAGTTTGGGAAGGGGAGAAGGGGAGTGGGTGGAAGGGGGTGTGAGAACAAACGTAAATGTTATTTGAAAGAGACAGAAATCTCAGAATTTCACAGCCAAATTTGCCAAATTGACAGGATGAAAAGCTCTTTGTGTTAAAGAATTTGACACAATGTGGAGACTGTTTAAACACACATGGGACAGTTCATGTTAGGTTGAAAGTTCGGTTTATACACCTTGACTGCCAAAAGCAATCAATGAACAGATAATAACATACATTCCTAGTACAGTACATAATTAAATTGAAGACTTATTATTATTGTTAATTTGAATCTTATGGATAATCTCTTGCAAAGAACTTCACAACATTGCTCTATCATTGAAATCACCCTTTAGTTCCTTAGTAACTGCTAGGGATAAATGGCTCAACTTTAGTGCACACTTCAAGACTTCAGTGTAGTCCACCCCTCATCTTTCTACTGATCTCTTTTTTTTTTTTTTTTTCATAGATGGTATTATGCTTTGGTTCCTTAGTGAATGGTAGGGTAGTAGAGTGGCAGGCTGGTAAGGTTCAATATCTAAACCCCAACCCTCTGGGTCTTATCCTCCTCTTATGTTGACACTTAAGTCACCATTCTTCTTTCCAAAATGTCTCCATCCTTAATCCTACCGTTGGCTGCAAGTGCATGATAGTAGGGTTAATTGTCACAAGTTTGGAACAGAAAACAAAACTCTTAGATCCTGAGTTTAATTTGCCTCTGATATTGAATCTTGATCTCATCCACAACTTGCTCAAGACTTCTCTATTCCTGATCCTATCTTTAGTACATGCTAGGATCAATCCTAAGAGCCAGTTCCTTTCTGTACACAGACCTCTCCCAATGTTACTTTCTTTGGGTTTTTCCAAAACTGGTCCCTCTTTCCTTCTTGTCATTCACACTCTAGTACAAAGTAGGGTCAACTTCTCTGCCAAAGAGAAGACTCCAAGATGCTGGATACTTCCATGGTCCACCTTTTGCATTTCCAGCTGAGTTTTCCTTCAGTGAAATGGGGTAAACAAAATTGTGTCAGATAAGATATATGTTTTACATCTAACATGACATTGAAACATGCTGTATAAACCTGTTATTAAAGCAGTCTTGCTTGGTGACCCTATTGGCAATCCTCCAGTGGCAATTGTTCTGGCCTAGAGAAGGTCTCTATGTGGAGGAAGTAACCCTCCTCTTTATGAATTTAAAAAAAAAGTATTCAGAGTGCTTGATTGTTAAATGATGTTGCATTTTGAAGAAATTTTGAAGCAATTTATGCTCAAGATTTTCCACTTGTGTTTTTAATTTTGTTTTCTTCTTCCAAATTTCTGGGCAACTCTCCAAACTATGACCTTACAAAAGGGTTGCGAAGTCCAGTTTTTGAATAACAAGCGTAAATTACAGTAAGACTGCCAGAAACAGTTACCTCTAGTCACCATTTATATACCTGGGTGAAGAGAGGCAATGGAGATAAAGTGCCTTGTCAAGGAAACAAAGTAGTGATCCAGCCAGGACTCGAACTTTGAATCCCTTAGATTGAATTGCCTATTTAACCACCTGACCACAATCCTCTCAGCATATGTTAGAGTTGGTATTTTGATATATCTCTACTTGCACAAAGTATCACAGACACAAGTAATAAGACAAACATAAGATATTCTGTACTGATAACTGAAACTAAAATCACAATGTCTCATTCCAAGTGCAAATTAAATTTGGTTTGAAGGAAACTTTATTTTTGGCTTCCCTAACCCTTGAGAATAAAAACTAAACTATTTAAGAATAGGAACATATATATTTAAATATATCTATAAATATCTATATCTATATAAATATTAATATATATATATACATATCTATATATATATATATATATATATATATATACATATTTATAAACATATGTATAACTTACTTTAATTCAGCAGCTAGTATACATTGTGCACAAGATTGAGAGCACAGTCCTAGGCTGCATGTGGCTTTCCAGCAACAGGGTTAATTATTTTATTTATCCTGCTCTGAGAAATTAAGGTTATGTCTGAAATTAACCATCATAATTGCCTCTCAAACTTACCTCAGCTAATTTCAACCACTGGTTCAAATATTGGACAAGATTTAGAGCATCAGGTATGTTGTCTCCTTCAGAACAGAATACCAGTAGAACAGCGAGGGCGACATCTCTTTCACAACTAAAGAATTAAATCACACGATGAACAGAAACAGTAGCAGTTGTTTGTTTTGTTGAAAGTTCCAAATTATAAACACTTTGCTTGGTAGAATGAGGGAGAGAGACCATAATGGGAAGATAGTGCCCATGGTTGATACCAAGAGTGCAGTTGTTGTGAGAAGACTGGTAAGTTAAGAGTAAATTAAATATCACTACTTCTCTCTATGTGTGAAGGGCATAGGTTTTGCAACACATTTACAGATGCCATTTATCAGCCTTTCTCACTGCACAACCTCTGTTCCAAACCCACCCACAAAGTTCAATTATTGCTTGTGGGTGTTATTGACATTGCTCTACAATCATTATAAGTTTAAGATCAATATTTAGGCTCACTGCACTTAAATCTTTAGCTAAGCTCCCCGGAGAGCCTTTCACTATGGCAACCATCTCCTAGTGATGCCTAAAAATGCAGTCTGAATGAGACAAACATGCAAATGTAATGTCAATGGACCAATCAAATTTGGCATTAACATTATGCAAATGTTTTTAAGAAATACTTTTCAAGCAGGTACCCTTTTTTCCTTCTTTGACTTGTTGGAAAATGACCATAATATGGCAGCTCTATCCACATATTATGCTCTAATCATGTATTACTTTAAATTGGCCGAAAGCAGTTTACTGCAATTCAGTTTTACGATGGCATCCCTGTATTAAATTTCCCATCTAATCCACAATAAGAGGTTAGGGCAATGTTCGGTATCAATGAGAGTTAGCATTTCATCTGTTTCACAATTACGCATTGATAATTTACCACAAAATGAAAAAGTCAAATATGTTCAATTCTAGCAGAAAATGAAGAGTAAACAAGGTTGTAAAATCTGTTGTCATAACAATGAAACAAATTATAAGCATAGTTTGTGTTCAATTGCAGTTGAAAGGTGGAACAAATTTTGTTGCTTAGCAACCAGCTGCTTTTATTTTACATGGGCAAGATATAAGTAATGAATAACAATGAGTACCATTCTCGAAACAGCTTTGCGGCCAAACCTCCACCTGGTATAAACACACCGCTTGCTTCATCTGTTATGTCACTTTGGTTACCATGGTTACCACTCCAATTGTCCTTCCTTCTCTCCAGTCTCGTCCAATCAAACGTCTTCTCAAACGAATCTCCAAGCAGTTTGTCAAAGGAAGGTGTAGTAAGGTATCGGAAAGGGTTTCTGGGGAATCAAAGGCAGGATATTTCCAGCATTGTTTTGATAATATTATCATTTACTTATTCAAACAAATATGATTCAGCTCTCTGATTAACTTAAAGGGGTATTCTAGCAGACGATGCAAAAATTAGAAAAATATTCCACTCTGTTAGTAGGAAATATCACAGCTCCTAACTTGGGATATAATTGATTGAAATGTAACCTATTTTGAATGGTTTAACTTAATCTTCTTCCAGGAAGTGAATCTCAGCAGAAATCATCTATAGCCTTTTGGAAGATATTTTTTAACTATATTATCATACACACAGCTTTGTTTTCCATTGCTTAGGTTGCAAGCCTATTTGATTTGTTTTCAACAATTTGGACATATCGTAAAAACCCAATATCTAATATTAGCTAAAACCTTTTTAACAAAATATCTACAACAAAAACATCCAGACACAAATAGATAAATTTAAACACTGTTTCGATCTCTGAAAATTCCAAAGAAATTGTTAAACTGTTATTGAAGACCTAAGTCTAATGCTTTTATCATTTTCTAAACTTTCTATACTATATTTTCATCTTTAATAACCGAATAATTTATTCATGCAGGAAATTACATTCTTACCAACAAGTTGCATATTTAATGAAATTCTAAATGAAGAGAACAGCTAAAGCAAACTTTCCAAGTTTATCACATTTCAAGGATAAGTAAACAAATATTATATAAGTAAAAGCTATTAGAGAACATGTGCCATGATGACCTCAAATACAGGGACAAATACAGCAACAGTATTATAATAGGAATGATATTAAATAGAAAGTAAAGATTGTATCACAAAACACCTAGTGTGATCCACTTTCTGACGTAAGGAAGGATCTATCTGGTAAATATACATTCAACTAACCGTTTCTAGAGTTAGTATTAAACAAGATATCGTTGTGGGTTTCAACAAACAATTAATAATATCTTTTTTTTCCATATGAAAATGTCTCATTGCAGTCAGCAGGATATCCTATTAAGCTAATCAGCTTCACTGTCATTGAGTAATGAAATTTATTACCAGTCACCTCAATCAAGTAACATGTTACATATTAAGGATAGCTTCTCAAAAGCACAAATGTTAATGAAATGGAACCAACCTGCATTAAAAGATACCTTTAATGGTCTGTCCCACAACTCTGAATTTTGTTCTAAACGTGACCCTTGACCTTTAATACAAACTACATCTTGAATGCATCTGATATTGACTTACCCAGTTAGCTGACAGTCAATCCTTTCATGCGAGGCACTGCTTGTCAAAACTGTTACCGAAGTAAATCCACAAGTCTTGATCCACTCGAGCAGGTCACGACGAAAAGCAGCTTGCTTGCCCTGACATAGAGGAGAAATATATGACAAAAATGAGTGATCACTTCTAATTTTAAATTGATCAAGAGCATTCAAATTTATTAGATATTCCTGCTGATGCCAAAATGCATTCCTCAAAATTTTAAAACTCGACACTGATGGTTGAAAACCCCATGATAGACGTTGCTATTAGCATGTGACTTTGTTATTAGCATGTGACTTTGAGAAAATGTGATTAGCATGTGACTTTGTGATAATAATCAATCAACATATCAACCATGATTACTTACTTTAACAAACAAGACTCGTTGCTGGACACAGACTAGCCTCTTATCGGCTTGTTCAAAGACTGAGAAAGACAAAGAAGCTTATGTGGTAATTTGTGTCTATGCAAATATTATTTTTCTCTATAGTAACACAAAAGATGCTGTTTCTTCTCGCTATGCAGTTTGGTAAAAATGATGATGTCCAATGCCCTGGAATAGTCAAGAAAATTACTGAATGGATATCAACAGAGAATGACAAGATTGAGTTTATGTTGATTCAGACATGACAGCCAACAGTGCAGGGATGTATTACACTTCCCAGACACAACAAATGTAACACTAATAATGTTATTAAGGCGGAGGAAGACGAAGGAAGGCGAAGGGGGGGCAGAGGGGGGTGGGGGTTAGGCAGGAGGAGGGTGGGAATGCACGGAGCAGATTCAGATTGATGTCAGGTCACAAATAATTGTACAACATTTATCGATGACATGGACCATTGCCCTAACCAGAGGAATATAACCGTACCAATTAAACATATAATACTGTAACCAATTAAACATATCACACCATTATTAAATACATGCTGAATGCAATTCCCAATGACCAAACCACATAGTTTGTGAAACTTACATTGTAAATCACTAAAACATTGTTTTTAGATGTTGTGTGTCTTCATGAAGTAACTGTTATCAATGACAGATCTTTTCATTTCTGCTATTCAGATATTCACAATATTATACAAATACTTTGACAAATTGTGCCTTTTCATTTTAACCACAACTGCTGTTCGCATTATGAACCAGACACAGGACCTATGTCAATCTTACCCAAGCAGACACAGGGAAGAAATGGACCATTAACACCTCACAAACAAAGTATTTATTAGCAGAACCTTCTGTTTAGGGCTGATTTATAAAGATCTGATTCATAGTCTAAATATGCCTTGGCATGCACCACTTGACCTCTACAATTCTATATCTTTTCTCCCCACCCCCCCCCCCCTTGCCTATGTTTGACATCCTGTGCATGCCACTGTTCAGCACCATTGCCAGTCTGGATCAGTTGTAGTATGGCATTCTATATCACATGTAGTGATTAAATTTGTCTCCCTTGCTTTGTTGTTAAGTTACCTTCTGTCCCAATGGTTAGGTTTCCTTCAGTAATCCCTGAGTTACTATTAAGAGCATCATTGCCACATAATGCCTGTAAGCTCTCATGATGCAGGTAACCAACTTTCTTCATACTAAGGGTGGTTATTACAAGATCCATTGCTAGCTGACCAACATTACCAATGGAAACAGCAGGCTGTAGGAATGATATGACAAAACAAGTGAGAAGTTATCAGCGATATAAGAAAATAGCCTAGAGCTATTAAATTTGCCTTTTGTATACATTGTAGATTGCATTTTGTACTATATGTAAATATGAAATTTCAGTTCTATAAAGATTCAATTATTAAGATATTAATTTTTTCAAACTCAGATTAGGTTGTCAATGAATCAGGCAATGTCAGCAAGATTAATGAAGTCATTTGGCCACTTCAGCTGAAAATGACTTTATAGTTTCCTTTATAATATATCAATCATTTATCAACAGATGAAAAGAATACTTCCACAAAAAAAGATGCTCTTTTGATCAAATATAAATTCAGAGACATTTGACAGCTAAGCAAATTACATTTCACAGTATCAGGTTTCAAAGATAAATCTACAAAAGATTATAATAGCCTAAGTAAAGCTTTGGAGAACATTTGCCTAGATGACATCATACAAACCCTTAGGCCTTACTGTGATCCAACGTTCATGGAAAATCATTGGCTATGGACTGCTACATTGTTAATATCAACATCCAATGTTGAGTGTTTTAGAAATGGATGGAGACTAAATGATCACATGTCTGTGATGAAATAACTGCACTTCACCATACAGGGTACATATGTACATATTAAAAAGTATACGATATATTATTTGCATGTGCTACAGTAGCCTGATCATACATACTGTAACAGTAGGTAAATAAGTACATGGACCTAACATAACAATAACATGGAAACCCTAGGCTTGGCATATACCTCAAAATATACTAGTACTACCGGTACTATACAAACACACAGAACTCTGCTACAGTTTGTTCAAATGTTGAAAATAGAATAATGATTGGTGGCATATTGTGGTCAAATCGGTGGTAGATCTGCCACATATATATTGCAATCAATCAACCTATGATATTAGTAAGCGCTGATCGACATTCGCAGAACCAGCCCCTGCATTGATACTTCTATTGAGTAAACATTATCACCTAAGTAACACTTTTTGAAAAACATGAAAATAAAAGATGAGAAATATAATTCAGCATCATTACCAGTACTAGTTTCCAACCATTCCAATTGGGGCTTTTGTCGCCGATAGAGTGGAACATTTTGGCAAAAGCACAAAATTAAAATTAACAATGAATTAATAGTTTGTAGAGAAACAGGTAGCACATACGTTATAACTTGCGTGAAGCAAGGCTTCTCTTGCTTGTTACGTCCCTGGAAATAACCAGTGTCTATATACCGCCATCACTTCTTGCATATAGCGGTCGCGCATTTTGGATGTCACATAAAGTTAATTGTAGTACGCTCTGGGTGGGCTTGATAGTTCTGTTGAATTGAATCATTCCTCAAGATATAGGTATTAACTGCAAGCACAATAAACTCACCAGATATGAAGAAATACATCATATTCAACGTTTTGCAACTGGAAATATAAAACACACATTAAGGGCATAACAATTGCTCTATTGAAGTAAACAATCTATAGCGGCCAAAATCTCTAATTAATTATGAGCGGCCAAAAGACTATAGGCCCATGTTATCTTTTCGTTACTGTTGAGGGGTATCCAATTTATCTTTATGAATAGAAATTGATTTGCCTATGTTTGATATACCCCCCTCCCACCATCACCTCTCCCATGCACAATATATCAAACATAAAAAGTAAAATCGTGTCTTTAAATTACCACAAATAAGAGCAAATAGTGTCAGGTTTCACCATTATAGGACACGTGTTATATTTTCTTTTTAATTACGACATATCAAAACTAAATTAATTCTTTGAATCATGTCTCTACTTAAGTGTTGAAGTTATGAGCGAATAAGAGCTCTTCTCAAGCTTCAGTCTACTTGGTAACACACTTCCAACTAAATAACGAATAGCGGTCCTATACATTCATAAACGTATCTATAAACACTTGATTATTTATCCATGCAATGAAATTGCAATGCTAAATACATTATTACATCGATTTAGTTTGATCTCCGTGTCATATATGCTAATGCCCCGTGATTATTGTAAATGGTACTTCCGGACACTTGATTCATCAAATATAATACATCGAACGTGACAAAATCAATCATACACACTGTAGAGTATGTATAACTGTAGAATATAAAATAAAACTAATTTTAATTTTGTTTGTTTTTCTATGCCAAATTGTTACGGAAAAATAACTACAGGCTTCCGTCAGCATGTACATCGAATATATATGTTATTGTGTGTGGGTGCGTGTGGGTGTGTGTGTGTGTGTGTGTCTACTAGGGAAAGTTTGCTAAAGGCCTTGAATGAGGTATTGAGTCACATGTTTTTATGAAGTGGAAACAGCATCAACTATTCAACTTGCATCGTACATTTCGATGTCATGGGAAGGAAATAAAAGGCATTTGAACGAGTTTCATGATAAAGTAGAACATAGCATGACCAGGGATATACTGATTCGATATCTTCATAAATGTTTCATGTGCACATATACATCTTATTAGATATGTACAATGTAGTCTCCAGCTCAGGGTTCTCAACGAGAGAGGCGCATTCAGCTGACTTGAATGAAGCAAGGTATCATATTTCTAGATTTCGTTCTCAACCTGAAGTTACATTTGTTTATCTGCCACGTTTCATTTTTCCGCTATCATGTCAGCTCTATATGGACTAAGAACTCTTACCAAGCAAACTTCTCTCCCTAATATACGCCGTAGTGTTCAAATCACTGTACTCTACTTCAGTTGCTTTTAAAACAAACAAAGGTATGGACGTCCTAGAAATATCCTTAATCCAAAATATATCTAATTTTAATATTTTATCTCGAGTAAGTCGAACGTGTCCGGATTGCAATCAAATGAAAGGTCACCGTATGCTTCCTTCCAGCCCCCTCCTCCTTTCAAGCTTTGCGAGCACAACCCCAAAATAGAAAGTTTAAAATGTCTTGTTTAAACGTGCAACAAGAAAACCTCTTGACTTTGTGAACCATTTTACCTTGGGGGGCCCCTATGCACTTTCCCCAACAAGCTGTATACGTTGCATGGTATATAGATACAAGGTGCAAATTTCAGATATTGAACGTTAAACATAGTAAATGAAAACAGGGTTGCATATACATATTATGGTTATCTGGGTAATAACTATAAATAGTATTTGTCACCTCGATTATATACAACTTTTAAAATACAAACTGTCGGATCACGAAAACCGAAACGATGTCCCAGTTTACTTAAACTGAAATGGATCTGAAGTTCCTTTCTAAGAATTGAGTTCAGAAAGTATCTTCGTTGTGTATATGGTTTATGACAAATTTTATGGTTTAATTTGTTCAGACATTGCGATATGTTTCTCGTGCATAAAGTCCAATTTAAATAAAATAAACGATACTTGTTTGATTAGTACCTAGTACGAATTAAGATGTCGCTTTGAAAGTCAAAACTTGTGATACAAACTGGATAACTTTAGGCTACTAAAAATAGGTCTATGACAGAAAAATCTTGATATGACATTTGTTGAAATACTTCTGTTTAATATGAATGTGTTAAATTAAAATGTTTAGAGTTTGTGTGATTGATTTACCATTTCGGATACTGAAGTTACATTTCGTCGAGAGTTATAACGTAAGTTATGACTCGTGTCATTTGTAACATACCACTTGTAATTATTGGAGAACTCCGTCAAATAGAGAGATAACACTTCAATTGACAACACGAATTGACCTTTTTATATCTTTTTAATCGAGAAGAAATTTTTGTCATTTCCCCTTAATGTGCTTTAGTGCACGATAAAATTACACGGAGGAATAATTATAAATTCGCTCCAAAATATAAATCATATAACTTTAATAAGTGTGCAACACATATAGGAATGATGTTAGATTTTACACTGTTACTTGAAGGGACATGCGTTGTACATGTCTCATAATATTGAAAGATAAGCAATTAACTGTTATTTTTATTTTATTTTCGTATATAGAGACGGTTGTAAAGGATAAACAACCTACCTAAAGAAGGTTTAAAACGCACAGGATGTTTGTATTTTTGAAATCCCTGCAACATTTTTGGGATGTCACGGCGATAGCTTATATGGCAAATTATCAAAAGATAAACCAACTTTATCGACAAAACAAAAGAAAAAAGACAAGAAAAAAAGGAAGGGTTGTTAATCGATAATCTGGAATTTGCGGTCCCGGAAAACCTGAGATTATCAAATAAACTTGAAATTGAAATATCAACAAAGGTGTACCGGTCGATAATCCGCGATTGATCGAAATAACTTGTTAATTTCATTGAAAATTTTAGTTTATCGGTGATAGCTCTTGATTATAAGAAAAAGGGTTTATCGGCTATTATACCCGATTAATAAGTTCATGCGAATAGGACGCGAAAATATCGGTACCTCCATGGACCGGGGACGTCTGATGAGACTCCTCCTTGCAGAAAACGATACCGCGTGAGCAGTTAGCTTGTACGGAGGCTTTAGGGTGACGTTGAGATGTTGACATAGTCTCAAACCCTAAATGGGCGGTTTGGTCGGGAGGTCGGGTGCTTGGGCCTTGAGGGAGGGCATGGGGGAGGAGGAGGCTCAATCGATGTAATCCCTGCTTCATGATTTCGTTCGAATATGTAAGTCTAAAAGTTTACTTATCGTAAAAATAGATCAGAGTTGATAGAAAAGTCTCACAACTCACTAATTTCAAATGTTTTGGTGTGAAACACTATTGCTTTCTTATAATAATTACAGGACCCATAATTGAATTTCAAATCAATGCCATGACCATATTCTCTAAATATTCTGAAGACCCAACGTAAAAAATAGTAAATATATAAAATAAAGGCCACTGTAATATTGAGACTGAAGTTTCTTCTCTTAACCTTTTGCTTCTCTCGTCAAACTTATGTTATTGTTATACATAATAAGTCCCCTCATGTATGAGGTGCATGTCATCGCCGCATGGCAATATGCCTCTTAGTGTTAATGTTGGATTATAATTTAAAACAAAACCAAACATACTTATTCCTGTTTAAGGCAATGGAATATTGGTTACAAGTGCGGAAACGTGTCAGGTTGCACTAGCGACAGGATGTTGGCTGTAGTAGTCATGTGATCGATAAATTTTGTAATTTTGCTGCATGCTGCAAGGACCTGACGTCACAGGAAGGAACACAGCCTTGTATATGTCAAAAATACATATGACGAATGATTCAAGCAAGTGCCTTAACCTTAGAATTCCCTCTTCTATAACTAACGTTCAAACACTATGCTAGAATTTTTTTCGGTAGTTGTATTAGTGGAAGCGAAGACTCTATAGGCTATCCCCATCGTCATTTAGGCTTCCCAAAAACTCAACTTTTCTCCCTCGATCGAATAGAAGATACGAAAATGGTTTAGAAAATTAATCAAATGTCATATGAATATCATTCTTGAACGTCAATATTTGTTCATGTTCGAGTATTGAAAAACTAACTTCATCCAATGACCCAGTCATCTAAAACTTATCCCTCCCATCCCTCTGTATCAGGTCACCAACATGTGTTTTTCTTACTTTTTAACTCACCTCCTCCTCGCCAAATTTATCCGGACTTCAGTCATCAGATCATCGACATTGGCCTCAAATGTTAGCATGCTAAACATGGTTGGGTTTCAAATGTCTTTCCTGTAGGTTGCTTGTAGGTTTCTAATGCAGAGTACTTAATGTTCCATGTGCATGTTGAACATACAAATGGCGTCACTTGGTCTGAATGAATCCAAGAAATACAAAATGAATGAAAATATTTGAAAACAGAAGAAAAGAAATGTTAATGCGATGGCACAAGCTTTATGATATCTTCAAAGTTATTTCTTATAAACAGGAATTAAGACCTCTAAGATTATTATACATGCAGAGACTGGGCGATGGTTTGATTTTAATTATCGCTAAAATGGCAGAGCTGGAAGTTATGCGGGGCAACACGGGTGACGACGGGTGCCGACACGACGCAGCCAGGACCAGCGAGTTCACAGATGACACATGCATCACTCATATGATGTGATACGGTAACTTAATCAGTGCGGTACTGATGTTCGATCAGTGACCATGTGACCATATTGAGTATATCAGAGCGTGCATGAATATACACAGTTAATCACTTTCCATAATTCATAAGCAAAGATCAATACAAGGATATTTTAAAGATTAATACATTTTCGCAAGATCCTCGTCCGGAGTATCAATTGTTGATACCGGAGAGGGAAGGTGTCATGGAGTGGGAACAATGTCATCCCTACTCGTTCTTTCCTCTATTCATTTCCCCACCTCTCAATACACTATACATGCTGTCGCTTTCGAGTGAGAGTAGACAAGCTTTAAATATGTTAGTGTCGGACAACTCTGAAAAGCATCTATATAGCAAAACAAATTTCAACGTTGGTTTGTTGTTTGAACTTAAATTATTATTATTATGTTTTTTTTATGTCAACTTTATTTCATTTGTACATTAAATATATATCATTTGAAAACATACGGAATAGATATACAATTAGGCAGGAAAGAGAAAAAAAAACCCCCAAAAAACCCCAAAGTATCCAATGATTTCCTATGTATAATTCAACATGAATAAATATGAATAAATGAAATTTGTGCTGGATAAATTATTGAGGAAACGGATCCGACTATCGGAGATCTGCCGGCATGCATGTGATGTCATATAATGGCGAAGAAGAACAAATCCCTCTAAAGCTTTCGTTTTGTTATCTAACAGTTGATTCTATAATTTAATTACATATGAAACAACTAAAGAAATATTCGGTGCATGATCGATGACGTCACACAGTTTGCTGAAGCGTTGTAAGTTCCATGCACGGAGACTCTTCTAACTCCATGGTTCCATGCATCAAACATTAATAATTCATCTGTTCGTATCTATTCAGGGCGTTCCATGAAGTATGGAGTTAACATGTTCGGTTATCTTTGGAACAATTAAAACAGCTACTACCACCGGAACATCAAATTTACCCAATATAGGAAAGGGAATCACTATGTAACTTGAAAAAAAAAAATTCTTCTATTTTCTTCTTTATCGTTAAATTTGATCTGAATTCTTCGAAACAGGGCAACAGGATTTATGAAAAGCATCCCTATATATGCCTACGTCCGGGGATTCCAGTGAACTACTTCCGTATCATGCAAAATACGTAATACAGGTTATACGTATAGCCTACGATGAAGTATACATGTGATTGTAGTTATAACGTCTTGTTTACGTCACTTCCTGGAAGGAATTTATAATCCATTTTGCGACCGCTATCGAGGAGAGACAATACCGTATAAGTTCAGCCGATTATAATACCGCTCACTTCCGATGAAATATAACTTGTATGTATTACACAGCAGACTGGAATATACATCAGTGAGAAGTGATAATTTATATATAAGAAATGTGAGGAAGGATAAACCAAAAAGACGATACTTAGGCCTAACAGTACATTGGCGTAAATTATAGAACTCAGTGGTGTAATCCGTGTTGCTTAATAACGACAACTGCCGAAACCGAATACAAATGAATCAATCGAAATAAAGTAGTAAATACTAAATAAATATAAATAAACACAATAAGTCTTAATTTATAGTTTTCCTTCCTATGTTAACCCACTTAAACTGGCAATATTTTCACTTAGCGAAATCCCAGAACTCGCGAGTATAATCTCTTTGTGTGACGATGATGTAAAAGAAAATGTAAACATAAAGAATGTATGCAGAAGAACCAACCAATAGTGTATCTTAAGACCCACCCCCTCCCTGAAATGTTATCTCGAGTGAACATGAATTCTTGCATAGCCCGCTGTGTTTAACTGTCAACTGGTAGGCGTGCAGCCTTTATATAGGTTTTCAGAAACTTTGTCACTACCCACTCAATCAAGGCATTCCACCACTTACTATACCCACTCAATCAAGGCATTCCACTACTCACTACCCACTCAATCAAGGCACACTGTTGGTATGAACTTAATCCACAAAGCCACATTCTACCGTCTAATGCCTATAAAACTACAGCGTTATAATATCCAATTGATAGGATTTCGAACAGCCGTCCCTTCCTTCGGACCTTTGATCGTGACATCTTGAGGATGAGTTTGTGCATGCGGTACTCGATTTTCTTGAAAGAACCTGAAACTGCTCAATCATGGTTAAATGCAAAACGCCGAGAGGCATTATCACCAATAAACTAACATATATTACTAATAAACGCTTTGTAGTTGTGAATCTGTGTGCTTTATACAAATCCCTTCCGCCATGGATTGTGGAACAAAACTAGGATCATTGTGAGAGTTCAATGACAATCGCCAAGTCTAATCGTGCTTCTTGTGCAATTCTCACTTCCTGTTCCATTTGCTCTTATGTCGTCTGTGCGACAGCATAATAATATATAGAAATATTTATCATTAGTGTCTCCGTCATTACGTTGTCAAAGCTGAAATATACTTTGATTTTCAAACAAAATGATTCTGCTAATTTTTCAAACTAACACTTTTAATGCAATGTCCACTATAAAGCGTATATAGATCAAAAGGAGAGCGAAGCTGCGCCTCGCGCTCAAGTGTACGTCGTAAATATAATACTGTAAATGCATATATGCCGCTTAACATTCCCATATAACACTTGGCACCCCATTCTATATTTTAACGTTCGGCTTTCCGTAAGATGGACACTGCGCACGTATAATCGTCATGAAGTTTGAGCCATAAGGTACCGGTAACATTTAATTATAAGATGTAATATTTACAATTTTTTTCCAGAGTGTCGGTACATATAAGAGTCGCTGCCCGAGGATTGGATACAAAAAAAAATCATGCAAACTCCATAGAACTCGATAGATGTAACACGAATTAGAATGACTTACGGGAGTGAACTGTGCGTCAAAGAGTCATTTAAGAGTGCCACCATTTACAGAGGAAGGGAGGGATACTCCGGTACAATATAGGAACAATAAGACCGTGTGAGAGTAGCAATTCTGCGATTGTACTTTCTAAAACAGGGCTTCAGCCACTAGTTTTGTATTGAGTGATGAAGGCCGGAGGGGGGGGGGGGCTTAGATAATATATCATCCAGGGAATAGGTCTACGGGGGTGGGGCAGACTTCGTTATGAGAAATTATGATAAAATGGAGGGAGCTTTGACGCAAAACAAGTGCCTATATCTGCAACTTTTAATTTCAATTGAAGAACTTTCAATTATTTTGGTTGTACCGCATGTGCACACATTTGACATATTCATATATATTTGTTTGCAATATTCTGTCTGCCAGAAAGGGAGGAGGAAGATGTGGACTAAGTTCCATAGATTTTATTATGAGGGGTTGAAATACGCCCCCCCCCCCCTTCACCGCAATAAGTATACGTCGTTGCGCACTTTTTTCGCTATATATGCTCTACTTCGGTATACTTTCATTGTTTGTTTCATATCTAATGTACACACAAATTTAAACTGCAATCGTAACATCAGTTTGAGGATGTTCCATCTAAATTGATATAATTCCCCTCTAAATATTCAACGAACGTAAGTTTTCGTTTACGTCACAACATTCATATCTTTTTTCTCGTCCAAGTTTCTACAGGTGTGAGGCCTATAACCTGCGTTATTGACATATAGATTGACATATATCGTCTGAACAATATGAGGTATACCATACTTCCCCTCTCTCAGCAAACTGCAGCATATTTTTTCCGTCCACTTTTTCTATTAAATCCCCTAAAATGGGCCCTATATATTTATATAGTTTGTCAACTTAATTGATTTTTCAAGATTAGTTAAGAATAGTTTACTGCCCTATATTGGTACAGGTTGTTGAACCAGTCAAAAGTTGACACCTGGTTGACAAAATGCATATTAAGTATTCGCATATCTTTAAAAATTAGACTTAAAAGTAATTATAGCCGTTTAGCTAAGCAATTAAGATACATGTAAGGCGCATAGTATCCATGGGTTGAACGTACTTTGACACAAAGATCCATACCATTGTATCATTTTATGTAGTATCTAATGCTATATCAAATGAAACCGTCGAACGGCTTCTATTTTCGTTCTTGACCTCGAACAATTCCGACGACGTATATTCGGTTATCAGTTTCGACGAGGGAAGTTTCCTTGGGATTTACATTCTGGGTTTGACAGTCACTAAATTGACATGTGATTTACGGTATGTGAAACTTGACCGTCTCGAAAGTGGAAAGAAGAATGAATGGGGGGGGGGGGGTGTGGGGTGGGGCCCGGGGTGTATATGCAAGTGACTTCCCATTTCGTTCCAAGACTACTACTGTTCCATATCTGGCTCTTCTCTTGAGGAAAATAAATAGAAAAGAGGTGGTGGGTGCGTGGGGGTGGTGGGTTGGCATGGTCGCATGGGGGTGTGCATATGGAGTGTGGGGGGGGGTATAGTAATATAAGAAGAAGAAAGCTACATGTTATATACACTGAGGCGTATCCATATATGTTTTAGTATCCTCTCAAAAGACAGCTTCAAATATGAAGACCATGCATATAAGTGGTTTATCGAGGGTCATCACATAATTCTTGGTACCCCTTCTTATATTTGTATTCTCTCTGCGGCTTTGTTTATTTTGTCTGTTGGAGGACACAGACCTGGTTAATGAACAATATCCTTTACATTACCTTGGAAAATGTTTAATTATAAGCTCTTGACTGCAGGTATACAAGTGACAGGTTTAATTTCCTCATGCAATTCCTCTTACTAACCGTAATAATATTGACCACGAAATTAAACATGACTGCCTATATAAATACACTTAGAATGTCACTTGAAACATACATCAATTAATAAAATAACAGAAGAAAACTTCCGCAGAAGAATTCAGACTAAAAAAGGAGAAGAATTCAGAAGAATAAAAATCAGAACAAGATTTACTCTTAAAGATATAGTGATATAAGGTCCCCGGTTCGAGTCACTCCAAAATTAATGTATGTCGTCCAGTTACAGAGTTGTTGACAATTGACAATTCATAATCATGGACGTTAAATATGAATGTAAGAGACTGACTTCGGTCAGCTTGCGGCTTTGATAAGCCAAAGAGGCTTGTTCGCGAGTTCCTGCTTACAGGAGGATCTAAAATACGTACACACATACACACATACATACATACATCCATACATACAATGTTCCTTCACGCACTAGGCTGAAGACTTGATCAAGTCTAAATATGACATCATCGAGCCTCATGTGTTTATTTTCTGTTAAATGCAGATTGGTTTTTGCAAATGCTCAATCTACAACAATGAAATGTTTACATCAACATGACCTTGTAGTGATGGCAGTGACTTTAATGTCAAGTTTGACCTTTGAAACGTGAAAAGAGACGCAAAGAGAAAGTAAACCTAGTTTCAGATCATCGCGGCATTATGACGTCACAGAATAACAAAATAGCAGATATCAGACACGGCAATATGATATCTACCAAACGTAACAATTTTTTATCAGCTGTTTGGGGCAGTTGTACTCCACAAAGATCTCTGTTATATTAGCTAAAGATGGTGATTGGGTTTTTCAATATATCCTTTAAGGTATCATATACGCCTATTAAATGCCCCATGGTATTGTCTAAAACATAAAATAATGTGGTCTCTATAAGTCGAGATAAAAGTTCTCACTAGCTAAACGCTACACATCACTGGATAGCTGACAAGTTTGCCGTTCATGGCAAAATCAATTGTCCGTATTATGACCATGTAGTTCTTTGCTCTGAGAGCCTGATGTTTTCGTCACTTGTAAACAAAAGTCTTTACTCAGTAGTAAACAATTTTCGTACGCTGATCCGGAGAGGTCTAAAGTGACCTAACTATGCCTCAATTGACCCAATGTTTGCACCACATGTACTTCCATTCATGCTCTTCAACATCCAAAAACAAAACAGATTCTGATTGAATATATTAAATAGGGGTTCCCCTGTTGCTTTTTGGCACATTTCCTGAGATAGGAGAACACTCGGGCGGATTGATACAAACTCTAATAGAAGTATGCCACCTTTAATGCCTTCAATTAAAACAGACGATTTTGTGTTTGTGTGTGCAATAATTATGTTTATTATATAACCAAGCTATGTAATATAATTATTTGTGCCCCTCAATATAACCAGACTGTATAAGACCTCACGATGTGGTTTTAACCGATTTGACTCTGCTCTTGATATTAGCGAGTGTTGACACACAATTAAAGAAGCAGTATATTTTCAGTTATATATATTGTACGGTGACCACTGCATATTGTGTGAAGTTCAACGCAAAATGATGTTAAGTGTATGCTACTTTAAGAGGCAGTGAAAGGGGGATGGGGCGGGGAACAAACTTCAGGGAAGCCTATGCCGTGTGACATTTGACTTTGATATGAGTTGGAACAGTGGGGGTGGGTGAGGGGATGGGTTTTACGTATCCCTACGGCTACTTGGCTCCGAAGGTCATGTACTGAATTAGGTTTTTTTTGACGCTGGAGTGACGACGTCGCGTGTCAAAATCGTATAATTGGTACGACTCCTGGACTTTCTGAAATGTGTAGTGACCATTAAGAAAGAAAAAAAAAAGAAAAAAAATGACAAGCGGATTGCATTGGAAGCGTTTGTAATTCCCGCAGGCGCGTAACCAAGGGGGGGGGGGGGCGAAGTGGGCAGCCGCTACCCCCCTTGAGCATATTTTTTTCTTCATGTTTTTATGATATCGCTAGTAATTTCAAAAGATAAAATGCTAAGATGCAACTTACACGGCCTGGGAAGTGCCATTTCCAGCGACCTGGGAGGCATTTTCAGCCAAAATTCTCTTGTACGCTTCGCGCCAATTATGGTGGCGCTACGCTTAGATAGTTTGCAATGCCGTATCTACGGTTTCGCCCCTCCCTTGGCAAATTCCTGGCTACGCGCCTGAATTCCCGAGCTTTATAAGCGCTTGTAAGAGACCCTTTTGCCCTCCTGATATGACTTTTAATAATTATGGCTTTGTGTAGACCTGTACATCACTGATTATGTGATGCTACAACTTAAATCATTTCCCCAAGTTTTTCTTTTCTTTTCTGGTCTAACGTTATCGGTTTTTAAGTGCATTTCCGCAATTTAAAATTTGACAGGTTGGGGCACGGCGTGTAAATATGAGTTTTTTCCCCTTCTCGTTTGTCATTCTGCTAGAGATTTCAAGTTAAACGTAACGTTTCCTCTTTCACTGACATATGATGTCAAGTTCCCGCATCTTTTGATTGACAACTGGTTCTTGTTTCTATCATTTGACTGGGCTGCTGATAATACATCGTTTTTCTACGTTTTTATAAGACACCGTATGGCCATGGACTCTTAGCTATCTTAGGAGCTTGATAGATAATACATGTGCATAAACCAGTAAATCTTTTGGAATTTTTAGGTGACGATACGGAATGTGGACCTGTTATCTACAAAACAAGGCGGTATTATGTGAACAACCCCCTCCCTATATACATATCGATGTAGCCCGTCCTGCTTCTACTACTTCATGTAGAGAGAAAATATTAAAGCCAACCAACTCGATTACAATCAATTAAAAGTGATGTACAATCTAAGTCTACAATAGCGCATGTGGTATTTTCTAGATAACTCAACACTGTTTTAGTACAAAGTGGTAACTGATATAAGATGAAAGACGAAAGGCCATGAACTTGGATGATGAAACCACTGTAAGAGTTTGGGGGCAAACAATGAATGGCTGATTTATTTATTTCGGACTTAATCGCATCTCAGTTTATTTCGAAACATCATTTATTGCCACAACCTTGTTGTACTTGGAGACGGACAAAGGAATCATCAAAACCTCTACATGAACTTCCTGATAAGGGATTTTTCGAGGAATCAAAATGACGATACGATTTGAATATGCATTACCAACTCCCTCTCGTTCTTTTCAGAAAGTTGTGCGTGAGTGGATGGTGAGCTTGCAGTTAGGGATGAATGCGCATGTCTGCCGTTTCGTCATAACACATACATAGAACATGCAGCAGACGACAACACAGACGACCTGCAGCTGCATGTATTCGATACTAACGTTAGTCAGTTAACGTACGTGAGTTTACGGAATTGAAGAAGCCACACGGGTGAGGATACAGCTCACTGCGGTAGTGCTCACCGGTTGAAAAATCGTTTAGAAAAATGACTCGAAGAAAAAAGAGACAACCGGTTAGAGTCAGTGGTAAGTAAATCAGAACCCTTTCTCTGCATATATTTGATCTCTGAGCTTGTTTATATAGCAATAATGGTAGGATAACTTCAAGACTTGGTTGGGAGGTTGCGGACACTTGTTGATGAAATAACGTTACATGTTAAGAGTTGGTGTGCTTATGCCCATTACTACAGAAGTTTACACTCCCTCCGAGTGAAAAAAATACAACGCTAGACCTCAACAAATCAGGCTTGCTGAGTACATTACGGATTACCTATCTCTTAGACCTTGATACTATGTTTACACATATGAATAATTGCATGTATTCTGCTATAATGAGGCGCAACATATACACGATTGATGATCAAGGTGGACAGTTACATGAACTAAAGTGTAATTGTTTTCCACATAACAATAGTGGTGGAATTTGAAACAGTATATTGTAACAGCATTGTGAATGAAGGGAGGGGATGGGGGGGGGGAGGGGGTTTGTGGTGGTTGTGGATAAGGGATGGGTGATGAATGGCAGGGATGGCTAATTGGTTGTAAAAGTGATGATGGTGTTAAGAGGGGGTATTACATCCAACTTTGATTGTAGGAAGTAAACTGTCTTGTGAAAATATGTTTTATTTTAAGTCCATGGTATACATGCAGGAAGCTACCTAGTTTCGTAGTTGGAAAGAGTACAAGGCAGCACCCACAGTCCCAATGGCTAAGGCCTAAGTTATTATCTATAGATTTTTCTAAGCTACAGACATGTAAAAGTTGCATATTTTATTGCATAGAACATTTAACGACACAACATGCACTAAGGAACTAAATACTGTACATAGAAATAAGGTGGTTTAATAGTTAGGATGATCTGTGAATTGTCATATGTTAAAGTAACATACTAGGCCTAGCCTATCATTAATTTCCTGACCTTGTATGTTCAGCTTGTACATGAAAGAGCAGGTGTTTTACATTGTCAGTCATATGATGCATATCTTGGTAATAGTTACCCATTGCACATTTGGTTGTGTGGAAGATTCAGACAGTAGAAATTTAGTCAACAGCCTTGTCTGCATTGATGTATGACATTGGTCATTCAGCTTGGTTTTGAAGAATCTCTCATTCTAAACTAATATGAGAAATATTGAAGCTGACAGGAGTAAACTGGACACTGCGTTATCATAAATCTGTGTAGTATGGGATGGGTGTGTTACATGCACTGGCATAACACTACTTTGTCATAAAACTGTGTGATATGGGATGGGTGTTTTACATGTACTGGCACAACACTAGTTTATCATAAAACTGTGTAATATGGGATGGGGTATGTTACATGTACTGGCACAACACTAGTTTATCATAAAACTGTGTAATATGGGATGGGGTATGTTACATGTACTGGCACAACACTAGTTTATCATAAATCTTTGTAATATGGGATGGGGTATGTTACATGCACTGGCACAACACTAGTTTATCATAAATCTGTGTAATATGGGATGGGTGTGTTACATGCACTGCCACAAACGCTAGTTTATCATAAATCTTTGTAATATGGGATGGGTGTGTTACATGCACTGGCACAACACTAGTTTATCATAAATCTTTGTAATATGGGATGGGGTATGTTACATGCACTGGCACAACACTAGTTTATCATAAATCTGTGTAATATGGGATGGGTGTGTTACATGCACTGCCACAAACGCTAGTTTATCATAAATCTTTGTAATATGGGATGGGTGTGTTACATGCACTGGCACAGCACTTCTTTGTCATAACTCTGTGTAATATGGAATGGGTGTGTTACATGCACTGGCACAAAACAATTTAAATGGTTATTTCTTGCATCAACTTGTTGTCTTGGTTGGAAGTCTCCAAGGCTGAATTGACCTGAAACCAAGTCCTTTCCCTGTCTTGTGACCATTTTATGAGATGTAAGCCTTTCATTGATTGAACTTGAAAGTGCAACAGGCACAAGCTGTAGACTGAGTGTTGTACAGGTCTTCCTGTGAGAAACTATATTACGTTGTTACTCCTGAAGGTCTGTACAGTTTGTAAGAACTGATGCAGTATCCTCAAGTGGGTCTCACTCTTCTATGTAAGACATCAATGAATTATTGGAATAAACAGTTACCTGACAAAGATTTTGCTTTCATGCTCAACTGAAATCTCATCTTTAATTCTGTTGGAGATACAAACACATTGCCATGTGGAATATATACAGTACAGTATGAATATATGTATAATACATCAACTGTAGCCATGTACGTACATGTGTGCATAATCATAGATATCCCAAGTTATATGAAGTTAAATTCACATTTTATAAGTCCATGTACTGTACAGATGATTGTTCCACAACACAAGATTAGAAATTTTCCTTCTCTTGGATAAGAAACCTTTAGACACCTCCTGTTAGGCTTCATTTTATCATATTATGAGGTTTCACTGTTAGTGGCATCAAGGTAATTTTCTGTTTCATTTCTGAAGCCTGACAGTAAAGTATGAGTATGAAACATCATGCAGGAGATCCTGAATGAATGTTTATTGCCAACAGCTAATTGCTCCACCCAATAAATTTGTCTTCTGGAACATCTCATTTTGCAGGAACTACTGACTGATCATCTGTAAGAAAGTGAAATTTGGAAAATAAATGTTAGACAGAATTTTTGTATTTATAAAAAGCAGTGTTTGTTTAGCTGATTTTGTGTTAGTTGTCCTCTTTAATGGGTGTAATATGTGTATTGATTACAAGTAGCTTAATGAATTAATTAAAATAGAAAGAGAGAGACAGAGAGGGGACTTTGTATCCACATACTCTGATATGCAAAGTTACCATTGCATTTGACAAAAAAGAGAATGCTTTGCTTTTTAGAAGAATTTACAGGTTGAAACTAAAATCCTGACCATAAATAAATAAAAAAAAGCAATGACCTGGTTGTGACTTTCTAGGTGTTGTTGGCATTGATTATTGTGTTCGTGAAAACGTGAAGGAGAAAACTCTCTGTTTGGTAAATTTATTTTGTCAGCTTGACACAGTTTATAGAGCGCTGTATACGGTGTCCGAACACTTGAGGCTATCACATGCTGTCCTGATTTGGGTGTTCCTTTCCCAGCAAAATTGAGTTTGTTTATTCCCTCTGAATTGTGATCAGAAATGGTCCATTCCTAGTTAAAGTTTCGTCTACTTTCGGAATTGAAAGAAAATCCATGTTCTATCTCAGGAAATAGTTGTATGAAATGCTCTCATTGTGTTCTACAGTGTTAACGTTTACACAACAATTCTTTTACGTAGCCTATATGATTTCATACAGTAGGTGACGTATAAAACCCCAAAATTGAGTATCATTCAGTATCGCTAATTTATTTTAACAGGATTTTGCATAATTCTGCCTATTTTTATCCTAACGTGATGAAAAATTGTAAATCTCCTGATTTTGAAAAAGGTAAGATCTCTGATTCTCAAACTGCAGTTTGAGTTAACTGAACTAGCCACAATCAGTTTGTACTATACGCAGAGGGGTTAAAATAAAAACCATGAATGATTAACAGTTTAGAAGCAATAACAGTATATATGGCTTTATTTTTGGAAATAAAAAAAAAGTTTTGAACAAACGTAAACAAAAATTTAATTTAATTCTTTAAGAAATTTCTGGTGTGAAAAATATTTTATTTAACGGCTCATGGGTGACTCACTTCCTGGGCCATATGAACTGTATCCAGCAGCTATGCTTTTTTGAAATGACGAAACCTCAAGTGTAATTTGCTGTGTGGTAGCTTGTGAGAAAATTGTCATGCCAACTTAACTGTTTAACCTTGTCATAAACAGGTTGAGCTACTAAAGTAATGATGGTCTATAGAGTATAATTGCCAGAGATCATTGTTTGAAAAATGTTTGTTAATTCACTGAATCATGTCAACCTTATAATCAACTGGAACTCCGTGTTAGGAATGATGTCATGATACTGTCATATTATAGGCTACATGATCACTAGCTTCTTAGAAATGACTAGAACTGCAGAATCATACTTTCTGTACGAGCTGTATTCAAATATAATCCCAGGCTGCTATTTTGGTTTTCAAGGATCCATAGCTCTATGCTTTTCATACACTTTACTTTACTCTTTTATGTATATTTCTTGTCTGTTATGAATTGAAGAGGATGTTTCCTCTGGCTGCTACAGTACCCGTACACATTGTTTATTTGTGGTCAATTCTGGAGGTGTGTTTAATAATTTGCTGTTTCAAGACAATTTCGTTTTGTGGCCATGAAGGTCTCATTCTTGAAGACAAAACAGCGTTCCTTTCTTCCTGCTCAGCAGAAAGTTTAACCCTAAATTTTTTGACTGAAAAGCACCTTTAAATTAGCCAAGTGTTTTTCGTTCATGAAGAATAGTACCAAACTTCAGGCACATGAAAGATTTGTTTCCTGCAAAGATATATTATACTGTACTTACTACACAGATGAACACTTGTGTTCTAATATCAACTTGCTATGAAAATGTTAACTAGACACAGTTATAAAAGCAACTTTGTCACCTCCCTGAAAACACATAAAAAGTTCCCAAAAGCCATTCAAGGAAGGTTTCAAAGAACTTTGCGGCTGAACAAGTAGCAATACAGAAAGGTGGTATGTAAGAAATTACTAGTTTCCTTTCAGTTGAAGAATTTTGCAAAGCAACAGCCACAGCCACTGTGAATTCCAACATCCCCTTGACCTTAAAACAAGAATATCCCAATTCTCTCCTCATATTCTTTGCCACGCTACACTGATTTCACACAGAGGGGAAAAAGCTCCGCAGTTGGAAGTTGGCACGCAAATTATTGAGAGAACTTTTGGGTTTGGTTCCTGATTCTATTGATTCTACCTACCTTTTGTTCATGTGCGTTGCTATTGGAGGTCAAACTATTTCATAGAGAGGAGGATGTCGAATGAAGGCTTTCACAGCTGTGAGAAAAGCAAATCTGTCTCATAATTTGTTTGTGGGGACATCACCACTTGGCTATTTTGAGCAGTGGTTGCATCTTACAACAATCAACATAATTTATACGCATTCCAAAAGCATTTGTTCAATTAATTGAAAGCTATAGAAGCAGATTCATAGGATTCCAAACTTGAACTTGACTGAAAGAAAATAACCAAATAATATTTTTTAATTGGGCATGAATATTCAACTACACAGGTCTACAGAAAGTTGTTTGGCTGCAGAGTGGTTTCAGTGAGTGGGTGGGTGGGAGTGGGGTGATGGTGCTTGATATCCATCTTATTTGATTAGTCTTTCCAGATCTCTTAGTGCAAGGTAACTAATGTAACTTTTAACTAACAATTTGTCCTTGACTATATAAAGCCATGGTTGAAACAGGTAAATTAATTTCTGCATTGGTCTGGTCTGAAGTTCGAACATTAGGATTCTTCAAAGTAGGCAATTAAAGAAGTTATTTTTTCTCATTGATGATAGCTATAACACGAAATGAAAGTAAAAGTGTCATAAACTGTAATAGTATAAATAGAGGGAGAGATCACTTTTTGTCTTTCCATTATTATTGTTGTTATTTTCTTGGCTTGCGGTGGGTGGAGGAGATCGAAGATGGGAAGAGGTAGGGTAGGGGTAAGGGTCCGTTGGGGCAGTAATACTTCAATCTACAGGATACATTTATGACCAGTGTAATGTTTTTAGATCTTCTGAGTATTAGAGATCATCAGGTTTGTCCCAAATAGTCATGTAATGGACACTGGTTACTTTTCTGCCATTTTAGTTACCGATGCTGAGACATTTAATTGTCTATTCTACTGTAACAGCCCTCGGGAGTTTTCAAAGGCACTTTCCTAGAGGTTCTTGTCTTCAATATAAAGGAAATAACTTTGTGGTCCAGAACTTGGACAGGAAACTCTACTTTTAAAACTCATAGCAATTTTTAACGGTGCTTGAACTTGGGACTAAAAAGGGTGAATGGTGTATAGAGCCTACACCATTGTAATGCCTTGTAGTCACTGTACAATAAAGTAGTAATAGTCTCTAGACCTACAGTTAATATTTCGTTGTTCACTCAGTGTAGATCTGTATATGTGCAGGTTTAAAAAGGAGGAAGACATGTGCTCTCAATGTGAACTCAGAAGTAACTGTATAATTCCTCAGTCTAGTCACATATGTAAAAACATATCACACTGTTATACACACCTGCATGGTAATGTCTAGTTCGATTCGTGAGTTAACAGTCAGGAGGGTTTGAACAAAATGAATATGTATGGTTGCTTAATGACACTACTGTCCTTATTGTCATGCCTAGAATCCTGCTTATAAATTATGTTCAAGATTGAAAATGTTTCAATCACCAGTCATATTGTTGTGTACCATGGCTATATAACTTTAACAATAGTTAAATTGTTATTCTGTAGTCTTTGGAAATCAGTCATTCATTGATTGTGACAAAATTGCATTTTTAGATAACATTCTTAATACTTACTGCTTGGCTGACATGGTCCATGAGTTTGCGAGATTGGTTCTTTTTTTTTAAATTCCACATCAACAGAGCAATACTGTAGGTCCATTACCCTGCAATGTAACATTCTTGGTGAGTGCTTGTTGCTTTCATAGGAAACTTCATGTCATACTCTAAAAAGGCTGAGTATTCAACTTTGGAAGCTAAATAAGACGTTTCAATTTGAGAATACATCTCACAACCTACTGTAGATTCTAACACGGAAGCAATTTTCTGACCTTCAGCATTCTATTCCGACAGAAAATTTATTGCATAACAACCAAAACTAGATTTTGGACGAAAAGACCAAAATACATCAAAATATGTCAATATTTCCAGTACTCCTATTATTCATCTTGGCAAGTTCTATTAAAGAAACGTTTCTGGCGGCAGAATATTTTTGTACAAATATTCCTTTTCCTCTTTCGATAAGTGTGTAAAATATTATAAAGAAAAATAAATCCTGATTAAAGATAAATTGCCGTTATTACATCATCCACTCTGCTTTTGCCAGATGTATTGACATAAATATCTTCAACTTTCCAGGATTTTTAGTACATATCCAGTTTCAGCTGCTGGTATATCCCTTTAACCACAGATGTATGTAGTTGGGTTGTAGATATCTGCCTACCAGATAAGATCAATATTCCTTACTAGTACATCACAAACTTAGCTTTATACATTTGCTCAACATGTTTCAAGTACTGTTACAGTATGATGAGATAGATCTCAGTAGGTAAGTCATTCTGCTCTGACTGTTTGTTGTAACATGACAGTTTACAGGTTACTCTCTTCTCTATCACACAATAAATGTAAAAGATGTACAGGACATCCATGGACATCTTTGAAAGTAACAATTCTGACACGGTCATTAAAATATAATGGTGTGACACGGAATGTTCAATAGGTTTCTGAAGCTTGGAAAAGGACAAACAGAATTAAAGGTAGATCCTATTGGGATTTTTGTTTGTTATAAATTCAATTTCTTTTCTTTTTTCCAAAACATTTTCAATAATATGAACATAGTGGGAGTTTATATATTTTACGGTAGTTATGATTCAGCATTGTAAGTGTATCACTGTAGCCTGGTACCTATTATTTATTTCTTGTTTTGGTGTCTGTATTGAGGTATGTACTTTTTCATTTTCTCCTACAAAGAATTTTTTACCCAGACTGCCAGTCAGGGAGAAAAATTGTACTCATCTGCTGGTAGTTGTTTTCCCATATCAGGTTGGTCTATCCTTTCCAGCAGCAGCAGTTGTCTGTCTGTGTTGTCTTCTTCTCCAGCTGCCAGGAGGTGAAAATTGTTTCTACATTATGAAGCAGCTGCTCTCCTCTCTTAGGAGGCAACTGGAATGATGATGCTGCTGGGATAATTTGTGAGGGTCATGGGATGAGGTTCAGAGGGTAGGCAAACTCCCATGCAAAATTCCCCCACAGGCAGATAAAATTTCTCTGGAGCTGACTTCAATAAAAGTCACCAAGGAAACCATATTTGTGGAATCTGCAAAATAATCTGGAGATGTGGAAACAATCTGACTGGAGAGTCATAAAAAAGAAAAAAAGATGCTTCTCAGAAAACAATATGATTGCAGCAGTCAGTGGTAGGCTGTGACTGGAAATTGGTACTATTCGTGGAATTCTTATTCTCAGTACTGACTGTATAATCCATTAGAAATGTGTTCCTTCTGAAAAAAAAATAAATAATGAAAGATGGAAAGAAACTTTCTAGAGTTAGATGAATAGTTGTCCTGAAATATTTTTTTTTAAGTTTCTTTGAAGAATGTTTGTTTTACATCCCTGATAACAATTACCCTGAATCATTTGAGGAAGCTTTCATGCCCACCAGAAGATGCTGTTGTTTTGACTGATACTGCCATATATTCTAACACAAAACCGCCATGTTTTTATGTGTGATATTAACTGGTATGGGGGCTGATGTAAGCATATATGCTGCTTCTGAGCTGTTAATGATGTATGTTCCTTAACGGCATCTGTTTAAACTATTGATTAAAATGAGAGCATATTATAGTCAGTTTATGTATAAACTGAATATATGTAAAATGTATTTCATGTTATATTGTGTACATGATACTTTACAGCATCGACGTAAATGATTAAATCAAACACATATCATTTTACTTAATGGATACATTATAGCATGTATGTCTTTATTAAGGATATGGACATACTGTAGCTTTCAAGGTGGTTATTCTAATAGAGATGGTTTATCACATGTAGTACCAATACATTGATTTCATAATAATCCATATCATCAGCATGGTTCATGTCGACTTCCTCTGTAATCGCAAAGTGACAAAGTGAACGCATACTGGTACATTGATTTCAATATAATCCATGTAACTAAAGACTGGTTGTCCACTTCTACTATATCTTTGCATTGTATCACTGTTAATGAATGGGATACAGCACACATGTCACAACTAATACATAGGTTTTATGAATATGTGGAGATAGTAACAAGTTTATGTAGAAGGGAAGTCAAATATCTTGTCCATGTTAAATATCTTTAACTAATCAATGCTTCCTTGCATACAAATCACTCCATTTCCTGCTTTGATCATAAACCAAAGAGAATTTCTTCAAAATTTCAGAGAGGAATTTTCCTTTACCTTTATTTAAATATTTGTATTGTTTTCAGTTTGAGAACTTGTTTAAACATTTGTGGCTTCTTTTCTCCTGTTAGCTTCCTCTTACACTATGATGAATCAAAACTGTGAGTCATTGATCATAATGAACCAGACTCTGATTGTTACATGTATGCCAGAGAGCCAACTTCAATTCAAAGCCACATGTTTGAGGAATGGGTTTTTATTCAGTTCCTGGAAGCAAAAGCTGTGACAAAGGAAGTCAGAGGTGCTATGTCATGTTGAACTTTTAAACAGAATTCAACTTGCATTAAACTACACAGTGGTTCCATTGAGAGTCCCAACAGTAGAAAAGGGGGTGATGAAGAAATTCCTTAGTTTAAGTTATATTTAGTTCTGAGTGATTATGATATATTTAGTTGTGTGATTATGATACCTTTCTCCAGCAAAGTTTATAAATTTTGTGAAATTTTTCTGTTATTCAGTTAGAGAGTTGGGTGTGGGGGGGGGTGGGGGAGGGGTGGGGGGGCTGTGTAACTTCCTGTCTGTTTTTTTCTTTAATCAGTTGGGGTTGGGTGTGGGCATAAGAGGTGCACTGCACATTTGTTTTGATAGTACACATCCCTTCCATGACACCCCCCCCCCCCCTTTGGGGACACTACTGAATTTGAAGTGAAGTTAAGTTAATAAATGAATGTGAAATTGCCATTTGATCAACAGTACACCATCTGGAGCAGTGCTCAAATTTGATAAATGTGAATGCAAAGAGGTCCTACTTGTGCTCCACTGAATTTGTTTTGTCAATTAGCCAAGGAGATGCAGTTAAAGGTCAAGGTTATTAGCCAGTTCAAACTACAACACCTCTTCAGAACTTCATCAACAGGTTGGCCTATTCATTAGTGTTATACTTAATTTGTTTATCCTCCTCTTTTTCTGCAAACCATCCTTTTTGGCTCAGAATTGATAAGAAGACTTATGAATAGGGTAAAGAAGCTTGTATATGGACAGGCTGGGTGGGTCCAGACAAAAGCAAATTTAACCTATATTGCTTGCTGTGTCCTCACATCGGGTCAGCTATTGTTTGCATTCTCTCACTGGCTGAATGCTGTTGGCAAATTTAACTGAGAAGAAATCCTTTTCTACTTTCATGGTTGAATAGATTACAGAGGTTGAGATTCCTAGGCTGGATAGTACAACAGTGGCCATTGCCACATTGGCCCCCCATTTTTTTAGTTCATCCCTAGCAGACACAAAGAAAACAAGTATTTGTTGTTACTAATGTCAGGAGAGGAAAACATTAACAAAATGTTATCACTTTCAAAAGTATCCCCCCTTTTTTTTAAGTAATGTGAAAACAATAATGAAACACAACTGCTCAGTTTTCCATTGATGTTCATGGTAGGAAGTTAGATTGTACAGTGACAGCTCTGAAAATTTCAAATGCAGTGAACAATAGTGTGGCTACCCGCATTAAACTCTCCTTATGGACTTATTCATCCCATCTCATATCTTTATCCACCTTGAAATCCTTCATGGACTTATTCATCTTAATTCATATCTTTATCCGCCTTAAGATCCTTCACAGTGATTTCCTGTCCCATTGACTGACTTTGATAGACCCCCTCCCCCAGGAAAGTTCTCAAACCACAGGCGGTAAAAGCGTTATGATAATGTTGGCTTTAAATATATTCGTATCATAATGACCATGATTACCTCCTACTCACACTTGGTCGTTTCTCCAGTATAGTTAAAATGATAATGCTTGGGTGAATCGTTCGTGACTTTGGGATGGTTATAATTGGCAAGTTAGCTTTGATTTATTTGCTAATCAGTACAAAGCTCACATAGGAGGTAGTGGGAGTGATTACACTTATTACAAGATCCTATCTTTGTTTTATGCCCAACTCTGATTACAGTTTTCAATTCCTATAAGATCCATCCCCCCTCTCCCTTCCCCCCTCTCCCTTCCCCCCTCTCCCTTCCCCCCTCTCCCTTCCCCCCTCTCCCTTCCCTTATAAACATGTGTGGAGTCATTGCTTCTCCTTCATTATAGTTTTCAAGTTGAATTGAACAATAATTTTTAAGGATAACATGTTCCAACATTGATATTATTTTGATGTTAAGTTTAGAATGTTTTTCTTAAGCTAGTAGCTACATCAGTGGACTTTTTAATTTTAATATCGGGTTATCATCAGTTCATCACGATGCATGTGAACTTCTGTTACATACAAAATTTAGTGTTAATTACTCTATGAGTATTCACTTGTGTATGGAATTAGAACTGTTATTTGCCTTGTTACCAAGTATTGGTGGTAAAAATAGATCTATGAACGATGTGTTAATTGTAGCCTCTCTCCATACAGTGATTTCAGTGATCTATACACATAACATTATTTAAACATAGCTACTTGAATTAGGACTAAGTATAAATAAGTTTCCATAGTTTGCCCAAACTTATTTCACTATTACTTTATCATGTCTAATGTGATTGACACCATTGATCCAGCACCCTCTTCCCTGTAAGGTCTATCCATTGATCCCCCCACTTCCCTGTAAAGTTCTATCCATTGATCTGCCCCCCCCCCCCCCCCCGTTTCTTCTATCCACTGCCTCTACATCCTGTCTACACTTATCCCTTCCACCTGCCCAAGTTTCTAGACTTTGTGGAGGAAACAGGTTAAACCTTCATGGTTTGTACACTGGTTATTTTTATAACTTTGTATGCAAAAAAAGGGCGTTGGATATATGGCCTGTTTTCCCTCCTTCAGTAATCAGAATTCAGCAGGAAGTATTTTCTGTCACACTCATATAGTGGATAGAAATCCATCTTAACCACAGGACACAATGACAAGTTATTTAGCTTAGATTTGATGGGAGCAGTTGTGTTTTAGTGGTCATTTGTTTCCATTTTAGAGCTTTGTAAATGTTTGGAGGTACTGTACAATAAAGGGAGTTTTTTCACAAAAATAGATAGGAGTACTTTGGCCAAGGTTAGAATTGTGTGTGCAAAAGAGTGAGGGGACAGGATTATAGGCTCAAGGATGCATTGGCCAAGGTTAACACACATAGTGGGAACAAAGAGGTAGGAATCTGGAACTTGAGTGCATCTGGACTGTACTAGATCTACACATCTATGATCCACTATTTCTTGTAATGACTAGAAAGGGACAGACATGAGCAAGGTGATACCAACTTAAATATATAGATCAGTATCAGTATGGGAGTAACTTTTTTATGCAAGTTTTTATATCAGTTTTTTAAAATTCATTGATGTATTGTATTCTTTGCTTACCTATCCCTACCTCTTATTGTGCACTTTCATCTGTACAGCAAATAATTAAGAAAAGTTTGTGCAACACAGTAGTTTGAAGGTTCTGTACTTCTGCTCACCTTCAGATAAACTACATTGTTTCCTCTGTGCAAAGACTGGTACATCTTATCTGCAATAAGCTGATGCATTTTGCATCGTATTTTGCTATATACAATGCCACATTATTTGCTGCATCTCCATCGGTTGTGTATCCATTCTTTTTATCCTGTTGCATAACTACATCTGCGTCTTGTAGTAATTCTTCATCTATGCTGCATTTTGAAAGCAAACATATATTCACTAACATAAAGGTCTGTATATTAAGTGGATTAATTAACTGGAGTATATATGAGCAAAACTACTTTAGGATTACAGGCATTTAAATTTGACTTGGCTATGTTGCCATCATATGTGCAGCAAGGCTCTCATTTGATTATTCATTGGTTATAAATTAATATTCATACTTCAGATCACTGTCAGTGTAGCAATAACCAATTTTAGGACATTTTATGATTAAAACTTACTTAATTTAACTGTACTTCCGTACAAGCAACTTGCTACGCAATGTTACAAAGTTTAGAAACATTCAATTGGAGCCATGCATTATAATAGTTTGAGTACATGTCTCTAGTTATAAAAGTTATGACAGTTAACTACTGTTACAAAGGTTTCTACTACATCCATTACAAGGTCTTAAAACTACTGATGATGCAGATAAAAAAAAATTGCCAAATTGCCAGTTTTGCATTGTTACAGCAAATTATTGTTTGTGAAAATAACAATGTTATAGCCTGGTAATCAAGCTATTTGGGAAATGTTTTGGATTGGGAAAGATGCCCACTGGGAGGGGGTATCCCACTCACATTTGAATTTTATGGTTAAGGGTGCCATGTTGCAAAATGTTGCAACTTTTGAAGAAAATTGTGTTCATGCATTTCCTATTTTTTTGTTCAAAAAATCTTTTCAATTTTTCTTTTGTCTTCCGATTTTTTTTTGGGACCCTCCATAACATTTGAGGCAACTTTAAATACTGTTGCGACCCCCAGTTCATATGTAAGTGTATAAATTACTATAAACTTGCATCCTCACAATTAAGGTTTCACTCTAGGAAGGATTAAAATAAACAGGCCTAATTATCATTCCTCCCAGTCATTCATTACATTTCGGCTTAAAGCAAATCTCATATCTGTATAAATAAAGTGTAAATTTTGAAGGTGGTTAAGTGTTTGTTTTTGCTGTTAAAATAACTTCCTTTTTCTGCGATTCTCTTGAAGCCAAAACAAATTGGATGAGATGAGATTGCAAGTATTAATTTATACAAAAAAAAAAAAAAATGCTCCAGACTTATTTTTCTTTCGCTAAGTTGAATACGGTTTCTTATGGAGAAATAATCCCTGAAAGATATCAAATGATGTTTTCTGATCTTGTACTTTGCTCTCTATATTTCAAGGAAGTGGTTGTCTGCATCATCGATATTCTAGTTTTGCACACTACTAATGTAGATAGTACAGGCAATAGCATGGTAAGTTACTGATGTTCAAACATACTCATTGCGCCCAGGAATAAATTGAATACCTAGACTGACCTTTTTCATCTCTCTCTCTCTCTGTTTCTGATGAAAAAACAAAGGAATGGTAGAGAACAGAATAATTAATGATGTTATAGTAGGCTGGTGCCCAATTCTCGAAGGAGGAAACTGAACAAGGTACTGCATCTTCTGTACAGTATCAATACCAAGAGGTTAGCTTTGGCAGGTTTTTTGGTGCGATTGGGAGGAAGTGCATGATATCCTGTCTGTGAGGATGTTCTAGGCTGTTTGTTGTACATACAAAAAAAGAGCGAGAGAAAAAACACAGCCAAAAAAAAGAGCAAGGCTGTAAGAGGAGAGGAGGAAATGAGGTGAGGTAGAGTAGAGTTTCTGAGCAGGAAAGAGAAAGAAGGCAGGAAAAGGATACTTTAGATCCATCTGCTGGGCCTGATAGCATCATAAATGGCCAGAGTATATGCCTGACATTTCCTGTCTCCCCAAATGGGGTAAAAGGTTTCACAGAAAAAGTGAAGCTTTTTTTTTTCTGGTTGGGAGATTACCATCACAGATCTCTTTTTGAGGTAATTCCATTCTTTATTGCGTGATTAGTGTTTCAGCGGAGTTAATAGTTACCATATCTCATGGTGAGGGTTGATGTAGAAAGAAAAATGGTTGGTTAAGTAGTTAGTGGTAGTTCATGTTTACATTAGACAGGTTGTAAAAGGCATACAAAATACAGCTGTAATATGACCATTAAATATTATCCTACACCCGAAGAAAAATATTACATACTGTACGTTATTGGTTGTCTCAAATTAGAAACTGGTACCTCAAGATGGATACAGTAATGTTCAGTTTTATTTGCAAACATTCATTCACAACCTGAATGTATGATTTCATGTCGTCTCATACATACCAATCGATGTTTTTCCGTTCTGCGAAGGAAAACTAGTCGAATGCGGTTTTGTAAAGTGCCTGCGTCTGCTCTTCTCTTTGCCTATGAGATCCATCAAGGGTAGTGTTTCTCTTGTGATGCTTAGGTATCAAAATTCTTTTGGGGGATTTAGAAAACTTCTACTAGTCAAGAAAGAATAAACACAAATAGACTGAAAAGTCAGAAGAAATAAACCCTGTGGGCATCGTGAGGAGATTATTACTCTCCTCAACAAGAGGCGATATGTTTTGACAAGATCTGTACTTGCATAGCTATCTATCCTCCATCCCAGACACCAAATTTTAGTTATCTAGAGATAACACACACTTTCTCCTAGCAGGGAACTGCTACTGTAAAAGTTTCCTGCTCCTAGCCTGCTGGGTTTGTTAGTTAGTTCCTTGGAGAAGAAAACAGGAAATAACAGAGTTTCAGACAAAATCAATCTCTCAGAGGGAGTCCTGTATGTAGTTTTTTTGTTGAAGCAAAACATTTTGTTTTAGGTGGATATAATTTCAAGGAAAAGATCCCCAACCCTTTCCCTCCCCCACCCTCATCGATGCATTTTGACCTTTATTGTCTCCGACACAATGATAGTTTTCTCAGAATCATAGGAATTTTTGTTTTATATGGACATTTTTACAAACACAAGTTAAGTCTTCCACTCCAAAAATAATCCAGTAGTACAAATGAACAACAAAAAGACACAAATTCAAGCTGTAACACAAAATTCCCACTTTAACTGCCTCTGTCTCTTACCAACAGAAAGTTGCCTGTGTTATAGATGCAGTGTAGTATCCAATGTGAGGTTATGGCCTTACAGACTAGAATAATCAAACCTTTTTACCCAAGGTCAAACATTTACACCTCATCCCCTGCTCCATCACTATACCCCTTTCACCCCTCCCCCTCAACTACCCCCTCCCACTCCCCTCAGGAAATCAATTTTCATAACTGTTCAAGTCAGTACAATATTGTGTTACTTAGTACTGACCCTTGAATATATACCGAAGTCATGAGTGGGAGCATGCTCATTATGAATACACTAAAGAATATCCCAATGCACATAGTAGTGCATGACATTCCATATAACAGTGCACTATTGTACATAGATATCTTGGAAAACTGTCCTATTTCTTGTTTTTGTTGACTTGAATATTGAACTTTGAACCACAGAGTTATTTTTCTGTAAGGTGTACTGTACTAATGTGCTTATTTCCAGCAGAAGCTTGCTGGAAATAAGCAGAAAATAATAGCAGTGTTAACAGGTAGATATAATTAAAAACATCTTCTGCATTTTGTTGTATTGCTAATATAGTACACTTAGCATCAAAAGAAAGAACAAGGAAAATTCAGTAAGGAACAGAGAGGTGGGACAGTTGGAGGATGGGGGTGGTGGGGTGGGAGGAAGTTTTGAAATTTTATTGAATTTTTTTATTTGTGGAATAATGTATTTATGGGATAAGAATTTTTTTCTCTTGGCTGGTAGAGAGGGGGGGGGGGGGGAGGTTGTGTATGGTTAGGTCATATTTTAGGGGATTTCCATTAGGTTATAAACTCAATATCTATCATCTGGAATGACACAGTTTAACATGTAAACAAGATTAATCAATTATCTCCTCTCAGTTGTTGCATGCTCAAGATTTGCAACATTACAATACTTATGTCTAAATGCTACAAGTGAGAGAGAAAGATAAAAACAGTACATATATGTGCAAATAGATTTCCTAAAGACTTTTCTGTAGTAAATCCTTGGCTTCTACCCAGCAGTCAAAATTACATGCATTTGTTGTTGTTGTAGATGATGCATGCACATGCAGTAGTACCGTTGTAGCGAGAGAGATACAGAAATGATGGTAACTATGTATTGTTGTAGAGCTGTAGTCCTCAGTTTGCAGCCCTGAGAGTCTCATCCTGTGGAAAGAGATAGATGCAAGCAATTTGTAGAATCTCGTGGTTTTCAGTTTCACACACAGGAGAAATTTTAGATTGAAGGTTTCAGAGTTTCTGTTAATAGTGCTGGTAGGTCAGCTAAGCTTAGTCAACCTTCATATATTTCCTGGAGAAAATGAAAGCCCTTTACTGATAAATCCATCAGACTGCAGACCTCATCAGAAAAATCTGCTAATATAGCTTGCATAGTTTAGTAGTAATAAGCAGCTGTAGTCTGTATATGCACAGCAGTTTCTTTAGCAGCAATACTTTCTCTGTAGTTCTCAAGAAGTCAAGGCAGATATATGTACTTGATGCAGAACTAGCATTGATCCATTGCTTCTAATGCAGATATTGTTGTAGCATTATTTACGATTCCTCTTTTTAAATCTGACATTACCTTTTGTTGTGGTGCAATATATGCCTACCAGTCCTTGTGTTTGTGTTCATTGAGATGGAAGGAAGATGTGCTTATGATGTGGAAATATTTTAAAGTACATTTGCCATTGTAATGTGTGATATTGGGCTGATATGGCATAGATACTTTCTTGATTCAATCCCCTGATTTTATTTGCTTTCCTTTTTGTAATTGTCGTTTTTAATGTAAACATGTGTCGCTAGTGATCAAGGTCCCAGTGCAAGCAAGACAACACTTGTAAACATTTTAAGGAGTGTTTTGTCTTGGCCTGAACAGAATAATTAACAAAGAAAGAAAAAGGTTTTAGATGTGTCTTTGGTAGGCTACTTAAATACTAATATGCTGAGAATAATAAATATTGTTGTAACAATTGCTTATTTATTGATATAATTCTGCCAGGGAAATTCATTTTACTGTATATAACTGTATATTAGTGTGTGAAGAAATCTAACTATATCCATACCATTAATTATGAAAATGTTTTGCCAGGATTTGTGACAAACTATTCCCTGCCACTTTCCTTGACATCCGTGATGATATACCCCTGGATGAAATTTTTGTGAAATGCTCAAGTTTTTTTCCGTTGGAAAAAGGTTGTCAGTGCCTCCCCATTGACACCTTGTCAATTATATGATCAACACCCTAGACAGGAGGAGCAATATTACTCATTTGTATCTATTGGTTTCCTGCCAATTATATAAAAAGAATTATTTTCAATGCTATATGAAATTGTCAAAAATAATTAAGTTTCATAAATGACAAGCTTCTCTAAGGATGTGAGCTTATTTTTGATAAGGGTGCATCTGACTTTTCAATGGCCTATAATGTAGATGGCTTGGCAGCCTGTTCTGTCTTACTTTATAAAATGGGCATCTTACATTGACTATATTGGTAGTATCAAAGCTTTGAATAAATCAAATTTGAGGAGGGGAAAATGAACAAAATTTCTAAAAAACTAAACATATAAAAACTCCTCATAGCCCATCAATGAAAGTGGCTATCTGATTGGAGAACAAAGTAATATATTTTGGGAGGATTCTGATCAATATCTTTGAAGGAAATTGACAAGTCTGATTGCATTGCATCATAGTCGCCAGGATTTTCTGGATTGCAAGCTTGCAAAGTTTGGGAATATGTAGGGACTGTCCTGAGTCACAGTATTTGACCTTTGACAGTTTGCCATTTAGTTGCGCTACATGTACTGCACTTCCTGTATGTTATATATTTTTTTTATTCCCAGAGATTTAAAGTCAGCCTCTGCTTACTGGCAAGTAATATAACATTCCCGCAAATGAGTCTCTCAATATAAATTGTATGATTTATATACTGTGATTTATAAAAAATTACCCTGCTGTATATTTCTTCCTGCATTGTTTTAATGTTTTAGACGTGTAAAAGTATAGTACCCTGTAGACTTATCACATACATTAAGCTATGATGTTGGGACAGTAGGAACTTTGTGTCCCTCTGTGTTCAACATAATAAAGTTGTCCTCCTCTTTCTACTAATGTCAGAGATTTGCTCTCTCACATGTCTTCACACAAGTCAGCACTATCATTTCACCCATCCATTGGCAAATTTGGACAACTAAGGCAGCAGACGTTTGAAGCATTGTTGGGTAGCTAGGACAAGAGTTCATTGAAAACATTGGCTGAGAGTTTTTGAAAAGTGTTCAAACATTGTACTCTCATGAAAGCTTTGATGATTTAGATGAAAAACTAAAAAAAGAAAATTAAAACAATATGGGAATAATAAGATGTCATTAGTAGCTAGAATGCCAGTATCCATAGGTAAATGTCATGTACCTAAGTACATGTAGTGTTAATCTGAGTTTAAGTGAATATAAACTACAGATAGGGTTTCTATATACTGTCAGCTAGCAAATCAATCTTAATTACACAGCTGAGAAACAGTACTACATGATCCTCCATTTGTCAGCAGAGTTACAGAATGATCAATCTGTCTGCATCTATCTCTCTCTTGTTTGTTTCTCTTAATTGATAAGATTGTTATTTCAGACTGAGAGCTGTATATACATAAAAGTCCTGAATCCACTGTAAACTTCTCTGATTGCAAGTCTTCATAACAGGATCCTCTTTCGTGCCAGCAGACTTAACTGAGAGAGAAATAGGAGTCTACGGGAAAAAAAAGGACTCTTAATACTGACCAGATGATATTTGTATTATCTATTTTTATATTACTAAAAGCATAAAATTTCATAAACTGTAAGTTTGTGACAAAACTGGTTTTTATTTTCTCTTCTAAAGTTCTAACTCTTCTTTCTCACCCTTGTCTTTTTATTTTTATGACTGGGGAGGGATAACAGGATGTGATACTCCCAATCAATTTGATTTAGATATCTGGATCTAAATATGGAAGTGGGTTTTAGGTAAACCCTTTATATTTATGTACTATTCTGACTTGAGTTGTCCCAGGGTTTGGATGCTTTGAAAACCAAGGATAAAGTACTTTTCATGCTCTTCAGACTTTCGTAGCTAATCACATGGTTACAAATGGAAAACTCATCTGCCTTCAGTCTTTGAACACTTCCAGGGAGACAATTTTCTGTCTGAGATGTCAATTCTGGTGACCTTCCTTTCCTGCTTAGTATTCAGCTGTGTTGGAAAGTTTGCTGCTTCACCATGTTTGGGGATGATGTAGGGATGTGCTCTTTTTGATTGCTCTTGGCAGAGATTGCTGAGGCTTCCAGGGCGAGGCTATCATACTGATTCACATTTGCCTCATTTCCTCCAGGCTTAATGAGAAAAGGATGTATGGGAGTCGGCCATCTTTCTCTTCCCTCCTCAGCTATCTTAAAGACCAAAATCCAGACAGATATCAAAATCAAATAGTTGACTATTACTGACAGCTTCTGGCAGGAATTCAGTGCTTTCCTCTCTCTTCCAATTAAGCCTACTGTGTGAAGTTTATCTGATCACAATTTTATTGTAATTTATTGCGATTGGGACAGCAGAGAAGTGAGTGTTACATTGCATTTGTAACAAGATGGTACAGAAGCATTATTTAATTAATGTAAACAGGGGAGAAAGTTAAAAGAAATTATTTTAATCATTTTCTGTGCTGTCTGTTGAATGGTTTCTGTTTGTTGTTGGAAGGTAAACAAGCATCCAACATTATAATCATTATTCCAAGTAAAGCCAAGCTCGTGGGAAGTTTGACTTCATTCAAATTCAGATGAACAACCGTTTAAAATATCAAGAAATAATTGCTTGGGTTTGCCAATAAGGATGACAGGGCTATTCAGCTTTTAATAGCCATATATGTTAATGACAGTCTTGAAACATGTTCTGCAGGCAACATACTGGTGTTGTGCATTATTCCTTATGTTTGGTGTGTGTTTCATTGTCATTGTGCAATATTTTTAGGACAAATTATATCTTATGCTTGTTGGTTTAATATACTATGGATGCTTTTTTGCATACATGAACCTCAAAGTCAGCTTGTTTGATAACTTTTAATTCTTAAAAAAAAACTTGATCAGTGCTTATCTCAAATGGCCAAGGGAATATTATGTCAGTGACCAAAACTTTTCAGAAGAAGAATTAGTGTAATTAAAGTGCACTGCCAAGCTTTCTGATACTGTAGTACATTGCCAGTCTTGTGGAAAACCAGCTTTGGAAAACGTGAACAAAACTCGTGAAACACCTCAACATATTTTGAAGTATCTGAATGAGACAAAAAACCCAGAGATATTATCCCACAGTCTTGGAAATTAATTTGTACCTCATTTTTGTCAGTATTTGATTGATAGATCAGGAAATCATATCATTTGATCTTAACTGCCAGCTAAATTCTATAAATTGGCCAGGGTAGTCAGTAACTAATTTAAACATGCCAAATCATCTCTAACAAATAAAGATCTGACTCTTGGAAACTAATTCAGGACTAGTAAAAATTGTTACCACCCACTTTACAGTATACAGTGATACACACATAGATTGTATAAACAAAGAGCTTTGATTTCCATTCAATTTCCCTCATGCTAATATGTGAGTCACCCTTGAATACCTGCAGGGAGGAGTTTATAGACCACAACATATCAACCAAACCTTCAGCTTAATTTATATTTTTTGTAGCTAAAAATAGAAAAGTTTGCAATTTCGATTTTATTCCTTTGACATACATATTTCTTGTTTAATATGTAATGCACTCATGAATAAAGTACTAGCATTCAGGATTTTTTTAACCTTTACAGAAACAATGTAAGGACCTACAGACTAGAGGCACGCACACTCAAACCTGAGAATATCACAAAAGAACATAAGCTTGTGATAAAAATACATAAAAGATGTCTAATATAAAAGCTGTGAAAAATCAAGTAAAAGAAGTATTTAGTAGTAATTTTATTTGAAAGGTACAACAATGATTAATATCTTAAAACTTCCAAAACGAAAAGGAACAGAAGAAGAGATTAGCAAACATGCATCCGTGTCCTAGGATGAACCCTTAAATCTGTTTTTCAAAACACAATTATGCATGTACAATAAACTATATCTGAACTGAACTTAGTAATATATTTTGTGGGAGAAAGGTTATGTGTACTCTTCACTTCATGATTCCCCGTCTACAAAAACGATAATAGAACTCAAGCGGCACTGTGATCCCAAACTTGATAAACACATTCCAAGATGAAAAGGGTTGCTCTTGCGGGGTTTGGCATGAATTATAAAACCAACCCATGTATGCAAACCTTAGAAGAATTGGCCATTGTATGGGGCTCTCATTCAAGAAAGTTGTATAGTGCTCACTAAAACTTTTATCATACGATAGTTACTGTGAATTTAACAACAGCCTACAGCAGCAGCTTCTGTTATGCTTGTCTGTCTCCCCATTTTGCTATTCTGGTTCAATTGTCGGCTTGTTGTCTGTCACACATCAGGAACTTATCTCAAAAGAGTTGTACTTTATGACATTGAATCTGCTTCTATGAGGAAGGAACATTGTAAAATTCAGTTACAGTGAAACAAATACAGTACTTTATCGCCATAAATGTGGTAGCCAAATAGGAGTTCTCAACCAAGATATTTCACAGTGGTTGCAAAGACACTATTGAGCCTTCTTTCATTTTGTACTGCTGCTAATGTCTGACACCTTGAAAAGTTTCCCAACTGAATCAAACGAACTTTAAAAGAGTTCAGCCAGATCATTTACCATCTTTAAGAGTGTCAAACATTTGGTGGTATGAAAGCATATAGTCCCCCTGGTAACATACCATGGACAGTGCAATGCAATTGATATGTATTCATTATTCATAATCAACCTTACAGATTATTGAATGCAATTATGGAATGTTGTTCAAACTGTAAAACAAGTTTTAGGGAGAAAACTTTTAGAGATAGGTGAACAGGATGAAGGCTGTAACTTCCAGAATGTAACTGACAACATTCCATTGGGAAGTAGATTGACTTTGCTAATTGAAGTGTTTCTGGTACTGCCCCTTTATCAATTTCGGTTCATGTATATATATATGCCGATTTGATAGTTAATCCATGACAGAACCAACCGAATCTTTGGCCAGCCATTGGTACTCAATAGAAAAAGGAACAGTTCCCTCAGCTGTACAACGGGAAGTGTTAAGGAAGTGAGGGAAGGTTGGGTTTCATATCTTTTCCTTGAGAAACAAGCTTGTCTTTCCAGTAGTTCCAAAGAAAAGAGGAAATATTGGCCCAAATGGGTGACTATGAGGCATTGAAAAGGTATTAGTTGGCATTGATTGGCAGTGTGTAATGTGACAAATATGTGCTTGGTACATAGTTCATACATATTCATCACATGATTATCATACATGCAGTCGATGAAAGCTTGTTTTGGTCAGCTGAATTGTTCTTTAGACATACATGCATGTATTCATTCATACTTGTATCCATTAATACATGTATGAATGAATACAAGTATGTATGAATGAATATACATGTATGAATGAATACATGTATGAATGAATACATGTAACTTGACAGTTAAGTTTATAGATAATTTTCATACTTCAGTTCATAATTTTCATTGTGTGAAGTTTCTCCCTGATTTATATACCACAATTTTGTAACCTCCCTTCAGTTGTTTCAAATGATGCTGTGGGTAAAGTATCGAAGGTGTTTCACAGGACTTAACAAATAATTGTCATGTACACTTGAGTCAAAAAGATTTGACTATCTACTGTAATGGAAATTCTCTTCCAGAGCCCTTAGGTTTTAGAGATCCACAGCAGACTATATTTTTGAACTAAAATTTATGAAGTTAACACTATATATGGGATGCACAAATACTTTACACCTTATATATTTCTCCCTGAAGTAAAGGGGGTCCCTTTCCTCACCCCCTCCAAGCCCATAAAATAGAAAGAAGAAAGAAAGAAGCGGGAGATGGTAGATGGGAGGATGAAAGTATTAGACCAGTGTCATCGAATGTGTTTTAACTTAAGATACAACAAGTGCTAACAGGAGGTACTATAAATCAACAACATAATCCCAAGGTCAAGAAATTTATGTTGATCTTTTCAACTTTTCCTGAGGTATCTCAAAACTCTATTGAACCCAAATGAACACAGCAAATGGATTATTTGTTCTTAAAATCTGCCAATGTGAATGAAGGCAATTCAAGAGATTGAACACAATTAAAAGATTTCAGGACCCTGAACCTATTGTCCTCTCTGAGCTTCATCTAGGTCAGCTGTAAACTCATAAATGCCAAGAAAACAATGAGTTTCATTAGAGGAGAAGATGGTTCAAGATGATGGGTTTGACAGTTGTCATGGAAACTGGAGCAGGTACAGTAGTACTTGGCATGTATGTTAAATAACAACAGAGCATACATCACCTGGTATCAGTGCCATCAAATGTCTTTGATTCATGACCATAAAGTTTGCTTAATTTATTCTAACTATTTTAATTATATACTTAGGGTGCTGTTGTTTAACACAATCATTTTTTGTTTTGTTTTAGCCTTTGAAGAAGATCCTGCTAGGATCGAAACGTCAGGCCAACTTACTTTTACACAATCATAGCTTAAAATACAATATTCTGTACCTATTAATGGTTTTTAAACCTTGTTAAAGTCAAATAAAAATTAAAAAAATAAAACCAAATAGACAGCTGAAGATCAGTTTGATCAGAAGGCCACAGATGCTGCCAACCTGAATTTTTTTTGATGAAGAAATATTTCTAATTATAATAATTAGTATTACCTCGATGATGACAGTTCTATGCCAAGCTTCCTTTTGTACTTTCCCAGGATAGATAAAAGCAAAGATTTTGTTGAAAAGTCTTGACTTTAGTATAGCTTGAAGGCTCCCAAGAGACAAAATCTTTCTTTCTTACTAATATATTAATCTAAATTTATGTATGCAGTAGTGAACTCTCCTTTTCAGGAAAAGTTTGATTTTAAAATTTGGCTAAGCCATTGAAGCTTAGAAGTTGGCCTCTAGTTTCTGTCAAGTATTTCTTGTTATCAATTTAAGCACCTTTTAATGTCAGAGATGGAATAAAGTACCCAAGCCTTTATCCACTCTTTATTTTAATACTTTGACCTCTTCTGGAAATATCAAGTTTAGGAAATAATCAATCAGATTAGGTGTCATTGGACACCTTTGCAATAAAAGTGAGTGAGATGAGCTCTACAGACTTGTAAACAAAAATAACATGTTTTCTTTGTGTCTTGTTGAACTATGCAGTTCGCTGTATTGTACACTGTACATCTCTCTACATTGGCTCTTGTACTGCTGAAAGTATGTTGAGTGTTCGTTGCAGGGCTCTAGTGGACCAAGCTGCCGTAATTTATTCAAGTAAAATTGTGGTCTGTTGTCTAATCAATGATATACTCTGGTTATAAAATAAACTGCACAAGTATCGCACCTTTCATGGTAACTACACAGTTGAGATCTTTTCCTTTAATAACTATAAACTGGATTTCATGTTAAACTGCTTTGAAGAGCAACACTTAATCATCCTCAATTTTGTCTGTAAACACAAATGTGATGTTTTGAGACTGTAAAGATCCACTTCCTTCAAGAGGGCATAGATTTAAATACCAACTGTGATGAATTAAGTTCGCTCCTCTCGTAACTTTCTTTGACATTTGCACTCCCAAGAGTCCAGTCATGTAGTTAAGGCAGATCTTAGAAGTTTGCAAATTATGTAGAGTCGGAGACAGGTAAGGATCACCCCAAACATGTAAGTTTTGGGGAGTTTGTGGGTAAATAGTGTGCTTTATTATATGTGGTGACAGGTAAGCACAGTCACTGCAGTGTAGCTGCTCCATTTTAACCATTTGTGAAATGTTCATAGTGTTTCTCAGAGTGTGTTGATCTCCATTGAGTGATGAGGTATAACTATCTGAAAGGAGTGTATCCTGCTTTCTTGGCCTACAGTAGCTCCTGTGTAATCTTATCCAACATGAACTCTTCCCATCCTCTAAAAACCTTATCACATTGGCCTTTGTCCTCTGCTCTATGGGATGCTAGTCAAATTTAACCCTGAAAATCTCCTGATCCCTCCCTCTGCTAATCCTGACAGCAGTAGCATCATTCTCTCCCAGGGACACAAATCTAGCTGAATAGCAAGCAAGTTTGTTGTTCTTATGTCAATTGTTAGATGAGAGTCAGAATGAGAGAAAGAAAGAGAGGGGAGCACAAACGGTGTGTTCATTTAGAAGGACAGCAGAACAAATATTATTTAAAGTAACAGATTGTTATCTCCTTGAACATTGGTGATTCTCTGGTATCTCAATCCCTTCGTATTAATCAATAGACATTGCTCCTGGAAGAGAAAAAAAAAAAAAAGCATATATTTTACACCCACTAGTCTCAAACGATCTGTATTGGAACATTTGAGAACAGAATTGATGTATTTAAACTAACACTGGCTGACAAATAATATAAATTGTGGTCTGAAGGCAATTTATCATAGTCTTTTACATGGTGAATAGCTGTAAACCTGGTAAATTGTTACAGCCAGAATTGTTTTACTGCCAGAATGTATTAAAAATTGTCAGAATCAAACAACTTCACATTTGGCATTAAATATGGGAGTGCATATGTGCATCATTTTTACATCATCTTGCTAATACAAAGTTGTTACCCTGCAATGTACATTTTGAAGCACCCATCTATAAATACAATGTACTTTTAGATCTCCATGCACTTTTTTCTTGACCAGCAGTGTTTAGCCAATTTATACCTAGCAAATAACTGATCATCAACTAGGCTTAACTTGAATTTGTGCACGTTTGTGCCAATTGACCCATTGTAAGAAAAAGAGGAAAAAGAAAGAAGACCGCCAGCAGGAATATGTGTTTGGACATTGCTTGCTGTGTATAACTGGAGTATTTGTATTAGCTGTCTTTAACTCTGTAACAGACTGTCCACAGTATTGTACACACAATTTTTAACTTATATATTTTGCTACAGTTTTTGGAAAAATGACAGAGATTTTCCTATACTTACAAACATGCATTAGTTTAGTTCTCTTTTATTGATAATGGCATTGACTTTGCTGATGACAATAAATACCCATTTGTAGTCTTAGCTTTTATAAGTTTCATATTTTTCCGATTTGACCTCTGATAGTATCCTCATTTCAAAGTGCCAGGTGTGGAAAGTCTTAGGCACTTTCATCACATACAGGTGAATTTGATCATTCTATGTAATAAACATGTAATAAACATCATAAACTACCTCTCTATGTAAACTGCACAAATACTAAAGAATATGAGAGCTTTCTCATTGCATGTTACATACTTAAAAACCAACATTTATCAGTTTTTAGCTCACACACATCACTGTGTGTAAGGTTATGGGAGTTCCAGATGTCAATTTTTTCAGTGACTATGTTTTTTACTCTTTCCATTGGAACTTTTAATAGCTTGTTGTTCATCAAGTGATGAAACAATATAATATTTGGTAATTTTGAGTAGTTCCGGGAGCAAATTGTTTATAAGTACTTACACACAACACCATTGTTAATTTCTTATCAAGTGGGTGGGTGTATTGCCAGCCTTCTGTTGAGCTCAGTGAAAGTGATATGGTTAGTTTATCCCCTTTCTTTACGTGGTTTATGAAATGATACATAACTACTCTGTTCCAACTTACTGTTGACTGATATGGTTTCAGAGTTGAGGTTACTATTTCTGTTTAGGGGTTCCATATGAACATTCCCCTCAGGTCATAACTGAGCACAAACTATCGACTAAAGCAAGTCTGATTTCACGCTACCAAGTCAAGAGGCTGTTAGTGTGTGATTTCGGTCGCATACAGTTAATTCAATGGAGAAGGCCTGTTGACTTATTGTGTAAAAGTAAAAATATTGTGGAATCAACGTTCTTGCAAAGGATGAATCAAGATTTATGTTTGTAGTAAAATAGTAGATACTTTGTTAATTTATACACATGTCCGCTGAAACTCAGTGAAAGTGAAAAGATCTCTGAATCAAGCAAACACATTGTAAATGATGAATCAAGCAATATCTCCCCATAGGCCTCAAGATTTGCGGGTTACTCTAGTCTATAGTGTAACTTAGTGTGGAAGTGGGATGGAGATCTATTTTCGTTAATTTAGGCTAGGGCCTAGCCTAAATCAGATTTAGGCTAGGGCCTAGCCTAACTTAGATTTACTGTAGGCTTAACGGGCTGTATGTGCATACTGCACGAAAACAGGAACGCCATGATACTACTCAGTTGTTTCATTGAGACACACTTGTCTAAATGATAAATCTGGTGTGAGCTAAGTACTACATCTTTTGGTGCTGTAGTTCTGTTATATGATAACAATTAGGAAACCTCTTCAAATTCTCTCATTCACAAGAGCTAAAATTACCTGCACATATGAAGATGTTCTTTTAAAGGTTGATTGCTTTATTCCATTTTTGCCACTAAATACTGTACTAGCATATCCCAAATTCAGGAGGTTTATCTTGCCTACCCACACAACAGTACCACATAATGTTGCAGGTGATCAATATCAGGATTATCATTGGAGAGCCATATGGCTTTATCCTACCCTTGCTCTCCACATCAGACATAGCAACGAAGCTTTGTGCTTTATTCAACTTCCTTGTTCATGGTTTCCTATCTCTGTGTTAGAATAGCATAATATGTACTCAAGCAGTATGATCATCTGCCTGCCACTACCCTCATATTATATCCCCCGTGGCAACAGCACTGCTCTTGAGAAGAGCAAATTGAGAAACTGCCTTTGACATCCATGTTTTCATCTTACAATTGAAACAGTTTGGAGAAGTGGATTGATAATGATGCTCAGGTAAGAGAGAAGCCTTTAGTTGTCTTTTTCTTAGTTTTGATGTGACTAGAGTGCTTTTGTTTCAGTATCAATATGCATTTATATGTTGAGGTCTCTTTTTGTTTTGACAAGCTTCTCTTCATGTTAAACTCTTCTACCCAATGGGGTTGCTAAACAACATAGAAGTCAGTCTTGACTTTTAGTCGAAGGATAATAAAAAATTCTTTAATAAGTAATAAATAAATAATAGCACACATTTAATACCAACAAGAAGTCCTCAAAATTTTAGACTATAGTGCTATATTGTATGACTTATACAATAGTTGGGATATCTGCTTTCTCAACTTGGTTTAGTTGCATTAATTACCAATCTTGTGGTATTTGTGTTAAAGTGCAACGTTATTCTGGAATGCAAATTTAATGAAACCTGGCCTGATGTATATTGCACTTGTCAGAGGAAGGGGATATGGGGTAGAAGTGTGGGATGGGAGGGGAGAATTTATCTTCAAATTTTTTCTCCCATGACAAAGTGTCTAAGGTTCTGTGAGTATAGTATAGGCATCCCATTCTACTAACAGTGAAATGGAATGCAACAGCTAGATGCTAATATGGTTAGCTGTGTTAATTTGGTATGTTACCATGTTCTTTTTATTCATTTCCCACCCTTTTTATTTTTAGTTGTGATAAATTTGTACTTTGTGTTGTGGCTTTGTTTGAATTCTGTATGGTTACAGATTAATCTTTTGCAACGCATGAACTCCCTCATGTATGCAATTTCTGAGGTCTGTAAAACTTATCGTACAGTACATAGAAGGTAGTCCATTTAGATGTATTTGTTAACTATCGTCTTATGTGTATTACTTTTCTGTGTTCTGTTTGCTGTGAATTATGATTAACATCAGTGACTCCTTCTGTTTCCATGTTGTTTTATTTTCTTGGTGTTCTCCGTTGCATGTATGTATTGATGTCGTAAGATTTAACAGTATGGCTTCCTTGTTATCATTAATAATGCTCTGTAGAAGAAATTCTGCCACATGAATTCCATCTATTCTCTGTAAAGACTGCTCATTGTAGCAGTTATGAGATCACTGGGTTTGAGCGTGGTTCCTGTTTGCCAAAAAGTTCCCTAGTACAGCACATTGAAATTTGGTATATATCAATGTCCGCTGCCCACGGTGCAATGGGCAAGTTTATTTGGAGATGGCCTGCCAAGTATGTACAGGCACTAGTATATCTTTTACTCATCCCGAATATGTTTATCCTTCACAAACTCTTTATCAACCAAACTGCCTCCATCATACAATGGTCCTGGACAAAGTGCAAACGAAAATGAAGAAAAAGTAAAAAAAAGAATATATAAATATATATACTCATGAAATATAACTTGCCTCCTTTCTGAATAGTCTGGTACAAAGGTTGCAGTCACAAAAGATAAGTGGGGATGGATAAATTGTTTTGTAAATTTCTGATGGACCTTAAGTGGCACAGAGAGTTGGAACTGGAAGATGTGGAATTATGATTTCTTGTTTGATCTGTGGAGGAAACAGAGTACTAAAGTGTGACTGCTGTTGGAATCTGAACCTGTTTATTTACAGGTGAAGGGCTTTGAGTTCAAGGAGGACATTTGTATGTACATTTCAGATTCCACAAGGCAGAGGAAGCTGATTTTGAGTGTGCTATTAAGGAGTGTCACTCAGTATGGTTAGGTAGCCTGGATTGTGTGTGTGTGTGTACACAGAGGAGGCAGCAGGAATGCATAGTGTAGATTCATCAAGGGATGTGTGTAGATGTAATGAGACATGTACTGCTACTCAACATTTTGGAAATGAGTTGTGGGTGTTAGTGAGTGACTATATGGTAGAACTGATCATTGTATAATAGAAGCATCTAAACAAGTTTCTCGAAATGAGTTGCAGGTGTTAGTGACTTCATGGTACATCTGATAACTGTGCAAAAAGCATGAGAAATAATTGAACACTGTTAACAATTTGCATTATTGCAATGCAATAGGTTGCAAGATTAAAGATACATTCCCTTCTGATTGATGTTTGGAAAGAAACTCTAGTAGTGGGTGGTATGGTGACTGAAGAGAGTGAGAGTGGAACTTTTTAGAGTGTAGTCATATGACCTCTATCTGGGACATTGGCAGGGACAGAAGTTGCAATAGGTTACCTTATTATGCATCTTGTTGGCATGAAGCCAACAATGTCTTAAGTGTTTTTGGAATTTGGGAACCAATAGAATGATAATTATGTAGTAATGAATGATCCAACCTAGATGCTTCAACGTTATACATTACTGAAATACATTAAACTTATATTGAAATGGAATGTTTTAAATTTTCATTATAAGTGTGATTATGTTTTTTTTTGCATAGTATTCATGTACATTATAGCCCTTTAAATCAACAACACATATTTAATGCAGTCCAATTGTTGGGTGTAAGGTAGCAGTAGACTTAGTATGGTGCTTGTCTTGGAGGTTTTCAATATTGGTTTTTTTTAAGGGACTTCCAGTTGGATCACACAAGGGATAAATACCTTGTCTTTACATGCATGGTCAAGGCCTTTCAGTCGGCTGTGAGCTTAAGTTTGACCCATCCTTTTTCGTTTCGAATGTACCTAACACAAATCTTTTTTCTTATTCCAATATCAGATATAAAACAAGAAAAAGAAGATGGTCTTGTGCTGCCCAAACAGCAGACAGAAACTACTGGACATGATGCAACAAGTTTAAATATTGATTGCAATAAGTCCTTGGAAACAAAGGTATTCCTGAATGGGCACCACAAACTCAAAGATGTCTTCGAAAACAACGAAGAGGACAGAAACGGGAATACTCTCGTCGATGCCAGGCTGAAAGATGATGGAGAGGATGGTGAAGTTTCCCACAGTCTGAGAAATAATTGCAAATTACAACTCTCTAAAGTCAGAGTTGAACAATTTTGCAAGGTTAATCCAGATGTTGAGGAATCAAAGTTAGCCAACGAATCAAACGATTTGTCAATTTCTGACAAGGGAAATCTCAACGATGAGATTACCTATGATACAACTGACTTTATCAGCGAACGGGATGATAACATAGGTAATGAGATGGTTCAGAATGAGGTTATTCTGGGTGGAGGAGAAGGAGATGTTGAAGATGGCAAGGAGGTAGTGAGGGAGGATGGAGCTATCAGTTCTGATACAGATGGGCAATATCATATTGAAGAGAGCACAGGGATACCTGATTTAGAGGCAGGTAGTGACACACCTACTGGAGATAGTCCTGTGAAGATGGAAGATCTGGAAAGTGAAGCAGAGTTCTCTAAGGTGAGCATGGATTGTGTAGATGTGATCAATCAATTTCCATTGGTGTTTCCATTGGTGTTCCAGGAAGTGATAATTTATCTGGTAATATTGCTTAGCAAAAATTTTGTAACATAATATAAAAAAGGTCTTGATCTGATCTCTTCTAAATAACCTTCTTGTTGTCTAACAGAAACAGATTTTTAGTAATTAATGCAAAGTCATATCATAGTCACTGAACTGCCAAGAAATAAAATTAGGATGTAAATAGAAATTATACGATCTTATGGTAATTTAGGATGAGAATGGCCATATAAACTTTATATGATTTACCGCACGTTTATGAAAATAGTGTTGAGAGGAAGTTGGGAGGAGGGTTGAGGGGAAATGGCAAGATGAAGTGGCTTTAGTTCAGTGTGGGTTGGGGCAGACCGTAATCATTCTTGCGGAAGCAAACTGAACAAGTCTTTAATCTGTAGCTATTCATTATCATTGCACAATCAATCAGGGTTTCACTACCCGTTTCTGAGAGTATTTATAGAATGTTGAGAACAGAAGTTAATATTGGTCTGTTTTTAATTCTTTCAAGTTATTTTTAAAGTGGGAAGTTTAAGTTGGTTATATATTTAAGAATTTATTAAAATACTATCAGAGGAAAGAGGTAACAACGGATTGCACCATCAATGGAAAACTGTGTATCCTTGACTGGTTCTCTTTAACCTCTAAATTTGATTCATACATTGTGTTATTTCCGAGCTACTGGTTTCTTTTGTCTGCTATCGATAGACAAGTGTTCAGAGGTAAATCTGCATATTTGTTGGGTGAGCAAGCTCAACTATGAGATAATAGAGTATTTTACACCAGTTGCAAAACCAAACTAAACCTTTGGCGAGGACAATGATTCATACTAAATTAACTTCCAAGAACCTATTATGCATTGTGTAAATAAGGACAATAGTAAACGAGAAATATCATTGTAACATTTGGCAAGGAGCATCTATATAGGCAGATGGTGTTCAAATTGCTTCATCTTGTAGCAAGTTGAGATCTATATACAGAATTGAACTGACAAATAAGGAAGTTTAATAGTTACTGTACGTACAGTCTATAGTTGCTTTGGTTTTAAATTGGTAGGTTGTTAAGCTTGAAATTAACTCGTAAGATTAGTATAGATCCAAGGATGTGTTGAAAGAAGTCAATTCAGTGTTAAGTATAGTGTCTGGGTTATTATATTTGGAAGTGGTCTGAGGATTCAACAAGACTAAATATTATTACAGAGAACAGATGCCAACCCTATAAGTCTGCCAAAGTTATGACATGTTTTTTGTTAACATCCCTAGTTACTAACAAATCAGTTTTACACAATGCATTAGTCCATTCCCCTTCAATCATTTGTCCCACCAACTTGGGACAGTTGCAACAGAAAAAATATTGTAATGGGCATAGATGTTTCAAACAATTTTTGCTTGAATATCAGTTTTGATGATCTTGTGAAAGATGATAGTGAAACTGTGTGTCATGATAGGTTCTTAATGTACTAAGAATGTGAACTTTGAAGCACTGTCAGTTACAGGTTCATAGAAGAATACAAATCATATGGTAATCAATTAAAAAAAGAAAAAAGAAAAAAAGAAACAAACATGTCTTATTATGAAAAGTCATTTCTAATAGAGACAACCTTGGGATCATGACCAAAATGGACTAATCATGTCATACATGTTTTATTTTGTCTACAGGCCATTTACAAGAGAAGAAGACCCATGGAAACCCCTGAAGATTTCATCTGTCAACTGTGCCAAATGATCTTTGACAATCCTCGGGATCTCACCGTCCACATTCGCGGCCATAATGAAGCCAGCAGCCACACTTGTAACATCTGTAGTAAGAAGTTGAGTTCAGCAAGCTCTTTAGATAGACACATGCTCATCCATTCTGGTGAGAGACCATTTCAATGTCCCATGTGCGACATGTCTTTTACTACAAATGGGAACATGAACAGGCATCTGAGGACACATGAGAAAGGTTCCAAAGAGGAACAAGAAAAGACTGATAAGAGCGCTGGACCCCAAGAAAGCTTCAAGGGTGATGAAGCTGCAGGAAGCCTCAACTTGTCTCTTCTTTCAACCCCAAAAAGAGCTAGAATGGATTTCAAGCGATTGCAAACATATGGGATGTCCTCTGGTAGTGATATGAACTGTCCAGTTTGCCACAAGTCCTTTATATGCCGCATTGGATTTGAAACCCACATGACCTTTCACCCAGACATGACCCTCAACTGTGTATTTTGCAATCTTAGCTTCCGCAATCAACGAGGGCTACGTATGCACTTGTATAAGGTTCACAAAAAAGATGCAATTGGTGGGAATGGAACGTGTAAATCCTCTGGGGGTAGTCCTTTGAAGAAGTCATCTGGTATTGACGAATTATGTGCTGCTGAGTTCTCAACAACAAAATTTCCACACATTGCTCAGCTTTGGTGCGAAGAAAATTCTCTGAACATGAATGGAGATGTGCGGACAAGTGTCTGCTTGAAATGCAAAAAAGTCTTCCCATGCATGGCTGCCTTGAATCTTCATATTTCCTCCCTCCATGGAGGCAGTAGTCAACAATCCTTGCATGGACCAGAGAAGGTGTTAGGCACAAACAGAAAGATTATAAAAGATGAGCCTGCTTCCGCTGCTGATGAAGCAACTATCGATCTGCCTAAAAGTCCAAAAGATAGCTTCATGAATGCTCTTAGTCTCCAGCCTTCTGACGAATGTGAAGACAGCTGTCCACGGAACTGCTCACCTCAACTTAGTGGTACTTTGTCCAATAAGTATTTGGAAACGGCAGGATCTTCTAATTATGCAAACAATAGTCATCATTTGGTAAATAGGGATGGTCTTTGGAAAGGATTCCCCATTCTTAATTTTGAACAGGCTAGCAGGGAAGTATCTGGTAGATCTGGTAGACCTCTTCCTCAAAGTTTTTCTCCACTTAAAGGAGAGATGGCCAGTGGGGCTCCAAAAAAGCCCTCTGTCGAAATAGAAGATAGCAGCAAGATGATTGGTGATGTGGCCAAAGCTCATGGGCCACTGTCCAGGAGGCAAGATGCTGAACCAGTCACTGGTGATGTGGGAGTTGGCATGCTTACTCCTGCTGAGTTTGCTTCAGCCAATAGTCATATTGATGAAGATGAACTTGAAAGAGAAAGGATGATGACAGAAGACAGTGATGGCTGGAATGATGGCTCATCAGGGCAGAAGTTTAGTCATGTTTGTAAATTTTGCAGCAAGGCTTTCCCATTTCGCAGTACTCTAAAGGTGCATGTCAGAAGCCATATGGGTTTGACTCCTTACAAGTGCATGCTTTGTGATTACTCAAGCGCTGATAAAAGTACCCTTGTTCGCCATATGAGAACCCACAGTGGGGAACGTCCTTATTCTTGTAAACTTTGTGGCTTCCCATTCACTACCAAGGCAAATTGCGAAAGACATGTTAAGAAGCGTCATGCAAAGCTTTCAAAACTTGATATTGATGTTAACATTCAGCACCATCCTCTACAGCGATTGCCTGAACAAGGGCAGTTTCGTTCCCCAGATACCATTTGTAAAATCTGCAACAGGGACTTCAAATTTTTCAGAGACTTGCAAAACCACATGAGAATTCATGAAAAGTCACCCAGTAAGATCTTTGCATGCATCAAATGTAATATGAACTTTTCAAAGAAAAACCAGTGTGTGAGGCATATGTTACGCAAGCATCGTCATCTCAGTTCAAGTGAGATTCAGCAGCATGTGCAAAGCCTTAATCAGAAGGAAGAAAAATCCAAGGTTAAGAAAGAAGATGTCAGCCAGACCTTACAGCCCCTTGAAGAAGAAATACATACTTTTGAAGATTCACCATTTGCCAATCAGACTCATCTCTCAAGACTGCCACGCCCTGTCCCAGTGTATGTCAGTGGTATTTACAAAGAGAGGTCCTCCGGTGTCCAAGAGGAACCCTTAGATTTGTCTCTTCCTAAAATAGTGAGCTTTCCCTCCTTCATGTCTCCAGATATACCTTCAACTTCAAATTACTCTCCTGATGTTGGCAGTGCAGGAGGAGCTTTTACTACTGCCGAGGGTGGTTTAGACAATGCCGAAGGAGCCATGAGATACAAAGATCCATACAGAAAATTTTATAGCCCACGTCTAGATTCACTTGTTTGCCCGCATTGCCTACGATTGTTCAAGAAAGGAAGCAGATTGAAAACTCACATTCGGTCACACACGAGGGAGAGGCCGTTTAGGTGTTCCATGTGTTCTGCTGCCTTCACCCAGAGTTCAAGTCTTGATGAACACATGATCAAGAGACACTGTGAAGAAGAAGATTCTGATCAGAGGGAAATAAAGAGTGGAGTCACTCCTATGCAACTGAAGTTGATAAACAGGGATCACTCCCACATCAGCATCCTAAAAAATTGTTTGCAAAGAAAGGAAGAAGAGGGAACCATGGGAGAAAATCTGAGAGAAACTGATGTGGTGGACAGTAGTAACACAGAGACTTCAGCATCCAGTCATCAGTCAGATTCTAATGTGGACTTGTCCAGTATTTCAAAGATGCTTGCTGCCACAGACTCCAATAAATTTCAGCACTTCATGTCTCCTCAGGTGAACAGGCAGAACTTTGCAGACCAGCCTCCATCTCAGCTTAACAAGAATGTTGAGATGTCCATTGATGCAGATGGAGCAGAAGATGTAATGATAAACCAGGAGCGGAAACTTGTGATTGATACATCAAAGGCAGATTCTGAGAATGTCCATGGAGATCATCAGCACCAAATTAAAGAGGAAGGTGATGCAGATGATTTTATGAAATTCTCAAGGAGTGGGAAGTTAGAGAGCAGGCAGACATGCCCATACTGTCAAAGAAAGTTTCCATGGGTCAGTTCCCTCCGGCGTCATCTCATTACTCACACTGGGCTGAAGCCATACGAATGTCCTCATTGTGGAGCAACATTCTCGACCAAGTCCAACTGCGAGCGCCACATCAATAGGCGTCACCAGGGACAGAAAGAAGGTGAAGTGGAGGTTAGCGACCTTCAGAAGGATCCTTTCAAGTGTAAGGAATGCAGGGAACTGGCCTTCTCGACTCGAAGAAAGCTACAGAAGCATTACAAAGATGATCATCCACTGGTTCCATTCCCCAAAGAATATATGGAAGCTCCTGATGTGATTGTCAATAATAAGGATCTCATAGAGAAGATCCAGCAAGGGTATGACCCAGTCTTGTCATCATCTGTTTCTGGTATCATTCCAGAGGGAACCAAGAAACGTAACCAACTCTTCTTTGGTTCCCAGTCTCAGGTCGACAGGGAACCAATTGATCAGCTCTTGGAAGAAAAGAACAATGAAGATTCATCTTCTGTCCATACCAATAACAGTTACATGGATCAAGGAGGGGATGAGTTGATGGAGCCTGTGTCATATCATGAATCAGAGAGTGCATTCCCTGAAACTGGTGGAGCATCTCCATTTCTAGTGAAAGTTGAGAATGGGCTAAATGGTTACAGTACTCTTATTGAAAAGAGGGAATTGTTGCCAGGAACTCCTCTGAAGATGGATAAAGAGCCAGGTAGTTTGCCTTCTGATGAAGCTTTCTCTGATAGAAACATCTCCGAAGATGACGGTTGTGAGAACTCTGATAGCGACTCCCATGTTTCAACTGCTGCCGGTGATGGTCAAATGATGCTCTCCATGGTAGGTGATCTGTCAGGTGCTGCCTCTCTTGTCATACCACAAGTCACCCTTTCTGGAAAGAAGGGAAAGAAGGGAGCAAGATTTAGTTGCGACCAGTGTTGCAAGAAGTTCAAGAGTGAGCTAACTCTGTTTCGTCACTTAAAGGTTCATCAGCTTGAACATCCTTTCAACTGCACAGAATGCTCAGCCACCTTCACTACAAAATTTAACTGCCAGCGACACATTATGAAGTTACATGGCAAGAGGAAAGAGGATGTGATGAGTATCACAGGGTGTGGGAAGGTGTCAGAACCTGGTGTTCAGAAAGCACCTTCATCCAGCAGTAATCCTCCTAAACAAGTTACGATTGACCCAAGCTCTTCACAGGTACTGTTTTCATATTCCACGAATGTTGGTTTGGCACCTGCAGTAGTTAAAATATTACCCAAAAAACCTTTGAACGACCATGTCATCACTCCCAGTAAGAAGATCTCTAAGCAAAAGATCAAAAATATTCTTCCTAAATTAGGTTCTTCGAAAGCCAAATGGCAGGGTCACATTGACCACTCTAGCAGTGTCTCACAGCTTCTAACTCCTTATCAGAATAACGTCCATTTTTCAAATGGACAATTATTTATAAAAGAAGAGTTGGATGCTAGCTCAGAAGATGCAGGTGTTGATGGAAAGCCAGTTGATGGTAGTTGGAATTATTCAAGTATCCAGTCATCGGCTAGTGATGACACAGGGATGGTAGTAGAGGGGGACATGACTGGTTGTAATTCTGATATCATCAAAGATTTGCTTGGAATTCAAGATTCGTCAACAATGGACCAGATACTTGAATCTGCCGACTCAGCTGCCAAGATATTGGGAGTACAAGGTTAGAGGAGGCGAGGGGAAAAGGTGTGGGGATGGGATGGGAGGGGGGGGGGGAGGTTGGGTTTATATTCAGTATGTAACACAAATACTGTACTTCATTGATGAGTGTTAGAGTCAGACAACCTACAAGATTATTGAAAGAGTTTTTGGCTTCATTTTAGCAATATTTTGATGTGTAAGAAAAGTGGATAGTCCAGTATGCCTTCCTCATGACAGTTTTTATCATGTTTGGTGATGAGTGGAGGGTGTTTGGCTGTGGGGGGGGGGGGGGGCGTATCATGGGGAAGTGGATTTCAACTGCAATCTGTTGATTCAGGAGGTTGTTTATATCTAGTCTTGAGTCTCTAAACTACAAATCTTGAGTTTGATTCAAGTTACTTCAGCATTATTGTGAATTATTCAAGACTGAGTTAAATTATGATTGTTTTATTCAATTACTACCCTTCAGACTGTCCAAGAGAAAGTAATGAAATGTGAAAGCCATCAACCTATCAAGTTTTATTTCGAATCGACTAGGTGACATGTTTTTGCAAGAGTGACCAGAAAATATTCACTCTAGGAAAAAAATGTTTTCTATTTTGGTTGTATCTTTTGTGATGGAATGATATTTACTAAATCAGTACTACTTAAATGCAATAAATATCAAATAATTTGGTAAAAGGGATTTCATTAATAAAAAAAAAATTAAAAAATGGGATATGGGGTGAAAAAATTAATGTGTGTTTATAACTTTTATTGGGAAATATTTAGACAAGTAAACACTGTGTAGATAGTGTAGTAAAAACTTTAAAGTAGATCTTTGGTTGCTCCAGTGTTACAAAAGGTTTACATGATATTTTTTGTATATATTAGCCTTATGAATAGAGGATTAACAAGAGATAGAGAATTGTTAATATCTTTTCATATAATTTTTTCTTTTGGGTTGTTTTGGAAGAACAGTGTGAAGGATATTTTGATTTAAACATTACCGTCTCACTTTCAATTTTGAATGTAAAATAATAGGAATAAAGAAAAAAGGGAAAAAAACTTTAAAACATACCAAGTAGTTTTAAAGCTCTTGACACCTTTGTGTTTAATACTAGGAGTATGTAAAGAGTACACTTCTTAAGGTTTATGTCATTTTAATGCAGCAAACAATAATAAGTTGCTTACATTTGAAAAGAATCAAAACAGATAACTACAGCAAATTTAATGAGAAAAAGAGTTCATTTTGACATTTTTCCAAATTTACTCCTCATGTATATAAGTTTGTTGGTAATCATTTACGATTTCATATTAGGTTACAAAAAGTTTCAATTGAAGGAAATGAACTTTGGTAAAATATTATAGCTTAGAAGATTGTGCCCATGTGTCTCATGTTTTTGTACAAACATTGTACAAGATGTGTTAAGAAAGGATGTTTCTTTAACTGCTGATAGATGTACTCCCCTCCGTCTCCCCCATCTTGTCCAAATTTGAGAAGATGATATTGACTGAAATGTAAACAAAGTCTTGCCACAGTAGACAATAGTTTTAGGCTTGCCCTAATGAGTTCAGGCAACTTATGCAAATGCCAATAATCTTCCATTGACAATAACAATCATCTCTAATTATGTTTCAATATTTGCCAATTTGTTAGCACATGGAAATTTCAGGGATTTTTTTTTGTTTCTCATAAAGTATAATTCTTTTTTGTTTTTAACAGGGCCTTAAAAATTCTTCCAAATGGCAACTCTAGTGGTTTTATAATATATACATATATATTTTTTTGTTTTTATTTAGCTGGAATAATAAACATGTGTAATTTGTCTGTTGAATCAAAATAAAAAGTAAGTTTCATTGTTGCACTGAACTGAAGTATTGTCAGTGTGTTAGTTGGTATTAATGATGAATGATATTATAACTACAGTGTCATTCATTAAAAATGACACTTGAGCCCTTATCATTCAAATTTGACTTCCTTTTTACAAGTATTTTTTAATGACTCCTTTTCTGTATGTGTGTTAAGCAATGTACATACTACTTTGCATAAATTTATACAATACTTTTATAGATTCAAACAGAAAAAAGGACAAGATAAGACAACTCAAGACAATACACTTTAAGAGGAGGTAATGGTAATATAATGACACCAGTTAATACATTAAGGGATCTTCTGGTGGCTGAAGTTGATTGCTGAATAAAAATACTTTAAACTTTTTCTGCATATTTAGGTCAAAACCACATCCTCATAGCAGTTTCCTTTGCAAGAAAATGTTTCTGTTTTTTCTTTATAATAATTAACTCAAAGAAAAAGAAAACAAAGTTGACATAAAAGTTGCATTTTCATGAAATTCTAAATACAGAGAACCTTGACGGCTAAACAAACATTCCAAATGTACCAGGTCTGCAAGAAAACAATCATCAAAAGATTATTGTATGAGACTACAGGATTGCTATTAAGACATTACAGCCCACCTATTGAGATCCACTTCAGGGAAGGATCGAGGTATTAATCTTGAGTTAGGGACAAGATATAGATAGAGAGTCTCAGCTAACAGTGTTGCAGTGTCACATTGTACTGGAGTATTCCTTTTAAAGCATATGATGATGAAGCCTGGATTATGTGGACTGTACTGTAGTTGCCTAATCATAACTATTCCCAGTCCTCGTGGTGTGCTGGTGTTACAAATGGCCATGAAACTCTTTGTGAAATGTGAAATTTTGTACAAGCAAATTGTGAATCATAAAAAACTGAATTACATTTCATATAAAAAAAATGTCAAAATAACAAAGATTTATATGGACTTTTTTTGTAAGAATGAATTTCTAATATTTTGTTTTTTTATGAAGATTTTTTGACCATCCAAAGAGTCTCAATGCTTAGTAGTGTTTGATTTTATTATGCAAATTTTATGTATTTGATATTACAATTTATACTTTTGCAGTGATGTGCATCTATGTATATTGTTTAATACAGTCATTGATTCTACACAGTTTATACTTCAGTATCACGATCAACTGACTCAACCTTTCCAACATGTATTTAATACAGATACCCTATTAAGACACACAGATACCCTATTACATTGTAAGCTAATATGATGAACCAAATGCTGTCTCATGTCAGTGACAATCACATGTTAATTTTCATGTTATTAATTGCATCATGCCTATTGTCATTGCTGAAGTTTAAATAGCTGTACTGAAGAAAAAACTGGGAGGAAAAGAAATTTGACCAATAAAACTTTTGGAGTACTAGTGCATTCTGTTGTCATTGCCCATGTGCTCCATGTAGCCCTGTTCCTCTCCAATGTTAGTTGGCCTATAGAGATTTGGCAGAATTTTATTAAATGCGACATTTTACTTGTGACCTTTGCTAGTGACATCATCAAAAGGAAGCTTTTATAGGGGAAATAAAACAGCATCTATTTAAATCTTCTTTGTTATGTGTTGATGTTGTAAATATTCCTTTCATAGTAAACAATCTATCCTATTGTACATACTTAATCCATTCCACTTTCTTTCTCTATTTCTGTAACCAGATTCTTGCAATTTTTTCATTCCCTACGTACATTTCTGTTTTACTTTTATGTTTTCCCTTAAGATGTGCAACAAAATCCTATTAATTTCCCTTTTTTTTAATCCTGTATATTTTTGCTATCGGAGAAAATGTTTTCAAGAAATGGGATGCTTTGATTATCGATTCTATGGTAAAAGAAAGTTTTGTTAAAGTGAAAAATATGTTTAAAATATTAAGATGTTTATTCCAGAGATATTAGGGAGGAGGTACTGGGTGAAAATAGTTATCAATTTCTTTTCTCTTTCTTTTCTTTAATTTTCCACTCCTTTTTTTTAATTATTAGATAAGTCTGTACTCAAACTGGTATTTTAACTGTACTCTATTTGCCACCACGGATTTGTAATTGTACTCTATGTATAGATACTACTGCAAAATAACATACATAGAACTATGTGACACAATGTGACACCCCTTCTCATTGAATATATTTATGGACCTGTTTGGTACTATATGTATTACATAGTTTCTCCTACTTAAGCATCCCAAGAGCTCCCCAGGATTCATGGAGGACATTAAGTCACATTTGGGGGGGGGGGGGTGTTCTACAACCACTGCCTGTTTGGCAGTTTAATAACATAGAAAGTCTTCCACTGTAGATTTTTTATTGTATAGAAAAAATATTTTATTTGAAGTGTAGATAATCCCCATAAAATGCATACTTCCCTCCCCCTCTCCCACCCCCTAATTTTCCTACAGCATGTTCCTCAAGAACAGTTGACAAAATGAATCTCAGGGATTCAACACATCTGAAACCATACTTTGATGTTAAATGTTAAATATACTACGACTGGCTACATTTGAAGCACTGACTGTGTGTTTAACCTCAAAAAGCCAGATGTGCATATCATCAACATTATTGCCATACTGATCAATCTGGTACTTTTATGTGCATATTTACATTTGTGACATGGCATAGTTCACATCTTACACAGTCAGTTGATGTGGTTTAAATAACTTGCTTAGCATACAAACAATGGTCCTTGCAAGTGTGCCTTTGAAAACCATGTCATAGGGATTCCCTTTTGGAGTTCATACTAGATAGATGGGTGTGGAACCCCCCTCCCCCCCCCCCCACTGTCACTCTGGATCTGCAAATGTATGTTGGTTTCTAGGACTGCCAGTACATCTGCCAGTAGTAATCAGTTCACATCATACTAAATATTGAAAGGTGTATGTTTTGAAATGTATACTCTTCAACCAGAGCTTAAGTAGAGCTTTGTCTTTTGTTGGTCTTCACATTGTCTTCTGTAAGTTGCAAATCATAATGTGTGAGGTATTTCTCCAAACATGGTGTCTTCAAGATTAGTATATTTGTGATGAGAAGAAATATTGGGAAATTTAGTTGTTAACTACTGTTTGGAGTAAACCTTGGTGTCTGATGCAAGAGAATAAGATTAAAGTTTTTAAATTTTTTACTTGGTATTTATTGAGGAGGATGTGCCTGAAAGTAGCCAACTTTTAAGAAATTTCACGGGGGAACCATTTGTGCAAAAATGTTTTAGTTATTTTGATTTTATATGGTGATGGAGCTGAAATATGCAACTCTTCAGTCAATATTGGATTTATACTGTAACAAAAGTGCCTTCATTTATTCCATTCTGGTATATTTTCTTTCAAGAATCTGTCATTTTTGCATTATAAAATCATATGCTTAATACATAAACTATGGGAAATATAAAATGACACAGATGGAAATAAAAAATATTTTTGTTATCTGATGTTTTTTCTATGAATATAGAAGTCATCCCAGCTGAAATGCACCCCCCCCCTCACCCCATCTCCCAACCTCTAAGAAAGCAATTATCCACTTTTCTGTGAGCAGCTTGTGGGACTTTGGTGATGTTCTTGCACCAACAGCATACAGCCTTGCTTTTACCTTTGGGATTGACATATTAATTGTAAGATTCATGAAAAATTGTAAAAATACTCGGCAAAGAACTGCTATGCATCTGTTCATTTGTGTCGCCATTTGGCTATGTTGTGTAGCAATTAGGGTTATTACGTGGTTGAAAAGTGGAACATCACTTCATGTGGGTAGGGTATATGGGGAGGGGTATATGGGAAGGGGATATGGGAAGCAGTATATGGGGAGGGGTATATGGGGAGGTTGAACCCCTGACCTCTGGAGAGCAGTCTAACAGTATTTCCCCAAAATTTTCTTGGCAAAAGGTGATTAAATAGTGTAGTTCAGCCACAAATGATAAACCTTTACATTTAACTCACCAAACCATGTAAATACAATAATTCAATCATGTTTGTGTTGAAAAGAATTGTATCATGCTTCCAAAAGGGTCAGTGATAAATCTGAAATTAGAAAGACCTTAATATAAACTTAGGACAATCTAGTCTGCTGCCAGGACTACCGTATATTGTTTGTTTATCAAAAATGACACAATCGTAGCTAATCGGGACAAAAGGTAGCCACAGTAACACTGATATACAAGATGCAGTATTCCATGGCATATGCTCTACATATGATGATATAAATTCATATAATTTTTATGTGATATTTGTACATTGTAATTATAAAGTGCCTCATGCTGGCCCTCTAAAAAGTGTTTTTTCCCCAAACATTGAATCTGTATTTTACACACAATGAATAAATATTTTCCCAACACATTTATGTTAATTGTGAAGTGGGTTGGGGAAGGGGGAGGGCAGGAGTGTGATAAGATTTGAGTGTGACAATAACAGACACACAATAGTAAATACACACTTGTGTCAGGATTCCACTCAAATGTTGGTCTTTATAATACATTTGGGACAAATTGTCTTTCCACATTTGATATTGAATTTCATGTATTTTTAACAATTTGATGGGAGAAACTTCATCAAACATGAAGATACATCATTATGAATAATTGAAACATGGCATGCATTGGATTATGTGTGTGATACAGGTACCAATTGTTCCATTACAACACAATATATGATAAATATTCATATGGAATGTACATGAGAGTAGATGAATATAGAAAATTAAATAACAAGTAATACAAAAAAATAGAACTCTGTTGTAAGGAATACTGCTGGGGTGTTACTAAAACGAATGACAATTGCGTTACACATAACGAATGACAATATGTTGTACACACTAAAAAATTGCGTTGACTAAAACGAATGACAGTAATGACAGCACAGACATTTGCTTCAACCGGATATCACAGTTCAGACTTCGTTGGTATCTAGATCTAGTAAAGTACGGACAAGATTAAAACGCACCTTATAGTAAGCGAAATTGTAAGTCTGATTTTAAAAAGTAAATTTAACGTCATTTTTCCGATATTAATTGTTAGAAACTAACAATACTATAATCTTGAAACGGCTTCAGTTATCTTTCTATATAAATCTACAGAGGTAAAAAGCACAGCACTTAAGCGCATTCTCACACAAAAACTTTCCCTGTGGTTTCTATCCGTAAATTACACCAAAACCCTGCAACCACGTAACATGCGATTTTCCTCAAATCATTTTTGCGCAGAAAACCAATAACCGCGTTTACTCCACACCGTTAATCATTCTATCTCTTCTCAACACTGTCCTTCGTTGTCATTCGTTGTCATTCGCTGTCATTCTCAAATGATAATTAACCCTGTACAAAGTCAATTGTCATTCGGTCATTCGCTGTCATTCGTTTTAGTTTGTCCCTACTGCTGCAACTTCTGAGACTGAAACAACTCAGGAGATGAACCAATCGGATAATCTAAACCATGATGCAAGATTGTCGCCTAATTACACCAACCACCACACAGAAACCAACCACCACACAGAAACCAACCACCACACAGAAACCAACCACCACACAGAAACCAACCACCACACAGAAACCAACCACCACACAGAAACCAACCCACCATACAGAAACCCAACCACCACATAGAAACCCAACCACCACACAAAACACCAACCACCACACAGAAATTCAACCACCACACTACACCAACCACCACACCAACCACCACACAAAACACCTGAACTTTAAATTCAGTATCTCACAGTCTCGATAAAATACAGTGATTGCCGTTAATCAACCTTTGTGGGTAATTTCCATCATTTAAAAAAAAATTGTAATGTTATTAACTCATCAAACTAAAATTGAATCAATCCATTTTGATTGATTTGTCAATCGTTTTGAATACATTTATCAGACTATGTAAAATCATATATTGTGTATGAACATGGTTCTAGAAATTAAATCAATCTATAAAGCTAAAGACCAAATTTCTTTACATAGTTATACAGAATGTGTTGTTAATTAATGTCTGCAGAGTAATTTATATTATATTATATAATAATTTAACTCTGATAAGATGTTATGTATGACCCCCCTTCCCCCAAATAATTGAAACCAATCAAACTGTTTGAAAACATTCACTTCAGACTCTCCTCCTTCAGTAAACTTCTACATCCCTATCACTCCCTAATTCCAGAAGTCTCAGCAGTTCTAATAAAAATCTCCTTGTTTTTATTCCTTCTTCTTCCAATGCAGTCCAACAGTGATCATTCTCTCATTAAATTTGGCCTAAATCATTAGAATTCTCTGACCTTGGTTATTAGAAATTTAACTTTTGTTGTTAACTTATAAGACCAAGTTAAAGAAATTCCTTTTTATTGTTACGCCTTAGCTCAGTTTGAAGTTTTATATTTAAATATATATATATATATATATATATATATATATATATATATCGTCTTTGTGAATTAGCACTTTAGATCATTGCTCTCTTAGAGTTGTATTTGCACTATATAAATGTATTATTATTGTTATTTTTGTTAAGTAATTTTTCTAGTCATTCTCCCTTCTGCTGGCCTCCCAGATGCTACTGTTTTCATTCCAAGGCTGTAAAGTATTCATATAGAAATTCACACTTGTTAACTCTTTTCATTTGAATTCCATTCTGTATTTATATGAACATTGCTGTTTCTATTATAATACCTCAGCATGGCATTGTATCATCTTAGGAAAATTAACATCTTCATAGTGATCACCGATCAAAGAGAAAGTTCTTTTTCTCTTAATATGAGATGTTCCGTGAAAGGAAAAACAAAAGTCTGACTATTTCCAGCTCCATCACTCGTTAACGAGTGTTTCAATTTCGCTTTGATTGCACGGTCAGAGCAAATAAGTGTAAAAGAAACTGTAACTTAGGAGACGAATGCAAGCTTGATAAAGAGTAATCTAACACACTCAACACGAGATATCACATCTAGATAATTAATTAGGCATCAATGATACACTGAAGAGAAACTGTTGAAGTGCAGAGCACTTCATTTCCGTAATTATTTCTGCTACCTGCTAAGAGACAAACATCGCGATAATATCAGACTGTTAATAATTATGGAGACAAACTAATTTACAAGGTGAAACTACATTTCTGCCATTGTGAGTCAAACACTCTTTAAATGTTCAACTAAAAATCAGAGACTAACTAGACGAAATGTTTTGAGGAATCGTTGGCATCATTCGTTAAAGTTTTCCTTAGAGATCTCGCAAATTGATTTCTTGCTGCAACAAAAGACCAGTCTAGATCCATTGTGTCTTATGTGCTCTAAAGCAATTAAAAAAAAATACATACATACATACATACATACACGCACACATACATACATACATACACACATACATACATACACACATACATACACACATACACACATACATACATACCCTCTTGTACAATAAATTGCATGCTGCATGCAAATTTCCTTCAAGCCACACACCCCCTCACCCTCCCAAACAAAGAGACAAAACACTATTTGCAAGAAGATGTGAATTTTTGAGAGACCGTATTAATATCACAGTTAGGCTTACTTGTAACAATATTGGATAGAGAGTGAACTTCCTTGAACAAAAGAACACACTTCCTTCACACACATCCTTCACAAAGAAGACCATTTCCTATGGATGTTTCCTTGCTAGGGTATCACTAGAGGTACCCTTTGGCATTATGCAATTTGCATGTATTTAGCATTTTGTTAAACACAAGTCCAAATGTCTCAAAACTACTACATTGGCTAATTAATAGCCAATTTTAATTCATGACTCTTTAAGCAATGCCCCCCCCCCCCCAAAAAAAAAAAAAAAAAATTAGAACTGTAACTTTTGTTACGAATGAAACCTCCAAAACAGTTAACGAATGAGCAACGGCTAAAGTAAAGGATAAGCGAAGAGGAAACCAAAAAGATAAGGGACAAAACACAGTATCCCATTGCTTTTAGAAGTTGAGACAAGATTTATAAATATCAAAACAAGCCTAACTGTTTATAGCTTCCTTCAATATACATGAAGGAGACAAATGTGACTGGAGATGAACTTTAACATGTCATGCTGGTTAGGTCTAACATTGTAGTCTGTTCCTTTTCCCTTTCCAAGAATCTCTAACACTGATGACTTGAGTAACAGGAAATAAACAGAGATAAAGCATAGTCACTGCACATACTTCCTGAATAGCTTACAGCCAACCACATTCAACTTCCTTCAAAATCATTGAGTTATAAAATCTGTTTTTGAAGCATTTTCAGCCTTTTTCCAGTTTTAGTGAAATTACATCGATTTCAGTATTAGCTGTACTTCTTTCGTTGTCTTTTTATCAGAAGAGGGAATAAAAACCTCTATTTATCCCCTTCACTTAAAATGTTTTCCATCAAGGCTTCACGATCGTCCATGGCTTTACGAATGTTGTTGTCAGCTTCGGTCGATGAGTTGAGGACTATCACTGTCTCTCTTTGTACGGTTTGTAAAGAGACTACATCAGTGGAATTGTCTTCCTGTGGTCTCTCTTCAAGGTCCCCAACCAGAGTTTGTCCGTCTTCCTCCTGTGCCCTCTCCTCCACCTCCTCCTCATCAAGTTCAGTTGGGAGGGCTTCCCTTGCTTCTTCCTCCGGTAATTCCTCAAGTTCAGTGGGTAGGGCTTCCCTCACTTCTTCCTCTGGTAATTCCTCAAGTTCAACGGCCAAAGCTTGTCTGATTGTATGAACATCCTCCTCGATAAAGTCAAATTTTCCAGAGCGTTGAGATCGTTGCTTAGGTTTAGACTTTCTGGACCTCTTGACAAGCTGAGGACCCTTCATTAAGACCTGCCTGGTTTTTGTGTGAACTACTCGAGTCTGCCTCCCGTCATCCAGTGACAGCTTGCGTTTACGTTTACCGCTGCTGCCGCGTAATGTTTCTCTTTGACCATGAGAGGAAGACTCCCCGTCCTCATCTCCTCTCTGCTCATCGTCTTTCTCTGACGTCTCTTTGGAAAGCCGTCTGGGACCTTTGTTACTGTTACACCTGTGACTTCGTAAGTACTTCTCCCTCTGGAAACCCTTTCCACATCGACCACAGTGCACCTGAAAATCACCCGAGTGTAACTTCATGTGTTCTTGTAAAGTTGGTTTCCTGGTGAAACAGCGGTCGCACTTGTCACACTTGAATGGCTTGATGCCGCTGTGTGAGATGATGTGTGCCTTGAGTTTATCAGCACGGTGAAATTCCTTCTCGCATCCTGTCAGACTCTTAAATGGACATTTGTACTTCTTCACAGCATTGTGTATCAGTTTGTGTCGCTTCAGTTTGTCCTTTCGATTAAATGCTGCTGGGCAAATGTCACACTGGAAGGGATTATCACCAGTATGAATCAGAATGTGAGAGCGCAAGTAATACTCCGTCTTAAAACTCTTCTGACAGATGTCGCAAGTAAATTGGCCGACCGCAGCATGGGAGATTAGATGCCGACGTAAGTAACGTTCACATGAGAACACCTTTTTGCACTCTGGACATGGGTAATTGTGGGTAGTGGTCTTTATGTGATGCTCCAGTGCTTCTGGTGAGGCGTACTTGGTATTGCATTCTGGACATTTAAAGTCTCTGAAGGAATAAAAAAAAATTAAAGATAATACATTCTAAAGGTCTCAATCAGATGAGGGCTAAACCTAAAGGCATAAAGAAATTTGCCAATAAATGATGGTAGATCCTACTGAAAAATTTGTTGACAAGCGGACAACAGAAGAAATGCATGAGAACTAGCAAGCAGTGCATCTCCGAATATCATTTGTTGCTAACATTGTGCATCATCTGTAATCAAACATATTTATAGAGTATCTCAGTGAGCAGACATAATTTAGGTTTTTGACAGAAATTCCAGCTGCACTTTTAGAATACTTAATATAATTAAGTATTTCAAGGGGACTAGCAGTGTTATATCTCTGAAACATGGTTGATATTAGCTAGCTAGAAAGATCAAGAGCTAGCTAGACAGATCAAAGCCAGGCAAAATCATTTGAATTCATTCAATGTGCAGTATTGATTTCCCTCTCTCTCTCTATCTTATTAAGAAGCTTTGTGTCTGGGAGGAGGCAGGGGAATACAAGAGGAACCAAGAGGACCACTACTGCCCCTTGTTATCAGTGGGTTTGGTCAGCTTAGGCCCATGAATTACTTCATCTGTGAAGACTGTAATAGTCTAGAAAGTGACCGACACTTTCTGTACTAAATCAACAACACATTTAACTTCTTTCTCCAGTCTGTTTGCAGCTTCTCAAAATCTAAACAGATGTTCAAGATATGAAACTTTCATGTTTACTTGGTTATTCTGTAATAGGAGATTGAGATGTCAACACAATTACCATCAAAACATAATCATTTATAAAACACATGGCCAATTACTGAGGTATCAATATGTAATGAAACCAAGTAGAGGGCAACATTTCAAAAACATTGAACTAGTATGTACCATGAAAAGGTACTGGAACACTTTCCACAGAAATAGAGTAAAGCCACTGTATATAGATGGCACTATTCATTAATTCATTGTCAATGTTCTACTGCTCCTGGATATAGCCAAATGGTCTATGGAGCGTACAATCTGACATACCGGGCAACAGCACTTGCAAACTTTCAGCAACAAGCAAAAGACACTTTGAATTCATAGAGGGAATTCACTTCATTGTAGGATGTTGTTACAGAAAAGGGTACAACAATGGGCTCTGTATATTTCATGAAACAGGTGCAACAGTCTCTAAAACAATTTTTAAGGTCATATTTCTAGACTTTGCATGTTAAACATATTCCTTCTTCAACAGAGTGTGCATGCCTCAGATATTCCTCATTGCAAAATAAGTGCGAACATTTACATTTGTTTTGTGAGTTTGTTTTTCAAAATATTCAGGATTAATAAGGGTCTATTTTCACATGTAAAGGAATACGTCAATTGAAACTGTGTACATAAGTACAGTAATGATCATCAATGCTGAGACATAGAGCTCATATTCAAGAGCCATCTGTTTGTAATGCATAAAAATCAAACTTAGTGTTTTCTTTTTTTCATTACTTATTTTTCTCCTCTCCCTCTTACAACATATATGTATGTGTATAAGAATAAATGGAGAAAACTTATACAACTATGCTGCATTTAGAGAATGGCTGGATCTTGAATGAGATACAAAAATTAAATTAGTGAGTAATTGGAATTAAAAAAAGGTGAAAGTTTGGGTTTTGCTCTCGAGCAAAACTAGCTCAAACTTCTTCAGTGCATGATCATGGAAAGTGACAAGGAGTAGCAGGAATTGAAACTTCTTATAGGAGAAGAGTTTCGGCATGGCAACGAAGTCAATGTGGCTTACTGAGTTCTGCTGGATTAGCAGAAGTTTTGGTACATGGGATTATCTTTAATCCGTGTCGGATTATTTCAATCTGATTCCATCATAACTTCAAAGGAATTGGTTTGACTTATCTGGCAGGGCAGGTTGTTTCTGATGTTTCAGCCGAATGGCACTGTGGTTTTCAGATTTAGTTCCCAGAAATTTTCTTTTCCTTTTCTAGATGTGTCAGTCCAAGAATCACTTTCTTGTCCGACATGTATATAAGTATTTATATAGATATATCTTGGGGTGGAGGAAGAGTACATACAGTACCTATTGATGTATGTATATTTTTTTTATGTTAATAAGGGATCAGAAGGGAGGATTAAGGGATCAGACCAGAAAAGTATTTACTTATTTCCACTTCTTCCATCTGACATAAGTTATTTTCAACTAACTGCTTACTGTATTGGCTGCCTTTTTTAGTAATGAATTATTTATAAATATTACCCATGGAATGCCGAAAATAATTTGAAACTTGAATTTATTGGGAATATACCTGTTTTGTTAAACACATAGTTTTGATTTTATGTGCATAGCTTGCGGACATTGATTTATACATACAGAACTTTTGATATTTTGTTTATATTAAACTGCTGTAGACTTAAAAGCTGTAGAAGAACAGAGGATTACATACTTCGCGGTTGCTTTCGGGCCTTGGTTCGGATAAAGACTATGTGAGTATTGATGAACTCCAAGGTCATATAAGGTGGAAAACTGCTTGTTGCAAGTCCGACATCGATAGACAAGCTCCTTCTCGTGCGTCTTGGTGTGGTCAATGAATTTGTCCATATCTTTGAAGACTTCATCGCAGGATTTAACGACACATTTATAAACCTGAGGACAAATAAAGGAGATTAAAGAGATTAATTGCTGTTATGAGAATGAACATGGAGGGTGAAAACAGAGTACAAAGGAGGTAATCACCTACATTGTTATAGTTACTTTCTGAGACCTGTTTTCTAAATTTCTGCAAAGAATTTTTAAATATTAGTAGTCTAGAGGCCATGGAGAGCTCCATTAACAAAAATAGAATGTAAATTTCCTGATAAGAAATTTTGGAAATTAATTGAAAAAAAATTGATAAAAGAAACATGATGTAAAACAGAACCTTGAAATGTTTATACTTTGTATATTTTGTGGGGCCAAACATTTCACAGTAAAACTTAAATACAAACAAAAAAGACTCTCTTGGATTAAGGCAACTAACTCTATTGAGGGTATGAAAACATCTGTTTTGATGTTAGTCAGGGAAGGAACATCTTCTGTAGATATGAGTTCCTTTAAAGCAAGTTACTCCTACAGTAGAGGAGTCTGCCCATATCCTGGATAAGACTAGTCACATCTAACATTACCTGTAAGTCCTTGTGGACTGACATGTGTGACTTCAGCTGGAAATAACTCTTGAATTTCTCTTCGCAGAAACGACAAACGTAAGAATTATCTATGAAGAGTACTGTCTTCTCATCTACACCAAGATGTAAATCCCCCATTTCTTTATCTGGAAGATTTTACGACAGAGAGAGAGAGAGAGATTAAGGAAATGGAGGAAGTCAATTTCCATGGTTATTATTATTATTATTATAATTATTAATATTTCAACTAAAGTGATAGACAAAGCAATTGAAATAGTTGGTTGTCAGTGATGTTACAGATTATTGCAGAATTCACTTTTATAAAAAAATAAAAAATCATTTCTTTTCATATCTCAGCATCAGAAAACATTGTAAAGTTGTGAAACTCAGTCCTTCCATCAACCTCTTCCAGGTAGCGACAACACTGGAAAAAAGTAGATTAACACAACTAATAATAATTGACACGTAAAGTTATAGCTTTCAAAGGTAAAGTAATTAACTCACCAATCACAACAGGTGGGCCTTCCTTATCTTTATCGGAGGAAGTTCCTATTTTTTGAATGAGCTGTAAGAGTAAGACCAGAAAAGGGATCTAACTTAAATACTAGGAAAATCTCACTATAACAGGTTTCAAAAATGGACATGGTACAAAAACCATCTTTGTTTTGTTTCTTTTCTGTGGTATATTTCCATTTTTTTCTAATTTAGATCTGGAAATACAAATACAAACAGTTCAGCGTCAGTTGATTTTAGTGAGTAGGAAGGTATGCATATTGAATGGGAACAGAGTGACATGTTTCCCACTTGGCTGGTGGTATGGATGGGTGATGGTATGGATGGGTGATGGTATGGATGGGTGGGTGGTGGTATGGATGGGTGGTGGTATGAATGGGTGATGGTATGTATGGGTGGGTGGTGGTATGGATGGGTGGTGGTATGGATGGGTGATGGTATGAATGGTGGTATGGATGGGTGATGGTATGGATTAGTGATGGTATGGATGGGTGATGGTATGGATTAGTGATGGTATGGATGGGTGGTGGTATGGATGGGTGATAGTATGAATCGTGGTATGGATGGGTTGTGGTATGGATAGGTGATGGTATGGATGGGTGATGGTATGGATTAGTGATGGTATGGATGGGTGGTGGTATGGATGGGTGATAGTATGAATGGTGGTATGGGTGGGTGATGGTATGGATGGGTGATGGTATGAATGGTGGTATGGATGGGTGGTGGTATGGATGGGTGATGGTATGAATGGTGGTATGGATGGGTGATGGTATGGATTAGTGATGGTATGGATGGGTGATGGTATGGATTAGTGATGGTATGGATGGGTGGTGGTATGGATGGGTGATAGTATGAATCGTGGTATGGATGGGTTGTGGTATGGATGGGTGATGGTATGGATGGGTGATGGTATGGATTAGTGATGGTATGGATGGGTGGTGGTATGGATGGGTGATAGTATGAATGGTGGTATGGGTGGGTGATGGTATGGATGGGTGATGGTATGGATTAGTGATGGTATGGATAGGTGGGTGGTGGTATGGATGGGTGATAGTATGAATGGTGGTATGGATGGGTGGTGGTATGGATGGGTGATGGTATGGATGGGTGATGGTATGGATAAGTGATGGTATGGATAGGTGGGTGGTGGTATGGATGGGTGATGGTATGAATGGTGGTATGGATGGGTGATGGTATGGGTGGGTGGTATGGATGGCTGGTGGTATGGATGGGTGATGGGGGTGAAACATCTATGGACTGACACTGGTCAAAGCTCCCTTGATGTATTGTTGAGTGTTAGCAAGCAAACTCACTGTTTTTGGTAATGTATCTTCTTTCCCTCCAGGCCAAACCTTATGTGTCTGCATGTGTTTTTTTACATTTGACTTCTGTGCAAAGGCCCTGCCACAGACAATGCACTGGAAAGGCTTTTCCCCAGTGTGGCTTCTAATATGTTGTTGGAGGTCAAAGTTCTTAGTGAAAGTGCTTCCACAGTAATTGCACCTGTCAATAAAAGAACAACATATATTTTACTGTATAACTCTGCAAACTGTTTCTGCAAAATATTCAGTAATCTGATGGTGACTCTTTCAAAATCAATTATTCTTGGAATAAATTTGTGAAGTTGCATCCAGAGACACTCAATACTATATCTGGGTAGTTTATCACCTTCTCATGACCAAACCATGCTTTTCAAAATTTGACTAGAAACTGAACAAGTTTGTTGTGATTCCCAAGTCTAATAGCTCAAACTTGTCAGAAATTGTTGGAAAAGCATGTTGTTCTAGTCTAACACAGTACAAAGATCAAAATAAAATAAAACTGTAAGCAAACTGCTTATCCACTAGAGAGCCTGTGTAGGAGAATATGTAAAATTAAGTTGGCCTGACGTTTCGATCCTAGCAGGATCTTCTTCAAAGGTTAAAATTTTAGCCTTTGAAGAAGATCCTGCTAGGATCGAAATGTCAGGCCAACTTACTTTTACATACAGTACAAAGATATCACCATCTGGCCGTAGGGTGCTATAGCTCAAACATTAATACCTTCAATTGGGTTTGACTATGCAGAGTTTTAGAGTAACTTTCACAGCATGTTGTGGCAGTTTATATCTTAACATTCATTACCAAACAACCAGTCCTGTGAAAATACCAGCACAGTGTCAAAAGTCAAACTTGAGGGCTTAAATCCAAATTGTATCCCTTCCTCCTGTTGGATAAAACGTGCTGTTACAAATAATTTGCATTCAAAAGGATGAAGATTTAGACTTTGCTCATCCCGTTTCAGTTCTAAGTAACTGCTTTGAGATACTGAGTAGGCAAAAATGTATGAATACTTGAAATTTAACCTAATTTTGTCCCTGAATAATCTACATTGACTAAGACAGCCACATCAGAAGCTCATCAATTCACAAGAATATTTCGATAGTCATTACAATAAAAACATCGCAACCAATTAATCACTGTAAAATATGCTTTGTCTACAAAAAAATACATACTTTCATGCATTGTAAAGTGATATCATGAAATAACACTGACTTAAGTTTGCCAGCTTTCTTGTTTGGATCTGATGACCTTCGTGTTCTTTTTATGGGTAGCATGTAATCGCTTGACCCCGATGTGCCAATGTCTGTATTTTCTGCCGGTGCTAGAGTGGGTAGCCTAGACACCTCTGTAGCAGGTGCTATCTTTCTGACTTGTTGTGTAACAACAGGAGCAGTATCTGTGGATGTTTGCATGGTCTGAGCTGACAATGCCGGTTGAAGGTTCAAATGAATCAGTTGGTTACCACCGATGTTTATGTTGTTGGTGACTCCGGTGAAAACTTGCTGCAGGAGAAAAACAGAAAAAACAATACCACCCTGTATAAGACATGGATGGTTAACCGAATATTCTGCAGGACATGAGGGCTCCCTTGAGAACACTCTGCGTGTCTGTAAGACATCTATTTAAAAGTGATTGTACAATCCAACTTTATATTAATCCACTTTGAATAGAATACTCACAATTTTTTGTGTACCTAAACTGCAAACATTTCAGCAATACTACACGGTCATAGCAACATATATTGGTTAATCTGAGGCTTGTGACCTCAAAACTTGATGTCCCAAGCTCCTCCAACTGAGCTATCCAATCTGTAACTAGCCATCTCGTGATATAAACTGTTTATGTAGGGTGTAATAGTTCCAAGACAGGTGGACACCAACATGTTCCACTTAAAGAATTTAGGTCACATATCTTGGAAAATGATGGAGAGGTGTTGCTCTTAAGATTGCCTGTTTTATCAAGATATTTGCCTGACATAGTGTACTAGTTCAAGTTTTCAAGGGCTACTGTCTGATCATGTAAACACCAGGGAGGAACAGGCATTGTTTCCACTTGGTCTTGCCAAAACTTGAAACTTTGCACATAGTTTAATGTAGTAGCATAAAGCAACTTGTATTGACTATAACCTCAACTTTAAGACTTGCCTTTGCTCGGAGTTGTGGTGCCCGGGATTACTATTTATTCCTTAGATTACCAGTGTATGAAATCAAATACTTACCAAACTTTGTCTGATTCAGAATGATCATAAAATATTAAATCAATGCATTTCCCTTGACCTACCTGAGGGGTCTGTAAAGCGTTTCCTGGTAGTGTCATATTACTAACAGAAGTCACAATCCTTGCACCATTCTGTGATGTAAGGAATGGTGTCCCTGCTAACGAGGTTGATGGCAGCAAACTATTTTGCTGGAGTTGCTGTATGTTAGTCTGCAGTTGTTGGATGCCCTGTTGCATATTCTGGTCGATGTTAGAGAACGGGGAAATTAACACCTCGTCGCTCAGAATCATTCCTGGGTTCAGTTGGCTTAGAGGCGACTGGGGAATGTTATCGACCCCGCAGCCAGACCGCCCCTGTTGGGTGGTGACTGTGAAAGCGCTGTTGTTCTGTGGGGTCTGCACAATGGCCTGGCTGCGACTGATGGAGGGTGTGAGGCTGGAGAGGGTGACTAATGTCTGTTGTTGCTGGCTGCATTGTTCCCTCTTGTGTACCATAAAGTTAGACAGCGATGAGAACTGCTTTTTGCATTTACCACACTGGAATACATCTTCTTCATCTGTAATTTCAAAAAAATAATTAGTTCTTGAATAGGAGTGGACAAAACTTCTATATAGTCAGATAGTATGACAATCTGGTGGTAATGTTGGAGGGTGCGGGTAAGTGGGGAGGGGGGGGGAGGGGCCTATGAAAAGTACCAAACTTAGACTCTCCTACAGTTATGAAAAAGAGATAATACACAAGTTGACCATTGTTGTGAATGAGGAATGTTACTTTGAATGAAATCATAAACCAATAAACAAAATGTTAGCAGTGTTGAAATAAATGTTAACAACTAAATGAAATGTCTTTAAAAAGAGCTGATTAATATTTAATCATAAAATCATACAACCACGGGGAAGCTCCAACCAAACCTACTTCACTGAATCTATATATATGGGGCGGTTAAAACAACAAGCTTCTTTGAAGATCATTTAGAGTGCATGGCCCCAAATTTTAACATGCTTGAGCTGTTACAGGGTTTCAAGAGTACGTTGCTGTTGGTTTCTGCATCTCAATCTTACTTCCTGGCATTGAGGAGTCTTAAATTAGACAATTAAATGCTTAGAGATACTACTTTGAGGGTGTTATTAAAATGCTTGTTAAAGTTGGAGGATGAGTGACCATTATTGACTTTCCTACGTATTTGTGTCCAATCCTGACGACCTTTAACACATACCATTATGTATCACTGGTGGATTGGTCAGGACTAGGAACTTTAACACATACCATTATGTATCACTGGCTTGGATTGGTCAGGATTAGGCCATTTAACACATACCATTATGTATCACTGGCTTGGATTGGTCAGGACTAGGAACTTTAACACATACCATTATGTATCACTGGCTTGGATTGGTCAGGACTAGGAACTTTAACACATACCATTATGTATCACTGGCTTGGATTGGTCAGGATTGGGACATTTAACACATACCATTATGTATCACTGGCTTGGATTGGTCAGGAATAGGAACTTTAACACGTACCATTATGTACCACTGGCTTTGATTGGTCAGGATTGGGACATTTAACACTTACCATTATGTATCACTGGCTTGGATTGGTCAGGAATAGGAACTTTAACACATAACACTATGTACCACTGGCTTTGATTGGTCAGGATTGGGACGTTTCACACATACCATTATGTATCACTGGCTTGTATTGCTTAGGATTTGGACCTTTAACACATACCATTATGTATCACTGGCTTTGATTGGTCAGGATTGGGACATTTAACACATACCATTATGTATCACTTGCTTGTATTGGTCAGGTTTGGAACCTTTAACACATACCACTATGTACCACTGGCTTTGATTGGTCAGGATTGGGACACTTACCATTACGTATCACTGGCTTTGATTGGTCAGGATTTGGACATTTAACACATACCATTATGTATCACTGGCTTGGATTGGTCAGGTTTGGGACATTTAACACCATTATGTATCACTGGATTTGATTGGTCAGGATTGGGACTGTTAACACATACCATTATGTATCACAGGCTGAGTTCTCCCTTAGTTTGATTTTCCTTTAGCCAAGAATCAGTAATGGGTAATTAGAGGCTCATCAATAAAAATAACAGTACTATGTAGCACACAACATTTATGTCTACTCTGGAAGCAGATTGCATCATCATCATTATTTATACATTCAAAACTGGAATATGTAGCTTAGGGAACATAACTAGCACTGGAGTTGTTCTTTTTTGTTGGATTATGACAACTCAACATTAAAATTCTACCCTCAGTCAACGATTAACATTTTAGACAAACAATGTTAAAACACCAACAGGTTGTGTTTTGTGCATAAAGTTACCTTGTGACCCTGGAGACTCCTGTGTTACAGGGGCTGGCTGAGTATCTAACAGAGATTGCATAGACAGTCCACTGGTGTCCATGGACGCTGCAGGAGCAGGAAAAACAAAACAAGACAATTTAATTACATTCCTAATTGTGCATGTTAGGGAAAAAAATCTTGTTTTTAGTGAGCACAAAACAAGCAGGAACCTGAGAATGAAAGTTTTGGACCACCTGTCAAGTTGGCCATACAGCGATGATCTTTGTGCAATAAATACCATATATGCCTGCCCATGATAACTGTCATTTTCCAATCAAACCATTCACACTCGAATATTTTCTTATATCCGAACACAACAAAACATTGGTTTATACCATCAGGCTACCAACAATTACTTGCTAGATTTTTTTCTCATAGTTCATTACTTAGTGGGCACTTAAAGGCATTGCAGACTCGCCCCAAACCGTGTGCGGCCATCTGAAAAAATTAACTTTCTGTTGCTTGCAAGTGACATTTTGATTGTGTCACTACAAAATGCAGACAGTAATAAAACGTGATACCTTGTTATCTTTAGCTGGACCTGAGATATCCATCGCTGTATGTTTATACAATGTGCTGTGGGTATTGACAGTAGCTGTGTGTATTGACTGTAAACTAGTGTCTAATTACCGACGGTAGCAAGCTGTGTGTGTATTTTCTGGGATCAATGGTGGTGTCTAACACTTCTGTTACACCTCATTCCAAACTAGGTCAGATTACTGGCATTAGACGTTACTTTTTGCCGAGTCTTCACACCCTTTAACAGATACCTCCCATTCTCAATTTTTCTTTTTTTGGACTTAGAATGGCAAATTCCAAATCAATTGCAATGTGTTGACATTATGGAAACTCTAACATAAAGGCTTTCACAGCCTGTGTGAATGGTAGCAAATTACAATGAACTGAAACATCCTTTACTAGTATTGTATTGTCAGAAGAACTCCATCGATTATATTTGCATATCATGCTTGGGGATATCTAGCTTTTATCTACCCTCCATTCCCTTCCCCAAACATGGTGTGAAAAGTATAAATTATCAATAGGTTACATGTAAAACACTTGCTTTCCTGAGGAACATGTTCTCTACATGTATGTAATTTGTAATGTACCTTGAAAGGACCTTTAAACTTAGTGCCAAGGGACATATTATGAATATTCATGAGAAAATGGCTCTTCTTTGTCTTCAACATCACACCACATCTCAAATCTGTAAAATTATGTATCCCTACGTACGAACTACATGTACATTTTATGAAAACACAATCATGCCAATACGAAGGTACTACAATATTTGGTTTACTAAATTCCATGGAGCAATTTAACTTGTCAAAGTTTTTGTGAAAACGAACGATAATTTACATACACGCTATGGTGTAAGAGCACATAGACAACTGTTCTCGCTACAGCCCTTATGTACGGAAAACACACATGCTACTTTGCTAGCTGAGCAACGACAACTTGACGGGTGCGACCAACGACTCAACAGCGTCGTGCAAATATTAATTTAACTGATATAAATTAATTGAGAAAATGTAACGTGAATGATAATACAAGATGATTAACCCATTACTTACCCGCTAAAACGTTGAAAATGTCTTGAGACATTTTATTTAAGAGAGAATTCACTTCTACCGTAGAGCTGCTTCTTTCATTAGCATGGGGCGAATGTAATTATAAATACTTACCTCATGAATATTTATATTACAAATTACGGTAGCTGCCAAATGCCATTCGTGCAGTTTAAGTAGCTTCCAAACACTGCATTTCGAAACTGTTTTCTCCATTACTCAATAATACAGTACTTCGATCATGCACTAGCAGCAGTGGCGTCACCAGACTTTTCAGTCTGGGGGGGCACAGGGGGGGCACCAGCATTTGATGGGGGGGGGCACTTAGGTGGATACGGATCGCCGTCCTGGGGGAGGGGTCTAAGAGGAGGGGGTGCCCCCTCCAGGCGCGGCGGAACGGGAAAATGATTTGGGGGGCTAATGTGTAGAGACTATCTAAGTGGAGCGCCACCATCGGTTGGCGCGGAGCGTACAAGAAAATTTTGGGTTTTTCAAACCCCCAGATGGCCGGAAACGGCACTTCCCGAGTGCTTTATGCTGCGAATACCTAGCCCTAAAATATGGGTCTCAAGCCTGCAATTTCTCAGATTGCACGTAAAAGTCTGTAAAAACATTGTCATTTGTATATTCGATGGTGTTTTAAGAGAGTAGCTATTACTCGTAGTGTACTCGCAAAGACGTTTTTGAGTGTAGTAAGGGGATGTTGGAGAACTGGCTGAAATGAAGCAAGTCATTGGCCTAAGACGAATTTGTGTTGCGCTTACCGGTACTCACACTCACTGCTTCCACTTTTCACGGGGCGTGAAGATGCGGTTGGGTGACAATGTGGTCTATAGCCAGGGGACGGGCCGAAGGTCCCCCCAGCATTTACTAAAATTATTACACCTATATAGTATACGTGTGCATCGGACAGATCGACAAGTATGCATTGAAAAATGGGCAGATGCACGTTTCGGAGCCTTGGTAATTATTGGGGGGGGGGCTTATCATGCATTTGCCCCCTCAACTTTTTCATTGGGGGCTGAGCCCCCAAGCCCCCCCCCCCCCCGGTTCCGCCGCCACTTCCCCCCCTCCCCTTTGGAAAATGTTCGCATACGGAGGATGGGCTAGATGCAAAATGGTGCCACATTTGATGCTAAATTCGATCTGAAGATATCTCCAGAAATTGCTATTTTTGAGCTAATGATTTTAACAAGGCGCAGAATTTTGCAGAGGATATGAACCACATGCTGTCGATATTATGCCTAACCCTATATCAATAGAACCTACATTTGTTGAATTAATGTGTGCATGAACCCCGACTCCTTTCTTGTCCTTCTCGTTTTCGCCCATTATCTATTAAGATGTAACAGGTTCCAGCATCGTTATTGGCTCCTATCAGGGATCTCACCATGCAATCCAAAGTTTGATCACACATCGAGTATGGCTCAGTATGCAGGTGTGAACATTCGCCATTTGTTCCTACAAGCATCTGACCTCAAATGACCTCTGCACCCCCTACACAACAGGGTTAATATATGGGTCCACAAATATAGGCAAGTATGGTGCCTGCGGACCCTCACATTCTCACATTTCGTCAGCTCCTAACCTGTCAACCTCAGACCAAGGCAACATATTGCAGTACCCTCCCTTAATTCTCACAGTCATGTAGCTCGCGAAGCGGACGTGTATATCCGCTGGTATGGCGTGAGCACTGACACATTCAATGTAAATATCGACACCTGTTGTGATGGCGCGGGTTACGACTTCGGTACCCGACGTTCAAGGATAAACTTTTTCATTTTTTCGCAGCTCATTTGAAGAAAATACGAATTACTGTGCTTCTTTGTCCTTATGAAAAACCAACTCAGATGATGGGACTTGAATATAACGAAATATATATATATTTTTTTACCAACCCAAATCTCAGATGGGGGGGCACTCGGGGGGGCACTAGGTTTTCCATGGGGGCACGTGCCCCCCTGGCCCCCCCCCCCTTGGCGACGCCACTGACTAGCAGTATTATGTATGAGTTCCATTCGTTGCTGTTCCGTTGCTGTCCTCCTGAGGCCTGACATGCATTTTAAACGCTAGTGATGAGCTACCAACCCGGCCCTGGTGTCAATCGAAATCTGTTTTCAACTAACAGTGATGGGATTCTTACGGAAGCTTAAAGTGCCATCAACATAAGAAAACTTCTAGAATATTTTGCAGACAAATGTTGAGTTGACGAGATACAGATAAGTTGTCGATTGAACATTTTGCAGAAAAATGTTCGATTGCTTATATGGAATGAAGTGAACAAATGAACATTTTGCAGAAAGATGTTGAATTGACGAGATATGATAAGTTGTCAATTAAGCATTTTGCAGAAAATTAATTGCTCAGTTAAAGCAACTGAGCAATCCAACATTTCCTTGATATAGTAGTAGTAGTAAGTTGAGTCTCGTCTATCCGACATGCTCAGTGATTAACGTCCACCACGTATCACGATCTTGCACAAGGTTTATTGCTTCCTCGAAATTGTTAATATTAATGTCCTTAAATTGCGACTTTATTTTTCCAAGCAAGGTTGTCACGGGCCTTCCTACTGGTTTAGCAGTATGTCTCAGTGCTTCTCTTAAAGCAACCTTTGCTGGAGCGTCCTCCTGGAGTCTTGCTACATGACCGAAAAATCTCAATCTTCTATGTGCGACTATGGATGACCAAGGTGTTTGGTTGGTTTCGTTGTAGAGCTCGATAACCAATTATTATTGGTCCATCTAATGTTGAGAATATTACGAAGTAGTCTCCTTTGAAAAGTGTCAATTTTGCGATCAAGATCCTTCGTTGTGCCCCACAGTTCGCAATTGTACAAAAAAATACTTTTTAATAAAGCCTCAAAATCCTAAGCTTAATGTTCCGGCTTATGTTTTTGCTTTTGAAAATGCTTGACAGTGTGTTGAAAGCACTGTTGGTTATACCAATTCTTCGGTTAATGTCTTCTTCGGTCCCCAGCAAGCTTCCAACATATTTACACTTCTTCCAACTTTCATTTCCTTTTCTTGTGATTGAAAATTTCTCAGTTTTTGTGTAATTGATTTTCAGATTCCTTCCTGCCAGTTATAGGATAAGATATTATCTTGGTATCTAAACAATTTACTGAAAAATGTCAACTTATGGTACTTTTAAGCTTCCGTATTTTAGAAGTCAAGAATGGGTGAGGAAAGAAATGTGTCAATGATATTACTTACGTGGGATGGGGAGTAGATCAATTTTTGTTTTGCACCGGGGACCAGTTTGGAAGTATGGGGGTGGGCTAACCAGTGGCCAAGCCAGTTTGGGTATATTCACTTGTCGAATTTTACATTTGTTAGTGCTACGGTAGCCCATAGAAAATTTCAACATTTTTTCTGAAAATGTCGACTATTTAATTTAAGCATTTTTCTTTAGAGTTTCACTTTTTTTTCTCGGCATTTCAAACTGTAAAACCAAAACTTCAGCTTTTTTCGATTTTAAAAACTTATTTAGAACTATTTCATGTTGCACTGGATCTTGGTGTTTTAGTTAATTTCATAGAAATTTTGCGGGGAAAAAACGACGAATTACGAGGTACATCAAACACTAAAAACTTGACGTTTATGTACGGGAATCGAAGTGCACCTTTCTTTTACGGCGCTACCGATGTACGATAAACGTATTGCGTAGATTTAGGCCTGCTAAAGTTTAGAATGATTTTAGCCAGACCTTTGCTATATTGTTTGGGTTTTTCAATTCCAAACTTTAAACACGGCGGAAACGCGTGTGCGTGTTTGGGGGGGGGGGTGGTGGTTGTAAAGGCCCCTCCCCCAGCACCACCGATCCAGTTGTCTTGGTAATGGAATTTTCTGGTCATTTTTCTAAAATCAATAGTATACAAAATATACACTATATATATATTATACCAGTGCCATATGGTCGAGTGGGTAAACGCAGTGACTACTACTGTAGAAGTAATGAGCCTAACATCTGGAAGGTTGAGAATGGTTCTAATCCTGGTTGGCCAACGCAAGGTGCGCTTCTCATGCAGAGAAATCCAGTTTTCACATAAAAAATGTAACTAGGAGAGAACCAGCCAGAGGGAACGGAAGCCGGCTTCAAAGGCCAGTCATTCCATCTTACAGGAAATTCTTTGGGTTTACTTACATTCAATTTACTAGGAAAGTGTTGTTGGTTTTGCCTAACTGACTTTTGTTATTAAAGTAGTTTGTTGTGTTTAATCAAACACCTTTTCCCCAAAAACTTTGAATTACTCAAAAGAATGTTCATACTGATGAAATTAAAGCAGCAATATAATCTATATTTTTCATTCAATAAGTGAAGGTACATGAGTAAGTAGCTAAATGGTTACTCATGGTTCCATCGGAAAATCGGAAATTCATTCGACACTTACTTCCTTATTTGAAGTGAAATTTGACTAGTCAATCTTGTGCTCTTATCCTGCTAACATCAACCCAAGGAAACTAAAACAAAAGGAGGAAAAAAAACCCCATCTGTTGTGAAGTTAATGTGAGAAACTCCAAAAACTCTGATAATATATATTCCTGTAGATGGTATTCTTGAAATTCTCGAAGGAGACCAACATACAAACCTTCCAAGTCACTACTCATACGATAGAGACATGACTACTGGAAGACTACAGCAGAGACAGGTAACATTATCTACAGCAGAGACAGGTAACATTATCTACAGCAGAGACAGGTAACATTATCTACAGCAGAGACAAGTAACATTATCTACAGCAGAGACAGGTAACATTATCTACAGCAGAGACAGGTAACATTATCTTCCACATAATGATATTCTACATAGTATTTTATGAAAAAAAAAAAATATGAAAAAAAGCAAAGTAACCATTTGAGACTGGCTCACTGGTTAAAGGGTGTGCTCATATTTAACTGTAAGTCTGGTGAGATTAACTATGTCCCAATTTATAAACTTGATGAAAATGTTCATATGTATGAATTATTTGTGTGGTAGTGCTCGACATAGCTTACCTCACACCAGCCAACACTGAATAGTAAAGACCTTCTTTAACAATTCCTCTGGAGACTGTTTCATAAAACATTCTATAACGATAAATTGCATCACTCAGAGTAGCGGACTTTGGGACTTTACCAAGTCTAAATATTGGCATTAAACTTTGTTGCAACAAACATCATCTTCAAAAAATAGTCCTAGCTGGCTATGATTCCAAAAGGTCAGTACCAGCACTGCTGTAAAAGCCTTAATGATCTTTTTGCTTTTGACTTTTGACACAGAGGAAATATTTTTGCCTAACCCCCCCCCCCTCTCTCTCTCTCTCTCTTCCCGTCTCTACCACCCCAACTTTGAAACTGGAATTCACTTTCTCTGAGAGTAGAACAGGACAAACAACACATCAGGTTTCTTTGACAAGCAGAGAAACGTTCTTAAGCACATGTAAAAAAACTCTTTCCACGATACATGAATTTGTCCACCAACAGCATCAATACAGTTTATGCACGGATAATTTATTTGTTTAAGACTGCCACAAGGGTATTGGATGGAAAATTTCCTCAAAGTTCAAATAAAAGATATTTAAATGTTAGTTTTCATATTACTGTATATTAAAAGCTTGTGAATTAAACTTGCTTTTTTATTTATAAATACTTGCTTTGATTGTAGCTTTATATATGTTGTGCAGTGTTTGCCTTTACATAATCAAGAAAATAAACAGGTCACTTCAGAGACGCAGACAGTATTTAAGAAACAAAAACAAAGGATAAACAAAACCGAACTAAATGTAGAAAATGCAGCAAAGTAATGATGTACAGCAATTTACCATTATGCTCTCAGATTTTATGATGTAGTTGCCAGCTATGCTATTGACTGCAACCTATCTGAAACTCGCAGCACACTTTAATAGCAGAATTTAAAATTTTCAGTTGCAAGGTATTCATAAGCTTTGTCATAGATACCTGTTACCATAGTAATACAGACTTAGCAAGGCTGCCTTGACTGTTACAAATCTAGCAATTCTTCTTTGTCTGTTAAGCTATCAAGGTCAGGCACTTTATATCAAGCTGCATGTATCTTAGTCTAGCTTTTCCACCAATCTCATTTCAATGCTACTGATTTCCATCATGATAAAAAATGTATATTGCTTAGTACTAATGCAGTTTGGCCAAGCATAATGCTGTAACACTCAAAAGACCTTTTAGAAATGAGTAACTGACAGTTCTCATCCAATACAAAACTGCCTTTTCAAGTCTGTATTATATACAAAATGCAAATAGGAAGTTTTCGCCCCCAAAAATTTGAATAACGAAATAAACCTTGAATATTAAAACAAGATAACTTCTTTACAGTTAATAAGAGACAGACTAAAATCCTTGCCAAGTTGGAATCTTAGGAATCAGTTTAATACTGTTACAGAGTCCTTTTCTAAGCTATCCTGATCACTTAAAGTTATCCTTCAAAAGTAAAAATACTGGACATATCATAGTCAGCATTTGATGGATAATTTAACTATAACCCTTACACCAATATGCGCTACATGTTCAAATGTTTACCAACAAATGTCTAAATAACAGATTAATACTCAAAGAAATCGAAATCTGTTAAGCAAACTGGTACAGGAAACAAAGACACACACATACACATAAATGAGGATAAAATGCACCTAAAGTAAATAGCACAAAATTAGATATGAGGATAATCTTAATAATAATTGTCTTTGTCCAAGTCTACAAGGCAAGTGTTTGAAAATATAAATAAGATACCAATCACAGTGCAGGGAATCTCGACAGTTTAGGGATAAAATTGGAGGTAGTAGTTGAGAAGTACATCACTTCTTATGTCTTATCTTTGGTATAACAATGTACTATTGTAGTTAATAACAAACTCATTTCAACTGATGAACAACCTGTCTGAGCATGTTTCATATTTAGGTGTCTGGAATGTACAAATATGAACAAACCCTATTGATAAGGCCCTCTGTGAAAGGGAAATGAAGTTGATCCTCCTCCCTTGGATTCATAGTTAGATAGATGGACACATTGATTTTTGATCCTCCTCCCTTCGATTGGTTGTTAGATAGACGGACAGATAAATTGTTGATCCTCCCTTGGAAGGATTGTTAGATAGACGGACAGATCAATTGTTGATCCACCACACTTGGATTGATTGTTAGATAGAGGGACAGATCAATTGTTGATCCTTGGAATGATTGTTAGATAGAGGGACAGATCAATTGTTGATCCTTGGAATGATTGTTAGATAGAGGGACAGATCAATTGTTGATCCTTGGAATGGTTGTTATATAGAGGGACAGATCAATTGTTGATCCTCCTCACTTGGAAGGATTGTTAGATAGACGGACACATCATTTTTTGATCTTCCTCCCTTGGAAGGATTGTTAGATAGAGGGACAGATCAATTGTTGATCTTCCTCCCTTGGAAGGATTGTTAGATAGAGGGACAGATCAATTGTTGATCCTCCTCACTTGGAAGGATTGTTAGATAGACGGACGGATCAATCTGTAAATAATTTATCGGGTATGGCAGTGCAACATGATAAACACAACATGATCAAATTGCAATACAAGTCCAAAAGATGTGTCACCCTTTTTCCTTTTCAGGAACCATTAGAAAGTCATAAGATATAACATTCTGAGCCATTAAAACTGCCACATAAAATGCGAGTATTCCAAGCGCACATGGTACTTCACAATGAATTTTTCTGACTCCCTTATTCCATTAGAAAGAAGCAGCTAATCAACTAATGTCATAGAAGACAAACATTAAAACATATTTCATATTCAAATGAATACAATTAATAATTTCCTCTGCAACTGTTACCCTCCAAAGCATTGGTAACATGAATGTCACTCTCCGTCTGAATGACACCTTCAGAACATGGATAATCTTCAAATAATGTTCAGCTGCAAACATCTTTTCAAATTGTGACTTGACTTTTACAGTTCATCACAATCGATGCAAGGTTCATTATTTTTTTAAGACTGTCCAGATTCCAAACAGCTCTCCAATTTACGAGCAATCTCTCAAAATTTTCAATTTTGTTTTTCTGCATAAAATAGACCCCAAGCCTGATCCTTGTTGCCGACTCGCTTGAGTTTACTGTTCCAGCCGTCTTCCAAATATTTGAAATCTTCGTCTGTGAAATCCTGAAGTGGATAACAGAAAATGGAAACAACTTTCACTGCAAATGATCAGCACAAACTAATTTTGTTTAATTTCAATGACATTTAGTGATTAATTGCATAACTTGACATGAAATGCCAAGTTTTGGGGTGAATGTTTCTTCTGTATGTGTATGTGGTGTTTGTAATCTGTACGTTTGTTTCTCTTTTGTGTAATGCATATGCAAGTTTCTCGTTGCCTGCAATTTAAATTGAGTTTGTGCACATGATGATAACCACCACAAATCTTACTGACATGGTGATAACTTACAATATCTGTAGTCTCTAGTGTTCATACGAAAGGGAGACCAGTTGATTACTTACAATATCTTTAGTCTGTTGTGTTTGTATATTAACTTGGGTTTAATGAAAAGGGAGACCAAAGGGGAAGAGGAAGGATGATGGAGATGAAATGTAAGGGAGATGGGAAAAAGAGAAATGTTCGATAACATCAACCACCACCACATCCTAAAATACAGCCCTATGAAAAATGCTGATAATTTACAAATTATGCACAATCTTCAGAAAGTGACCAAAGTTATTTGAGTCCAAGTGGGGTTTTGCGATTCCTTCTTCATGTTTACGTGTATTCAAACAACTCACCTTAAGAAATTCTTGTTTATTGCTGTTTATCTTATTCTTCTCGCCATTAAGGACATTGATAAACTGCTGGGACCGGTCCTCTGCCTTCACCTTGATGAATCCAGCTTCTTCTATTAACTGTAAATGGATACCACAAATGACACAGATTAGTAATAAACCAAGATGAAAGTACCCATAATTCAAAAATGCTCATCATATCTAGCATATCACATTTCCTCTAAGAAGTCTACAACTAGTGCAACAGACAACTTGCATAATTTACATTGGCAGTACTGTAGGTCATACATATGGTAATCATAATATGAATATTCATTTATCTGACCTACCTTATACAGCAAGAGCACATGCATGCTTATTTCGTTCTCTTCACTTGTCTTTCGTTCTCAGTACGTATCAATAACGTGATATTTAGGTGCACAAACTGTTAGCCATAATGTACTACTATACTTCTGTGTCCCTCACTGTACTAGGAGTCTGCCAACTAGCTACTTTGCTAGCTTTTAAACACATACCTTGCCGTATTCATTTGGTGTATACAGTGTGTACCCTCGTTGTTTGACGTAGGCTTTGAATTCCTCAGAGTGAGGTGGCTCACCGCAGCAGTAGTCAGATATTAAGAGCTTCCCGCCGGGTTTCAACCAAGTCTACAGAAAACAGACAAAGCCCTATGGTAAATCCTATACCTCCAACATGTCACACTGTCAAAACACTTGTTACAGTCAAAGTGCTGAAACGCCATGTGCTGGCATGGTGACAACTCTATTAATATTTCTCTAACAGTCAGAATGGTACACTGTAACAAGAGTTTTACCCCAATGCAATCATTGGTCATACCAGTGGTACAAAAATTCATTCAACTTCCACTACTTCTTTCATGAATTACACAAACCCAGAATGAATCCAGTGAACATGATCTCTAATTTCTCAATTTGGATGAATTAATTTAGTCTGCTTCACAATGAACTGAACGCAAAGGTTATCAAGAATTTTAAACTTTGTAATGCTCTGTATATGTTGGAGTCTTGCACAGAACCACAACTATATGATACTAGAGGGTTTTGAATACATCAGCTGGATATGTGCACATGATTATTGGAATTTATACAGCAATGGACGGTGATTTTCAGACTACCAATCTTAAGTTGATGAAATTCTTACCAAAAACCGCTGGAATAACGTCAGTTTATCTGCAATATGGAGTATCGTGTCTCTGCTGTACACAACATCAAATGACTCCAAAGGATACTCCCTCTTAGTGATGTCAGCCACTTCAAACTGGACCTAGTATAACAGAAAAATGTGAACTATGAACATTGGTGCTAAAGTTGCTTAAGACACACCCCCTTCCCCCCCCCCTTTTCCCCTTCTCTCTTCTGGTTTCTTTAGGTAGCAAGTGAAGTTTCTTGGAAACTTCCTTTCTGGTTTTCTTTCATTCCAGTGACAAAGTTGATATGCTTTCTGTATTCTCATGCATATTAGGGTGTTCAGTATATTATATTATAAACTCTATACTCTCACCATGTTTATCTGCACTGCACCATGGATTTGATAAATCAATTGAAATATATTGAATATTCATATCCTCAAATCAATATAGAATGCAAGCAATGGAGGTAATGTAACAGCATCATAGATGTTGTGAGATGGACTTAAATTTATCCTAGCAGGATGATCTTCGGTCAGACTGAACCAAACAGACAGACAGAGAGACAGAGGACACTTCAAACAGACACACAACGACACTTCATATACCTGTTGTCTGTCTGTGTACATGTGTACATATCTGTGTTCTCCTGTTATCTGTCTGTGTACATGTGCACATATCTGTGTTTCTCCTGTTATATGTCTGTGTACATGCGTACATGTCTGTGTTCCCTTCAAATACCTGTTATGTCTGTGTACATGCGTACATATCTGTGTTCTCCTGTTATCTGTCTGTGTACATGTGCACATATCTGTGTTTCTCCTGTAATCTGTCTGTGTACATGTGCACATATCTGTGTTCCCTTCAAATACCACATTATCTGTCTGTGTACATATCTGTGTTTCCTTCAAATACCTGTTATATGTCTGTGTACATGCGTACATATCTGTGTTCTCCTGTTATCTGTATGTGTACATGCGTACATATCTGTGTTCTCCTGTTATCTGTATGTGTACATGTGCACATATCTGTGTTTCTCCTGTTATATGTCTGTGTACATGCGTACATATCTGTGTTCTCCTGTTATCTGTATGTGTACATGTGCACATATCTCTGTTTCTCCTGTAATCTGTCTGTGTACATGCGTACATGTCTGTGTTCCCTTCAAATACCACATTATCTGTTTGTGTACATATCTGTGTTTCCTTCAAATACCTGTTATCTGTCTGTGTACGTGTGCACATGTCTTTGATTCTGTATGTCTCTTTAAGAAGATCTGGATAGGATCATAATGTCAGGCCTTCTATAACTATAACATGTTTACCTACATCAGTTTATTGGCAGTATATAAGTAGTTCTTTACCATTTTCCCTTCTTTGGGGGGGGGGGGTCTCTCTTTGATTTTCAGAACTTAAGGTGTTAAACTAATTTTGAATCAAAGAGACATTATACATAGCAATTGTTAACTTACTGGTAAATTTATCTCATCTTGTGACCTTTCCCAGGCAATTTCAATCATATTCCCAGATAAATCCACTCCCAAGACATCAACTTTATAATCCTGTTGTAGAAAAAAACACACAAAAAAAACAATAAATATTTTCATTGAATATGAGCAAGAAAAATGTAACTAATGCTCCTCACAGGAACAAGTTATCAGCCAAGTGCAGCATCAAACATCGAATCAGAATAAATGTAACTAATGCTCCTCACAGGAACAAGTTATCAGCCAATTGCAACACCAAAACATCTAATCAGAATATATGTAACTAATGCTCCTCACAGGAACAAGTTATCAGCCAAGTGCAACATCAAAGCATCTTATCTGAATTTAAGTCAACTTTCCCACAGGAATAAATATAAAGTTAGTCTAAATCTTTTTAATCTTGTGTTTCAAGTCAGTTTGTGTTTACCAGAAATATGATGTAATGTTGACATTACTCTAGACAGACGGGTGAGTAAGACATGCTGACATTAAACCCTTATACACATCACTCTATGAATATTCAATAAGCATGACGATAACTGCATAAGGAGCATGTTTAATCTTTGTCCCTGATTCTATCCAACACCCCACAAGCACCCGTCAAGTACCTACATCCCGACCCCCTCCCTCCCAGCAAAGGGGTGAAAATATGTCCCCACATAATGTTTGAACGCTCCAACTTTTCTCACCTTGGCCATGTAAAAGTCTCCACCACCAATTCCACATCCAACATCCAAAACTTTCTGTCCAGGTTGCAGGTCCAACATTTTCACAAATTCCTGGAACCGAAATAAGGCATATACATGTTAACATACATGAAAAGATATAGGAACAGGCAAACTCTGTTATATTGAAGGGTATCTATAGACACATGATATAGGAACAGGCAAACTCTGTTATGGTGGAGGGTATGTAGACACATGATATAGGAACAGGCAAACTCTGTTATATTGAAGGGTATCTATAGACACATGATATAGGAACAGGCAAACTCTGTTATATTGAAGGGTATCTATAGACACATGATATAGGAACAGGCAAACTCTGTTATGGTGGAGGGTATGTAGACACATGATATAGGAACAGGCAAACTCTGTTATATTGAAGGGTATCTATAGACACATGATATAGGAACAGGCAAACTCTGTTATGGTGGAGGGTATGTAGACACATGATATAGGAACAGGCAAACTCTGTTATATTGAAGGGTATCTATAGACACATGATATAGGAACAGGCGAACTCTGTTATGGTGGAGGGTATGTAGACACATGATATAGGAACAGGCAAACTCTGTTATATTGAAGGGTATCTATAGACACATGATATAGGAACAGGCAAACTCTGTTATATTGAAGGGTATCTATAGACACATGATATAGGAACAGGCAAACTCTGTTATGGTGGAGGGTATGTAGACACATGATATAGGAACAGGCAAACTCTGTTATATTGAAGGGTATCTATAGACACATGATATAGGAACAGGCAAACTCTGTTATATTGAAGGGTATCTATAGACACATGATATAGGAACAGGCAAACTCTGTTATGGTGGAGGGTATGTAGACACATGATATAGGAACAGGCAAACTCTGTTATATTGAAGGGTATCTATAGACACATGATATAGGAACAGGCAAACTCTGTTATGGTGGAGGGTATGTAGACACATGATATAGGAACAGGCAAACTCTGTTATATTGAAGGGTATCTATAGACACATGATATAGGAACAGGCAAACTCTGTTATATTGAAGGGTATCTATAGACACATGATATAGGAACAGGCAAACTCTGTTATGGTGGAGGGTATGTAGACACATGATATAGGAACAGGCAAACTCTGTTATATTGAAGGGTATCTATAGACACATGATATAGGAACAGGCAAACTCTGTTATGGTGGAGGGTATGTAGACACATGATATAGGAACAGGCAAACTCTGTTATATTGAAGGGTATCTATAGACACATGATATAGGAACAGGCAAACTCTGTTATATTGAAGGGTATCTATAGACACATGATATAGGAACAGGCAAACTCTGTTATGGTGGAGGGTATGTAGACACATGATATAGGAACAGGCAAACTCTGTTATATTGAAGGGTATCTATAGACACATGATATAGGAACAGGCAAACTCTGTTATGGTGGAGGGTATGTAGACACATGATATAGGAACAGGCAAACTCTGTTATATTGAAGGGTATCTATAGACACATGATATAGGAACAGGCAAACTCTGTTATATTGAAGGGTATCTATAGACACATGATATAGGAACAGGCAAACTCTGTTATGGTGGAGGGTATGTACAGGCAAACTCTGTTATATTGAAGGGTATCTATAGACACATGATATAGGAACAGGCAAACTCTGTTATGGTGGAGGGTATGTAGACACATGATATAGGAACAGGCAAACTCTGTTATATTGAAGGGTATCTATAGACACATGATATAGGAACAGGCAAACTCTGTTATATTGAAGGGTATCTATAGACACATGATATAGGAACAGGCAAACTCTGTTATGGTGGAGGGTATGTAGACACATGATATAGGAACAGGCAAACTCTGTTATATTGAAGGGTATCTATAGACACATGATATAGGAACAGGCAAACTCTGTTATGGTGGAGGGTATGTAGACACATGATATAGGAACAGGCAAACTCTGTTATATTGAAGGGTATCTATAGACACATGATATAGGAACAGGCAAACTCTGTTATATTGAAGGGTATCTATAGACACATGATATAGGAACAGGCAAACTCTGTTATGGTGGAGGGTATGTAGACACATGATATAGGAACAGGCAAACTCTGTTATATTGAAGGGTATCTATAGACACATGATATAGGAACAGGCAAACTCTGTTATGGTGGAGGGTATGTAGACACATGATATAGGAACAGGCAAACTCTGTTATGGTGGAGGGTATGTAGACACATGATATAGGAACAGGCAAACTCTGTTATATTGAAGGGTATCTATAGACACATGATATAGGAACAGGCAAACTCTGTTATGGTGGAGGGTATGTAGACACATGATATAGGAACAGGCAAACTCTGTTATATTGAAGGGTATCTATAGACACATGATATAGGAACAGGCAAACTCTGTTATATTGAAGGGTATCTATAGACACATGATATAGGAACAGGCAAACTCTGTTATGGTGGAGGGTATGTAGACACATGATATAGGAACAGGCAAACTCTGTTATATTGAAGGGTATCTATAGACACATGATATAGGAACAGGCAAACTCTGTTATGGTGGAGGGTATGTAGACACATGATATAGGAACAGGCAAACTCTGTTATGGTGGAGGGTATGTAGACACATGATATAGGAACAGGCAAACTCTGTTATATTGAAGGGTATCTATAGACACATGATATAGGAACAGGCAAACTCTGTTATGGTGGAGGGTATGTAGACACATGATATAGGAACAGGCAAACTCTGTTATATTGAAGGGTATCTATAGACACATGATATAGGAACAGGCAAACTCTGTTATATTGAAGGGTATCTATAGACACATGATATAGGAACAGGCAAACTCTGTTATGGTGGAGGGTATGTAGACACATGATATAGGAACAGGCAAACTCTGTTATATTGAAGGGTATCTATAGACACATGATATAGGAACAGGCAAACTCTGTTATGGTGGAGGGTATGTAGACACATGATATAGGAACAGGCAAACTCTGTTATGGTGGAGGGTATGTAGACACATGATATAGGAACAGGCAAACTCTGTTATATTGAAGGGTATCTATAGACACATGATATAGGAACAGGCAAACTCTGTTATGGTGGAGGGTATGTAGACACATGATATAGGAACAGGCAAACTCTGTTATATTGAAGGGTATCTATAGACACATGATATAGGAACAGGCAAACTCTGTTATGGTGGAGGGTATGTAGACACATGATATAGGAAAAGGAAAACTCTGTTATATTGGAGGGTATATAGACAATGATATGGGAACAGGCTAACTAGGTTATATTGAAGGGTTTATAGATAAAAGTACTTCTTTTAGAATGGAAAGTCAAAATACAAAACCAGTTCCTATCTGAAAAATATACTAGACAAGTCAAGAAAAATCTCCCAGTTTCAAACAACACTTTGTCCCACTTTGAAATCATTAAATTTAAAATAATATGTCATTCCAATCTGACCTCTGTTGTCTGTGGACCTCCAGTACTGACGTAACCAGCTCCAAAGATTTTCTCGTACCTTAGGATGCCTCGCTTTGAGTATTGTTTGTTGTCCAGAAATTGTTGGAATGTGACAAAACCATGGTTCCCTTCATCTGACCTTGGCGTCTTCTCCATTAACCAGCATATTTGATTACGGTTATTCTTCAGCTGCCAAAAAACAAAACGACAAATAAATATTATCACTTTTGTTGAAGAATTTGATATGATAGATGATAAATCAAATATTCAAGAACCGTTCTGTAGTTGTGACAAACTTCTCATATTATATTTTCAGTTTTCAGTCATTCTCACCTTAATGTAGCTCTGCAAACTCTGTGAAAAACAGACATCGAAACCCCAAGGCATCTTTCCCGTTCCGGGAACTGAGACACTTTGGAAAAGATTGTTGTAAAGCTCTGGTGATCTGTACTTGGATGGGTTAAACTGTCGCTTGGCGTTGCCTGAAGTGAAAAAACATCATAAAAAGATAAATAACACAGGAATGTTGTTCTGCAGACAAGTACGAATCTATGCTATAAATAAATGCATGTACTAATGGGGTCAGGGTAAAACTGTCCCTGATGAAGGTTTGGGTTGGAGGGTTCAATAACTAAATAGTCATATTGATATATCAATCTCATTCTGAGAGCAGGTGCTGGGGTTTATTCATATGTCCTATAAACATGCACTTTTACAGACCAGACCTTTTACAATGTTACACAACAACAAAGGGTATCTCCACTAAGTGAAACTCAGAGTAGTAAAATGTATTGCTTTATAATGTATTTGGAACCAGTTACGTGGTTTTACAAAACTGTACCATTTGCTACTTAGTAACAGTAATATTAACAACCAACAATTGTGGTACATCTTGTGTTGGTTGGAGGCAGGTAATGCATTGATTTGTTATTTTAAAATCCCCACTGAAGCTAGTCTGCTCACTTTGCATTCTTTTTTGTGCTTCTCTCTCTTACAGGAATGACCTCATTATTAAGCCCACACAAGAACTGCTTCTTTTCACATTCATAATGTTTGTTCTAATTACAACATGTTGCATATTTTCTCACATGCAAAAAGCCAAAAAACTTCCTGTTACTGGCTGTTGATTCTTCACAAATGAAAACTTCAGCAGAAAGAGGTGATGAAGGTTGACCCAGAAGTAGCATGATGGGGACAAACTAATATAGAGTTTATAGACTAGAAGGATTGGACTGTGCGACAGTAGAGTCGAGACAGGTAAGAGAGAGAAGTACCAGTAAATTAACCAATGAATGAAATTAAATGAAAGATTCAGCAGAAAGAGGTGATGGGGGTTTACCCAGAAGTATCATGATGGGGACAAACTAATATAGAGTTTATAGACTAGAAGGATTGGACTGTGCAACAGTAGAGTCGAGACAGGAAGGAGAGAGAAGTACCAGTAAATTAACCAATGAATGAAATGCTTGCATCAACTGCATGACAGGTAAATTTATCAACATGCCAAACCACTTCTGATCATATGCGCTCAGTTATGCAGACTTGTGATTATACTTAAGTATTCTCACCAGACTGGTGTAAACATGATTCCCTGAAAAATAGAAAGCCGCCCTCCTTCAACCAGGTGAGCATCTTCATGGCCAGCTGACGGACTTCCTCATCCGAAAGATACATCAGTAACCAGTTGGAAAATATGACATCAAAACTGAAGAATACAGGAGAAATGATTAATCTGTTACTAATAGGCATGCATTTCAAAGAACACAAGGCTAAATCTGTCGTAGTATATTGGTTCAACGACAGGATAGCAGGTTTTACCCAAGTCTGACACTTTACGGAAATGTTTCTGTTTTAACAAATTTATGTGTAGGATTATATTAGTCTCCACAAATTGTTAGATATGCTACAGTAAGTGACGGGACTGACTGCTGGAGACTGGTCATTCAACGGAAATGTGCTCCCTGTAAACATGAAACGGTACATTTGTTGGTTGAACGGTTAGGGATTAATCGGCAGCAACATTAGTACATGTTTTGCAAATGAAGTCATGATCTCCTGAAGATGATGAACAAAACACTCACTTGAAAAATTATACTATCGACAGGGCAATGGGAGATCTCTTAGGAAGATTGGCTGGAAGTGGTTTAATGCCATTTCTGAATTTAATAATTACAATATCTCTCTGTGTTACATTCAAATTAATCACTCAACCAAGGAATCAATAAATAGGAAGAACTGAGAGGCTCATTTGATCAAACATGTCTTTTTCACAAATGTTTTTTTTTTTTAATTTTACCTTCCTTTCTCCATTTCTAATTTTGTGACATCAGCTGTGATGAACTCAATGTTATTGTGATCTTTGTTCAAATCTCTATTCTTCTGAATGAACGATTCCATGAAGTCTACCGTAGTCACATGACTGGACTGTGTCGCAATTTGGCTTGTGAAACGCCTAAAAGTAAGAAACGAAGGAAAAAGTGTCATAAAATGTTAACTTTTACTGGAACAACAAGGTTTTTTATTCAGGTTATTACTTGTGCTTCATATTTCTTCAGAAGATAGGTATGTCATCACTACTTGCAGGTCAAAGGTTAACCGTCCAGGCTGTACAATTTACTGTCAAACTATTACATTTACATTCTCATCTTAACCTCATGGGGTTCTTCTTTTTGGACCTCAAAAATTCACTTACCCTATTCCACCACCCAGTTCCAAGACATTTTTGCCTTTCAACTCTGGAAGGAGGGCCATCACTTCTGGCAGTTCCTCTTGGCTAATCAGAGATGCGTTGGTATCCAACATCATTTCTTCAATGCTGGCATTGTGGGAATGACTCTCCCAGAACTTGGTCATGTCATTCCTGGTTTCACCTGAGTTAAAAACACATTTATTAGATCTTAAAAAATCAACTATTTTTAGCACATTATTTATTTTGATAATCAAACAAACATGACTTCTTCATACAGCAGGTTACACTTTCGTTCAAGCAGATATCCTATACAGGCAACAAAGGCTCAAGTTTAGCACTTCTTCCATCTCTTTCTTAGGCAGCCTTTGGATATAAGTCAATACAGACATCTATAGCAACTTAAATAGTCTCACAAGATTTCAAATACAAATTTTGGCATAAATAGGGTCTTTTTGAGGTTACCTATTTTAACATGTAGGGTTTGCTCGACTATCACACAAATTTCAGTAGTCTAGAGCAAGGCATTTCTAAGGAGTGAAATTTTTTTGTGTGAACTTGGATAACACTTAACAGATTTAAATACATCTTAAACATGTACACCGCAGTAAAACAGATCTATAAACATCTGATTTTGATGTACCATTTCAATTTCCATTAATTCTTCTTTTCCTGGGAAGGATTGAGGCTGGGGAGGGTGCAGTTTAATCAAAAAGGAATATTCTCTATTGCCCTTCCACTCTTCCTGCTCCTGATTCATATTCACAATAAAAAAAGGTCCAAATTCAACAAAAGTTAACCATTGAAGGAAACAGAGTACTAGTATCTTAACTGTTCAGGATGCAGTACTTTCCTACTAACTGGCACATATCCACATTGCAGACATGTTACATGAGCCTCTTCCATTTACTCTTAATACTAATCTCTTGGGACAGAATTAAGACAATCTGACAGAAAGGTCCGTTATCATCTCTCAATAATTGTCCGACTGTTTCATCACTGCAAAATTGCCAATTTCATAAGGCTATACCCTTATGATTTTGTCCGATTTTGGCCAAAATCGCGCCTTTTTTAATTCTTCCCAAAATTGTTCCTGTGGTGTGTGGCGCCCTTTGGATTCCTTTCCAGGTCACAAAGGTGGTATAAACACTTATATTTTGGTGGAAAAATGAAATTTAATAACCATATAATTGGCACTATTATCATTAAGAAGACTAATGGCTTTGAAAGTGACATTGTAAACTGTCTAAAGCTAAGAAGATTGTAGCAAGGTTACACAGGGTCCAAAATACACAACTGACACAACAAATTAAAGTGGTACGTTCATCTTGATTACAAAACCCAAAGGGTTTAATTCTCTGTTGTTCCTTTCTTTCTTTTGTTTCATCCACTGATACATTTGCTGCATGTAATGCCGAAGCTTCAAGAATTGCAATCTATTGACTTCAATGATTGGCTTGGAAAGATTACACACTGATAATTTGAAACTACTGTATTTAGAATAAAAACATTCCTTGACCCGGAGTGGCATGCAGTTCAAACTTCTACCCAAAAACATATTCTAAACTCCAGTCTTCATCTCACGCAAGAACTAAAACATTATAGAAATCTAACAACCTGAGAGCCCAGAGGCTTTGTGAAACCTTTGCCAGAAAATTTAACACTCGGGCACCTGACTACTAATTAAAGGAAAGTTAAATTTGTTCAAGAATTTAGTCAGAACCAGAACTTCAGAGGGTACCAGCTTCCCTAACTGATTAAATCTCTGACATGGATTACCTGTTTTTAATTTTTTTTTTTTTTTTTTTAATATTCAGTCTTTCTGTGTGGAATGCAATCACATAGTGTACTTTAGATGCATGGGCAAGCCATGCACAATTACTTTACCCAACTTCATAATTAAGCCATAGCAATCGATTCACCACTAACCCTTTGAACAACTGTTAAGTAATCATAGAGTACAGCTTAATTAAATTCATTGCACATAAATTTATTTTGAAAACTTACTGCCGAAACTGTATGCGCTAAACCCAGCTAGTACCTATATCACAGAGAAATAAGCTATGCTACCTTTGATCTTTACTTTATACAACTTTAGATCACAAAGATAGCCTTAAACATGTATTACTTGATTAAACTTGAGCATATAACCATAGAGTCAGGGGTGTTAAAGTCACCTTCAGTCAGTATCAGAGCATTCAATTCACAGACACAAAATGACTTTGTGTGTTAAAGTCACTTTCAGCATCAGAGCATGCATCTCACAGATACAAAATGACTTTGCGCGTTAAAGGGTGTGAAGACTCGCGCACAAAGAAACGTCTCGTGCCGGTAATCTGACCTAGTTTCGAATGAGGTGTAATAGAAGTGTTAGACACCACCATCGATCCCATAAAATACACACACAGCTTGCTACCGTCGGTAATTAGACACTAGTGTACAGTCAATACATATAGCTACAGTCAATACCCACAGCAGCGTGGACATCTCAGGTCTAGATAAAAGATAACAAGGTATCACGTTTCATTACTGTCTGCATTTTGTAGCGATAAGAAGAAAACAATGGAAAGCAACGGAAAGTTAACTTTTTCAGAGTGCGGCTAACTTTTTCAGAGGGCGGCACACGGTTTGGGGCAAGTCTTCAATGCCTTTAACGTCACGTCACCTTCAGCATCAGAGCATTCATCTCACAGACACAAAATTACTTTGTGTGCAAATATGACACAAATTTCATGTTCCGACCATGGAATATACAAGACTGCCTCAAACCTATTTTACAGCAATGTTGAATGTGGAATTAGTCATTGAACCAAGTTGAACAGGTCTGTCCACCACTAAGGAACATGTACATAACAATTATAAGATTTACCACAACTGGCCTTTTTTGATATATAGCATCAGCCTGTTAACGGATCATTGAGACCTTACCACTGTAAAAATCCGGGAACCAGGTACCCAAGAGCCGTTACCCGTCAGGTATCCAGGAAAAAATTGTTCACCTTCGTGTAACGGGACTTTCAAGAAATTACATACTGGATGCAATAATAAATGAATTATATTCTCCACTGACAATGTTTTCATGCTCAAATACGTAGGTGTAAGATAAGGTATAAAACCTTCCTCAATAATTTCGGTTTGCTTTTGTTTCTTTCATTAACTTGCTAATAACTTCATATAATTAACATCACTACTATCATCGCACTGTCGCCGCTGCTTATGTTTGCTCACCACCTCTATAAAAATTAGACCATGGATATAAATTAATCTAAGTTAATTCTGAAACAGTCGTTACTACTACTATCTATTATGCAGGCTCATGGTTCGCATTAGCCGTGAGAATGCGCGATTCGCACTTTGATCGCATTTGGAATAATGGGGTAATCTAGCTAACTATCTGTTTATTAGCTGAAATTGTGATGTGGTTATAAGATGTGCATGGAATATTTTCGTTATTGCTGTTATCTATGGACACATGGTAGCCTAACACCACACTAAGTAAATGGGAAAATCTTGCCTAACCATCGATTTGTCTGGGGAAAAAAACAACACTTTGTGTATGATTCGGGTAATAAATTAGGAACCGGGTAGTATCGCATTGGGCGGGTATCCGGATACCCCGTGCAAGCACTACTCTAAACACCATTGCAACACACAATCCTTGAAAGATAACAGCATGAATATCACTTTGGTTGTTGTTGTTAAAAAAAAAATCATTCGTATTTATGGGTTGAATGCTCAATATAGGTTCTTTTTGAAAACTGAGTAAACCAAATACACTTCAACAATTAAAGGGTGTAAAGACTTGCGCAAAAAGAAATGTCTAATGCCGGTCATCTAACCTCGTTTCGAATGAGGTGTAACAGAAAATACGCACACAGCTTGCTACTACCTTCGGTAATTTGACACTAGCGTACAGTCAGTACATACAGCTGCGGTCAATGCATACAGCTACGGTCAATACCCACAGCAGCTTGGACATCTCAGGTCTAGATAATAGATAACAAGGTATCACGTTTCATTACTGTCCGCATTTTGTAGCGACAAGCAGAAAACTTCACTTGCAAGCAACAGAAAGTTAACTTTTTCAGAGCGCGACACACGGTTTGGGGCGAGTCTTCAATGCCTTAAAATCAGCTTGGTGGTGCTCTTGGCTCTGTCCAATAGTTGTTTTGACTTGCAAGGCTTTTTTTTTTTAGCTGGCAAGATTTGTTTCTCCCTTTCCATTGTCAATGACTTTGATTCTGCGAGCTGTGCTTCGTTCCTTGGGTTTTAAGTTCTACTCTTTCAATAGTAACGTAAACTTGTAAACTCTTTGTTTATATCTCATCATGTGTAACTGATGTAACATTTAAATTTTCACTTTGGTAACATTTAATGTTGATTTCAAAAAAGTTATTTTCTTTTCAGTCAGTCAGTTAGTTAATATATTCAAATATTTTTGATAATTGACTTTGATTTTCCATGTTGCGTTTTCGCAGTAATGCCTGCCTACACATTTAAACACTTTGAAATACATAGAAACTTTAGGACATGAGGGGGAAGCATCTTCAAGTAGGGTTCAAGATAAATTGCTTTTCAGTCTGTCCCTAAATTGAAATTTAATTTGAAATAATGAGAGTGTTTAACATGTTACTCAAAGAATGTTTCAGTGAGCATGCTCACTGACGTCTGTCCTGCAGAACAGACGTCTCTTGCCAATGACTGTCATAGATCAAGAAGAAGTAATTAGCATAATATCGAAATACACAAACCATTTTGGGTGCCATTTAGTAACCCCACTGTGGTCATTGTGGTTGATTTGAATTTCTTCTGCTTCAAAGTATTCTAATAACCTGTTGAAAAACAAAAAACAAACAAATAAAAAGACATGCAAGTTTTCTATTTTGTTTGAGGCCTTGGAATCCTGTCTATTTAAATGTATGAGGATGTTTCTATTTGTTAAGAACAAAAGCACTGAAATTTTTCTGCCAAGAAATCACATGATAAGTTGGTTACAATCGTTCAAATATCGCTGCTTATTTACCAGCAAATATTATTGGGCTGCTCTATAACCTTATGTGTATGTTGCAATTCAGATTTAGCGCAGTGAAAATGTGATATTAGTCACTATATACATATATTTTTCTAAAGTACTTGTATTTTGTAGCAAGCAGTTACAATTCTAAATTCTAGGGCTGTCACACACATCATGAAACTTTATCAACCTAATTCAACCTAAAATGCTTACTGGGAAGCTGAAACTCATATGAAGAATATATTCAAAACATAGCAAACTTTCAAAATAATCTTCTAATTTGGCACATTTCATTTCCAACAGCAGATAGCAAATGTATTTGCATGACATTTGACCACTTGTCATGTTTGTTGCATCATAAATGAGAACAGTTTCTTCACTTTCCCCAGTTACTACAGTAAGTAAACAGGATTTGCAACTACATATTGGTGGTCTTGATGACATTGCATATATGTATTTCACTGTTTCAAAACAGTTTGATACTTTGTAAACAATCTTTAAGGTTAGGCTATATAGCTTATGCCAAAACAATGTTAGGCCACGAGAATGAAAGTTATAGATTTGCGTCCACCGCCCGCATGCCTGAAAAGCTACCGCACGAAAATTTTCATTATTTCCAAAAATTTCATTATTACAAACAATTTCATTATAAAAAAAAAAAAAAAATCCAAATCGCGCACAGCGGAAAGACGATCTATTTATCACGTAAATGCAGCTATGAAAACAGTATCATCGCTTTGCCAGTGTCGCGGTGTCATCGGGGTCACAGGTCAAATCGCTCCAACCGCGCATCGGATTCTCGCAATGTCTCCACGCGCACACGTGCGTTGATACCATGCATCGTTCTCGTGGAACGAAACGTAAGAAATCCTGTCAATCTTTTATACTTACCTATAGTTTGAAGACTCGAATTGTTGAAATAAAAGGGCTAAACTATAACAAAGTTTATTGACATTGCATACGATATACAAATATTGATGGATGGCATGATCAGAATGTGAAATTTTACGATTCACTGGTCGATGTTCGGCGGTGTTTTTGATCGTCTCCAGTGTAATGCTAAAGCATAGGATAACAAGCAGTCGATCTAGGCCTAGCCTACGAACGTACGTACTGTTCCAGGTCAATGCACTGTAGTGACCAAGTCATGAAGGCTATCATTGTCACTGTGTACATCATATTGCAGACAGGAGCCCGGTATTTTAACATTTTTATAAATTCAATGCATCCCCATCCAGCTAGCCTAGTACTACAGTAGTAGCAGTTGTGTTTCAAAGCCAGGGTTTTATTCTCCCCTACTGTGACATGGTATTTTGAAGTCGTTTATATACCATTACCACTTGCGTGAACGGTTTATGTAGATAGCTACGCATGCGCAGTTGTAAATAATGAATAATGAATAATGAAAAAAAGCCTCATGTGTTTTCAAAAAAGTCCGGACACAAATCTATAACTTTCATTCTCGTGGCCTTAGGCTTACTTACTTTAGCCTAGGCTTTGCCTAAATCATGATCATTATTGTCATTAATTGTTCAGCAAACTTAGTACGCCTACATAACAGTCGCATAACACATAACACAGCATAGCATAACACAGCATAACACAATCGTGTCCCTGCCTTATGAATAACGATAACATATGTCAGAGGGCTGATTACAACTCGATTAACTATCGAACACAGACGACATATTGTCTATAGGGCCTAATTATTGATTGCCCCCTCACTTAATTTGAGATGTGGATATCAGGTAACGTCAGCTAGGCCTAACTTTAGTATAAATATAATAATCACCTTATCACAGTCTAGGCTTAGTATGTGTCAAACAGTGTGAATTGCGGTTCTTGTACGACTGAATGATCTGCTTCTTCTATTCCAGGCAAGTCCACGTTGCTGCATTCCTATAAATTCTGGGCCACGGCTTCAAAGTTTATTATCATTTACAGTGGCACCCAGATGGTGATTTACATTCGCATGGAAAAGCCTGGGAATTACCAGAAATTCGAAACTGCGATCCAATCAGCTAATACCATGAGAAGAGAGGTTGCAGCAATGAATACTGAATTGTGTTATGGTTTATCTAGTGCATGGCATGGATTGCGTAATCATTTCTGGCTTTTATATCGGGATATCGAATGAGTTGTAGCAAGCGTGGCGTGATGTGTACAGAAGCCTCTATATTCACTATACCAACATCAAGACGACTTAAAAAGTCTTTAAATTCATTATAATCTTCACGGTATCAAGCCAAAAACTTACTAACGCACTACAAAAATGTTTATATTACCTTCTTTGGCGGTTTCAATCTCTTGGATTTACTTTTATTTTGTGTAGAAATAGGTATCATTAAGCAGATTCTTTAACGTTCTGTATATTACTCCGTACTTAATAAGTGGAAACATTTCCAAGTATTGTGGTCTCATGATTGAACTTTAACCGTAGGATTTTACCTAGGGATTTTCCATCATGGGGGGACAAAAGCAAGTCATTGTCTTTGGGATATCGAACTGAAATCTGGAAATGTGACAGTCAGTTATGAATCTTCAATGCTATATTAAGACACAAATAAGTACAATTGATACATTGAGAATCTTCAGTTGATCGTGGCATTGCATGGGTGACTTCTGAATAAGCATCAAGATTGTCGCCTATTCCAGCATATGCGTCCAAGTCCTATAGGCATACAAGGCTGAGTCCTGTATTGTTCTTACTCCGAATCCGGGTCTCACGTATCCGAATCATTGAAGATACATGATCATTTCAGAACTTGTTACCCTAGGCAGTTTCGAAAAATAAAAGTGAAAAGTTCCAGGCAGCTAAATTATCTATTTTTAATTCATAATCCTTAGACTATATCTTGGAGAAACCCAAACACCGAGAATAGCCTTCCTGAACTTTGAATTAAGAGGCTATTGTTCGGCACCTACCATACCGAAACTAAACGTTCTTCTGGTGACCCCCCAGTATTCCAGCTCTTTTCTCTAACCCCTGCCCCACCTTCATGAATATTCATGTGCAACTAACTGGATAAAACATATTCAACAACATATATCAAATCAAATTAAGCCGCCGCGGTGCCATTATCCTTCGAAGCCGCCTCCCCCCCCCCCCCCCGACCCCACGGTTTACACCTCTTATGCTCGTACCATGAAAAAATTCTCCAATTAGTCTCCAAGTATGCTAGAAGATCAAATAATGGTTATTCATGCTCAAAATGCAACACTCGCATTTGTACAGCCGAGCAACATTCTCAAAACACTGTTATAATGTTACTACGACTCAGTGCATATAGTGTGTATATTGACGACGATATGAACAATGTAATATTCAAGATGATCCATCAAATAGTGAACTTATTTTGCTGTATTGGCCCCAAATATGATAGATATTCAAAAATGGTCACCTTTGGCCAAAATTCTTAAACTGTTTTTATTACAACCTTGGAGGAAAATTTCCTCACTGCACATTCAGTCATCTTGCGTGTTTCTTAAAAAATGTCCAGAGAACAATTTGGAGAGTAAAGACCTCCAGGAAAGGACTTTTTGAAAACTTCTAGCAATTATATAGCGTGCTATAATTTGGGGGCCTATATACTGACTTACCTTCAAGGGTGGCGATCTTTTGCATACATTTGATGCGAGTCTAAACCATTTCTCTCTCGGAGAGAACTTACCTTTGGGCATGCAATAACTCATCAAGGATAGGAGATGTGTGTAAATGCATTGTAGTGAGTAGTACTTTTGTTCTCATTTACTTGAATACATCTTCATCATAACTTCATATGTCAATAGAAATAAACATTTTTATATGCAACAGTCTACAGAAGTGTTTTAATGATACGCATTAACTCAAAGAATGCTGGATGATTAGGCATATAATTAGTGTGTGGGAGGTCCGTGACAACCTGATATTTGCTCATGTTAGGAAAATGAATGATCGAGGTTATAGGTCAAATGTATTTATGTTTGGTGCAATGTTGCTGGCTTACAAACGGTAGTTTCATTGATTAAACATGTGAACAGTGAGCTTCAGTTTGCATGAAGTTGAAGCATTGTTAAATGGGCTTTGTTGTGTCAAAGTGTGCACGTGAATGAATACTATGAATAATATGAAAAATATGAAAAATATGAATAATATGAATAATTTTTCCTTTGACGAGTTGTTGCATCATATCAATTTGCACGTCCCTTATACGATTCCGTACTGTCTGACCTTGTACTTTTGACAATAGCAGTTCATTACAGACGGCCGGACAGCTGTGCTGTTGCTGCGCTGGCAAATTTTTGGTATAAAGGGCATCAGCTGGTAGCCACAGTCTAGTAGTTGCATATAGCTATAGAAGACCTGGAGAAAGTAGGTAGTAGATGTTAGGCACTGGCTAACAAACCCCCCCATATTTCCCTAGGTTTGCTTCTCCTTCCCAAACAACTCCCCAACAACTGCAAGAAAACAGTAAACCAGACATTATTCAGTCATGGCGAGTACTGAGCTTAACCGGACTGGTGAGTTTTTAAACTTTTATACCGACCCTAACTAATACTTTTTAAGAAAAGTCAGTCACCCAGGAAAGATCAACTTGGGCACGAAAAACCAAACTACCGAACGACTGATCCGCTCTCAACCCCAGTCCCCTTGCATCGGGAATGTGATTGTTTGATCATCAACCCTAACTAATGGCCTAATGTCTATGATTATTTGCAGAAACAGTACATTATTTTGTTTAGCGCGGAAATAATAACACCAGGCATGTAACTTAAGTTGCTTGTGAAAGACTCCGTTGTCGTTTATCGTTAAATACGAGTTTCATTTTAAGCAAGTTTAAAGGTTTATATTTAAGATAAAATCGACACTATTTGTAATCTTTACGTGTAATTTAATATCATAATACGCTATGATAATATAAATTCGTAGCCTTGCACTTGCAGTACGTATAGCTCAATCCTAATTGTTACTATACCATATAGGCTTAATTTTACTAAGGTGTGCTGCTTGCAACAATAACTTTTTTTTTACGATCGGTAAAGCACAGGCATCACAACTTAAACAAACGGGTTGATGGTAACTTTCTTTATGATCCTGACCCCTAGGAGCTCCCAACATATACCAAATAATATTAAAAAATATAGGCAAGAAGCTCCCAGACAGTGGTGCAGGGCTACGGGGGGGGGGGGGAGGAGAATGCACAAGGGGAAAATTGCCACAGGTCTATATTTTCCCAGTTGTTTCTGCAATCAGAACTGCTACTTATACAAAATATATGGAAATAGACAATCAATTGTATTAGAAATGTTCAGTTTCCAATGCAATGCATTAATGTGCAAAATTGTCAAATGATAAGACCATTTTTCGTCTAACTCACTTTTATTAAAAAAAATTATTATAAAAGTTAGGGAAAAAAAGGAAACCCCTTCCTTTAGATCCCTTAATTCCCATAATTTTGTTATATTTTTCAGTGTTGGCTTTTCTGGTGCTACCATTGCTCCTAGAGTACTGTTATTGCAATATTTTCATAAGCCCTGAAAGTTCCAAATGTTTGTGTCCATGTTGGAAGTTCAAGGTTTCAGAATAAAGTTGCAAAATTTCATGTACAGTAGTAGTGCAACCATAAAAGTGTGACATGAAAATTTTTTTTTTTTCAATTAATTTGGCTCCTATCATCATGCCAAAAATCATGCACAAGCTCACATATTTTACCAGCTCCAGATTTTACTGATTCTTTGCCACAGGCAAAAGGAATACATGTATGTGATGGTGATCCCTGTGTGTGATCCTGTGTGTCAGTTTCCAGTTTTTTACACCAGTATCTGCAGGTCCTTTAAGACAGGTGTCCTCAAGGTATATCGTACAATAAATTCACCAGCGGGGAACCAAAGTTTCCCCTAAAAATACTAGGTCCCCGACGCCCTAATAGTAAACTACTGCAGACTTACGGCACGTACCCAACGAACATCGCGGCCAACTGCAACGAGTAACTGCTGTGGGGCACCCAGCAACCCACCCAAGAACCCTGCTGTTTTCTGTGAGGGTCAAAGGTCAATAGAGGTCATAGTCTGACAGCTTTATGGAGTACAAGAAATCATAGAGGTTTCCTGTGCATTGGTCAAAGGTCATGGTTCAACAGAGTTCAATGTCTGACAACTTGGTAAACACGACAACTTCAACAGTAAAGAGCTCTTCTAAAGATAACCATCATACTTGATGTATTTGAAGTAATTTTTTTCCCATTCTGAACCTAGCTGTAATCATAATATCTCTCACTAGGTTTAATAAACTTCATAGATGGTACATAGATATGTGGACCTATACCTTATTGAGTGCAATATCATAATTATGTACAAAGTGTACATGCATTGTTCTCATACACTGTGAAATGTGGCAATCTAGAGAATCAGTAAAGCCTGCCGGCCTTGTGGTTTTGCCTAATTTGCAAAGAGAATGAATTTACATAAAATACACGCCTACAAACCCTGCACAAAGTCACATTGAAGGTTGCACTGCTATTGAAAGTCAATCAGGCCTATAAGCACAAGTGTTTACTGCATATTTCCTTTACAAATATACTGCAGTTTGTTCAAGTTTATGCTTAAGAGCATACACTAAATGTTACTTCTTTGAAGTACAACAAGTGACAAATCAAGGCTACAGTACTGTAGTACTTGGTCATTCTAGACAAAGACATCTGTCTGCTCAATGTCTGTATAATATACTCTGTATAATATAATTTACCAAAGAGAGCCAATGAAAAAAATATCTCACAGTAGTGTAATGGTTCATGGCCTTGAATGAGTCAGGGAGTTGTTATCAATATGTAGCCTACTAACTTTGGTTTGTGCTAATGCATTTACCTCTAAAAGGGCCCATAATATTCTCTGGAAATTAAAACTGGCATGAAAAAACTAAATGTTCATCAGGACCAAACAATATATTTTTAGTTTTAGAGGGATACCTCAAGTTTGCTGTTACATATTTTTTTCATTAAAATTACAACCAAAGCATACTAATTTGCATAAATTTGCATAATTTTTAGTTAAAGCCAAAATTTGTGGTTTTCAACTGTTTATTTGTTTTCTTCTGCATGAGTATCTAGAAATAATATTTCAGTTATCAACTATCACATGGAGGCAGTTTAACATGGGTTAATTTATTTCATTCCTAAAGCAGAGGTTCCTGATCTGCAATTCTTTGTTAATAATGGGTGCTAATTAGCAAAATTTTGATGTCACACACGTTACCCAAATAACTCAAAAGTTTTCATAAAATGTAACTGATAACTTATGATAAAATAATTATTCCTACGATTAAATAATAGCCTCTAATTGGTAGTCACACACGTGACCGATGGACACGTGTGTGACATTTATGGTCATGTGTGTGACAATGAAGCCCCAAGTTGAGCATTCAACAAACTAACTATTGTTAGCAGACTGGTTTGTTATGTGTGTGTGGCATAACAACAGTGTCATATGCAAATGAGAATAGCTTGGTCCAATGAACTTGCAGCATCCATGAAAATGCAGAATGTCACACACGTGACCCAACAATGTCACACACATGACCCTCCAAAAAGAAAACCATGGCAGTAAAGCTGTTTTAAAGTAATTCCTATGAAATATCAACATCAGTGCTGTTCTGTGGCCATTACTAGAGTCAACATTTGCACTGCAAAAATTGCGTACTATGGAATGAAAATTTAGAACGTCACACATGTTACCCAACAATGTCACACAGCTAAGCTTATGCAGTATTATGCTAATTTTCAGAAGTGAAATATTTAGGTGAAATATCTTGTTAGAATGGAAACACATTATGGTAGAAACATGAGAAATTAGGGTTATCCAGCCCTGTTAGAAACAGGAATTTGCCAATGATTTTTTGTGTAAATAAAGTGAGGTCCGCTCGATATCGATCGGAGTCTGAGCAGTTATTTCGGGTATAATGGGAGGATTACACTACTAGGCGTTTAAGCATACAATGGAAATTATAGTATTATACAAACAAAGGGGAATCGGTGTGGAATAATATAACTGTTTCTATTTCACTAGTTCAATTTGATTTATTTTGGGTTAAATTATTGGAAGTTATATTATTATTATATGGAAGTTATATTATTATACAAACAAAGGGGAATCGGTGTGGAATAATATAACCGTTTCTATTTCACTAGTTCAATTTTATTTATTTTGGGTTATATTATTGGAAGTTATATTATTATGGGTTCATCCCATGTGATTGACAGGTTGATGTCACTAATTGATGTCATTGCATTTGTGAGTCAGTAATCCGCAGTTATTGTTCTGCTCAGCGAAGCGTTTATCCGGTCAACCAGACGTTTATCGGAGGCCTATTGTTCGTGGTTTATTAATCCACACCTATTGTTCTGCTTGATGACTTCGGTCAAGCGTTTATCAAGTCCGCCAGGCATTAATCAAGGGTATTGTTCACAGCAGTTATGTGTTTATCTAGTTCTACATATAGTGTTAATCTAATGTTATACAAACACAGGGGGAATCGGTCTTCATAAAAAACTATCAAACCTAACCCCTAAAACACTGATCCATCCTACTGACTAACAATTCCCGAACGTTTCCTTATTAAATTGATTTTTTTTTTATATATTTATAAAACCCGTCCATAATATTGAAGTACTATAATTAATTAATGTAACCACTTTATCAATGTAACCACATATGTCATCACATATGTGATCAATTAAACCACGATTCAAGTTTCCCGTAACGTTAACAATTCCCGAACGTTTACTATCAAACCTAACCCCTAAAACACTGATCCATCCTCAAGATTCCTTAATATTTGGTTCGTATCCTGTAACGTTAAAAATTCCCGAACGTTTCCTTACTAAAGTTATACAAAGTAAAGGACTTCAAGTTTCCTTAATATTCCTTAATATTCGGACGTGTACTATCAAACCTTACCCCTAACACACTGATCGATCCTCAAGTTTCTTTAATATACGGTTAGTATCCTGTAACGTTAACAATTCCCGAACGTTTCCTTTTGAAGTATCATATTTAATCAAGGTTGGGCGAAATGACCAACACGGTTGGGCGAAATGACCAGGCTGGTTGGGCGAAATGACCAGGATGATTGGGCGAAATGACTAGGCTGGTTGGACGAAATGACCAGGCTGGTTGGTAGAAATGATAAGGTTGGGCGAAATGGCAGTTGGGCGAAATGGTTGTTGGGCGAAGTGTCCTGCTCCCTAGCTATACTCACAGGAATAATTAGTTTTAAAATTTTGGAACAATCCCAGAAAGTTAAATAAGACCTAGTATGGTTGTTGCAACAAACAAAGAAAACTTGCAATCATATTAACATAACATATAGTCCTTAAACCTTGTAGGGAGGGGCATTTGTTTGTCCAACTCGTTTTTGCTGTGTAGCGGTGTTAGTCTGTTTGTAGATATTTCTCTGAGTGTATGAGGACAAGGTAGCTGGTCGGTTGTCAGCTCTGTCATGAAAGTTGAAGGTTTTGTTGGATTTTTGTTCCTATGGAACACCGAAAGGGCAATGTATTATGTTGTTTACTTCTATGCTGTCTGTTATCATGTTGTTGTCTCCTTTAATGTTGTTTTCTCCTTCAATGTTGTTGTCTACTTCAATGTTGTTGTCTCCTTTAATATTGCTGTCTCCTTCAACAAGGTTGTCTACTTTGATGCTGTTGTCTTCATTGAAGTTGTCTCCTTTGACGCTGGCGGCGCTGTTCACTTTTATAACGTCAAAATACGTATACAAATTCGAAGAATTTAGTGCTTTCGGAACTAGCCAAAGTGTCCAAGAGAGACGGACTAGCCCATCTTGTAGGGCTAGGTTATACGAACAAAATGAAAGCAGAAAATGATGGAAGTCTCTGTAAATTCGGTGCAGAACATACGAAAGTCTTTCAACCTAAGAAAAAGTGATATATGAGGTCAAGTTACAGGCAAGTACTTAGCCTAACGTTAGGTATATAATATATAGCCTTAGTTAGTATTTATCCATAGTAATATTTAGTATATTATTATTATTATTATTAGTTTAGGTGCAACTGCAAGGTATGTGAGCCATAGTGGGCTTTGCTATCCCATTGCTGTTCATTCTTTCAGTTTTTGTGGGAATCCTGTGGCATAAATCAGACAGTGTCTCTAGCTGGTAATGCTTACATGTGCTTGTTTGTTGAAGTAATGTCTCTGTCTTTGTCACTCTTTGGTCAAAGGTAGAGTGTTTTTGTTCTGTAACTGAACAGTCTTTGCGCTGGACTCGTGTCAAGACCTTGTGATGTTATGTGGTTAAACTGCCACTTCTTTTCAAAGTTTAGAAATTCACTGGATGAGAACTGTGGTCCATACTCCATTGCCTGACAAGCAGGATGCTGGGATGCCGTGACATGCAAACTGTGCCTTCAGCTAGTGTATCACTGTAAAGCTACCTACAGAGTCTGGTAGAAAGTCAATTTCCCAGAATCCTGGGTAGTACTCTACAGTAATTGTAGTATTTAACCCTAACATAAAATGGTATCACCCATGTTATGATGCCACACCCAGTTGGGTGGACTTGATGTTATCCCGAGAAACGAATAAACCAGGATATCTTATATCCTGTGGCCTGTATAGCGGAGTGTATAGCCTAGTGGTTAACGCCGGCGTCTCCCAGTCATGAGATCCCTGGTTCGATTCCCCGCCGACAGCAATGTGTGTCGTCTGGCAAGGGTGTTGTTCAATAACAACTCCCCGACATGGACGTTAAATGGATGTGTGCCGAGAGATTGGCTACGGTCAGCTTGCGAGTCTACAAGCCTCCATGGCTTCTTTCGCGAGTTCCTGCTTGCGGGAAGATCACATATACATACATACATACATATAAAGCTCTCTGAATCCTTCTTGAACCTGGACTATCGGAAGCCTAAAGACAGGTTCTCCAGTACAGAACACAGGCGAAGAGGATGGGATGGCAGGCAAACAAAAGTTACATGGGGAGCTCTGGTAACAACAAGTCGAATGGAGGCGATACACACAGGATTGATTATCACCATGACAACCGGCGGCAGAACCGTAGATGGCAATGCTGGTACTAGTTCTGTGACTGCCGATGTACAGTATGGACTGTACATCGTAGCTGGGAGTATCCATTACACTCAGGCTACAGGGAGAATTAAACCATATGAGGTATTGATTAATGTTGGGGGTGAGGATATCAAAATGGAGGTTGATACAGGAGCTTCACGCTCAACCATATCAGAAAGGAAATACCATTCCTTGCTTGATACATTTCCTTTACACAGTGTGGGAACCACCTTGCACAGTTATTTTGGAGAAGTTCCATTGATTGGGGCTATCACAGTACCAGTTATGTATGGGAAACAGGTAGAAACCCTAGAATTGGTCTGGTGGAGGGTAACTGACCATCCCTCTTATGCCGAGATTGGTTAAGTAGCATAAAGCTAAAGTGGGATGGCATATTCTCAATGAATAACAAAACCTAAAGTTACCTTCCAAAGGGGATCACCCACCTGCCCTATAAAAGTTGCTTAAACAACATGAAGAATTGTTTGAAACAGATTCTAGTGGGATACATATGGATTTACTGCTACCCTTAACTTGCTCAAAATGGGGACAAAACCAGTGTACCAAAAGGCCCGTCCTGTACCCTATTCGTTAGTGGGAAGGGTAAATAAGGAGTATGAGAGATTAAAAGACACAGGAGTCATGAATTCAGTGAAATATAGTGAATGGGTATCCCCCACTGTTCATGTCCAGATATCCCAAGGCCAAATTAGGGTATGTGGGGACTATAAGAAGGTAAACAAGGTCATTGAGGATGATGGGTACAAACTGCCAAATGCACAGGATCTATTTGCAAAGCTTGCACAAGAGGGCATACAGCCAAGGGTATATTCAATTCTAGATTTAACTGGTGCATTTAATCAGTTGAAACTTGACCCCGATTCTGCGGAGTTGTTGACCATGAATACCAATCAAGGTCTTTTTTTGCCAAATCGTTTGTGTTTCGGTGTAAAAATGAACCGTCTATTTTTCAGCTATCATGGCTAAGATCCTATCAGGCATTGACAATGTATTTTGTTACATCGATGACATTGCCACCACTACAACAGATGAGCATTTGACAGTCTTACATTTAGTTTTTGAGAGAGTTACACAGCACAATGTTCACCTCAATATTACCAAGTGCCAGTTCTACAAATATCAGGTTCAGTATTTCAGCATCATTCATCAGAATGGGTTTGGAGTGAAAAACGTGATGATGCCTTCAAGTACATGCCAAAACAGTTCTCTCAGGACACCAGGTTCTCATTCATTATGACCCAACTAAACCTCTAGTACTATTAAGCGTAGATGCAAGTCCCTATGGACTAGGTGCAGTATTAAGCCATAGGCTAGCGGACTGTGGAAAAAACCAGTCGCATTTGCCTCACGAACCTTAAAATCTGCGGGAAAAATTATGCGCAGAGAGATATTGAAGCTTTAGCTATATATGCTGTGAAGAAGTTTCATTTGTATTTATGTGGAACAAAATTGTCTATGGTAACTGATCAACAGCCTCTAACACGCATATTTGGGCCAAATCAGGGATACCATCCATTGCAGGGGCTAGGATGCAGGCTTCATTGGGCTTTGCTGTTAGCAGGATATAATTATGATATTGAATATCGCTCTCCAGCTAAAAATGCAAATGCGAACTTGCTAAGTTGATTGCCTTTACCAAGTGTGGTGGATGCCAACACGGAGTTTATAATACCTCGTTGGTAGACGCATTACCTTTCACTGTGACTGCAATAGCAAAGTGCACTAGCAAGGATGAAATTCTAACAAAAGTGTATGATTATACTTTGGCTGGCTGGCCAAGCTATAATTGTGATAATGAATCAATTCAGCCTTATTTTAGGCGTAGACATATGAGCTGAGTTTAGAAGATGGTTGTTTGATCTGGGGTCGCAGAGTTATAATTCCGACCAAACTTCAGCAGCGCATGCTTATGGAGCTTCAGGAGTGCCATCCTGGAATGATGTTTGGTGGCCAGGCCTAGACAAAGATATAGAAGATACAGTACGTATGTGTTCGGAGTGCATCAGCACTCAGAATAAACCTCATGTGGTTCCATTGTTGCTCTGGCCCTGGGCAACTGAGCCTTGGCAACGGATACACCTTGAATTCGCCGAAATCAGTGGTCAGCAAATTTTGCTAGTAGTGGATAGTCACTCCAAGTGCCTAGAGGTCATTCCTATGAGGAGTACCACTGCTACTGCAACATATATTACAGTTATGAGGCTGTTACTGGCAAGGTTTGGTCTTCCAAAACAGGTGGTATCAGACAATGGGCCACAGTTTATCTCTTCAGAATTTCAGACATTTTGAAGGAAAACCAAATTGACAACACAGTGTGTCCTCCCTACCATCCAGCTAGTAATGGGCTAGCTGAAAAACATGTCCAGACCAATTTTAAAAGAATGTTTAGAAAATGTGACCAAAATATGTCTCTACAATAAGGTTGCTAATGTACTGTTTCATTACCTTAATATTCCCCATTCCACAACGGGCAAAACCCCTGCCAAACTTTTCCTAAAGGGGGCCCCAGAACAAGACTCTCTCTTGTTAAGTCCAGCCATAAATCTAAGGTTGAAAGGCAACAGGTTAAAACCAAAATGCAACGTGACAGAGTTTCCCAAATCACATGATGAGAATTACTCCATTAACCAAAGGTTGTATTTATCAGCTCTCTTGACCTCAACTAACTGAAACTTTATCTCCTGCAAACAGATTGGGATTGGTTTATTTGTTCACACTTGCCATGTCTGCCTTGAACTGATAGTGATTTGGCTATTAGCTGTGTGATGAGTTTTATAATAGAGGAAAAGGCAGCTCAACTAAGGTGCGAAAAGATGGGACTGATCACTCAACTAACCAACTGGAATATACCTGCCGTTCGTACAAACGGCGGGTTTTTTGGATGCAACATACAGCTAATTATGGACTCTTTCGTGGCATGGATGAGGGTTTTCGGACTTGTATCAACCAGTCCGGGTGAAAAACATGCGGGAGGGAAGGAAAGATGGATCCCAGGGACCATTGTTCAGATCAAGGGCACCAACACTTATCTGGTGAGGGTACCGAGTAATAATCACAGATTTGTTTATGGGATTACCTGTACCTAATACCAGATGACTCTAGCAAACCAAATGTGTCTGAATGCCAGAGTAATAACCTACCAATTACAAAAGTTCCTGAAATTCCAACTCTGACGTAGTGAACTCATCTCCTTGTGGGACAAACCAAACCCCACAGGAACCCCACAAGTCACCTGAAATAAGACCAGGATACCCTTATGGACAGGGATGTTCACACTGAGACCCTCAATGGGGATCCAGGGTCTCAATCAACCAGTCCTGACAACAACCCCAGGGACTCCGGACATAACCCTTACAAAGACCCGATATGGGCGTACTTCAAAGCCGCCTATTTGGTCAAAGGATTACGTCAATAAGTAAAAGTCAAAAGTCTGTAGTTTTCTCATTAGCTTTAATTATTTCTTTTTGACATCCTTTGTTATTAATCATAATGATTAAAGTAGGCCTTTCATAATTAGCGATCTAATTGTTACTCGTTCAAGTTCATTTTCTGGTAGGTCATATCTGAGGGGGATCGAGGAATGTAGTATCTTTAAACCTAACATATACGAATAAACCAGGATATCATATAAAGCTCTCTCTGAATCCTTCTTGAACCTGGATCATCCGAAGCCTAAAGACAGGTTCTCCAGGACAAAACACTGGCGACGAGGTAGTTCTTTTGGTGGAAGTCAAAGATACCAGTTTCAACTTTTGTCCAGGGAAGTTGTTCAACTTGATGAGTTGTCAGAGGTTCATTTGGTTGGATGTTGTCCATACTCCTGCAGATGTCACATGTTTGGATATAGTCTTGTAATTTTCAAACTGATACCTGGACAGTAAAGAGAATTCCATGCTCGTCTGAGGCATGCAGCAATTCCCATGTAAGATGAATGAATCCTGTCCAACATGTCTCGCTGGAGAGTTATTTGGGTAACGGCTCTCTTACCTGGGAAGATTATGTTAACCTGAACTAACAGTTCATTTTTGCAATGCAAGTGTTGTAGCAATATGAGTAAGTGAGTCTATTGAGTAGGCTATCCTTTCTGAATTAGTTCTTGGAGCATCTGTAGAGTGTATAGCATGCTGTGTGTTCCTGTATTTCCTTTATCCATGGCTCAGCCAAACGGCAATTGTCTTACCATGTTGATTGTTTCTGTCTCTTTGGAAGTACGTGCCCTCGTTGCTTGTTGGGTGAATATGCTCAACTTAGTTTGGCAGCTAAATACATAGTTTTGCCTGATTTGTAAAAAATGTATGTATTGTAGCTTTGTAAACACAGTCGCATCCTCTGAAGACGTTTAAGCTCAAGGTAAAGCTTAAGTTTTCCAAGTGTTTAGTCAAGGGCTAAATTCGGTGAATCAAACTTGAATTTGCAAGTATTTGTTCCATGTTGAATATCTCTTCGTTTTAAATCACTGTCTGAACATATTAACTATTTCAGTTTTATCAAATACTGTGAGGTTATGAAGACCATACTGTCTCTGTTGTAAACACATCTAGGCTCCATGTATATTGAGGCCTCAGTCAGTGGTAACTTTATTGTAAAAATCCACTAGCATAACGAGCATTGTAGTCGTAGTAGAAGCAGTAGTCACATTAGTTGTATGATTAACAAATGCTAGGCACTACTGTAGTCCTGTATAGTCGTATACACAAGTACAGTATCAGTATCGGGAAAACTAGGCTTTGGAGTGGTCCCTTTGCATAATACAGTATCCTCTACCAAACATGTTTCCAATTAAGTCACTGACTTACAGACCATGTTGGAATTTGTAGAAAGTTTTGCATTAAACTTGAGATTTAATTGTGAAGAACATAAAATTAATACTCACAGTGGCGTAGGAAGGTACTTTTGAGTGGGGGTGGGGCTGAAGACTGATGGCTGGCCTGGGGGATGGGTCTAAGGGGAGGGGTGCATTTCCAGGTGGCCTCTGATGCAATTTGGTGCAATATACAGTAGCACACTTCAACACCCACTCCAATTTTGTAAATAATTTTGCATTTTCACCTGGCCTTAGATGCAATTTGGTGCTCCAAATGAGATTTTTTTCTCATTTGGAAATGAAAAAGGGGTTTTCTGACTTGCGAAGCGGGGGGGCGGAATGATACTTCCGCCCCCCCCCCATATTTTTCACTGGGGGGGGGGGCTGGCGCCCCCCAGCCCCCGGTTCCTACGCCCTTGAATACTCATAATAGTTTGTCAGTCCCTATATATACTGAAGGCCCAAGGTGTCGATCTTTATCTAATGGTAGGTGTGTATGTGCATGACCTTGGCTAGTATAAACATAAAGTACACAGTGGAAGAACTTCATTTTTACCAATTAGCCTGCAACGCCTGCCACATATTTTTTCTTGTATGAGGGACGGTCTCTGGCAGACTGGTTATCGCTGTATGAATAACTACACTGTAGACATGAACATATTACCACACAGTGTTTACACAAAGAGCCTAATGGTGTTATGAAGCAATGCAGGCTAATTGTTTCGACTGTGGCATGAGGTCAATTACGTGATCACAAAACTTTCCTAGCTATTTAGCATGCTATAATTGGAGCCAATCAAGCAGATCTTTAATTGTTCATTGTGGAACAGAACTTAGGGAGTCATTTGTTAAAACTGTCCTTTTTTAAAGAATAGTTATCCATGTTTGTTATCATGATGCATGTTTCGACCTGCAGTTGTATATAATGTATTCATGCAGCTGTGAGTTGGTGCATTTGGGCCATGCATGCATGTGGTCCAATTTCTTTAGGTGAGCACTCCTCCCATGGTTTAGAGAAGATGCACTCATTGCTGTTGTTGAAGATTTGATGAATTTGCTGTATCCTTACTGATTAGAAGTATTTAGATCGGTGAATAACTTAGTGGCCGTCATAGTGGTTAATCAGTTCCGGTAGAGGTCCACCTGGTCCCGGGTTTGATGAGCAGTAGTGAGGTGTTATAAGTATAACCTGAGGCTATTTCTTTGTGTTGTGTATATGTTGATCTACAGTAATAAACTGATGACTGTTGATCTCTGGTGTTCACCTGTCATCATTTGTTTGACAGACCTGCGCCTCCCTATTCCTTATAGTGGTGCGGTCCATTTGTATGTGTGTATATAGCAGTGGGCTCTTGGAAGTTTCACAGAAAGAAATAATGATAAAATTTAAATCTCCATTAGTTGACTAATTCCAAAACTAAGTTGGTGTGTCCATTGCGCTCCCAAACTCAGTAAGTAAGTTTTGTACAATTGTACAAGGCAATTTAATGTGGTTTAGAAACATCTTTTCCAAGTAGAAAGTCAGAGCAAAAAATTTACAGTTGAAAAAAGAAAGAGTCCTACTTAGAAAAGATTTAGTGTTTTTTTTTTACTTTTTGCTTCAGGTGGTACAAGACAAGAGATGAAGTCATTTTGGTCTGGTTTCAAGAAAGATCCTAGTGTAAAAGAGATGCTGCTAGATACAGATGCATCAAACATGGATGCAGAAGAATTGTCAGAAGTATTAAGCCTACTTCCAGAATGGAAGGGGAAACGCATCCTGGAACTGGGAGGTGGAATTGGGTAAGTGTACAAAACATTTATTGGAGATGTGAGAGAGAGCTGTAAATCACTACATACTGAATATTCATGTCACACAGTATACACTGAACACAGTAGAGTGGAACTTGACAATTTAATGGCAGAGAATGGAAGATCCTTTTTCCTGTCTATATATATGTATATCAGTATAGCAATTAATTATGAAGCTTGTCATTGTCCATGGATTCTGATGTGAGTTGTTTATGCAAGTTAGTGGTTACAATTTGCATTGTCCATGCATAATACAGTCTTGGTCAGCTATGGCATGTAGATAAGAGCTGTACAGATCACCCATGCTATATCCACGCCCTCTCTAGGAAATATCCATAGCAAATGTTCTTCTTTGTGAAGGATTATACATCATACAGTATGTTGGAAATGTGTAGGACTTAAAATTGTCATGAAAATGTACTTTATGATACTGATTGTTTGCAGCCTCAATATAATTTGAATTCTGTGACCTGTGATGGTAGAACGCATCTCATTCGATTGTCTTGCAGTTGTGGTGATAACTGTGTTACACGTAGGGTGGTTTCTACAAGAACAATGTACTGGAACACTAATTTAGTAACATACATGGTAACTTATTTGAAACATACTGTATGCTTTAACTGGGTAACGATTATCAACGTTCTGCAAAGTATAATTAAGAAGCAAATATTTTTGACCTGTATCCCCCACCCTCCTTTTCCTTGCCCATTTTGTGGGTTTATTACCTTAATAGACATCCTCATGTTATATACCCCAACAGACGATATGCAGGGGCGTTGGCCAAGCAGGCGGAGCATGTGACTACTGTGGACTTCATAGCAGAATTTATCGAGAGAAGTAAGGAAAACAACAAGAATCATGGAAATATTGAGTACAGAGTTGGTGATGCTATGAACCTAAGTTTCCCAGAGAAAAGGTAAGAGATTACCAGTGACTACAGGTACAGAGGCCCAGAGAACCCTGGCAAGGGGAGGATGGGAGAGGGGGTTGGGTGAGAACCCTGGCAAGGGGAGGATGGGAGAGGGGGTTGGGTGAGAACCCTGGCAAGGGGAGGATGGGAGAGGGGGTTGGGTGAGAACCCTGGCAAGGGGAGGATGGGAGAGGGGGTTGGGTGAGAACCCTGGCAAGGGGAGGATGGGAGAGGGGGTTGGGTGAAAACCCTGGCAAGGGGAGGATGGGAGAGGGGGTTGGGTGAGAACCCTGGCAAGGGGAGGATGGGAGAGGGGGTTGGGTGAGAACCCTGGCTAGGGGAGGATGGGAGAGGGGGTTGGGTGAGAACCCTGGCAAGGGGAGGATGGGAGAGGGGGTTGGGTGAGAACCCTGGCAAGGGGAGGATGGGAGAGGGTTGGGTGAGAACCCTGGCAAGGGGAGGATGGGAGAGGGGTTGGGTGAGAACCCTGGCAAGGGGAGGATGGGAGAGGGGGGTGGGTGAGAACCCTGGCAAGGGGAGGATGGGAGAGGGGGTTGGGATGGCAGGCATGCAGGAAGGAGTCAGTCAGCAGTATGGATCAGAAAGGGGATTTGAATTATTCAGAACGTTTAAGTTTACTTCTTGAAAGTATCTCCAATGACCACATATCAATATCTTTCGCTCTTTCCCGTGCAGCAATGAACTAAAGTAAGACAAACATCTCTATGGCTCCATCATAGAGACGTAACTTCAACTTGCCGTTACACTACTACTGCTTTCTTTGTTTCTTAGTTTGAAACGGAAAATGATTTGCTGAAGAGTTATCTTTCCAATATGATGTAATTTATCTCACAATGCAAAGACTGTTAACCACCTGACTGGGGGGGGGGAAGGGGGGGCAGGGGGTTACAGTGAAAGACTCCAATACAATTAAGTATAGACTTCCCTTTTCAATTTGCACAATGAATTATGCTTATGGTTGAGATAGAGAGGTTATCTTTCAGGAAATGTTACAATGATTCTAACTCATTGAGATTTGCCACCGGACAAGGTGTTGGCAAATCAGGAGCTTCTGTTACAGTAGGTTTGCTTTGATGTAAACTTTAACACTCTCCAGAGGGGTCTGCAGACCCCAGTTTGACTCTAGACATTTTCTGTTTTCCTGCTGTTTTAATACCTCAGTCATGGTTGGGATGTTGATTGTTTGATGGGTAGCTTATGGCACCGACTTTTCCAATGGAGGATGTGGGATGGAGGGTGGGGCTGGTGGCATGGAATGAGATGTTGCTTTGGAGACGTTAAACAGAACAAGGATCACAAGGCATATATTTTTCCTTGTCTTTTCAGTTTTGATATTGTGTTTTCTAATGCTCTATTGATGTACCTCCCCATACAAGACATTGAGACGTTGAAGAAACGTTTGCTGATCTGGCTGAAAGATGATGGTTACTTTTTCTTCAGGGAGTCGTGTCATAGACCAAGTGGTAAGCTTTGGTTGTTAATTATTTTAAATTTTATCTCTAAGGCTTGCATTATCATTTACAGATGTATATTCATTGTCCTAACTTTCATTAACTTGCCATAGACAGGCAAGTAACCTATGCAGTCAAATTGGGGTGTATGTGTGCACGTTAGTGTGTGCGTATATGATGCCCTAGCTTGTAAACATGATATCTCAAGATGGGTAACCTCTGCAATCTTATATTGGCACGTTGGCAAGTCTGAAAACCTTTTTAAATTTGATAACCCCAAAATTAACCATTAAAATTTATATTTGATATGTAAGTCTGCCATAGCCTGGAGTGCAAAAGGCCTATTGTTTTAGAGAGGTCAAATGTCACATACTTGAAGTCAAAGTGTGAAACATTGCAAACATTATAACTCCAAAAGGTTTACTGCACAGTCACCTGTCCACCTGAGTGAGTACTTGTAACAACTGTATCGCTTGTTCCTGTTAGTCATGGTTCATATTAGCTAATATAAGGTTGCAGGGGAGGTGAGCAGATTAAGATGGGAGTGTGAAGACACTCATTGGCCAGTATTTTTTATCCTTGAGCAGAAATTTTGTGCATGTCCATGATTCCTACTGATCACTAGACAATATCAAATTCACAAGGATTTTGTTTATATACCAATCATTACCTAACTTAACAGAACCATGAGGTTACAACCACATGCATGCACATGCATGCATCAGGTCGTTTAAGATCAGTAAGGTCCATAAGTTCCATCTAGCACAGAATACTACACATTTCTCATCAAATTTTATAGCCTACACTCATGATAAATATGCACTTTAAAATTATCAGATATTTTCTTACATACCAGGCTATTTTTGTTCATACACAGGAAACTTCAGCTTACAGAACAATCCAACTTACTACCGTGGCCCCCATGAATATCATGATATATTATGGAGCTCTTCAAGAAACGGTAATGAAAAGTGGGAGTTTAGAGTCATTAATGCAAGAAGTTTGCAGTGCTATGTAAAGGTAGGCGTCTATGCCATCATACAGTAATTAATACATCTTCAGACAAATGCTGCAAAATTAAGAGTCGCAAACTCAACTACCAACATGCAAGGAGAAGATGGACAGACTTCTCCAGAAATATGTAATTCCATTGTCTAACTTGTGGCTGAAGACTTGCAAGTCTTCAGCCACGAGTTAGACAATGTGGGTTGATGTCATACTTGCTCATGAGCAACTATGACATTATCAACCCACATATCTACTTCTACTTTTTATGTTTTAAAAGTTTCTTTATTGGGATGTTCATTTTCTACAATAGACTCTTGGATTCGAGGAATGCTGTATCTAAACTATCGAAGCAAAGTTTGAAGCAAGTATGACAATATCAACCCACATATGTGCTTCAACTTTTTTATGTTTTTCAAATTTCTTTATTACGATGTTCTTTTTCTATAATAGACTCTTGGCTTCTAGGAATGGTGAATCTAACATATTGAAGCCCCAGCTTGTATGACCATACTAATGGTATTAATTTCATCATCAACACACTTAACATTCCATCAGTGATATGAAAATACAACATAATATTGAAAGATTTCACATTCTATTGGTGCTATGACATCACAGATGAAAGAAACGATATCTCCCGAAATAACAAAGTGGAGCAAGATTTATCGTAGCTCTTAAGTTGAGAGAGTTGCACTTGCATGTTCATCACAAATTTAGGTCTCTATCATATGACATACATATAGCGGCCATTGGTTTTCAATCTTCAAGAAGCATTTTAAGTTACTCCCATGCAAAACAGTTCTCTGGCCAACAGCATGGAGATATAAGATTGAAGTTTTGTTCCTGGAGGTGTTTGATTTAACACACCAGCTTGAAGTTTCAATGTCTGAGAAATAATAGTTTAGAGGCTCAGAAACTACAGGAAAGTAATTTTGGAAAATTTTAGCAATTTTAATTATAGATAATCGTAGTAGCAATACTTTGAAGTGGTTACTTAATTTTGGTAAATTTTGTAGTACTTGACGATACTGTAAAGCATCTGGACGTATAATGTACAGAGTCATTACAGTATTGAGACTTATAATAAGCATCTGGACGTATAATGTACAGAGTAATTACAGTATTGAGACTTATAATATTAAAAAAAAACAATTAAAAAACTTGTCCAATTCTGGGAATAGAGGTATAGCCACCTATCTCTCAAAGATGAGAAACATTGGTTTATGTTGTAGATTTTCTCTGTACTCTGTCTTATTTGTCTTATCTACATGTAAGCATTACTTATTCCATCTATGTATGCATGTATACTAATCTTTGTTTTATAATTAGAATCCACAAATCATTAATCCACTGAGGAATATAGTATTCTTATCAACAAGTTGCATAGTGATGAAGGTGTTAAATGAAGAAACATTGACAACAAAAAGCACTCATTCCAAATGTATCACATTTCAAGGACAAATCAACAACACTACGGCAACAGAAAAGAAAAGCTTTGTAAGAAAATCTAAATTTGTCAATTGCATAATTAGTTTTCTTAAGAATTACTAAAGTTGGAACAAAATTTGTCCATGACATATCCTCTTTTTATATTTTCAGGAAAAAGGTAACAGAAATATAATATGTTGGCTGTTGCGGAAGTGTAAGCAAGGTAGCTTGATAGAAAAGGTATCTGCCGATCCAATGGAGTCGTTGAAACAGAAACTGAAGTCAAAGAAAACAATCTTGCAGTTGGTAAAACTATTGGGCGACAATTGCACCACCCTCTTGGGATGTCATTTTAACAAGGTAATAAAATGCCAGATGATATGCAGAATATAACACTTTTGGTAATGAATCACAGATGTTTGAAACAAAAACGAAGAAATGATAAACATGTGACAATTTTCCAATGAAACTTGTTTCTATTGCAATTGCATATAAATGATTAAATATTACTCATGTAAAAAGTTGGACAAATAATTCACTCAACACTGGGTGTTGTATCCAATCATGTGTATCCAAAGCACTCCAATTTGGGTATAACCTTTTATTTCAATACAACAGTATAACCAATTTATTTTGTGTTTTTGGGTAAAACATGACCCAAATTTGGGTGGACACATAAATATTTGACAAACGTTTTTAGAATGTTTATGATGACATCATAACATAAATCGTACTTGATGGTCATTCAGTAATATTTAGGTGTGAAAATACACAACATGGCAGTATTTACTTTAGTTGGAATATCTCTTTTAACTTCTTAATCACGTTAAATCACACAATTCTTTACCATATCAACAGAAACACTTTGAAAAACTGACTGATCAAACAGGACAGAAAGTTCTGGATCTTGCTTGTGGTACAGGCAGTGCTGATTTATACATTGAAGAGGTAAGTCCTTTGCCTCACCTGAAATTTTGTGTTCGTTTGTGAAACCATCACCTGTCAAGATCACAACCAAGTGAATGTCCATCTAGCAGAGGCAATTAAGGGGTCAAATTTTTTGTGGAACTAGTTCGTACCCCACTCACCCAGCCTTGGTGTAGAAACAATTGGACTGTGCATAAGGACCTCACAAAAAGTACTTCAATGATCTGTCAATTGCTAACTAATTCTATTTTTGAGATTCATATTAACAACCAAAACATATAGCAACAGGTATTAAGTTTTTGCAGGAATTGTGTTTAATTTATTTGAGGATTTTCCTTCTTTACATTTAGATCTTCAAAGGGATGGTGCTCTTGCTTCCAACTTGCCATAATACCCCCTCAACCCCCCCCCCCCCCTTCATCCCACACATACACACTGCTTAGAGCACTTTCATCAGATATACTCAGTGGTCACACAAGTAACTATATAGTATTCTTCTATTATATTTTTCCCTTTGTACAGCACTACGCTGCTGATGTCGTAGGTGTGGACTCTTCATGTGATATCATTGAAGTTGCTTGGGAGAAAAAAAGTCAACTGGAAAGAGATATCAAGGTGAGTTTAATTTATGCAAAAATGTCACATAGGAAGGTATGACAACTATTTTCAACAGTCTTATGTTTTATTCAGTGTTATTGAAACTCAAAATTTGCATTTAGTTGTGTCATATTGGCTGCGATTTGTTAAATCCAATTTGACTGATCTGCGTTACCCTTTGTAAAGAATGTCATTTCTATTCTCAAAGGATTAAGATATTGCAAGGAATCTTGTTCATACCAATCATGAGTATTGTATGTGCATGGAATCAGATGAAATTGTAGACATTGTATCTTGCCTTATAATATCATTCCTTACAATTCAGCAGGTTACATGGGTCAGCCCTATGTCAATGGTGCTTTGACAATAAACTGCCTGACATTAACTTAAGAGAGGAGGTGTGGGAGAGTAGGGGAGGGAGAGGAGTATAGTCAGAAAGGTTTCAGGAAGGATTGGATAAGGTATTTGGATTCATTTCAGTGGTTGGTAAGAGAGTGTAGTTAGCTGATGATTTGACTCTTTTCCTCATCCTCTGTAGATTTGCTTTGAGATCGGTGATGTCATTAAGAGTGCTTATCCTACAGAGTATTTTGACGTCGTTTACTGTGGACAAGAAAGGATGGGAGTTCAGAAAAAACAATCATTTCTAAATAACATCATGGTATGTCATATTTCCATGTCAAAAGAGACATACTGTAGAACCTATTAAATGTTGATGGACTATGTGTGTTTGTGGTTATGCCTGTTTGTGTGACAGCTTGATTAGTATAAAAAACAAAACTCAATACCTGGTTTATTGGTCCACCTTAATGAGTACAAGAAGCCCTCTTGTTTCTGGTGAAGGTCATGCAATGGTCATATGAGATAAACAAAAGTGAAACTTGTACAATGAATGCCAAAACTAAAGATGGCATGAACTAATAAGGATCATGTGAATGGTTCCACCTTACAGTGAGTGTTACAACTTAACACAATAATTAAATATGATGTGAATGGTTCCATCTTCCAGTGAGTGTAACAAGAACTATATATACAGTACTACATAAGATGTGAATGGTTCCATCTTCCAGTGAGTGTTACAAAAACTATATGAACTACATATGATGTGAATGGTTCCATCTTCCAGTGAGTGTTACAAAAACTATATGAACTACATATGATGTGAATGGTTCCATCTTCCAGTGAGTGTTACAAAAACTATATGAACTACATATGATGTGAATGGTTCCATCTTCCAGTGAGTGTTAAAAAACTTAAATGAACTACATATGATGTGAATGGTTCCATCTTCCAGTGAGTGTTACAAAACTTATATGAACTACATATGATGTGAATGGTTCCATCTTCCAGTGAGTGTTACAAAAACTATATGAGCTACATATGATGTGAATGGTTCCATCTTACAGTGAGTGTAACAAGAACTATATGAAATACATTTGATGTGAATGGTTCCATGTTACAGTGAGTGTAACAAGAACTATATGAACTACATATAATGTGAATGGTTTCATCTTACAGTGAGTCTTACAAGAACTTAATGAACTACATATATTTATGTTTATGTTTATTAACTTATAAAGCGCACGATATCTACAAAGAAAAGGGCATTCAGCGGCGCTGAACATAAAAATAATAATATTAAGTACATACAGTACAAAAAGTTCAAACAGTCAAGAAATGTCTAAATAAAATGCTTTCTTCAATAGGTGAGTTTTTAATTCATGCTTGAATCTTTCAAAAGAATACTTCTATGAAAATCAGGTAAGCTATTGCAAGTCGTGGGGGCTGCGACGGGAAACGATCTGTCTTTAAATGTTTTACGTTTAGTTCCTGAAAATATCAAGGGACAATGCCCAAGTCAGTAGATGAAGAACGTAAACCTGGACGAGCTTTGCGAATAGTGGTAAGGCCTGTTAAATAAGAAGGAGGTGCCAGATCATGAAGACATTTTTAAGACGAACGTTGCAATTTTATATTGAATTCGAGCCTTGATTGGCAGCCAATGAAGTGAGTGGAGAGAGTCTGAAGCACTATCGAACTTGCCTTTACCCAGAACCAGCTTTGCAGTCATGTTCTGCACATGTTGCAACTTTTTGATATCACAATCAGGAAGATCATAATATAATATATTTGAATAGTCGTGGTGGAATAGGACGAGAGATGAAGAGAGCGTTTGCGAAAGTCTACGGTGAAGTACTTACGGATGCTCTTAATCCTGCTGAGGTTGAAGAGTGCAGGTTTACATTTAGCCTTTATCTGTTCACGGAAGGATAGTGCTTCATCCCAATACAATACAATACATAGGATGTGAATGGTTCCACCTTACAGTGAATGTTCCAAGAACTCTATAAACTACATATGATGTGAATGGTTCCACCTTACAGTGAGTGTTACAAGAACTCTATAAACTACATATGTATGTATGTATTTTAGATCCTCCTGCAAGCAGGAACCGAAGTCAAGCTGACCGAAGTCAGTCTCCTAGATTCATATTTAACGTCCATGATTATGAATTGTCAAATGTCAACAACTCTGTAACTGGACGACATACATTAATCTTGGAGTGACTCGAACTCGAGACCTTATGATTGAAAGGCACCGGCGTTAACCACTGAGCTAACACTCCACATATGATGTGAAGTTCTATCTTACAGTGAGTGTTACATGAACTCTATTGTTTAACATGGGCATGAAAGGTCATTTTATGTCAACAAAGAGAAAAAGTCTGAATACTATATATAGCACTGCAATATAAGAGCAAAGTCTGAATACTATATATAACACTGCAATATAGAAAAGTAAAGCTTGGAATTAACTTCATGAATGATATTTGAAACCAAACTCTGACAGAGCCATCTTAGTGAATACAAGAACTCTAATTTTTTGGGAAGGTCAAATGTTTCCCCCCCCCCCTCCCCTATTGTGTCAAGTGGTAAAGGTGGGGAATCCTTGTTGACCTTTATTACCTCCAAATGTACAATAATGGACCTCGGTAGATCCAAGTTTGCACAAAAAGTAGTTTTCTGTGGCAGTGAAAGTTCAAGAGAGGTTGAAGTTTGAAGACCAAGTAAATGTGAAGTTCATCAAAGCTTTGTATGCACGCAAAACAACATGTAGTTCCATATCAGTGCAAAAATGTTGACGTCAACATGAATGGCCAAAGCTTGGAATTCTAGTGTGTATAGTGTCATATTACAAATGTTCTTATTGGATATGTGGCAATGAACCACTAAACCTTTTGCTTTTGTGGGCTTTCAATGATCATATGGACACATAAATTTAACAAATACGGGCAAGTGTTAACATTTCTTGGCTGGAAATGTGATGAACATATACAACCATGTTCTACTGGGTTGCTATCGATTTCTGCTTGAATTCCTTCCAAATTTCAAATAGCAATAGTGCATTGTGGCTGTTTATACCCTTCAATAAAAAAACGAATTTTTAATTAGGTATTTTGAGTTACATTCACATTTACATACAGACCCTCATTTTTGTTTTAATGATTAAGAAAGAAGCATTCCAAAAGAAGTGAATTATATGATACTACCATGCTTTATGTGACAATGCAAATACATTTTCATAGATTACATTATGTTATTGATTTACCTAAAGCTTTCTTGACTAATTTAATCCTAGATCTGGTTGAAACCTGGTGGTAAACTCTTCTTCTACGAGTTTTGTGGAGGGAAGAGCTCCGAGGATTCAGAAGAAAATTACCTCCAGGTGATGTATCAAGAATGAAAGATTTTAATCACCTCTCCTTCTCCAGAGATTAGCATGCTAACAATTGAAAACATTTTTAAAGATTCTTTAAATTTGGAAAATTTAATTTGTATTAAATATTGCAGAGTGCTAAACTGCTGATGACAAAAAACTATGGAGACAGCTGTCTGTAACAGTGATAATTTGCCATATTTGGAGGTGGAAGAAATAACCTTGAAATAATAACTATGTGGGTAATGTTAACAAACTCATTCTTTTTCAGCACACCCTAAATTATAATATTGTGAGAGTTTGTATCAAATTGATCGATTGCTAATGCCATTCTACGTTTTAGATGTCCTGTGTCAAATTGAGTAGGTTACGTATATATATATATATATATGTTATTAATATGTTTTTTATGTCTCATATAGAATTTTATCATAGAATTCAAACAAATAAATGCAGTTCTCTCGTCTTCACCTTCACAAATTCATAAGTAGGGGCCAGAACTATACCTTTACAAATGAAATTCATAAGTAGGGGCCAGGACTATACCTTTACAAATGAAATTCATAAGTAGGGGCCAGGACTATACCTTTACAAATGAAATTCATAAGTAGGGGCCAGGACTATACCTTTACAAATGAAATTCATAAGTAGGGGCCAGGACTATACCTTTACAAATGAAATTCATAAGTAGGGGCCAGGACTATACCTTTACAAATGAAATTCATAAGTAGGGGCCAGGACTATACCTTTACAAATGAAATTCATACGTAGGGCCAGGACTATGCCTTTACAAATGAAATTCATAAGTAGGTGCAGGCATAGCCAGAGGGGTACATGGGGCATGTAATTTTTCTATTTTTGTGATTAAATATTGTCCCCATGTGTAAGAATACAGAGATGGGGAAAAAAGTAGAAATTGGCCTTTTCTGGGGTGTTTTATTAACTTTTCTTACTGTTTTTCCCTCTTATACAACAATTCAGATTTTGAAATCTGCTGGTTTCACAGAATTGAGTACCGGAAATGAGTCACAGTACCTCATTGACAAGTTAGCAGGTGCAAAGAGAGGTATTACTGAGAAAAAAGAGGACCTACGAAAGGTGAACCACGGTGTTCTATCTTTGTTGAAGCCTAACAAGCTGTATATCAGTGTTTTATGTTTGTGTTTAAGGCACTGGGGGTGGTGGGGTGGGGGGGGAGGGTGGAAATGATATCATTGATCCCCTTGAAGTGCAATAGAAACATGTACATTGATATTTCTTTTCATTATTTACATTTGAGGCAAAAAGACAGAGAACATTAAATGAAAGGCTTTATCTTGATGTTTCCTCTCTTTAAGATATTCACTGAAGAAGAACTAAAAATACTGGAGGATGACTGGAGCAAAGTGATCAAATGTTTGGATGATGGAGAAAAAAAATGGAGCTGGTTTTATGGCCGAAAACCTTCTGGATTCTAAAAATGTGATCGCTTACTTCACCTTTTGTTATGTTTACCTTTGTCCACTCCTCTCTTATATAGCTGGTTTTATGGCCAAAAATCTACCAGATTCTAAAAATGTAATCGCTTATTCCACCTTTTTTTTATGTTTACCTTTATCCACTCCTTTCTTATACAGCTGGTTTTATGGCCAAAAATCTACCAGATTCTAAAAATGTAATCGCTTATTCCACCTTTTTTTATGTTTACCTTTATCCACTCCTCTCTTATATTATCTCCAAAAGTATACTTATATCCTGTAAACATACACTGTTGTAATTATTGAAGAGTAGAAGACTATGAATTGGTAAAGCTAAAGAAAACCTTACCTGACAAGGACAGTAATTCATATTGATAACATTCCAAGTCTTAAGTATTTAATTTAAGTACCCTCATTTCAGCTCTTGCTGCCAAAACTAGGTAATATTGCCACTTTATCAATAATGTATTCATAATTGGAAAGTTAAAATGATGCAATGCAGACAAATTCACAAAAATATGATGGACAAAGAAGGCAGATTTGTGTGTTTGGTATTAAAGGTAATGAGGATGCCAGCATTTCACCTGCAAGAACTCTAAGAAATGCAAATTTTGTTTGAAGGAGGAGAGGACTTTCACTCCTCTTAGATCCCTTTTGTGGGCCACAAATTTGACACACAGGCTGTAAATTGAACTCCTGCCTCCCTAGTCCTGGATGCAAGTCAGTTGTATCTCTTCTTGGGGTGACTAGGTTATGAAAAACCTTAAGAAAGGGTCCATTTGCATAAACTAGCATTGCCCCATTTTGTTTAAAAAATGAATATTATTTGTCATTTTCGTACAGAAAATGTGTCCCATTGTGATAAAAACAAAACAAGAAGTTTTTTAAAAGTTAAGAAAGCTGCAATTAGGAAATTATGGTACAGAATGTATTTGTGGGGGTGTTTAGAGATGACTGTGTGGTTTAATAGCCCCATCAAATCAAATTTGGAATTTGTGTCCCTCTCCTTCCCCTCCAGATTTTGACCTCTCTTCCACCTCTGTCTTCTGACCTATTTGAACCTGCTAAAGTGAGAAAAAAATTGTAACAAAACTTAACACAGACAGGGTTGATTTTAATACATGAATGTGTTTTATTGCAATCTGTCCTATTTAATGGACACATCCTATGCATCTGGCTAAGCAAGGGCATAACCATTAAATGTCAGAAAAAGCTCAAAATTGAAAGTACTTTAAGTTTAAAATGCACATCTTCCATTTAATATACATCTCCCTCTATGTGTAGAGGTGTTTTTTTTTTAAATAGTACTATTTACAACTCATTTAAGTCTTCCAATACATGACTCTAAATGTTAATTTGGTCTGTTTTTCTATTAGTTTTACACTTTAGGATTTCCTATAACCAAATCTCAATTTTTCCACTTTGCTCTGTATCTTTATCGTACTAATCTTCTGTATGACTAATATGATTCTTTACCTGTTTCACTTCCTAACATTTTATCTTTTTATTTTTGGTTTCGGGGGGGGGGGGGGGGTTGGGGTGGGTGGGATTTCTGTGTATTGCCTTTAAAGGAACATTTCAGTGGTGGACAATGAGACACTTACATGAAGGTAAACAAAATTAAATGCTAAATATCATGTTTTAATTCTACTATATTGTTGGTTGAGTGTAAAATATTTCTATCAAATAAACCTTGCCTTATTCCAGAAATATCCCTTCAAACCTAATGTTTGAGTGGTGTATTGTCAAAATATAATATATTTTACCATTGGTCACAATGTTAACAAATGTTTTAATTCTACTATATTGTTGGTAACTTGGTTGAGTGTAAACTATTTCTATCAAATAAACCTTGCCTTATTCCAGAAATATCCCTTCAAACTTAATGTCTAATGTTTGTGTAGTGTATTGTCAACATATAATATATTTTACCATTGATCACGATGTTAACAAATGTTTTTTTTTAGTTAATTATCGAGCTTTGCAGGCAATTCAATAGAACCGTTATAGAGCACAAAAATAACTTCCACAAGTGCAGGATGCATTTCAACAGCATTTACTTGTTTTCTTTAAAGTAAACGCCCTTCAAACATTGAAGGCTCACAGTGCAGTGTTCTCACATAATTTTCCCCATTGACGCAGACCCATGAGCTCCACTGTAATCAGACGCATTACAGACAGAAATGATTGATGGTACAAATGTGTCTTGCTCTTTGATTCATCAAAGAAAATACAAGTTTCATCTTTAGGTAGTTGATTAGTCTTGTTAAGACCCTAGTATGTACAGCCTAGTGTACCTTACTTTCTCACATTGCTAATTTCCCGTATCTATCTGCTATACTGCCCAGAGAACGCCTGCAGCAACACTTTAGATTGATACTAGGTTTGTATCAGACAGATCCTCGGGCATGTAAAATACAATGGGCAAGCACATTCCTGGTAGGCAGAAACTGACTCTAGTGAGGCATAATCAATTTGCACCTCAGGAAAAGAGTATTACAAACAACTTGGCCAAGACTAGTAGTTGATATGAACTGACATTTACTTCCCTCTCTTTGACGGTTATTACAAGTTTGTAAAACAAGGCAGTGTAGGACTGTTACGGTCGTCTGAGACGACTAGAAATTATGTCGGACTACCAAATCTTTCAAAAAGGGATAAACAGTATAACCAAAATACTGGAATAAATGAGTGATTTTACCCTTACTGTTTTCGATGATAAACGTAACCTTTGCATTCATTATGGCGTATGTGTGTGCGTTTGTTACCCCCAACTTGTTATCATGATATCTGAAGAAGGGAAGGTTGGACCAATTCCATATTTACATATATATATGTAACAAGGTGGTCTGGATCCTGTAAAGTAGGAGAGAGTGATAATGTATAGATTCGTCTTGAGGTGTTATACAGCAATAAATTTATTATTGTAACTCATTCTTATCTCGGTCTCCATTTCGCATATAATCACAGTGGAAAGAAATAATAGAAGAACAATGGTAAAACTTCTTAAATAAATTACACTTTAGCCTAAATAGACAATAATGAGGGGGTTCCCCCCTAGTTAGTACAGACTGCCCATGCGCAGAACAATGTTCTTCCACTATGGAACGCGAAAAGGAAAACTTATTTCGTTGACTAAACTAAGTTTGTTGTTGTCTAAACTAAAGTTGTTGCTGCTGTTTTACCATGTTGTTGCTCAAACTCACGTTGATGTCTTAACTTCCGTTGTCGAAACTTACGTCGTTGTCTAAACTTACGTTGTTGCTGTGGGCGCTGTTCAAAATTGCTCAACCGTGTAATGTAAACCAGAATGCAAAATGCATTGAGGTTTCGATGACTTTTGTACACTAGAGAGTTCTGCAGAACTAGCTGTTACTACAGAAATGGCTCGAACCACCGTTTTGATACAATTACACTATGGCATGATAAACACAGGTCCGTCCACTGTATGTTACAACTCATACGAATAGGAGGCTGTACGGTAAACAACTTATAAAATGTTATAGGCTATGCAGATATGCTGTGAATGTCAGAAATCAAGTACAAAGAGTGTCTAGACAAAGTACCAGCATAAAAATACTGCACTTTTAATCTGATTTCATTGAGCCCCTTCAACAATGTGTAGAGATAATCCGGGAATGTCGGAAATCAAGTAAAACGAGTGTCTACACAAAATGCCAGCATATTTACTGTACTTAAAACTTATTTATTTGAACCATCAAATGATGTCTGGATATGTTGTGAATGTCGGCAATCAAGTAAAATGAGTGACAGTAATAATACTAGAGACAAAAGTTTTCGTCCCGATCGAACACCAATTGCGTTTATTATATGACCTATACTTTTACTAGTGTACAGTAGTTGTAAAGATGGGATCTTATCACTGCCTGTACTTTGTGAATGCGCTACACAATATATATGGCGGATGCCATCCAGTGCCCTAGCTTCGCTGTTTTTACAGGGGCAGCCGTCCGACCTTCATTTCGCCTGCCCTGCCACTCTTTCCTCCTCTCCAACGCCGTATATATAGTACCTCCATGCTTTGACCTGATTGATTGATTTCACCAGCAACCCCAACTCTTCAAATATCCATGCACATGTAAAAATTCATAACAATGCTGAGCAAGGTTTGTGTATATTCCATTTACCCCACAATCCCTTTTACAAATAAACTAGTAAGTTCTGTGAGTGTATTGCCTACGTACTTCAATATTGTGACCTTCTTGTTACTCCCGAAGCGCAGACTACATCCAACCATAGAGCAACTGATCCAACATATACCCTGGATGCTTTGCAGTATTTGGAAACAACCAACTCCACGAAAAGTTTGCAATGAAGATATAACTGTGGTGTAAAAACTCTTAATACGGAGAGAACAAAACATACTGTGAAATAAAAGTCCTTTTCAGTATCAGAGATGTTGTGGTAGCTTCCCGCAAAATTCATAGATTGTCTCAAGTTTCTCAACTCATAACTTTCTGTGATAAAACAATTATTCAAATATTACGTTAACAATATCGTTAACAACGTCCTCGGAGTTGTATCACCTATCATGTAGATATCGTTAACGTGATTTTGTTCGACAAACCAGGTTGTTAACGATATTTACATGGCTTTTGCTACAAATCAGTCCAGACGTTAACGATTTTCCCCCTTTTCGCGTTACATAGTTAAACCATCATATGTTGCGTTCATTGAGCACTGAAGATGCAAGCATGTTTGCAGACAATGGGTAAGGGACTATTAGCCAAACAAATCTAGGGAAATTTGAGAAAACATCATTGGCTGTATTTAGCAGGAAAATCTCTGTAATAGTTGTTAGCTCTGCACGGAAGCAACTTGCGGTTGATTGTTATAATTTGTTGAAAAGAAAGAATGATGTTCGTTCACAATGTTTTACAACAACGGAACTTTAGATAGCAACGAAAGTGTAGACATCAACGTGAGTTTAGACATCAACGTGAGTTTAGACATCAACCGTAAGTTTAGATAGCAACGAAAGTTTTAGACATCAGCATGAGTTAAGACATCAACCGTAAGTTTAGAAATCAACGTGAGTTAAGACATTAAGGTGCGTTTAGTCATCAACGTGACTTTAGACATCAACGTAAGTTTAGACATCAACGAACAACAGCAACATGGTAAAATAGCAGCAACAACTTTACTTAAGACAGCAACAAACGAAATAGGTTGCCCTTTTCGCGTTCCATATTCCACAACCTTTTGATTTTACTTTTACAGCGGTTGCAATCATTCTTGTAAAATTAAACACGTAATTTTGCATCCAGGTAAAACACACATGTCATAAATTAACCTTGAAGCACCGTAGCACTTGATTATCATAAGAATAACTAATGAAAAGACTGAATAATAATGAAATATAATAAACAATACGTTTTAGTGGCTACAAGTGTAGGCGATCGTCGCCTCCTGGACTATACTAACAACATGTTCAGTTATAACATTAGGTCTGCCAACAGCGACGATTTACTTCTATCCTGATATTTACTACAGTTGAGAGTCATTGACTCTGATTTACCATTAGCTAGGATAGTAACATGATTTATATTCAATGACTATAGTTAATTGTTGTTAAATGACCATAAATATTCATCAACCTACCTGTAAAGTAGGAGAGAACGATAACGTATAGATTCGTCTTTTAAAGGTGTTATACAGCAACAAATTTATTATTGTCGCGCGCCCTCTAATAACAATTACTTTATAATTATATAGGGGGGTGATAAATCAACCCTGTTACATATATATAAACATTTATATAAAAAGTAGAACTGACTGTGTCTAGTTATAGATGTTAAGTGGTGGGGGTATACCCAAATATATAAAGTAGAACTGACTCTCTAGTATAGATGTAAAGTGGTGGGGTATACCCAAATATATAAAGTGGAACTGATTGTCTCTGGTTATATATGTATAGTAGTGGGGTGGCATATACCCAAATATATAAAGTAGAACTGACTCTCTAGTTATAGATGTAAAGTGGTGGGGTATACCCAAATATATAAAGTGGAACTGACTTTCTCTAGTTATGGATGTATAGTGACAGGGGTGGGATGTACCCCCTCTATTTCTATGACCCAAATATATATAAGGTAGAACTGATTGTCTCTGGTTATATATGTATAGTGGTGGGGTGGCACTGGCATATACCCAAATATATAAAGTGGAACTGACTCTCTAGTTATAGATGTAAAGTGGTGGGGGTATACCCAAATATATAAAGTTGAACTGATTGTCTCTGATTATATATGTACGATGGCCCATTAGTGCCATAATATGTATAGTGCATGGGTGGTATACATACCCAAATATATAAAGTAGAACTGATTGTCTCTAGTTATAGATGTATAGTGACAGGGGTGGCATATAGCCCAATATATTAAGTAGAACTGACTGTGTCTGTCTAAACTATACGTTGTTACTTCTGTTTTGCATGTTGCTATTCAAACTCACGTTGATGTCTGAACTCACGTTGATGTGTAAAATAACGTCAATGTTTAAAGTCACGTTGATGTTTAAAGAAACGTTGATGTTTCAAGTAACGTTGATGTTTCAAGTAACGTTGATGTTTCAAGTAACGTTGATGTTTAAAGTAACGTTGATGTCTAAAGTAACGTCAATGTTTAAACTCACGTTGATGTTTCAAGTAACGTTGATGTTTAAAGTAGTGTTGATGTCTACAGTTCCGTTATTGTATTAACTTGCGTTGAGTGTCATCGGCACTGTTCAACAATTGATCTCACTGACGAATTTCAACAAACATCACCAGCGCACGAGAATGCGTCATACCTACTTCTATTACTGGCTAGTGCCATATAGTGATATTAGTAGACTATAGCTATAAGTACATACATATTTCTATTTCTACTAAGGCCACATTTTGTATGTACTACTGTAGTAATACAGTAATATCAAGGATATGTATATTGGCATCAACTGAAAATATGTTGTTTGTGTAGTACTGTTCTAAGAATAATAATAATCAAGAATAAAAATGTTGTGTACTATTTACCATTTCATTATTGTTATTGGATTTTAAAACTTGCGTCCACGGGACGCAACATGTTTTCCTCCGCTCAGTAAAACTTGCGTCTTAGCTGCTGTCCTCCATGAAAACATGCACTTTAAAATACCTCTACAGGAACACGCAATACTTAGTTATAATGACCGTGACAAAACGCTGGCTTGTGCGTAAGGGAAGCTTATACTGTTTGGCCCATAACGTGTACAGAAATAAATTAAATGATGAAGCCTTTAACTAATATACAATAGCGAAATGACTGTCAAATTGTGAAGCGGGGAATTTGGCTGTAGACTCAAGGGCGTAGGAACCGGGGGGGCTGGGGGGCGCCAGCCCCCCCCAGTGAAAAATATGGGGGCGGAAGTATCATTCCGCCCCCCCCCCCCCCCCGCTCCGCAAGTCAGAAAACCCCTTTTTCATTTCCAAATGAGAAAAAAATCTCATTTGCAGCACCAAATTGCATCTAAAGCCAGGTGAAAATGCAAAATTATTTACAAAATGGAGTGGGATGTTGAAGTGTGCTATATTGCACCAAATTGCATCTGAGGCCACCTGGAAATGCCAAAAAAATCCAAAGGGGAGGGGGACACCCCCTCCCCTTAGACCCCTCCCCCAGGCCGGCCATCAGTCTTCAGCCCCCCCCCCCACTCAAAAGTACCTTCCTACGCCACTGTGTAGACTAGTTACCATATATGCAGGCCTGGACGGCATGCAATGCCACACTGCTGCACGCGGTAAACGACTTTGGCAGTGCTATATAGGCTATGCATACGCTGTGATCGAATGTCAGAAATCAAGTAAAGGAGTGTCTAGACAAAATATCAGCATAAAAATAATGTACCTTGATTTAATTGAACCTATTAAATAATGTAGAGATATGCTGTGAATATCGGAAAACAAGTGAAACGAGTGTCGAGACAAAGTGCCAGCATAAAAATACTGCACTTTGAAACTTTTAATTGAAGCATTAAATGCTGTGTGTATATGCTGTGAATGTCGGCAATCAAGTCAACGAGTGACAGTAATATTACTAGATTAAATATTTTTTTGTGCCGATCGAACACCAATTGCGTTATCATATGACATACTTTAACTAGGTTAGTTGTAAAAAAATGTCAACAATTCAGTTTGCTGCTACATATCACGTTAATTGTTAACGATATATACTAGGTTGTTGCTACAAATCACGACGATAACGAATTTTGCCCTTGTCGCGTTCCATATAGTTACTGCACGTCCACCTGAGAGGTTAACCATTGTCGGAAAATAGCCCTTTGGTGCCCTACTGTATTGATTTCTTTTTGCATTTTCTGAGTCCTAACCATTCTTTGTGATGCTTGGATGTTGAAGAGGATGAAATAAACTACTGATGGTCTAAAAATCTGTAGGATTGAAGGTGATTTAAGGTATTTTAGAAAATCTTGGGTGAAACAAGAAGATTCCGCACAGACAGCTGGTAGATGGGAAGGGGAGCACTATGATAAACTTTGATCTGTTCTAGCTCAAAATTTAAACGAATATGGTGGCAAAAGTTGCATGTTTTATGATAGATAAGCCTTCAGCTATCATATGGTGGGTAGGATATGTCAATTGAAAACTTCTTTCTATGATCTATCGGCCTTGGAAAGCAATTAGTTATGGTGCTGTACCTATTTGTAGACAATGGGTAAGGGACTATTAGCCAATCAAATCACCGGGAATTTGGGAAAACATCATTGGTTATTTTTAGCATGAAAATCCCTGTAATAGAAAATGTTGTTAGCTCTGCACGGAAGGAACTTGCGGTTGATTGTTATGATTTTATTTCGTTTCAAACATTCATTTGAAGGATTGGAAGAAAATTTTGTTGAAAAAACAGTTTTTTTTTAAAGGACGAATGATGTTCGTTCACAATGTGTTTTGTTACATCACGGAACTTTAGATAACAACGAAAGTTTAGAATTCAACGTGAGTTTAACCATCAACCGAAAGTTTAGAATTCAACGTGAGTTTAGACATCACCATGAGTTTATACATCAACGAACAACAGCAACATGGTAAAATAGCAGCAACAACTTTAGTTTAGACAACAACAAACTTAGTTTAAACAACAAAATAATTTCCCCATTTCGCGTTCCATAATATCGCCACTCTCCTGGAGTTTTAATGAAGACATGCTCCACCAGGTAATTCACAAGTGTTGTCTTGTTATTACTAATAAAACGAAAAGCCTCATCTTGATGTTTCCTCTTGCTGAGACTAAGTTTCACGAACGGGGAGGGGAAGTGGAGGCTAGGGGAGAAAAGAGGTGGCCTGTTTGGATATCTTTGTCAGACGAATTTTGCTTTTATTGTTGCAACGTTGGCACAGATCTGTGGGACATGGGAAGTTCAACATTTTTTCTCAAAAGGTCCAGATAAACCTTTGAATAATTTCTGTGTTTCAGTAAAAGTTCGACTGATTGTAGATATGTGGAGGGAAAGGAAAGTCAAAATGTGAAATCCCCCAGCAAAGAATAATTATTTCCATTGTAAGTTTAAGACAGAGCCAGGTTGGTAGCCAGGCAGGGGAACCAAGAAGACTGATGTACCCCACCCCTCCCCACCCAAATGATGCCACCACAAAAGCTTCGCAAGTAATAAAACGCGACTGTTTATATGACCTATCTTTAAGCCCCTCCCCCTTTCCTTCATCCCAGAAGTTTTGTTTACCGGTCGGGAAGAGCCCTACTATAGAAGAGACAAAATTCGCTTCAATGACGTCATCAGTTACATTTCGATACCTCGAGCGGGCTCTTCTCAAGTTTGTCTTATAGGCCGGACTATAGTTAATCAGATATTATACACGTGTTAAGTGTGTTAGAGCAGCGATACTATCACAAGTTCATTCATATTCTGATTTGTGTGTCATGATTACAGGTACCGTCAACTTCGTATGCCAATGCCTAGTCATTGTTTACCACTTTGATATTTTTATAGCTTAGCTTTTTTAACGGTACTAAAAACGTAGCCAATACTTGTAATAAACCAATGCATTTTCGATTCGCCGAGAATTATATTACACAGTTAACTCACGACATTGGTAACGTTCAAGTGTGCATGACAGCATTGCTCATGGGCATCAGTATCACACCTATTTCTGTCTACCGGCTGTGCGTGATTGGAACAAGGGGATTTCAATTGCATAAAGCAAAACATAATAAAAGTATAGTCATCCAGTGCTCTGCTCAGCGATATTTCCAGGCGTAGTTCAGTAGTGACAAGTCCTAGAGTCAACCAGACTGGTGAGTTAATAAGGTTTTTACTCAAAACACACAAAGAACAACAACAATGAAAACAACAACAACAACAAAGAGATTGGTTATATTGTTTTGTCTAATAAGAAATTAAAATGTGTGCTCAAGGGACTTCTTTTGAAAAAGAAAACAAAATTGGGCTTTTGTGTATAACTTCGTAAATAGGATATAATATATCGTTTATTTTAATATCCACGAAAATTAAATATGCCTGCAAATTACATATAAGCTCAGCGCCAGTCAAATTGTTGATGAGATGTGTTTAGGCCTGTGCGTCCATATACGCTAAAACACGATACATATTTACTTAACATTTAAGACATGCTTAATATAATTCTTATACATTGCAGCTTATACTAGAGAACTATTAATTGAAGCCAATCACTTTATAAGCATGTGCTCCATGGTGCTTCGAGTGCTTACAAGTTGAATGATAGTTATCATTCAGTATCGGCCCCAAAGTCAACCTTAGCATCCTAAAACGTTCTTACAATTTTCAAGTATTTTCCTTGTGGTTTTAGTCAGGGTGTTGTTACCTTACAACTCAATATGTTAGCCCATGAGCAGCAGGAGAACATCTTTTTAATATGTTATCAATTAGGATCTGTATTTTCTTCTTCTTGTGACTTGCATGTTCAAGAGCATGATCGAAGGAGTACATGTGGTGCAAACATTGGGTCAATTGAGGCAATTTTATACCCTTTTAGTCCTCCCAGGACCTTTATGCCTCCCAGGAGCAGCCGACGATTTGTTTTTACCATTGAGTAAAGAGGTTTGTTTACAAGTGACGAAAACGTCAAGCTCTCATAGCAAAACATCTGCACAGTCATGATACGGAAAATTGTTAAACATTCAGATTCTTTGTTTTTGTTTAGTTGGTATATTTTGTTTTTGTATCTTATATCGTAAATGTTCCTTGCATTTGATTTCCTTTTTCCAAATTTCCAAATATATATTTTGTTTGCTTCTGTTGATCGCTTTCATACTGTTGTTAAGAACGGAAAGCACTATTACCTGTATATACAATTTTCTATCGCATAGACTTTTACGGCCACATATTGGTGCCTGTAAATTTGTTATCATCGGCAGGACTGCCTGCTCTAGTTCTAAGACGAAATATCACGTAATAAATAATAGAAATCGTTCCATTAATGTTATTATCAATTCATCGTTTCTCACTTGTGATGTAGGCAATGATAAACTCAAGGCAAACAGCGGGGCTGTCGTTGACGAATTAATTTCATTCAACTGTCTACATCCTAGTTATGTATGTAGTTAAAAGGAATTCAGTGGATATTTGAGGTGTTCCTGCATTGTATGCAAGGGCTAGCGGTGGGTGTCGGACAAGGAATTCAGTGGATATTTGAGGTGTTCCTGCATTGTATATGCAAGGGCTAGCGGTTGGTGGGTGTCGGACTCTAGGTCCGTTTTGATGATGGTTGGAAAATTATCCCAAAGTTCTTTGGAGTTAAACAAATTATCTTTCCATATCTAACAAAATTTGTACCATTGATGATGAGGTAATACATTTTCATTTTACTTGTTATAAGTATATATTTGCAAATATAATTGACATTGAGATATTCATAACTAAATATCCTTTGAATATTATCAAATATCAATTCTTCTATTAGCTTCAGGTGAAATCAGACAAGAGATGCTGTCGTTTTGGTCTGGTTTCACGAAAGATGCCAGTGCTGAGGACATGATGCTAGATACAAATGCATCGAGCCTGCAGAGAGAAGAATTGCCTGAAGTATTGAGCCTACTACCAGAATATAAGGGCCAACGAATTCTGGAACTAGCAGGAGGAATTGGGTAAGTCCGAAAATAATTCGTGCTTGATTCATATTACTGATGTCAAGACCGTTTACAGTGAAGACGCTCTGGTAAATATTTCATCTTCAATTTCAATCCCCAATTTCATGAGAGGAAATGGGAGAGGCCGGCTAGAAAAACTTGGAAGATTTGACTGAAGGTCGCAAATTCGCAAATCAATATATAACCTTTATATTGCCTGCGTGTTCATTATGCATTTATCACGTTGACTATCTGTTTTTGAATGTCGGACACCGTTGATTGTAGTGTAGTACCATCACTTGCCTTGTGTTTGCAACTAACAATAATTAATGATACAAAGCATCCTATTGGTACGTCAACAAAGTTCGGTTTCTCTAGGTAAAATTATCCGGTCGGACTTTTTCTTTGTCTGCTTCCTCAATGCGTAGCTCGCGACATACATTCGCCACTTAGCTTTTCATAACTTACCGTTCAGTGCCCGGGAGCGCCCTTAGTATTTTATCAAACTCATGATTATACCTACATATAACACTAACAGTGTGCACGAGGCCAAGATGTTGTAAAGCCTTCGGCTCTGTAACATATTTCTGTTTTAGCCTTTATACGAGCTGGAAGGCGCGCTACGCAGGCACACTGATTAGTGTCTCTATAGAGTTGCGCACAAGCGGGCTTCATAGTAAGTTTGTTAGCGCGATCGCACAAGGGGCTATGTGTTCCCATATGCACTGGCTGTCGTACGGGATGCCATTCTGTCAAATCTGAACGTACGCGAAACGAGATGACTATATAAGTAAGGAATATTTGCAAATATATATTTTTTTTATCCTCAGTTATTTCTATCCCATTAACCCTGTTATGGGTTTCTCGCAAGGGCGGCGGAAGCACTTTTAATCTGGGGGGGGGGGGGGCACCGACATCAAAGGGCACTTTGCAGAAATTCGATTGGACTGATGCAGCCTTATATTTAGTACCCTTTATAACTCTTATTGTATTATCATATTTGCGTATACACATCACTCCATCAACGCCCCCCCCCCCCCCTCAAGGAAAATATGCATACTAGCACTGTAATATCCAATGTGCAAATTGGGAAACAAGGAACAAGTTTTCTTTTGAGACAAAATGAGGTGAAATCATGCTAGTTGCTAATGTAGGAATCTTCCGAATTAGAGTTTATTTCTTGTTAATATCTTAACAAATTTTCCATTCGAAATAGCTTTGAGATTGACCCACAGAAATTCATTGAAAGTCAGGGGCGTAGCCAGGATTTGCAAAGTTGTATGCACGACTATCTGAGCGGAGCGCCACCATCGGTTGGCGCGGAGCGTACAAGAAAATTTTTGTTTTTTTGGGTTTTACAAACCCCTCAGATGGCCGGAAACGGCCCTTCCCGAGTGTTCATTCTGGTTCCCTGGCCTCTTGCTAACTTGAGACACCTCAATTTTTATGTAGAAAAAGGGCACATTTTTAACCTGAGGAAAAGTGGGGGGGGGGCACGTGCCCCCTGTGCCCCCCGGTTCCGCCGCCCTTGGTTTCTCGCTGTTTTGTTACTCGACTTGTTGTCCTTTGTTTATACCCAAACAGACGATTTACTGGGATTCTGGCAGATCAGGCAGCACACGTGACTACTGTGGACTTCATTGCGGAGTTTATTGAGAAAAATAAGGACAAGAACAAGAAACGAGGAAATATTCAGTTCATAGCTGATGACGCAATGAACCTTAGCTTCCCAGAGAAAAGGTAAGAGATTGACTAACAATGCGGCCAGGCCGGAGTCCTGTGGGAGGGGTAGAAGGGAGAAGGATGTGATGGGTGCATACCTGCATGGTGAGACAGCAAGTACCCGATCGGGAGGTGATGTTATAAGAAATACAATTAACACATTAATTGAATGTAACTTGTAAACCTCATTAGAACTCTATAGTTGGATTTGGAACTCTACAGTTTAATTTGCCCGTGCGTCCATTTGTCTACCATCCCGCTTCGCCTTTGCCCATATGAACATCGTAATCGTCAAGTGTCTTCAGTCTTATGGGTCCTAGCGAGTAAATAACACAAATGCTTTATCCTGTTTGAGGGCGCTGAGATTGGAGTTTGGCTTTAATTTTCAGACATTAAACTTTTCCTCTTCCTATTTTTTTCAAGTTTTATTTATTTATTTATTCATTTATTTATTTATTCATTCATTTATTTATTTATTTATTCATTTATTCATTCATTCATTCATTCATTCATTCATTCATTCATTCATTCATTCATTCATTCATTCATTCATTCATTCATCCATCCATTAATTAATTAATTAATTAATTCATCCATCCATCCATACATTCATTCATGCATTCATTCATTCATTCATTTATTTAATATTTTTTATTTATTTATTTATTTCAGTTTTGATATTATATTCACAAACTGGTTTTTGATGTACCTCTCCTCTGAAGACATGGCCATGATAAAGCAGCGTATGCTGATGTGGCTGAAAGATGGCGGCTATTTCTTCTGTAGGGAATCCTGTAATGTAGCAAGTGGTATGTGCTGATCCTTAACGCTTTACATTTAGTCCGGCTTGTCTTCTCACTTACAGTAGATTTCTTTGCCCATATTTTTGGAAACTTTGCGAAACTATTTGTTGCACTTTCAGTGAAAATCAAAGGTTCATAATTCGTTTACAAACCAATGAAGGTAATCGAGAAGATGGAACTTTTCATTAACAGGCTGTCTGCATTTTATTAATGCTTATATGATAAAGTACCGACGATTTGGTGTGAAAAGAGTGGAATGGCATAATTAAGCACTTGTAAACTATTGTTCGTTTCGAGAAAAACAACAATAACAGCAACAATCAAAGAAGAATTTGGGAAGTTGGTTTAGTTTGACCATATTATTTTCTTTAAATTGGAAAAAAGGTTGGTTTAATTAATCTGTCGACCAGACGGAACTACCTACATGAAAATAGTTTATAAAGTGAAAACCTCCCCCAGCCCCCCCCCCCCCACATCCCTTGACGTAGCACACGGTTATGTTGAATATGAATGGAAAAATCACAGGCAGATCCCGAAGGAAGTTGGAAGTTACTCTCACTCTATATTGTAAATTTACTTCACCCCTCTCTTACCTGTCTCCTCTCAAATAACGCACTTTCGTCTTCTACCTAACTTGCCAAAAATTGCTAGTCAAAGAGGGTGATGATTCGGAAGTGGGTCGATGGAAGGGAAGTACTAAAAAACAAACAATGTTTGCAGGTTGTGCAGATGAAGTGTGTTATTTGAGCCCCCCAGCTTACCCGCGATTCTGCATGCATGGTGATCAGCCAATTCCTATTTATTCCGAATATACCACTCTGAAGGGGGAAAACCCTGCTATCTCGGCGACAGATTCTATGAAATACGTTTGTGTCATCTCTCATACATAGGTAACTATGACATAGAATACAACCCAACTTACTACCGTTCACCCCAGGAATATCATGACTTACTGATGGGAACTAAAGGAAAGATTGAATGTCAACAGTCTGATTGGGACTTTAATATCGTCTTTGTAAAAAGTTTACAATCTTACGCAAAGGTAGGCTTAGAGTACACCTGTGTTGATTTTGGTAAATTGTCCATACGATTCGTTAATAACAACAAATTAACGTGATATAAAGTTCTATTTTATTTCAAATCATAAAGAAAACATATGGAAATTTTGAAAAGTATAAAACTAGTAGTGCCAAATACGATTTTTTTTTAGAATCGAATTGACGCCTTCTATTCCACATAGTTTATTTCATGGTGATTTGTTGAGAAGGCCAATTTTAGCTGTAGATTGATTTAGTTTGAACCATTACTGTCTGAGCGTTATGCAGTTTTGTAATAAGGGAAAATATCAAAGGAACGCAAACATCTTTCTTAGAAGGGCTCATGCATAAGGGATGAGAGTGCGGGAGGGCATTCAAAATGGCTAAAGTACATCGTTTACTAGAAACGACTAGACTGTATATTCAAAATCCCTTAGTCTTTCTATAGCGATATAAGCAGTCATTTTTAGGGATCGATATTTGGATTAACTTTAGTCATGTCTTTTCCTGTCTCCTATCCATACGCACGCCCATCTAACATGCCAACAAATTGGTAACATTATTGGCACTGAGCTACCAACCACAATCTACGGAGTCTACTTCGACTTGCTAGGAATTGCTATAGGACTTGCTCTTTGGTTCCATTGTCGTTTGAGTTTCTTTAAAGCCACTACGCTTGTCGAAGATCTCCATAGCAACAGCGATACGAATCTTACCGTTATAATTGTGCTAGAAAAAGGCAAGATGGTCACCTAGTGAATTGCCATCGTAAGGTGGCATACTCCTATTAGAGTCTATATCGATCCGCCCGATTGTTCAGGAAAAGTGCCAAAAAGGATCTAGTTTAATCTAGTTTTTTGTGGCTTGCATGTTGAAGAGCATGAATGGAAGTACATGTGGTGAAAAAATTGGGTCAATTGAGGCAATTTTAGACCACTTTAGGCCTCCCAGGAGCAGCGTAGGAAATTTGTTTACCACTGAGTGAAGAGGTTTGCTTACAAGTGACGAAAACTTCCGGCTCGGATAGCAAAAAATCTACATGGTCATGGTACGGAAAATTGATAGTGCCATGAAAGGCCAACTTGTCAGCTATCCGGTGATGGGTAGCGTTTAGCTAGTGAAAACTTCTATCTAGACTTAGAGACCACATTACTTTGTGATTTAGTGTGTAAGTCAATGGGGCTTTTAACGGGCGTATGCTACCGTAAACTTGTAGTTGTTGCCGTGGTTAAAATTCTTATCCTGTCTGAGTTAATTCACAATTTTTGACCGGTGTTTGCTACTCCTCACTGCCTGGAATTAATTAAGTTTATAAAAATTAAGTTTAGTAAAAATAGTATATTAGCATTTGAAAGCAATTTTGATAATTTTAGAATGATATGCTGAATTTTGAGTTGAAATAGGCCCGCTGCTTTGTTATGCCGCTATTAAATGGATATAGCTTTGTTAAGAACGATTCGCTTTGAGATAATATTGATTAAAATCAATGTAATTTTTTTCAGCTGAAGCAGAATAGAAATCAAATGTGTTGGCTGCTGCAGAAATGTAAGCAAGACTACGGAAGGGAGATTTCTGTTGATCCAAGGCAGACACTGAAATGCAAACTGGATTCGAAGAAGACAATCTCGCAGTTGGAGAGGCTATTGGGTGATGACTACAACACTTTCTTGGGACATCATTTCATCGAGGTAAAACAATGCCATGTGATGTAACGATGATATGAATTATAAGCATGTGTGGAAATAAATGACCGTATATTTGTTCAGATATCATTGTTCAGGTAATTCTTTGGACAGTGCTTGCAATCCAGCGATGTAATTTATTTACAGATGATTTTGGAACTTCCTTTCTCGACTGTATTTATTCCCAATAACACTTATATGCGACTGTCTATATAGTTAGTAGTAATTGTATTTTTGAAGCTGAAAGGTAAGGGGCATGAGAAAACCGGTCTTTCACAGAAGAATTTTGATTTTGGAAATGTTAACACTCCTCACTAACCTGTATGCATGTAAGATAATGTAGTCCAATTATAGATATAACCGTTTGAGTAATCTAAACACCAGAGAAGTTTTGAAATTCTAACATTAGAATGCCGTCTGTTTCTGCATATTTTATTTTATCGAAATTTTAACTATTTAATTTCAGATTTCCCTAATATTTCGACGATTTTGTCTTACATTTTCCGTTATTCACTTAGTACCTATTTTCTCCACTATTTCCGATGTAAAAAAAAGAAAAGTGTAATCTTCTTAATGAATTTGTTTACTGTTTTATCTGTAAAATTTGGCAGTTTTATCTCAAACGTTTCAGCACATCCCTAAATTGTAACTTGTTCCTCCAAATTTCGCAATTGCAACGCGACGGCATGTATAATCGGTATTTAGCATTTTGTAATCAGGATGTTTATTGCAGTGCGCATGCGCGCTTCAATATTGGCATTACTGGCCAAGTGACAATACATATATGACTTGACGTTGAAAATTTCTCATAGTCTTTGAACATTTGCAGTTCAGAGGCTAGCTGCGTAGCCAACTTTTTCTAAGCCTGTTACGGCACTCATAAGCGCCCTCACTTTGTAGGTACCTACATGACTATACTCCCTGTTGTGTTGTCCGCCCAAAAAATGACACCATGAACAACCGAAAAGTTCTTCCTGTAATACTGCAAGCACTCCACGTGCACTACAATACTGTGAAATTTTGCAGGCAAATGCAGTTCTAGTTTGCCAATGAGTTTCGTATGCTTTACACCAAAGTAGCCATTAGTTATTTAACACTTGTCTTTTTAACAGACACAGTTTGAAAAACTGAATGTTAAACCAGGACAGAACGTACTGGATCTCGCTTGCGGCACAGGCAGCGCTGATTTTCATATTGAAGAGGTTAGTAACGGTAGACCAAAGTCACTAAGTAACTGGGGTACCATATTGAAGAGGCTGGTAATTACAGCCCAAAGTCACTAAGTAACTGGTGCACCATTAATATTGAAGAGGCTGGTAACTACAGAACAAAGTTACTAAGTAACCTGGTGCATCATTAATATTGAAGAGGCTGGTAACTACAGAACAAAGTCACTAAGTAACCTGGTGCATCATTAATATTGAAGAGGCTGGTAACTACAGAACAAAGTTACTAAGTCACTGGGGTACCATTCATATTGAAAAGGTTAGTAACGTCAGAACAAATTCACTAAGTAACTTGGGCACCATATTGAATGGTCTGGTAATTACAGACCAAAGTCACTAAGTAACTGGTGCACCATTAATATTGAAGAGGCTGGTAACTACAGAACAAAGTTACTAAGTCACTGGGGTACCATTCATATTGAAAAGTTTAGTAACGGCAGAACAAATTCACTAAGTAACTTGGGCACCATTAATATTGAAGAGGTTAGTAACTACAGAACAAAGTTATAAAGAGGCTGGTAACTACAGAACATAGTTACTAAGTAAATGAGGTACTATTGAGGGTTTTGATTAGATCCAGACGGATGATATGATGTGGTCCGTTGACCCGGAAGAGGGTTAAGGAGAAGGGGAATCATTTAAAATGCAAGAATCGAGACAGGTTAGTATCGTCGCTTTTAAATACCCAAACCAGGGTGTTTGGTTGTTATTTTATAACATGACTCTGTTAATGGCTTACCTTGAGAAGTTTGATAGCCTTGATTGCAACTTCCTATACGTAGCCTCCAATCCCCGACCCCCTCATAGAGAGAAATAATTTCTTTGTTCATTATCAAGCTGGTCAAACAAACTTAAAAACTTTCGACCACGCGCAAAAGCAAATGAGCATCCAGTTTACTTATAGCTTCGGCAAAGTTCCCCAAACCTCAGGCTGGGTTCCATACCTCTCTATATGGACGGAGAAGCATTAGCAATGGTCGTGGCTTGTGGGAGGGTGCACGGATTAGTCGCACGGATAACAATGTATAAGTTAATCACTTAGCCATACATCTCCAAGAAAGTGTTAGGAAACTAGAGGAAAGGGAGCAATAAAGATATTTCTCAGATCATATAAAAAATGAAAGTGTGTAACCCTTTATTCCATATTTTCCTTGTTCCTTCGATATATCTTCGGGACTTTTTTTTTTAATTTTACCCTCGGGCTATATCCGCCTAAGCTCTTTCTCCACCTCTCCATCTCTCTTCAACACTCTTTATCTCTTTCTCTCGTTAAATCTTACAAGATCCAATGTTTAATTAAAGTCACTCATATACTAACCAGTAAATTGCACCTGCATTGCACAAGCGACTGTTACAACAACACATTTCGCTCAGAATTATGCATGCAAATTAATTGGCTAATTCTGAATATCTTTGCAAACAACGGTAGATCTATAGGTATATGTAGGTAGATATGTAGGTTATTAATTGTTATATTTGTTGCTATATTTGTTGCTATATTTAGTGTTATATTTATTGTTATATTGTCGAGATGTGAAACATGTCAATGTGCGTAAACTGTTTGTGAGTGTAGAAGCTGCTTTAACAGCATTTGAGTGCAGATTCCTTTATGTAAACGTTACAAATTACAATAGCAGTTTTAAAATGACGGCAATTTTTTTTTTGTGTTTTTTGTGTGTGGTCTCTACTGGTATTTAGTTCTATTCTGCTGACGTCGTAGGTGTGGACTCGTCATGTGATAAGATTGAAGTTGCTTGGGAGAGAATAAGTCAACTAAAAAGCGAGATAAAGGTTAGTTTCGTAGTTTTGTAACAACCAGAAATATCAAATAAGACTTTGATCCCTTCAATCTTATTGAAAGCAATTGCCTGAGGAGGAAGTAACTTGTCTTTGATTTCTATATCAAATTGTTTTATAAATTTGTTTTATAATATTGTTTTATTGTTATATAATATATTGTTATATAATATAATATTGTTAATATTGTTTTATAAATCAAATTCCAAGATCTATTTTACTCTTCCGTAAACGATGTTAATTTTTAAGGATTTAATATATTGTAAGGAATTAGTCTTCTTCGAAATCATGATTATGGTAATCTGAAGTAATGTGGGATTGTAGAAAGTGCATCTTGCCTTTCAATATTTCGCAAAACGCGTGCGTTAGGTGGATCCCTCCTATGCCAATGGTCTTTAGTCTAAGCACTGCTCAATACATCCCAATATGGTGGTAGAAAGGATCATATAGGATACGGTACAGAAAATGGAGTGGGGGGGGGGGTGGCCTAAAAAAGGCTGAAATTTTACAACAGTTTTCAACAGTATAACCGACGATTTGGCTCATATTTTTTCTTTGTAGATATGCTTTGAGATTGGTGACGTCACTAAGAGTGTTTATCCTCCAGAACACTTTGACGTCATTTATAGCGGAAGAGAATCGATGCATATTCACAAGAAACAATCATTGCTGAAGAACATCATGGTATGCAGTTCTTCAAAGATCTTCATCCATGTAGTGAGATTTGAATGTTTTTACTGAATGAATCTAAATTTATTCAAACTGTTTCGCAGTACAAAAGGAAACAAAAAATGGAAATTTGTGTGTCCTTAGATTGTGAGTAAAGATTCCCAATCGTTTATATTATTTGTTCAATGGATATTCACTGAAATAAGACTTATTTTGTGAATTTATTTAATAAATTAAGATTTTTCGACTTTGATTTTAGACCTGGTTGAAACCTGGCGGTAAATTCGGGTTCTATGAGTTTTCTGAAGGAAATAACTCACAGGATTCAGAGGATAATTACCTCCAGGTAATGTTTCTATAGAATACAATTTGACATGCTTAATCACATCAAAGATAATTTAGAATTCCAGCCCACACCCCTCTTTTCTCCCTAACTTGAAATTTTAACTGAACATAATTGGTACATACTTTATGCTGGAGGTTCCGACTTTATTGGTTCATATCGAAGAAGGTCTTAACTCTTAGAATGCTCAATCGGCTTCAATATATGGCCTATCATATACAAAGGATGCATGAAAAGACTGAAGAGGGAGATACGATTCAATAAATCACATTCTTTGAGAAGAAGTAGATTATTTGCAATTTATGTAGTTAGATGATTACCATTCAAGTGCGTATGAGGATTTTATTCTCGGAAAGGAAGGAGAAAATGGGGGGGGGGGGGGGTCGCAGAGTTTTACGAGCAATCAGGGTCTAAAAGAAGGTGGAAAATGTATTTTTGAGTGGCCGGTGCTACATGAAATTGTTACATTTGGAGTTTTACGAATAGGCCACACCATACATATTCCAAACAAACTCATCCAAACTATGCCCCTCGATACGCCCTATATATAGGTGTATTTATACGCCAATTTATACGCGTAAGTATACGCATATTTATACATGTATTTATATGCCTATTTATACGCCAATTGAAAAGTACAGGGTTCACTGATTGACCTTTATATTCACCTGTGGTGTAATAATACTAATTTAACAATTTAATACTTAAATTAGGTAATTAAAATCCCCTCCTCTTTCTCTACCTGTCGGCCCACAGACGTTAAGTTTATAGGTGTAGTAAACAGAGAAGATGAAACACAACTGGCATTTGTCTTTCTAACTTTTGAGTTGAAAGTTCTTAATATGATTTCTTTCACAATTAAGAATTTGAAGTCTGGTGGCTTCATCGATGTGAGTACAACAGATGTGTCACAGCACCTGATCAACAAACTCACAGATGGAAAGAAGAACATTTCCGAGAAAAGGCCAGAGTTAACAGTGGTAATTATTTTAGTGGTTCTTTCTTTCCTTAGGATATAAGCAGTAACCATTCTTTAGTGAAACGATGTAGTGAGATATAGGAGCAAAGGTAAGCTATAGGGGTAACGGTAGGGCAGAAGTAAGAGATTGGGCTGAAGAAGGGTAGGGTGAGGTTAGGGGTGAGGGTAGGGGTGATATTAGGGAAGGGTTGGGGACTACGGGTGTGTGTGGAGGTAAACTAGGGGTAGAGGTTGGGAAGGGTAGGGTAGGAGTACAGGGTTGGGCAAAGGGAGCTTGGGGTACGAATGGGGTAAGGGTTACGGTATGGATCGGGAGAGCTAATGATATTGCAACTTCTATTGAATAAAATATCATGAAATACAATAACATACTGCGCTCTTAACTTCAATATCTGCTGTTTATTCCTTGCTGAAAGCAAAAGGAACCATTGCGGTCATGAAGCCGTGTGTGCATGTGTGTTTAAATGTGTTTGTACGTGATGCTCTGGCTTGTATACACGATAACTCCAAAGTTAGGATGGACTTCAAACTTTGGATGTTGATACGACATATTAAGTTCTCGGTTGGTATTGTTTTTGGCTGGGATCAAAGGTCATATTAGCTCCCCACAGGTCAAACTGTGGAAACCTTGTAAATCCGATAACTCAAATATTACAAAGTTAGATGGACAAGCAACATAGTAAGTTCTCGCCTGCGATAGCTTTTGTCTGGGATCAAGGTCATACAAGGTCACCAGATGAAACATTGTAAACACGATATCTCAAGAAGAGAAGCTTTGATGAATTCCATGCTTGGCATGTTGATGTCTCATGTTGAGAAGAGGAACCCTATGGAAATTGGTTGATGTCAAAGTGCATTTGCGGTCATATTTAAGTCAAAGTATGAAAATCTTGTAATCACGATAACTCAAGAAGAACATCTTTCTTGAACTTCATACTTATGATGTTGAAAAAATCTGAAAACCTTTTTTCCATGACAACTCCAAAATGAAAGCTACAATAATGGTCTAATGCTATGATTTTCTTTTGGTGAACATAGTTTGATCAAATTCAGTTCAATTTTGTGAAGGGGCTTTGTAAATCTTCAACAAAACATACAGTCAACCAGAAAATGAAATCTTCTTCAGAGAATCAATAGTCTTTAACACACTCACTCAGGCCCATATCAGTTTTCGTCCTCTGAGTTTCAAGGGGTCAACAGACAACAGGTTATCTCAAATGGGGGGGGGGGGGGGAATGGCCCAAGGGGTCAACATGTTATCTCAAATGTTCTCAAATTTGCCATTTTCTCTATACTAGATGAGTTGTACTTTGGCAGTAAGTTGCGAAAGTATTTCACAATGTATAACCAATGTCATGTAGAGCTGTCATTCAGTAACAACCATTTATAAAGGGATGGTTGTAAGGTGGCAGAGCTGATTTGCTAGCTCAGACTTGGAAAAGATAACGTTTTGTTAGTCATACATCTATGTGTCTGCATTTCACTTAGCAAGACTGTTCTTTCTGGATATTGAAACGTTTGGAATATAGATTCTATTATGTAAGCATACTTACCAGTGAATGAAATGGTTGATGCCCATGCACAGGGAAGTGCTACAAATAACTGCTGGAAAACTCTGATCTTTTCTGGTTCTCACTTAAACCCTGGACAGATTTTACTTACTTGCTCCACGTTAGTCAGACATATTTTACTCACTTTCTTTACATTAGTCAGACATTCATTTGGAATTTCGAGCAAACTGTATGGCAAGAAATCACGAAGCCAACTGGCTTTCTGGTTGTACTATATACTTTTTAAGCACTAAATAAAATCATTTATCTCATGTCAACACTTTCTCTCTTTAAGATATTCACTGACGATGAGCTGAAACTATTGGAAGATGACTGGAGCAAAACAATTACATGCTTGGAGGATGGAGATAAAAAATGGAGCTGGTTTGATGGCCAAAAGCCTTCTGGGATGTAACGCCATTATATTTACTTTTCCTAAGTTGTTACCTGCCAACGCATGCACTATCCAACGAGCCCTTACTATATAGGGACTTCTAGTCCGGGCAGTTTGGACAATTTTCTGATGCCAGCACCATTCTATTTACGGTATAAATTCATGTCACACTCCAAATCAATCGTACATGACATTATGAATAATTCCAAACCATTATCTTATAGTAACGAACAATATTACATGTAGAGCTGCGGCTGAGTGGATAAAGGCGGTGGCTCTTGAACAATGAGACTTATCAATTGGGAGGTTCGATCCCCGGCCATGTCATAATAAGATGGATTTTTCATCTAAGAGCAATCTACGCTTCTCCAATCTGAACTGACTCTCTAAATTGAAAAGATTCCAAAGTTGAGTTAAACTGTTGTATTGGAAGCCACCTGACGTGAAAGTTGTAAGCGTCGTAAAAATAACTGCTTGATTATTAATATTTTTTCCTTATTATTATTATTGTTGTTTGTGTAGCTGATGTGCGATATTGTAGGCCTTGATCGTACAGAGACAACAACAATTGTCCAGACTGGATGATATGAGCTGATTATTGATAAAGAAGATGGGGAAAATGAACCATATCTTTTAAATGATGTGACAGAGATCTTGGTCGACGAACGAGTTCTACAGATAGCTAGACGCCACACATGTTCATTTTTTTTCCAGTTTAATAAGCACTATACTGATTCCCATTTGGTTTCGAACAGTGACGAGCACAGGACTTCAAAGGCTGGGGTTAAATTCTAATTTTCCCTGACTAATTTAAGTAGGGGCAATGACCTTTATAGAAGGGCCAGAGGCGAACAAGGGATTTTTATAGGTTTTTGGCCCTGCGGTTGCTGAAGCTGATATTCATTTAGGGGGATCTGGAGATCCTCGCCTTAAAAGAAATAACAGGGTATATATTGCACTCTGATGCACATTTAGTCTGTAGAGCCCCCCCCCCCACCCACTGAGAAATTTACCCACGACTGCTGCACCCCCCCCTTCCCCCTCCACCATCCCGCCGCCGTACGCATGGCACTGGTTCCCATCACTCTGTTTTTCGCACAGTCGCATATACCAGTTAAGATAGAATTATTCACATGTAGCAACAAAATTTGTAACAATTACAAAATCAACGTAAACAGCCTTGCTTTAAATGTTCTGTTTGTATGACATGAATGTTATTATTAATCTATAATTTGCAAAACGAGGTGATAATGCTGACTCAATGTTTTCTCTAAGTTCTTGTAATAACTACAGGGCAATGAGAGTATCGTCTATACCTGTTTGTTTATTTATTTCGTGGTTTTGTGTTCTTAAACTAATACCAGCCGTTTACATTTCCTCTGTGAGAATTACGAAAACGGTGCCAAACTTAGGAGGCACTTTATAAATTCATGTACCTTTGACGAAATATTACACAAAACTTTAACTGAGTTACGTCAGGTATTCCGGTATTAAATATATACAGATTAAAGTAGACTGTGCTTGTTCCTACATGGTTCTACACGGTATATTGCATTCATTGACATGCTCTTTACAGAAGTCGTGTTTGACATGGGGTCACCTTCGTTTGACCTGGCATCATAAAAGTCACATGTCATTTAGAAAGCATGTAGCCACTGATTTGCTCTGTTCGATCTTCCTCTGGGGAAGGGGGCTGTTGACCTTAATTTTTGTGAAAAACACACCCCTAAAAAGTGAACCCTTCTCATAATTAGAAATGACCCGTTTGGTTAATTTTGTTTTCATTTTTGTAATTATTAAGTACCCTTTTGGTACTAAAAACTGAATTTGTGTTGAAAACTTAGAACTGCGTTGCAGTTGTTGAAAAAAAAATCGATACTGGAATTTGTGGTACAGAAAACACAGAGGATCAATTTTTCTCAAAAAGTTTTGATATAATGTTGTGACCTTATGAAGTCATACCCCTCCCCCTTCCTTCCCCACCCCTCTCTCAGGATTAATTGCTGTCAGTGATACGAATAACTTTGATGCACCAAACAGTATTAATGTTGACTTTTTGGCATCAAGTGATCATAGTATAAATCCTTAATCCGGGTTATTACCAACATATCTCTAAAGGAAATTTAAAAAACAAAAACGCACACACAGACACTTTACAACAGAATGACAAGAGAAAGCAGCTTATAAAGTCAAACAGTTTTGCAGAATGAATATTGAATCGTTGGTTATTACAATTTAAAGGATAGTTAAGGAAGCTACATTATCAATGATTTTTTTTAACAAATTCGTTGTTTAAGAATTTTAAAGATATGAATACTGCACAGCTCTTTAGCTTAAATGCAATTCAAGACATTTCAAACGGCAGCTTCAGCTATATGGACTATACCCTGACGAATCACCAAATTGGTATTGCTATAGTAAAGGCATTCATATGAATTGAAATTCTTAAAAATATGTACAAACATAAGCAACAAAACATACAGCAGCAATATTTTACAATATATGATGAACACAACCCACAATGAAATATACAATTAACAAAAGATCATTATGAATATCAATAGCACGCAAAGTGGGTTACAAAGCAGATTCCACAATAGCACCTTATAAGGGAAAAAAAGTGATGTAATAAATTCTTTTCATATTATTTCCCATTATTTCATTGTAAACATTTATGAAATATGACAATATAGATCAAATTCTTGCATAAGATTATCTGCAGTTTACAACATATAAACCCCCAAATGAACAAGCAACATTAACCCATTTTCAACTGTTAAGAATATCATACTCCAGGTATCGCCTTAATGCAATGACATTATAAAACTTACTGGTTTATATATTTACGAGTGACCTGCTTTACCTGTCTCCCCACAACCTTAGCACCGCATTCTACGGTGTCTAGTATGCCCTGGTAATCTTTTAACACTGTGCACCCTCAGTGACCGGTCATATCCGGTCAATGACCTCCTTCTCATTTTACCATCCAAAGTGTCTACACAAGTAAATACATCATTTTATTGGAAAATATTTTCCTTTTGCTATTTCTTCTAAACTTGGTTCTTAAAACGAATATTCTGCTCAGTTCAAATAAATTTGAGAGATTATTTTATTGCAAAATACCTGGTTACATTTTACAGGGATGCAACCAAATTCCACAAGATTCATTCAGTGTAATACACTAGTGCAACTGTCACTGTCATTATACTTTGACACTTTTCACTTTGCCCAAAAGTCTGCATTTAACTGGTAATTAACAATAGCAGGTTGTGTCATAGCAATTCACATCTCAATTATAATAATATTATAAGAAGGCTGGACATTATGTACATCTGTTACTATGATGTTTATTGATTAATGACAAGCTACTTGAGGTGTCACAAAGATAATGGTAGCAGTTATCCCCCCCCCCCACCCCTTGAAATATGCTACAAAGTAAAAAAATAGTGACACAAATTCGACACTTACAAAGAATTTAACTCGTCCAATTTGGCACCCATTGTTTTTTGGGGAATAATACTGGAGGCTGGCAGAGCATCTGTAGGAAAGCAATCTTTGGAGGAAGCTAGAGTGGCATGATGATGGTGATGATCATCACTAGCATCATCATAATAATGATGATGATAACAAAGATGATGATAAAAATAATAATGATGATGATGATGACGATAATGAGAATAATAATAGCGATGATGATCATAATCATAATAATAATGATGATGATGATGATAATAATAGCGATGATGATCATAATGATAATGATGATGATGATGATGATGATGATGATGATGATGATGATGATGATGATGATGATGATAATAATGATGATGATACTGATGATGATGATGCTGAGATGATGATGATGATGGAATACTTTTGATGGCATGGTTACAGCATATTCACTTTAATAACAATAACATTGATAAACTTCATGAAACTTGATACAAGTTCTATTGAATGATGAAGGTATTATACCTGTATGCGTATATAATGGAATACGAAATGCGAATACAAAAGGAAATCATATTTTTTTAATTTTTAATTTAGCAGCTCAATGAGAAACAAGACAAGTAAACAGAAAAACTTACAAAGGAATACTTATTTTATATGTAAAGAACAAGGAGACCAGATTAGATTTTCTATAAAATCAGCTCCCCAGTTGGCTAGTTTATAATGTCAATACTGATATCCCATCATTACCTGATTGATACTTTGGAATAAGAAAACTTATGACCTAAAATGGATAGAAGGAAAGGTTAAAAGCTTTGTTATAACTTACTACAAAACTGTCTAAATTTCTCAATAAAATCAACTTTCCTAAATTGCTTAATAAAATATGAAAATTACTGTTGAAAAGGCACCATTGCAAAGGTAGTATCAGTTAACACCTTCTTGGAGTACACCAAAAGGTATTAATTTTTATCAAAATTTGAAAACTATATTTTTGGCAAAATCCTTTTTATATGTCCTTTGGAAATAGCAGGACTGGACACAGTTTGGTTTTCAAAGTAGTTTAGTACAGAAGATCGAATTCACCAGTTGTAAATGAAAAGATAGAAAAAAGCAGAATGAACTTTTAAACCAAAACGGCTGAGAAAAAGTAACATATGGCTTATTGGTTTATTGGCAAAGGCAAGCAGAAAGTTGTATAAACTTCTCTAAACATTAACAACTTTGTTTAGATGTTTGGGGTTTTCTCTAGCAGTGGATTTCAAATCAGATGTTATTAAATCACTTCTTAATTTGGAACTTGAAAGTGAATTCATCTTTTCAAATTAAATCAACTGCTACAGATCAATCAATCATTCATTCTAAAACAAAATATTAACACAATTCCAGGACATTAACTGTTTTTCTCAACAAAAGCAAAGAAGCAAACTAAAAAACAACAAGAAAGAAAGAAAGAAAATCTGACAGAAATTCCTCTCCATGATCAAATCTTGTTTATACCCATTAAACAGAGCCCTGACATGCTTCAATACATGGAGTAAAGGGATATGCATTAATTACATATTCCAGTACGGAAACAAAATCATAGCTTAGACATTGCTTGAAGGTGAGATTCATCACCCATGATAAAGCTTTTCTTAAAATTTGGGTCTGTGATGGCAGGACGATTCAGAGAGAAGGGTTTGATATTGTAAGGCACTGTTCTCTCCAAGGCCATGTCCGTTAAGACTTTTCCCACCACAGCAGCAAATCTGGGTTAGATGAAAATACCAGTAGTAAAACTAGATGAACTAGGACATGATTATTAAAACAAAGTACAAACATTGAGATTCAAGACTTCCTTTAACAACAGTCTTAAAAACTCCAGTTACATTACTTATAGCAGATAGATTTATTGATTTATAAGATGACTGATGCAAATATTAATTTGACACCACTGGTGTTGCATTCTTTAAAAATCTTCTCTAGTGTTATACTGTAATTACACCGGTCACAACAGTAACATTAACTATAATACGTACCAGTTAACGACAGCAGCAACACAAATAGATAGTGTTTACCATAACTCTGGGTCTCAGTCTTATAATCTCAATAGTTATAAACACAAAGCTATAATGGTGTTAATTCTTTGGTAGGAAATAAACTTTACGCTAATTGTGATTAACCCTCCAAATATCATTTCTGAGGTTTGCTTTAATTACTATATTGTCTCGAGCTGTTCTGCTTAATAGTTGTTCCTCAAACTGATTCATTCTGGGAAATTTTTAAGATAATACATAAAAATATTTGATGGGTAAGTTACTTACTTAAAAACATGTCCAGCACCACAGCAAATGATGACATCTGGGAAGCCAGTTCGGGATGCTGTATCGATTACAAAGTGACGATCTGAAGTCATGGTGTAGAGGCAAGTCTTGGTGTAGAGGATGGGACCGACAGACTGCAAAACCAGAATTATATACTCAGAGTCTACCAGAGGTCATAGCTGTCAATTTAGGGAGGTGCAGGGGGAGAGGGTACACGGGGGAACATGTTCTCAAAGTTTGTCTTATTAGAGGGACACTAATGCATTTCATTCTTACACTGCCTCTCCCACCCCCCCCCCCCCTCATTAAATTTTGGTTCTTCCAAACTCTCAATGGAGGGTCATCCAAAAAATAATTCTCTGTCGTTTGGTTCTTTAAATGGAGTGGTCACCCAAGAAAAATTGGAGCACATGTTTGTGACTTCTTAATTATGACACTTATGACAATCAAACAACTTCTCTTCTAGCAAGAAGAAGGAATGGATTTCTCTGAAGGAAAGAGCTGCAAGTACTAATTAGATTAATTACATATTTTGATTTACAGGAAGTTCTCTGACCTTTTTCACTGCAACTATAATATCATATAGCACAACTGAATAATTGTCACACTTAATGCTGTAACTTTAAAAAGTATTGGACACTGAAACTTTCATAGACAATGTAAATCCTTAATAAGCAAATTTATTGGCACTGATACTAAAAAAAATTTGATGGTAGCTACTTGTACAATATAAATGTTCATAGTTAGTTTTATAGATTTCTGAACAACAAAGTAGGTTCTCCACTAGATCCATATCAGGAAGTTACAGATGGGTGCTTTCTATGCTTTCAGGACAACTGAAGCATGGGGGAGGTTTATTTATTTTATTTGGGGAAAAATCAGGCCTGCATAACTTGCAGTAGACTACTATGGAGTAACAATTAACATTCACAGCAATATAATATATGCTATGAATATAATTGGCTAATGAAAAAGTTCACATCAGCACAAGCAATACAACCATCCTGATGATACATACAATGCACTGACAAAATTGTAATTTACTCAGAGCAAAAGTTGAATATTTTATAGTATGAGTACACACAGCGCTATGAAGTTCCGAGCACTAAGAGTGTCTATATACTAGATTTCATCAATGCCATGAGCAGTACTGTTGTGAAATCCTGATCCAACAGCCTTCAATGTTGTCTAGAGTATAACTATAGTTGCTGACATCAAATTCAGATTGTATTGTAATTAAATTCCCTAAATAGGTTAAACTGATGAATTAGTATATACTTTGGTTCTACTAAAAAATAGTGGTATGTCTATGATCCATTCAAAGGAGAGTTTTCTGTCCCAAAGCTGGTGTTCTAGCCACCAAACCTACACATCTCTCCTACAGTGTACATATTGATGTTCTATTCACCAAACCTACACATCTCTCTTAAGTGTACATATTGGTATTCTATTCACCACACCAACACATTTCTTTTAAAGTGTACATATATTGGTCGTTCAGTTGTTATTTGGCTACATGTTTTTGGACAACCAAATTTGCTGTTTGTACAACCTGAACGTAAGACCTAGTTGTCTGAGGGGCAACCGGTAGAAATCCTTAAAAATTTGCCCTGACAGGTAATTATTTGACTGTTGAAGTTAATCTGTTAACTTCCTCAGACATTGTCAAACTAAGTCCAAAATGATCTAAATCCCTTATCATTATTATGTTTCCCATGTAACATTGGTAATCATAACTCACAATACCTTTGACCCTTTTGCACCCTGCAGTGTCTTAGTAAGGCAACTGTCTTAATGACCGGCATATGTCATGCCACAAATATTTTAACATATAAGGCCTCAATTCTGAGTCTAATGTTCATGTAACAGTATTTACCCTGGGTAAGAATTCCTTCAAAAACTCTTCACAGTATTTAACTCGCACTGGATCTGGGGTGTAGTTCCTCGTGGAGGGAGTAACTTCTGGTCCTCCTGCATCTATGCCTATTTTAAAGCCACTGTTACCATAGATAGGCAATGTGTAAATGTCTTTCCCTTCACCATGATATATCATGTGAGGAAACCTAAACAAGAAGATAAATACATGTTATGCTTGTTTATAGAGGAAACAGTTACACATGTCCCCCCCAATATTTTAGGTGGGGGGATAAAGTATCTAATATCCCCCCAATATTTGGTGGCATATTTTTTTATGATATCGCTAGTAATTTCAAAATAGAAAATGCTTAGATGCAACTTACAAAGCCTGGGAAGTGCCATTTCCAGCGATCTGGGAGGCATTTTCGGCCAAAATTTTCTTTTGCGCTTCGCCCCAAGTTATGGTGGCGCTACGCTTAGATAGTTTGCCTATACAAGCTTCCCCTCCTCCATTGGCTAATCCCTCGCAAGGCACCTGTCTAACCGTGTCACAATTTGTTACTATATATGACCGAAAGTAGTTTTTACTTTTTTTCGAAATGAATAGTTAGACGGACCGCTTCCGTAATGAAATTTGGTTTGCCGATGAAAAAGGAAAATAGGGCTATAGCAACCAGGGGACAAACGATACTGGTGACAAACGCCTTCAGTGAAATTGCGACTTTCCTTACCGGTTTCGAACGAATCAGCGGCCATAGCCAAGTTGGTTAGGGTGTTCGCGTACAGAGCGGGAGACCCGGGTTCGAATCCCGGTGGAGGCTGGAAGTTTTTTCACTGTTCTTGGACATGTCCCCCCAAAATTTTAGGTTGGGATATACGGTAGTATCTAATAGTAACTAGTATCCCCCCAATATTTGGTGGCATAATTTTTGTGTGTGGCCATAAATAGAAAATAATGTGTGAGATTATTTATCAAAATCATATTTGGCGGTGGCTAAAACTTCATCCAACACATGCTGCATGAGGTAAATGACTCTTTGTGGTCGTTTCTGTGATCTGTGACCGTATAGCACGTTGTCACTCATGATTATTATCATGTCTGTACATCTCCTGTGTATGAGTGTAAACGTACAATCACATATACTATCCACATCGATATGGGTTCAAAAGGGTTATGAATGAAAAAAAAGTATTGGGAAAAACTTGGTTCTCAGTCAAAAGTGTACATCTGGTTGGTCATTTTTCAAGCCGAGAAGTGCCATTTCCAGTGATCTGGGGGCTATCAAAACCAGAAATTTTCTTGTATGCTGCGCGCCAGAGAGTTACAGAGATGGTAAGGTTGTGGACTATAGCTGCATGGTAACATATATGAGATGGTAGAGTTACAGAGAAGTTAAGGTTGTGGACTATAGCTGCATGGTCATTAATATGAGATGGTAGAGTTACAGAGAAGGTAAGGTTGTGGACTATAGCAGCATGGTAACATATATGAGATGTTAGAGTTACAGAGAAGGTAATGTTGTGGACTATAGCTGCATGGTAATATATATGAGATGGTAGAGTTACAGAGAAGGTAATGTTGTGGACCATAGCTGCATGGTCATTTATATGAGATGGTAGAGTTACAGAGAAGGTAAGGTTGTGGACCATAGCTGCATGGTCATTTATATGAGATGGTAGAGTTACAGAGAAGGTAATGTTGTGGACTATAGCTGCATGGTAATATATATGAGATGGTAGAGTTACAGAGAAGGTAATGTTGTGGACCATAGCTGCATGGTCATTTATATGAGATGGTAGAGTTACAGAGAAGGTAAGGTTGTGGACCATAGCTGCATGGTAATATATATGAGATGGTAGAGTTACAGAGAAGGTAAGGTTGTGGACTATAGCTGCATGGTAATATATATGAGATGGTAGAGTTACAGAGAAGGTAAGGTTGTGGACTATAGCTGCATGGTAATATATATGAGATGGTAGAGTTACAGAGAAGGTAAGGTTGTGGACTATAGCTGCATGGTCATTTATATGAGATGTTAGAGTTACAGAGAAGGTAAGGTTGTGGACTATAGCTGCATGGTAATATATATGAGATGTTAGAGTTACAGAGAAGGTAAGGTTGTGGACTATAGCTGCATGGTAATTTAAATGAGATGGTAGAGTAATAGAGAAGGTAAGGTTGTGGACTATAGCTGCATGGTAATTTATATGAGATGTTAGAGTTACAGAGAAGGTAAGGTTGTGGACTATAGCTGCATGGTCATTTATATGAGATGGTAGAGTTACAGAGAAGGTAAGGTTGTGGACTATAGCTGCATGGTCATTTATATGAGATGGTAGAGTTACAGAGAAGGTAAGTTTGTGGACTATAGCTGCATGGTCATTTATATGAGATGGTAGAGTTACAGAGAAGGTAAGGTTGTGGACTATAGCTGCATGGTAACATATATGAGATGGTAGAGTTACAGAGAAGGTAAGGTTGTGGACTATAGCTGCATGGTAATATATATGAGATGGTAGAGTTACAGAGAAGGTAAGGTTGTGGACAATAGCTGCATGGTAATATATATGAGATGGTAGAGTTACAGAGAAGGTAATGTTGTGGACAATAGCTGCATGGTCATTTATATGAGATGGTAGAGTTACAGAGAAGGTAAGGTTGTGGACTATAGCTGCATGGTAATATATATGAGATGGTAGAGTTACAGAGAAGGTAAGGTTGTGGACTATAGCTGCATGGTCATTTATTTGAGATGGTAGAGTTACAGAGAAGGTAAGGTTGTGGATTATAGCAGCATGGTAATTTATATGAGATGGTAGAGTTACAGAGAAGGTAAGGTTGTGGACTATAGCTGCATGGTAATATATATGAGATGGTAGAGTTACAGAGAAGGTAAGGTTGTGGACTATAGCTGCATGGTAATATATATGAGATGGTAGAGTAACAGAGAAGGTAAGGTTGAGGACTATAGCTGCATGGTCATTTATATGAGATGGTAGAGTTACAGAGAAGGTAAGGTTGTGGACTATAGCAGCATGGTAACATATATGAGATGGTAGAGTTACAGAGAAGGTAAGGTTGTGGACTATAGCTGCATGGTTATATATATGAGATGGTAGAGTTACAGAGAAGGTAAGGTTGTGGACTATAGCTGCATGGTCATTTATATGAGATGGTAGAGTTACAGAGAAGGTAAGGTTGTGGACTATAGCAGCATGGTAACATATATGAGATGGTAGAGTTACAGAGAAGGTAAGGTTGTGGACTATAGCTGCATGGTCATTTATATGAGATGGTAGAGTTACAGAGAAGGTAAGGTTGTGGACTATAGCTGCATGGTCATTTATATGAGATGGTAGAGTTACAGAGAAGGTAAGGTTGTGGACTATAGCTGCATGGTAATATATATGAGATGGTAGAGTTACAGAGCAGGTAAGGTTGTGGACTATAGCTGCATGGTAATATATATGAGATGGTAGAGTTACAGAGAAGGTAAGGTTGTGGACTATAGCTGCATGGTAATATATATGAGATGGTAGAGTTACAGAGAAGGTAAGGTTGTGGACAATAGCTGCATGGTAATATATATGAGATGGTAGAGTTACAGAGAAGGTAAGGTTGTGGACTATAGCTGCATGGTCATTTATTTGAGATGGTAGAGTTACAGAGAAGGTATGGTTGTGGACTATAGCTGCATGGTAACATATATGAGATGGTAGAGTTACAGAGCAGGTAAGGTTGTGGACTATAGCTGCATGGTAACATATATGAGATGGTAGAGTTACAGAGAAGGTAAGGTTGTGGACTATAGCTGCATGGTAACATATATGAGATGGTAGAGTTACAGAGAAGGTAAGGTTGTGGACTATAGCTGCATGGTAATATATATGAGATGGTAGAGTTACAGAGAAGGTAAGGTTGTGGACTATAGCTGCATGGTAATATATATGAGATGGTAGAGTTACAGAGAAGGTAAGGTTGTGGACTATAGCTGCATGGTAATATATATGAGATGGTAGAGTTACAGAGAAGGTAAGGTTGTGGACTATAGCTGCATGGTCATTTATACGAGATGGTAGAGTTACAGAGAAGGTAAGGTTGTGGACTATAGCTGCATGGTCATTTATACGAGATGGTAGAGTTACAGAGAAGGTAAGGTTGTGGACTATAGCTGCATGGTAATATATATGAGATGGTAGAGTTACAGAGCAGGTAAGGTTGTGGACTATAGCTGCATGGTAATATATATGAGATGGTAGAGTAACAGAGAAGGTAAGCTTGTGGTACAGCTAGGTGAGGTGATACAATTGTAGAGATTGTAATGGTGTATCGATGGTAGACTTGAAGAGACACAAAACTTTATTACTGGATTAATTGCTTCAATGCACAATGTACAGTATGTGTAATGTAAACATATTACGGCTCGAGATTTTTATTGGCTGGAGTACCATAACATCTCCAGAGAGGATAAGTTTTAATGGTAAGGGAACCATTGTTGTCTGCTATGAAGCTTGATTAAGAAACATTGAACCAACCTCTTGTGACAGAATTCTTTCATATGTGGAGTTCCAAAATATGTCACTTGCTCTTGAGTTACTGTGACTGGTATGTGGACACCAACAGATTTCAAAACATCATTTAGCCATGCACCAGCAGTTACTACAATTTTCTTGCAACAGAAGTCACCATTAGATGTAGAGACCTATTCCAAAAGAAAGACAGAGGAAATAAATGTAATCAACATCTCATAAGATGCTAAGACATACACATAGCATGTATGCAACAAAGTAACGTTTTAAAATTCACCTGTGGAGTGTCAGCCATATGGAATATAATTTTGCCAATAAACACAATCAGAAAACTGAGGAATTCAAATCATGACACTTGAGAACTGTTTCAATCAACATGACCCTACATGACATAACCTTCTTTTATGAGCAGAATATCATTGCCACGGCTCACAGTACCAGGAGAGTTCACCAAGGAATTACAAAGAACTCTCTCCCTCGCTAGATCTACTCTCCTGGAAGAGAAGCCTAAGAGCACTGAAAACAACATCATGATTCCTGTTAATGGCATTTGCCATCCCAATCTGCCTCCTGCAGAAGTTTTCTCTACAAATTACTACCAGGGTTAGGTCTTTACTGGAATATAATTGTAACAATTATCAAATGTACCAGTGGCAGTAGTGTCTCAAAGGGCAAGCAGTACTGTCACACTATTAAATCATTCTGAACCTGGAACAAGTTATATTATGTCAGCCTGTATTACCAGGGAGCATTGTAAAACTGAAACATTTATTATTCCCTATGGCATACAATAGAATTGAATGAGAAGTGCTACAGCATGTCAATAATTTACACCCAATCAGATATAATGATCAAGGACTAAGTTATCTTTTTTTTTTGATTCTGACAAACTTATGCAGGTAGGAAGTTGCTTTACACATAGGTTGGTCATGGAGAGAATGCAGAATAAATTCATCAACTGTGTTGCTGTTTTTCAATATATCATATTTTTAAATACAGCTGCACTTTCGCACTGGATTAAATGTGACATTGCAGCCTTTACCTTGTGCATTGGTTAATGATAGACAGTGAGCACATCACTCTATTAACTAATACTTACTTTCATTCTCTGTTGTCACTTCAAGAGAACTGCTAATGTTGAATTCTGTGTTGTATGACTGCATTGGGTGCTTTCTTCCAATGGGTTCCGAATAGTGCAATGCTCAACTTATAGGTGTTTCTAAGTTAACATGCAGTAAATCTACCCTGATGCCTGCAGTCAATCCAAATTCAGGCCAGAGCCTTATTCAACAGGTAGTGCTGGGGTTGGTGATGAGCTGGGAAACCCTCCCCCACCATGTAGCCAAAAAAAGAAACAATTTGTTCTTTTTCTAACTAATGGTCTACATTTAAATATACAGACTTAAACAATGGAAACTTGTACCACATAAACGTAGTTAAACTGATGGAAATAATAGCACAACTGTAGCTCCTTACCCAAGCAAATATTTCCCTCTTCTCTTTCCCTTACCTAGATCCCCAAGGATGTACATCAACCATTTGTGCCCCACCCCCAGTGGCATAGCCAGGTTTTTGGTGTGGGGGGAAGTCAATTTCCTGTCCCGATTTTCAGGCACATAGCGGTGGATCGCTGTCCCTTTTAACGTTAGTTTTTAAAAAAGGGCTTAGATGAAAAATGGTGCTATCATTTCCATTTTTTTAAATACATTAGTGTACTAAAAGTTCCCTTTTTTGGTACAAAAAAAACAACAACGAATATGCACGCCTGTCTGATACAATGCAACCGCGTACGTATTTTAGAGGTGACTTTATATACATTCTCTTTAGTACAGTAGTTGATCCCACCCACCCCCATCATCGGCCCCATCCCCGAGGTTTGATACATTTCTATTGTTGTTGCTGCTCCCTTTGATTTTCACTGCACCCATTGCGTCCCCAAAACATTCTCTGGTGGGTTGGGCGGGGTGACCCTCTGAAAAATGGACATTTAACATAAACTTTACGTAACCGTAAGGATGAAAAGAATATGATCTTACAATCAGTTTGCCATCTGGAGCACGAGTAATCTTCCTCACTGTTGTGTGCTCCAGTACATCTGCTCCGTATTTCCGTGCCAACTGAATGTGGACAGCGTTCGCTAGGGCAGAGTCAACTAAGCCACCATCCTTCTGGTACTGAGCTACCAGATTAGATTTGGGGGCAAAACTGGGGAATTTTTGGTGCAATTGAATACCTTCAAGGGATTCATATCTATTGAAAAAGAAAGCAGAAAACATGTTAAAAATAAGTGAAATGTTGAGAATTTAGCAAAAACCAAAATATGATTCCTTCTGAGGTAGTACTGCACTTACACAAATTGGAGCATACAGACTATGTGCAAGGTCTGTGTAAATTGAGTGTAACTGTGAGTAAGATCGGATGCACACACAAAGCATGCGTAAGAGCGTGCAGACTATGTACAAAGGTCTGTGTAAATTGAGTGTATGTAACTGTGAGCAGGATGGAATGCACATACAAAACATGCGTTAGAGCGTGCAGACTATGTGCAAGGTCTGTGTAAATTGAGTGTATGTAACTGTGAGCAGGATGGAATGCACATACAAAACATGCGTTAGAGCGTGCAGACTATATGTGCAAGGTCTGTGTAAATTGAGTGTAACTGTGAGCAATTAAGATGCGATGCACACACAAAGCATGCGTTAGAGCATGCAGACTATGTACAAAGGTCTGTGTAAATTGAGTGTATGTAACTGTGAGCAAGATGCAATGCACACACAAAGCATGCGTTAGAGCATACAGACTATGTGCAAGGTCTGTGTAAATTGAGTGTAACTGTGAGCAATTAAGATGCGATGCACACACAAAGCATGCGTTAGAGCATGCAGACTATGTACAAAGGTCTGTGTAAATTGAGTGTATGTAACTGTGAGCAAGATGCAATGCACACACAAAGCATGCGTTAGAGCATGCAGACTATGTGCAAGGTCTGTGTTAATTGAGTGTAACTGTGAGCAAGATGGAATGCACACACAAATCATGCATTAGAGCATGCCACCCACTCAATTTTCACACTGCTCTACGCAAATACTATAGCAAGTAATATTTGCACGCGATTTTAATTTGTTGAAGAGTCCATCTGGAGCGTGGATTTTGAAAATGAGAGTTTGATATATATACAGTCTTTGTACTCTGTAGGTGCAGGGCGTGCAATTTGGGCATAGAAAATGGTGAAGCATGCAGTTTGAACTTGATAAAGATGTTAACTACCATGTTGAAGTGTGCAGTTTGGACTTTTTTTTTTCGTGAGTGTTTTCATGAGTTAAAACATGTTTATACAAATACAGAAGCTTATTATGAGGTGGAACATGGAAATTTAAGGTTGCAGGAGCTCTCGACAATCAAAAACACCTTTTGGACATCAGTGTAAAAACTCGTAAAATTGTTGCATGGGACAAACCCCCATCCAGTCCCCCCCCCCCTCCTTTACCCAAACCCTCACATTGGCAGAGAAACTTTGGAAGTAGTCAAAATTATATTGTTAATTATTTTTACTACTAATTCTAATTGGGTCAAAACAACAGCAACAATTATTGGTGTCAATGTGTAATAATTAAATCTATTTATACAGAAGCTGTCAAAACTGTTTGTGCCATTCAATTGCAAACCATTATTTGAATGCTAATGGAAATGTACTTGTATGAAAATAACCTACCCTTATACCATCAAACCAAATAATTTGAAATGCATCCACCATGGCATTATGTTTGTTATGATGTCCACGATTCTAACATTGATAAATCACATTTAAGCAAGTGCTAAATATATTAATTAAATTGTTTTGATCATGATCAGATTAATGTAACAACTTGTCTAAAGGTAAAGGTTCAGCCCTATGATTGTTCTACTCCTTTGTCCGATGTATGTTAAATTAAAAATAGTATAACAGCCACAGGAGTGTACATTGACCTCAGTTGGATGTTTATTAGTTGGAAAGGAACTGTACCCAGTGGAAAGGAAACAGAGTAGCTATTTAGCAATATCATGCACAAGGGAGGCAAGCAATAGTAAAGCCCCAGAATACATGACACTGGCTGACTGCCTCAGAGGTACACCAGGGAGTTATATGGAACGCGAAAAGGGCAAACTTATATCGTTGTCTAAACTAAGTTTGTTGTTGTCTAAAACTAAAGTTGTTGCTGTTGTTTTACCACGTTGTTGCTCTTAACATGGAGGTATGCCCTTACTCACGTTACTTTCGTTGTCTAAACACACGTCGTTGTCTAAACTTACGTTGTTGCTATGGCGCTGTTCAAAATTGCTCAACCGCGTTATGTAAACCAGAATGCAAAATGCATTGAGGTTTCGATGACTTCAGTACACTAGAAAGTTCTGCTTGTTAGTATAAGCAGAACTAGCTGTTACTATAGAAATGGCCCGAACCACCATTTTGATACAATAACACTATGGCATGATAAACACAGGTAGCTTCTCGGCCTTTTGGCTAAGATCATGTGTAGTATCTGTTCCCTTTCGAGTGGAATGGTAATGCACACCTGACGATGATCACACAGTCACAGTCCCGATGCAAGGGGACTGGGGTTGAGAGCGGATCAGTCGTTCGGTAGTTTGGTTTTCGTGCCCAGGTTTTTTTATTTAAACTTTATTTTAAGAGGGTAGCTCGTTTAGCAATAGCTAATCTTCCACGAGATCCTCTAATAAGACATATAATAATATAAAATGTATGAAAATTTAAGAAGTCATAAATACATTAATAATGCTTAATAAAATAGTTAAAACATGTACAGAGTAAAGAAAATGAAGAAATTTGGTAAAAATAAAAGTGAAGTGGACCTAAACAATATCAGATACTAGGCGTCTAAAATACGTTTTAATACGATGATCACACAGTCACAGTCCCGATGCAAGGAGACTGGGGTTGAGAGTGGATCAGTCGTTCGCAGCCCAGGTTTTTCCTTGGGCGACTTTTTCTTAAAAACACAGTCTACTGTACGTCTACTGTACGTGGCTATGAACACCTCCACCGAAAACAATAGGGGTCTTGGAGGTCCAAGTCCATTGGAGTCACCAGATGCAAATTTGTGGAAACATTTTTGTATAAGCTACCGTATCTCCCACCGCCAGCCTATCAGATAACACGAGAGTTACAAATCATACGAATAGGAGGCTGTACGGTAAACAACTATATTAAAATGTTATAAGCTATGCATATATGCTGTGAATGTCGGAAATCAAGTGAAACAAGTGTCTAGACAAAGTACCAGCATAAAAATACTGCACTTTTAAACTGATTTCATTGAGCTCCTTCAACAATGTGTAGAGATAATCCGGGAATGTCGGAAATCAAGTAAAACAAGTGTCGAGACAGAATGCCAGCATAAAATACTTACTTAAAATTTATTTATTTAAACCATTAAATGATATCTGGATATGTTGTGAATGTCGGCAATCAAGTAAAACGAGTGACAGTAATATAACTAGAGACAAAAGTTTTTGTCTCGATCAAACACCAATTGCGTTTATTATATGACCTGTATACTTTTATTAGTGTAGTTGTACAGATGCGATCTTATCACTGCCTGTACTTTGCGAATGTCTACACAATATGTATTGCGGATGCCATATCCAGTGCCCTAGCTTTGCTGTTTTACAGGGGCCGCCGTCCGACCTTCATTTTGCCTGCCCTGCCACTTTTTCCTCCTCGCCAACTCCGTATGTAGTACCTCGATCCATGCTTTGACCTGTAGCGATTACACCAGCAACCCAAACTCTTCAAATATCCCTGCACACTGTAGTGTGCATATCTCGCTAAATTCCACGCAATTGTATAACTGAACATTTGTGGAGAAAAGATCACATCACCGTACCTACAACACATAGCCCTAGTCAAAACTCCAGTGCATCTTGGATGATTCCTTTCTTGCATAACATGTTAGCGGTCTTTTTGGTCTAAAAATTCTGAACAATGCTGAGCGAGGTTTGTGTATATTCATTCCATTTACCCCACAATCCCTTTCGCAAATCGAAACTCCGAACTGGATTGTTACGAATGAACTTGCTTGACGGGTTTAGTAAACTAGTTCTGTGAGTGTATTGCCTACGTACTTCAATAATATATTGTGCCCTTCTTGTTACCCACGAAGCGCAGACTACATCCAACCATAGAGCAAGGCTGATCCAACGTTTACCCTGGGTGCTTTGCAGTATTTGGAAACAACCAACTCCACAAAAATTATAGTATTTAAATAACATTTTACGCAATGTCGATTAAGTATCTCAAACTTCAATGACTACTTTTGACGATGGATACAGTAGTTTATACACACGAATGTTGCACCAGAATCATGACTTGAAGCATGTGGGCAAAGGGACTGCGAAAATTTACGCAAGTTTGCAACAAAGAAATTACTGTGGTATGAATGCACATTTTACATCATCAACTCTCAATTTACGGAGAGAACAAAACATACTGTGAGATGAAAAGTCCTTTTCAGTATCAGAGATGTTGTGGTAGCTTCCCGCAAAATTCATAGATTGTCTCAACTCATATCGTTCTGTGATAAAACAATTATTCAAATATTACGTTAACAATATCGTTAATAACGTCCTCGGAGTTGTAGCAACTATTATGTAAATATTGTTTACAACGTGATTTTGTTTGACAAATCAGGTTGATAACGATATTTACATTGCTGTTGCTACAAATCAGGACGTTAACGATTTTTTCCCCTTTTCTCGTTCCATAGTTAAACCATCATACTTTGCATTCATTGAGCACTGTAGATGCATTTTGGTGATATTTAGAAACAAATTGTGACAGGGTTAGACAGGTGCGTAGCAAGGAATTTGCCAAGGAAGGGGCCAAGCTTGTAGGTAAACCACCTAAGCGTAGCCCCACCATGGGTTGGCGCGAAGAGTATAAGAAAATTTAGGCCGAAAATTGCTCCCACATTGCTGGAAATGGCACTTCCCAGGCCTTGTTAGTTGCATATCACGCTATAATGGAAAAGTTTCTTGAGATAACAAAATCAACCTGCAATTGGTCGTAAAATGACCTCTTTTTACCAATTACTGTAGTTTGCAACGCCTGCCACATATTTTTTCTTAGTATGAAGGTCTTTGTGTGAACGCTGTATGATGAATTACACTGTAGACATGAACATATCCACACAGTGTTTACTCAAAGAGCCTAAAGCTAAGCAGGCTAATTGTACAGTCTAGAAGTTTAAAGATTGATTTACGACCGTGTCAGATCAATGACGGTGTACTATTACTAAGCCTGTGCGTTGCTGATTATTATTCCGCACTTGTCCATATGCGGACTGTGCGGGACCGTAGCTATGTTTTTACGCGATAAACATGGTTTATCGGCGATAAACATGGTTTATCGGCGATAAACCATGTTTCTCGATAGATAAACATGGTTTATCGGCAAAAAACCTTGTTATCGCTTGAAAAACCATGTTTATCGCTTGAAAAACATGGATTATCGAAGATAAACATGGATTGTCACAGATAAACCATGTTTATCGCCGATAAACCATGTTTATCACCGGAAAACCATGTTTGTCAGTGATAATCCATGTTTCTCAAGCGATAAACATGGATTCTCGCCGATAAACCGTGTTTATCAACCGAAAATCCATGTTTATCGGTCGATAAACATGGTTTTGCGATCGAAAAACATGGTTTATCAGTCGATAAACATGGTTTTTCGACGGATAATCCATGTTTTTCGATTTATTGAGCAATTGGCTTGCCATAGACATCAACGTGAGTTTAGACATCAACGTGAGTTTAGAAATTAACGTGAGACTAGACATTAAGGCGCGTTTAGTCATCAACGTGACTTTATACATCAACCTACGTTTAGATATCAACGAACAACAGCAACGTGGTAAAATAGCAGCAGCAACTTAAGTTTAGACAGCAACAAACTTAGTTTAGACAACGAAATAAGGTTGCCCTTTTCGCGTTCCATAGAGTTATTCCATAACAACTCCCTGGTTACATAAAGAAAATAGTCCATCTTGATTAACTTATGCCAAGCTAACTGGGAGAGCATTGCATTCCAAAGTCATAAAATATCCTGAACATTGCTGTCAAATGATTTGCTGCAGAATTGGTGACGACCGAGGCCTGAACCAACATCACAGTGTTGTGCAGAATGACTGCTGAATAATTGCCAATGTTGTAGACAGCTGGAAGATGATTGGAAAAATGCTGAAACAGCTGGAATGGAGCACAGAACACCTTAAAGCTTGCTACTCATAACACCAGCTCACCAGCTGTTTGCTTACATGGTACAGTACATCCTTGTTCACAGGGTAACGTACAGTACTGACAGAAGTTGAGCTAAGAGTAAACTTCATTTGAACTATGCCAATAGCACACCACCTGGACTTGTTGCAATTATAGTTTAGAGCTGTTCCTTTTAAGGACATACCAAGTGTAGTGAAGGTCATACAATTAAGCTACAGTATACAGAATACAGTACTTCACACTTAAAAATGATGTCTGTTCTATCCTTGAAAAGAATAAATAATGGCCACAGTTCTGAATACAATATTCTAACAACCCAGATCACCAAATTTCATACATTTAATTACTGGAGTACTTAAGCCTGAATTGCAGAGTGCTTTTAATGAAGCTTGATGTACAGTAATCAACTGTTCTTATAGGCCCTCACAGCAAGTATTATTACAGTACTTGTCCTTTTGTGCCACATCTGATTAATTTTAATGCTGCATGCAAGAGAAGTGCCTGGAAATGTTATAATATTGACTGATCTGATGATAATTGTGGGTTAAAATTCATTAAAAACATTATGTTCATTATCGGACACACCATGTGGAATAAACACAATAACAATGTTCTTGCTAAAACCTGGTGTTTCCTTTGTCCAGGAAGCCTGGTATTATACTATTTCATTGCAGTGATACTTATATTTGACTAGGTACTGATATATATTAAAGGTTTGTAATTAGAATCAGGCCAATACTGGAATTTAACACAGATCATCAAACCAAAGCAATTGGCAGTCAATTGTAATTTATTCCTGAAATAAGTAGAATTAGTGACCAATGCAATGTCTTTTAACATTTAAAATAATTTAACTTGTTGTTTTTGAATATCTAAGGAGTGTTCTGAGAGGAAATAAAATGAAAGTTGAAAGTAATCATGTCTGTGACAGTATTCTTGTGAGCTTCGTTATTATAACATGGAAATTCCAGATAGTGCATGCAGCCCTCTGGAGTGTGCGCACACTTAACAGTACATGCAATGAAGCATGGGCACGCTCCAGAGGGTGCACTGGTAGCGTGTAGATGCTCAAAGGGTGTACTGGCAGTGTGCACACACTCCAACGTGTGGGTGTACTGGTAGTGAGCACACACTCCAAAGGGTGCGCTGGTAGTGTGCACACACTCCAACGTGTGGGTGTACTGGTAGTGGGCACACACTCCATAGGGTGGGTTTACTAGCTGGTACTGAGCACACACTCCAACGGGTGGGTGTACTGGTAGTGAGCACACCCCAACGGGTGGGTGTACTGGTAGTGTGCACACACTCCAATGGGTGGGTGTACTGGTAGTGAGCACACACTCCAAAGGGTGCGCTGGTAGTGAGCACACACTCCAACGGGTGGGTGCACTGGTAGTGGGCACACACTCCAAAGGGTGGGTTTACTAGCTGGTAGTGAGCACACACTCCAACGGGTGGGTGTACTGGTAGTGAGCATTCACTCCAACGGGTGTACTGGTAGTGAGCACACACTCCAACGGGTGTACTGGTAGTGAGCACACACTCCAAAGGGTGCGCTGGTAGTGAGCACACACTCCAACGGGTGGGTGTACTGGTAGTGGGCACACACTCCAAAGGGTGGGTTTACTAGCTGGTAGTGAGCACACACTCCAACGTGTGGGTGTACTGGTAGTGGGCACACACTCCAAAGGGTGGGTTTACTAGCTGGTAGTGAGCACACACTCCAACGGGTGGGTGTACTGGTAGTGAGCACACACTCCAACGGGTGTACTGGTAGTGAGCACACACTCCAACGGGTGGGTGCACTGGTAGTGGGCACACACTCCAAAGGGTGCACTGGTAGTGTGACACACTCCAACGTGTGGGTGTACTGGTAGTGGGCACACACTCCAAAGGGTGGGTTTACTGGTAGTGAGCACACACTCCAAAGGGTGTACTGGTAGTGAGCACATGCTCCAGAGGGTGTACTGAAAGCATGCATACACTCCAGAGTGTGGACTGGTAGAGTTCGCATGCTTGGTATTGCTATGCAGAATACATGTACACAATTGTCTGAACTTTTCAAAATGCATGTGTGCGGGCGTTTGAACTGGTATTGCATGTGTGTGAATGGATCAATTGAACCTGCATTGTTTCAAATGACATGACATTGCATGTGTGCAAATGGGATTACCATATATCTTGTAATGCTCCTTTGAAAGCGATGAAAATAAAATGTCTAGTGGGCAATTTCTAAAGGTTATTGAGACATCCAACAATTGCACTGTTTACAATACACAAACTAGAAAAGGTACACATGTAATACATGATTTTGAGATATTTAAGGCTGTCCTAAACTGGTGAATAAAGCTGTTAATATGACACAGATTGTTGTGAAGTCCTCTTTAAAGGTTTCTTCATAAGGATGCATAATTACCCACCAATGCATATAACCTGAAACAATACAAATTACATGTGTACACAATAGACCTTCCATTACAGGGAGCTGACATACACATTAGCCATATAGAACCTATCCAGTAAGAATGGGGAAATTTTCAAGTATATACAGGTCTGGTAATTTCAATAAACTTCTTTAGGGTTCATTTACATACTATCAGTACATACAGTACGAGGAGTATCAAAGGTACAACCAAAAGGATAGTTGTTTATATGGTGGTCAATGAAGGACTGAGGTCTTAAAATACATTTGACCAATGGCAGGCTCTTGTAGTATTTAGGGCAGAGCTGCAGGGCTACACATTAGCAAAACAGAGCAAATATCATACTTTAACAAATCTTCTTTTGTTTATGTAGATTACAATAGGGGTCATCTCTTTGTTCCTTGAATGACTTTTTGCTGGTGTCACTGAGGTAAGTTCATAATGGTCAATAGCATTTTATAATCTAATGAAAGGAACAATCCATGACCAAATTTGACAACTGAATCTGAACAAAAAGTTCATATTACTAACATGCTCTCATGCAGTCTCTGAAAACTTGCAAAATTCAATCAGAGCAACCCCCCTGTATTCCCAGTCACTAGTGTACCCCCCCCCCCCTCCCATCAATATCAAAGGTCTCTGGTGTCAAAGATCAAAGGTTGCAATGAAGAATCCTGGTCCAAACTATCTCTGTCCATGAAAGTTACTTATTTTACAATGTACTGTTTCCACAGCTGCCAATTGGCAATGATATATACTCACTCTGTGCCATTTATATCCATTGCATTAGCATAGGTTTTCAATCTTTCTTCTGCACTAGTATTCTTCAGGGCTACATTGAGTCCTCCGCATTTGTATACCACCTGTATGCCAGAATCTTCTTCCACTTCTGACCAAGCATCATAAGCTCCCTTTGCCAAAGCCACATACTCCTTCTCAGAGTATGAGTATCGGCTATAAAAATGAAAGAATAATATCTATAAGAAAAATATATCATTTAGTCATGATGTGGTCAGCAGCTCAAAATGACATAATTGAGAAATTATTCTTGTTTATGCTGCAGATGTTACGCTGTAAGAATTTCTCAAGTTCAGTTTGCTGGGGATCAGTTGGGAAACTGATCAGCTTCATATATATACGAATTTATCACTCATTTATGACTAAAAACAGATTTCATAGGCATAGCTGTGAATTTAAGCCTATTGTCTCCCACAATTTTGAAAAAGAGGTCAAAAAGGAATGCAACTACCAAATTGTAGGCTACGTATACATAGGCAGAAATAAAACAAAAATAGTTTTTTACTTAAGTCACTCGATTTGGCCAGCAAATATTCTAAATTTGACCAGTTGTGTTAAATGGAAACTGGCATCCCTGCTGTGGGCAGTAAAATTCAAACCATGGTTTCACACCGTATTCATAGTGTTGTTTGTTTTGTATTACTGGCTACTCCCACGATGCCACGGATTTGACTAAGCCACCCTAGATTTAGCTTCTACTTTGAGTGAGATGTAGCTACACCATGAATCCATATTAGGCTAATCATATGCAGTATTTCAAACATTTTAATATAAGTTTACATGGCTAAAATCTTGGCTGATTGGATAATTTACCCCTGGAGCCAACCAGGGACCCTGTGATGGGCCCCTGGACCCAATGCTGATAGCGCAAAGCGTTCTCATTAACAGGTCCATAATTTGAATCCTCCAACCCCCCCCCCCCCCTAATAGGAAGTCCTGGCTACGCACTTGACTTTCTCTACAACATATCAAGTTCATATATGTAGCTGGACTATCTCTTCAACAATTTAGCGGATGGAACTCAGGAATAAACTGTGCAATTTGGGTAAAGAAACATTCAAAACAGTACTGTTACCATAGTTTCAAGTGTTTGGGATTTGGGCACTTTGCAAACACACCTAACATGACTGAACTGGTCGTGCGTGAAACTTGCCTCCCTCACTCAAAATCTTTGCCCCCGTCAGCTCTCCCCACCCCCCCCCCCAGATGAAAATGAGAAAATGATTGTTTACGCCAGAGTGTGTGAGAGATGTCACCCAGTTGGGACAAGATTTTATACACTAACTTTCATGTCACACTTCAAGGTACCTGCTTCTATAATATAAGGTTCAGAACTGTTCATACTGTCCTTACCAACACTTCAAGGTACCTGCTTCTATACTATAAAGGTTCAGAACTGTTCATACTGTCCTTACCAACACTTCAAGGTACCTGCTTCTATAATATATATGAAGGTTCAGAACTGTTCATACTGTCCTTACCAACACTTCAAGGTACCTGCTTCTATAATATAAAGGTTCAGAACTGTTCATACTGTCCTTACCAACACTTCAAGGTACCTGCTTCTATAATATAAAGGTTCAGAACTGTTCATACTGTCCTTAACAACACTTCAAGGTACCTGCTTCTATACTATAAAGGTTCAGAACTGTTCATACTGTCCTTACCAACACTTCAAGGTACCTGCTTCTATAATATAAAGGTTCAGAACTGTTCATACTGTCCTTACCAACACTTCAAGGTACCTGCTTCTATACTATAAAGGTTCAGAACTGTTCATACTGTCCTTAACAACACATCAAGGTAACTGCTTCTATACTATAAAGGTTCAGAACCATTCATACTGTCCTTAACAACACATCAAGGTACCTGCTCACACTGCATGTGTATGTTTATACAGTATTCATTGCTTCATATATAGTTACATTATTATTATCTTGCGACCTTCAGAAAGATCAATGTCTATCTACTAAACAAAGAGATTAAACATATCCATTGTTCAAGAAGAAATTACCTTTGAAATCAGCAAACACACACAGAACACAAATATACAATTAGGTGCAGTAGATCATGGACACCACATTAAATTGAACAAGTCATTATACTTAGGCTTCCTATGGAGTTAAAGCCTGTCATTTTTAGATTATACTGCCTCCAAATTTTGCCAAATTACTAAAAATTATCATCAATATACTTTCCCAGAGACTATACAATCTTCTATATGTTATTCTCAACATTTGTGATTGTTAAAATAGACAATTAATACTGTAAGTGGAAGGTACGTTGTCAGGAGTTTGCTGAGAAGTACCTTAGAGCTAACTAGATGTACCTAATTCATGTGCTGGTTTGCTATCTCTGAATTATGTATTACGTGTTGCCAATTCAGTAGTTGAAAACAAACTATAACAAGAGGGCATTCCATGGAGTTACAAATCTCATCTTTTCGACGACAGAAGTGGTTGTTGGGTTACTTCTGAATGCATCTGGTTACCATCTTTGTTAAGTGGCTGGAATCCAGGTTTTTTTTACGTATCATTTAGTTAAAGCTGAGTAGAAAATGATATTACCTATATAACCATCGATGTTGTTTCATGCAAGGTATCAAATTTTGGCCAATTTCACGTCTGACCTACATTGTCCGTTCGACCTAACCTTCAGCATCCAAAAACCAATATTCTAGTATTTGTATCATCATTCTCTACATATCATGTGGATTAACGGCTTTTTCTTCATGTGGCTAAACTCCAGTTTTTAGGTTTGACATCTGACCTTTGATGTCATAAATCACACTGGCACAAGTTTACTGGTCAGGCACCTACTGACCAAGTCTGAACTTTATTGGACGGTGTAGGAGGAGTTTCTGACACACTTTAGGACATTTGACCTCAATTGACTTTGAACCCCGACCTTATAAACACTTAAATCTGTCCTATTATCACTCTCTACATATCATGTGGTTTCTGAACTTTTCCTACAGTTTGACAAGAAGAAAATGGCTCAACGCAAAATTTTAGGTTTCTTGACCTTTAATTGCCATCTGAACTATGAGACGAATTTAAGAATATTTGTTCATTTGAATCAAATGTAAAAGCAGCAATATTAAGATGAAAATACAATCTTACATGATTCTGCTGTGGTCTTGAGATCCTCCATAATGATGACCTAGTTGAAACTGTTCAATTCCTAAGACACCTGGAGCAAGGAATGTTGATAACTTAATATTAACAATAGAAAACAATATAGTAGTTTCAGACAATTAATATTAAAGAAAAACTGTAATGGAGGGGGTAAAGAGGGGGAAAAAGAAAGAAAACAACTAACAGACACATTTATGTTTGCATTAAGGGCTATTATGAATCTAAATGTATTTATGAATTGAGATAAAATCTGTTGTTACTACAGTAACCAGTATCTGTGATTTTGTTGAATATTGATACAAGGACTCCTCATGTTGGGAATTTGTAGGGAGACCCTGAATGACAGGCAAAACATTTCATCTTAAACTGGGCCCTTCCTGAAGGAATGACAAGGAAAGAGGGAGTGTTAGCTCAGTGGTTAACGCCGGTGCCTTTCAATCATAAGGTCCCAAATTTGAGTCACTCCAAGATTAAAGGCATGGAAGACTCACCCCAAACCGCGTGCCGCACTCTGTAAAAGTTAACTTTCCATTGCTTGCAAGTGAAGCTTTTCTCTTGTCGCTACAAAATGCAGACAGTAATGAAACGTGATACCTTGTTATCTTTAGCTGGATCTAAGATGTCCATCGCTGTATCGTTTGTGCACTGTGCTGTGGGTATTGATCGCAGCTGTATGTACTGACTGTACACTAGTGTCTAATTACCGATGGTAGCAAGCTGTGTGTGTATTTTCTGGGATCGATGGGGGTGTCTAACACTTCTGTTACACCTCATTCGAAACTAGGTCAGATTGCCGGCATTAGTCATTTCTCTTTGCGCGAGTCTCCACACCCGTAAATGTATATGTCCTCCAGTTACAGAGTTGTTGACAATTGACAACTCATAATCATGGACATTAAAATTGAATCTCAGAGACTGACTTCAGTCAGCTTGCGGCTTTGATAAGCCAATGATGGCTTCTTCGCGAGTTCCTGCTTGCAGGAGGATCTAAAATACATACAAAAAAAAAATACATACAAAACTTATAGAACCAATTACAGGAATATGACACTGCAGTTGGCTGTTTGTGTTTGTACTGTACAGTCCATTCAAGTACAATTTGAAACCAAATTAGCCATACTTTGCCAAAGCCCACGTAATAATGAATCCGTTATCATTTTCGTTCTAGTCTTCAAACAATACCTTGAAGTTCACTATAAATAAGAATAAGTCTTAATTCTCACCGACATTCCCTGGCGTGTTTTTAGCCAACCTGTATAGCGTAGAACTTCCTACTCCACCACAGCCGACAACGATGTAATCATACTTATTCGTACAGCAGTGCATATTGGTTAAATTTCTTCGACGATTTTAGCAGAAAAGTCGTCGTACTGTACGCATGGCCGTCTACTAGAAATAACTAACTGCGGATTCAAAGTCACGGAATACAACCTTCGCTTTACCCTTAACTTTTAAAACCACAGCCCATAACTAATTCTCATGAAACTAGTGAGAACTAGAAAAATCTGGTATCCATGCAGATGAACCTTCGACTTCGAGTAGGGCTCTTTGAGGATGTAGCCAGACAAGTAAAGAGTTTAACTGATAGATTGTATTCGTCGAAGTCATACGAAAGAAACTCGTAAGAGATTTTTACGGCTTGTAGTTTTCAAATGGACATAGCCATAGGGGGGAATCATTTAGTTGGGTGATGTTGTAAATACACAAGTGCACGTTGAAGGGATAGGGAGAGGGAGATGGGTTCTGATACCGTTTTTTACCACTCCGCATAAAGTGCGTAAGAAGACACAGAAAATACTACGATAATTAAGATCCTTGAAGTTGTAATTACAAGAGCCGAATAAAAGAAGAGAATAAAGATAAAATACACGACTCGTGTCCCTATAACATTCGTAAAAAACGCCAGAACAGTGAATAAAAGATCATCGAACTGTGCACTAGAAACGTAATTACTGTAAGTAGATTATATGTAGCTTACTACGTACTGTTCGCTATGTGATTATAGGCCTTATCGTCTTTCGTGAAACTAATCTACGGTGAACGTAAACACTGTGTGCAACATCGCGTTAGTGTAACGTTTATAGGTCAGTTGTAAACAGCGTGTTTTATTGTAGGCCCGTTGCGTGATACATGGAACCCTGTGGTATATGGCCTGAATAAAGAGTACAATATGGCCGATAATTCGGGAAAGGAACAAGCCACATTGCCCGACATTGGGGCCGGAGAAACTAGTATCATGGATTCCATAAACCCTGAAGATAGTGTGTCGTTAGTCAATATTGTCAATAATCCAGATAAATTAAAGGGGCATACTGATAGTGAAGTGTCAGTGAAAACAACTGTTTCAGTGTTGTTATATAGGACAAAGCAGAAGGAAATAGAGATTGCTGCTCGCGCAGCTGCATTGAAGGAAACAAAGAAACTAGAAGAGAGAAAACGTAACCTACAAGTGGAGTATGAATTGCAAGAAGCACAAGATGAAATCCGACATGCCCAGGAGAAGGCAGAAAGGGTTAAACAAAGAAAACAAATGGAAGAAAAGAAGTTACAGCTTGAGACTGAACAACAAGAAATTGATATGATGGCAGAACTGGAGGCAGCCAAAGCTATGTCAAAGCTACTTCAATTGCACGAAAGGCCAGAAAGTGATGTGTCTGCCAAACTTACCAAAGAGGTTGTGAAGAGCATTGAGTTAAAATCATTTCAATACTTACCAAAGTCTGATGATGAAGCAAAGAAATATAGTGAAGGGGAAAATACAAGAATAAACCCCAATGCAAAGAAATTTGTATCCCGACAGAACATCACTGTGCCTGACAAACCTAATGACAGTGGAAAATACTTATCACCAAATAATGGTAACGAACATGCACAGTATAATCAAACAAAACCAACATATGCAGGAGTTTGTTATGGCCAACCACTTCCAGATATAACTACCAAACCAGATGACACTGTCAACACTGGTATTTCAATGGCTACCCTTTTGAATAAAATTGTTGACCATCAAAGGGAATCTGCCCTCCCTTCGCCACGACTGGACCCATTTGACGGGAGTGACCTCTTGTCATTTACACCGTTCATAAGAAACTTTCAGCATGTGGTGGAGGATAAAACCCAAAACCCAGCCCGGAGATTAGAGTTGTTATTAAGGTTCACCGAAGGGGAAGCACATGATCTAATTAAGGAATGCACAGCCATAGAGCCCCCAGCAAGTGGATATGAAAGGGCAAAATGGTTGTTACAGAGAAATTTTGGTCAACCCCAGGTTTTGGCGGCAGCGTACAAATCTAAGGCAGAGAGCTGGGATCATATTGCAGTGGGAGATAAGATTGCCTTAAGAAAATATGCCATATTTCTTATCAATTGTTGCAATGTACAGCAGGGTAACCCAGAAATGGATAGTATGAATGGTTATGAGTTCCTCAGAATACTTGCACAGAAATTGCCAACAGCCTTGCAACAACAATGGATTAACCAAATGGGTCGATTTAGGGATGTAGAGATGAGGTCACCAACCTTACAAGATTTTGAACAGTTTGTTGGACAACATTCGAGAAATGAAAATGATCCTAGGATTGCAGGTCTTGGGTATCAAAACAAAATGAAAGATTGGAAGACCCCACAGAAATATTCAAAGGTGGTGACAAGCAAGAGGGCTTTTGCAGCTACTGTGAAAACAAATGAGGATGATAAAGCTTCCAAGGGAAAAAATGAGAAAATGGAAAACAAGGCCAAAATATCACCATGTTTGTATTGTGGACCTAACACTTATCATACCCTACTTGATTGCAGGAAGTTTGGTTCACTTGACCTACAGGCTAAATCAGAGGTGTGTATGAAGAAAGGGCTTTGTTTTGGTTGTCTAAATCCTGGTCATCTAAAGAGAAATTGTCCAAATCCAGAGTGGGCAAAATGTGAGAGATGCAGCAAATCCCATCCGACCATCCTTCATGATCCTGCCAGAGAAAAGAAACCATCAGATGAAAGGGTGACTCAAACGGTCACTACTGGTTGTGCTGGTGTACAAAACGTAAGACCCCAAGGAAACAAAAACAAGAAGGTCACTGGTACTCTTATGGCTATTACTCCAGTTTTGATCAAACCAAAGACCAGTGACAGATGTATTGCCACATATGCCTTTGTTGATAATGGTTGTGGTGCTGTCTTTGTTGATGAATTCTTGAAAGACAGTTTAAAGGTGAACACCCGAAGAACGAAGATCTTGATAAAGACTTTGAATCTTCAGCAAGTCCAGACCACTGATGTCATTGTAGGAGATCTGCAAGTAGGAAACATAAATGGGACTTCTTTTATAGACCTCCACTCTGTCTATGTCAAAGACAGTATCCCAGCAACCATGGATGATGCACCAACCCAGAGTGATATTGACGCTTGGGATCACTTGAGCCACATTAAACTCCCAAGTATGGATGGTCACAACTCCATACCTCATGTCACCCTAATGATTGGAAGCAGTGTCCCTGGGGTGTCAATGCCGTTGGAAATTGCCTCCGCCGAGATTGGAGATCCATATGCTATCAAGACTCCCATTGGGTGGTTAGTGTATGGACTTGAAGGCAAATGGATGGACCAACCCGAAGTAAACGTCAACTTTTGCCGAGTAGACAATGGTATTGTCCAGAATGGTACAGATAATTTGGAGCAACAACTCCAGTCCTTCATCAACATGGATTTCACAGAACGTCTTTCTGACCAGAAAATTGCCATGTCTGTTGAAGACAAGAGGTTTATGACAATGATGGAGGAATCTGTAACCAAAGTACATGGCCATTATGAAACAGTACTTCCTTTGAGAGATAGAGCTGTTAAGATGCCTAATAACAAAGTTCAAGCAGATATGTTTGGTCTGCGATTACAAAGGAAGTTGAAAACAAATGAGAAGTTGGCTTCAGAATATACAGAGTTTATGGAGAACCTGGAGAAGAAAGGATATGCAGAGAAAGTACCAGATCAGGATGTTGACCGGAATGATGGAAATGTTTGGTATATACCACACCATGCAGTTTACCACCCAAAGAAACCGGACAAGATCCGAGTGGTATTCAACTGTCCCATCCAGTACAAGGGAGTTTCCCTCAACGAACAACTCTTATCTGGACCAGACCTAACCAACCGATTGTATGGTGTTCTGATGAGATGGAGGCAAGAGAACGTGGCCATCATGGCAGATATAGAAGCCATGTTCTATCAAGTAAGAGTAAGAAAGGATGATTGTGATCTCCTGAGATACCTATGGTGGCCTGATGGCAACTTCGATGGAGGTATGAAAGAATACAGGATGCTAGTTCATCTATTCGGGGCAGTGTCCTCCCCAAGCTGTGCCAATTTTGCCTTGAAGAGGACAGCTAGTGATAATCAACATAGATTTAAAGATAAGGTGATCGAGTCAGTTATCAACGACTTCTATGTAGATGACTTTCTAAAGTCTGTGGCCACTGATGAAGAAGGAATCCAGATATATAGAGATCTAAAAGAAATCATGGCTAGTGGTGGATTCAAGCTAGGCAAGTGGGTCAGCAACAGTAAAAGATTGCTGGAGTCCATCCCAGAAGATGACCGAGCCAAAGAACTGAAAGGGCTTGATCTTGAAAATGACGAGCTGCCAAAGGAAAGGGCGTTGGGAGTTCAGTGGTGTGTTGAGAGGGATCAACTTGAGTTCAATATCACAAAAGTAAACGAAAAGGCCACAAGAAGAAATATCTTGTCTGTGATGAGTGCAGTGTATGATCCTATTGGTTATGCTTCACCTTTCCTTCTACAGGCAAAGAAGATATTGCAAAGTCTTTGCAGATTGAAGGTAGACTGGGACAGTGATATACCTGACGACCAACGGAATGAGTGGGAAAAATGGCTAAAGGAACTTCCTATTCTAGAGAGGTTAAAGATACCAAGATGTCTCAAACCCAAAGAATTTGGTAAAGTGGTGAACATCCAGATGCACTATTTTGCCGACGCAAGTCAAGAAGGTTATGGTACTGCAACTTATATGAGGTATACTAATGACAGAAAGGAAATCCATTGTGCCTTTCTTACCGGCAAAGCCAGAGTTGCACCACTGAAACCACATACAATCGTGAAGATGGAGCTCACAGCAGCAACATCAGCCGTGAAACAAGATGCCCAGCTCAAACAAGAGCTTACAATGAATATCGATGAAACAGTCTTTTGGACTGACAGTCAAACAGTCCTGAAGTACATAAGAAGTGAAAAGGCAAGACATCCCGTCTTCGTCGCTAACAGAATTGCGATAATTCATGATGGTTCAGATGTCCATCAGTGGAGATATGTCCCATCAAAGCTTAACCCAGCAGACCATGCTTCCCGTGGGTTAAGTGCAGATGATTTGCTCACAAAGGAAGATTGGTTAAATGGACCAGAGTTTCTTCATCAGACAGAAGATTTCTGGCCATGTGAAGACGACAGTAATGATGCTGATTCTGATAGAGAGTGTGAGAAAGAAGTCAGTGTCAGTGCTGTAACAATGACAGATGAAACCCAAAAGAATCCAGTTGAAAAACTGCTGGAATACCACTCAGAATGGAACAAACTGAAGAGATCAGTGGCGTGGTGGTTACGTCTCAAGACCATTTTGCTACAAAGAATGAAAGGACACAATCCAAATCAGTGTTCTCAAGGAATTACCAGTGATGAGATGGAGTCTGCTGAAAAGGCTATTATCAAGTTCATACAAAGGCAGTCATTCCCAGAAGAGATTGGTGTCTTACAAAAGACAAAGACTGCAGAGATGAATATCAAGGATCCATGTGGGACAGTTAAACAGGCTTCTGATAAAGGAAACAGATGTCTCAGACAAAAGGGCAGACTTACTGATCTTGATCCTGAATTACACGATGAGATAATGAGAGTTGGAGGAAGGCTACGGAAGGCATCTATTCCATTGAATGCCAAACATCAGATGATACTGCCCAAAGATCATCATGTGTCTAAGCTAATAATAAGACACATTCACCAATTAGTGGGTCATCAAGGAAGGAACCACGTCCTTGCAGAATTGAGACAGAAATATTGGATCATCCATGCTGGTTCAATGATAAGAAGCTTGTTAAAACGATGTATTCAGTGCAGAAAATATCTTGCAAGAACCGGAAAACAGAAGATGGCAGACCTACCAGCCTACAGACTTCGTCCAGATGAAGGAGTCTTCTCAAGAACAGGGGTAGACTATTTTGGTCCCTTTGAAATCAAACAGGGGCGAACACTGAAGAAAAGATATGGAGTGATGTTTACATGTCTATCCAGCAGAGCAGTTCACATAGAAGTTGCACATTCACTTGATACCAACTCATGTATAGGTGCACTGAGACGTTTCATGGCTAGACGTGGACATGTACGAGAGCTGTACTCAGACAATGGTACCAATTTTGTTGGTGCTAACAAAGAATTAAAGAGTGCTCTGCAAGAATTAGATGAAAACCAGATTAACACATTTGCCAGTAATCATGGACTGAAGTGGAAGTTTAATCCACCTGCTGCATCTCACTTTGGAGGTGTTTGGGAGAGACAGATCCGAACAGTTCGTAAAGTCTTGAGTGGAATTCTCAGTGAGCAGTATCTGAGAACAACCCAGAGTGATGAACAGTTACACACTTTTCTGTGTGAAGTAGAGGCTATCATTAATAGTAGACCTCTAACCAAAGTATCTGACAATCCTAACGATCTTGATGTCATAACACCCAATCATCTGCTGTTGTTAAAGGCGCCTGTGGATATGCCGCTTGGGAAATTTGACGAGAAGGATGTCTATGCCCGACGGCGTTGGCGACAGATGCAGTATCTGGCTGATCTCTTCTGGAAGAGATGGACAAAGGAGTACTTACCAACCCTCCAGAGACGGCAGAAGTGGCTTCAACCGGAGAGATGTACTGAGGTCGGAGATGTCGTGATGATAGTGGATGACCAATCACCTCGGAACTCATGGCTAATGGGGGTGGTCATAGAGGCTTATAAGGATAAAGGGGGTTTGGTTAGAAGTGCCAAAATCAAAACTAAAACGGCCACGCTTGTCAGGCCAGTGGTCAAATTGTGTTTACTGCTTGAAGGGGAAACGACATAAGTCTAGTTTAGTAGTTTGGGAACTGTGACTGTGAAAAGGTGTATTTTCGATTTTCTTAGTTTCATGGTTTTAGATTTCAGACTTTTGATTCTTTTGACTGATTTATTTCATTTTTCATATTTTGAAAACAGTGATTAGGGTTATCGCATTTAGTTAATGCGACTGGGGCCGGAATGTAGTTTTCAAATGGACATAGCCATAGGGGGGAATCATTTAGTTGGGTGATGTTGTAAATACACAAGTGCACGTTGAAGGGATAGGGAGAGGGAGATGGGTTCTGATACCGTTTTTTACCACTCCGCATAAAGTGCGTAAGAAGACACAGAAAATACTACGATAATTAAGATCCTTGAAGTTGTAATTACAAGAGCCGAATAAAAGAAGAGAATAAAGATAAAATACACGACTCGTGTCCCTATAACACGGCTATTGATAGCAGGACAACTTTCCTGTTACCAAAGATAGGTCACAAAGTGATGCGTTTGATATTTAATGCAATCAAAGTAAATCTGCAATCTATATTGTTTACTGTCATATAGCAAATTACATCGCCAATTTTCAGTTAGATTCGGTCACAACAATATTGACATTTTATGTTACCTGATTTTTTTTTATGATAGTTCCCAGGGATGTTGTTTCCCAGGGCAGTTTCAACACTGAAGTAATATAACGGTATTTCAGTTTCAGCGAGTTCATGAGTTGTGTTGGTTACCACAGAAATATATACATAGAAGCCAGTTCTAGCTTATCGCTTGCAGGGGACAAACTAAAACGAATGACAGCGAATGACCGAATTACAATTGACTTCGTACAGGGTTAATTATCATTTGCGAATGACAGCGAATGACAACGAATGACAGCGAATGACAACGAATCACAACAACTTGGACAACGAATGACAACGAAGGACAGTGTTGAGAAGTGCTAGAATGATTAACGGAGTGGAGTAAATGCGGTTATTGGTTTTCTGCGCAAAAATGATTTGAGGAAAATCGCATCACGTGGTTGCAGGGTTTTGGACTTTTGGTGTAATGTACGAATAGAAACCACAGGGAAAGTTTTTGTGTGAGATTGCGCTTGAGTGCTGTGCTTTTTACCTCTGTAGATTTATATAGAAAGACTAGTAACTGAAGCCATTTCAAGATTATGGTATTGTTAGTTTCTAACAATTAATATCGGAAAAGTGACGTTAAATTTACTTTTTAAAATCAGACTTACAATTTCGCTTACTATAAGGTGCGTTTTTATCTTGTCCGTACTTTACTAGATCTAGATACCCACGAAGTCTGAACTGTGATATCCGGTTGAAGCAAATGTCTGTGCTGTCATTACTGTCATTCGTTTTAGTCAACGCAATTTTTTAGTGTGTAAAACATATTGTCATTCGTTATGTGTAACGCAATTGTCATTCGTTTTAGTAACACCCGCTTGCAGCGAATTGAAGATCAAAAGCTCACCCAAAAGCAACAACCCACACCGTAGGCAATGAAGTGCCCAGATTGTTAGAAATTCTTAGTATAAAACAATGAAAAACACACAGAGTTGTGAACTTGTGAGCCACTTCTAATTAGGGGGTATAACGTGTGCGGAATGGGAAACGAATCGGAATATTTTATCATGTTTCTATTAAAAAATAAACTTGGTTCCACGAAACAGCTAATTGTTACTATTTTTATTGTTGTTACTATCACTCCAATATGTCAAGCCAAATGCCCGAAATTCGATAAACAAGGTTTATCGATAAACATGTTTCTGCTAACGGAGGAGGACTTATTACAGTGGCGTCCATACAGTCAGGGGCGGATGCCCCCCCCCCCCCCGACGGACTCAAATGGGCTACTGGCGCCCTTTTCAGCTCTTTACCACATTTTACTTATTCAAGATTATTGACTTTTTTATTGCGCTCTCATCTACCTATTGACATTTGTCACAGTTTGTTGGTGTAATTTGGCGATGACATTTATTCTTCGTTTATCTGCAAATTAGCCAGGCCCGGAAAGGGTCATTTCCGGCAATCTAGGGAGTAGGCTTTACTCAAAAAATTTCTGTACGCTGCGCGCCAACCTGTACGTGGTGGCACTCCGCTTAGATAGTGTCGAAAGCGCCCCCGGTACAAACCATTCTCGCCCCCCCCCCCGACCAATACCCCTAGCTCCGCCACTGACTTATTACATATATTGCTAAGGACTGGTCGGTCAGTTGCCCGAAAGGCTATGTTCTACTCTATCAACGCCGGATATTGAACTCATTGCTATAAGAGCAAGACGTACCACGCTATCTTCCTAGTGATGTATCAAATGTTACCAAAATTAATGTATACACGTACACTGCAACCATCATCTAACTTCTCTCTCGCTGATAAACAACTGAAGGCAGAAATCACAATGTTACAGAATAATTTTTGGATAGTGATGCTAAGAGAAATGTTTTCAATTCTATGGTTCTGCCGCATATAACTTACGCTGTCCCAGTATGGTATCACTTTATATCGCAAAATGACAAATTTAGAATAACAAAGTTTTTGGAGTATAATTCTAAAATTTTGAGTTTAGACTTCAACTTCCTATGAGACACTGTAAATGCGACTGCTAGAAGCAAGTTCATTAGGATGGCAAACACAATTAAAACAGACCAAAACCATCCTCTACATTCTTCATTAAACAGTATATGCTAACAAAATCCTGCAGAAATCGACACATCTTGCCCAACTATAGAATCTTTTTAGAAACTCATTTATCTATCGTCCTGCAATATTCTTACAAAGTTGGGGGCCCATATGATGGAGGACATCAGACATAGCAGGGCACGTGGCCCTTATTTCCGAGAGGTGTCCCCCTCCCATTGAGCAAATTTCCTATGTAGGAGAACTTAGGCGTACGGGACCATTTCAGGCAGAAATATTCGGGCATCATGATGCTAAATAAAGAAAATCATGGAATTGTCGGGCAAAAATTTGAAAAAGATTCGGGCAAGCTACTGCATATTTATATATATATATATATATATATATATATACATATATATATATATTTATATATATTTATATATATATATATATATATATATATACATATATATACATATATATATATATTTATATATATATATATATATATATATATATATATATATATATATATATATATATATATTTATACATATATATATTTCCAGAGGACAAGAAATTCGGGCAAAAGTCCTGAAAAAATCGGGCAGCCTAAGAGGAGAAAAAAAAAATTATATATATATATTTTTTCTCCTCTTAGGCTGCCCGAATTTTTCAGGACGTTTGCCCGAATTTCTTGTCCTCTGGAAAAAAATTTTTTTTTGGGGGGGGGGGCAATCTGCCCCCCTGCCCCCGCCTCGTACGCCTATGAGTACTTAGACATAAAATAAACTGCTATTATATTATTTTTCTATTTGGTACCTTATTTTACACAATTTTCCATTTTTTAGTACAGTTGGCTCAGTGATTGGTTTTGGAGAAAAAAGTGATAATTTCAACAAAATCACAGCACCAGAAACATAATTTGTTTTATACTCTAACAAGCACAAGAAGCTATATGCCACGAAAATTTGAAATGTTTACGTCACTGCAATGACGATGCCAAACACGAAGAATAAGAAAAAGATCATACAGCAGCAACAACAATGGCACAGCTATATTCGAAAGGCTTTGAGTTTTGTGCACCCTTCTTTAGGACATTGTTCCACAAGTTGCTTGTCCTCTGATCATAACATAATTTTGGTTTAGACAGGGAAGCTGTGGTGAAAGTATCATTTGTGTCGTTCTATAAAACTCAGAAGAACATAAAGGTACATATGTTTTCAGTTCTTCTCCCATTTAGCTTTAAAAGTGTTCTTGAAAAAATATTAAAGAGTTTTTGTGACTGTATGATCCATATAACAGTAATAGTTTCGCGACATCAGATTTCATCACTCACGTTACTGTATGTATGGTAAAGGTATAGGCTACTGTATGTGGCAGGTGTAGGCTATTCTGTTCAGGTGTAGCCTAGCGTGCAGGGGCAAACCACCTTTTTTTCGTGCTGGATCAGGGGAGGGAGCTAAGTGGCATAGGGTGAAGGGTCTCGAGAAATGTTGGTAATATGAAGGTTACTTCACTACTTGGATGTAAAATGGTGCTATATTTTGCAACTTTTTAAACATGTCACTGTACACTAGAATGTTTTATTCTGTTGGGGGAGGGGCGGAGGGGGTGGTATCAAGCCCCAGAAATATATGTGCACGGTTGCGCTTCTGAAACTTTGTAGCAGCCTACTGTTTCACTGTACAGTAGATTTGGAATGTAAATGCAGTTATTCAAGTCATCATTTGTGCTACTGTTAGTTATAAAGTGTAATATATGTCATCAATAATACAAGAAGTAGCAGCTTCAGCCTCCCCTCCCACCCCTACCTATCCTATCCTCTCATAGCTGTTGTATCTGACACCCTAGAAAGTATGCCTGTGTTGTCTTAAAAATTAAGTTTCATTGACATTTGGTAGACTTTCCATGCACACTGTATCCAAGAAGGTATTCAATTGGTATGGCTACACTTCACTTGAAGTGTTATCAAGCTGAGGTTTAACCATTGCACAAACTTGGATGACAAGGAAAAATGTGTTTGGCATGCTTGGATCACACATAAATGAGTGATTCAGGACTCAGTATTTCATTATAATAATTAAATAAATATCGCTTCAGACACAACATTTTTGCAATTCACAGGTCTCTTTAGGTGGAGAGCTAACATGTTTCAGGCATGGGGAACCAGATCCTGTAAGCTGGCCTACTTAAAGCAGTATTCTTTGCTATTACCAAGAACGACTGTGCCTTGTAGTTTTGTCGTTCGCAAGTGCTCTGCTCAAGTTGTTTCAACTACACCAAAGCCAAAGAGATTATTATTTCGGAAATTTCTTCTTGGTATCGTTGGACTTGGCACTATAGTTGGAGGGATTGCTTATGCTTCTTTAGATGCTCAAGGGAAAAGAAAAGTTAGAGTTGGTCGACAAGGTTTAGTAAGATTTATGAGGTAACTAACAAGTTAAACATTTCATATGTCAACTTCTTAATTCCTTGCCAGAGGCAGAAAGAATCTATGCAATGGTGAATTGGTGATGGTGTGTGTCTGTATGCCTGTGTGTTTATGCGTGTGTGTGTGTGGGTATGTGGGTCTTTCCATGTCAAATTAACCAGGTTCCCAGGTGACCCTCTCAGATTTTAATGAAATTTCACCAGAATGATGGAGTGTGTCGCCAACGAACACTTACCCAAATATTAAACTCATACTCCATGTGGTTCACAAAAAGAAAATATACTTTTATTCATACATCTATGTGTCAATATTTCAAATAGGAAGACTGTTCTTTAAACAAAATTCTACACTGTAAAATCCTTACCAGGGACTTAAATGGTTGATGCCCACAAGGGAGTGCTACATATAAGAGCTATCTTTTTCTGGTTCTCACTTAATTCTTGGACAAATTTAACTTGCTTGCTTGATATCAGTCAGATAGTTATTTTGAATTTTGAGCAAATTGTATGGCATGGAATAACAGAGCCAACTTGTGGTTATAATAATTTGCCTTCCGAGAGGCTCATAGTATGTTTTCTCTTTTTTCATTGGATTATTCCAACACTTTTTGTAATAATTAGTGTTTACCATGTTGTCCATTAATGAAGCTGTTTACAGTAGGCCCATATAAATTTGATCATGTATTAAAGCTTCGCTCCTAGGGGTGGGTGGGGAAAGGGGTGCAGAGTTGAAGTCTTGTTTGTTAAAAATGTCCCATGGCCTACACTGTTCATTATTGCATCTGGCCCTATGAAGGTAAGATCTGACCTTAATAGCCTTTATAACATACAGTTTGGCATGTGTTTATTAAGAAATAATATAAGGTAATTGTTGATAAAATACATCAATTTTTTTCTTCCTCCTAGTGATCACCTGTCATATATCACTGTCAGAGACAAAGTAAGGAAATTTAAATACGAAGAAATTTGTTCTACCAACTCAAGAAGATGGTAATGATTAGTAGTTCATGAACATTGAAATCACAAAACATTATAATGATTTGTGTCTTCTAGTTTGTTAAAAATAGTGAGAGAACACTTCTAAATATGATATCAAATCCCACGACTATAGTGAAGAGGTGTTCGGATTGTATGTTCTGTGTGGATTTCATCCTCAGAGTAAGCCATTACCATCAGTTTGTCTATAAATGGTCTATCATGATGTAATCAACTTTCCCTTTCATTTCACAGAACGTTCTACGTAGGATCTAAAATCACCTTGGATTACAAGTGGTCGCTATGGAGACTAACTGAAGACACAGATACCTACAAGGAAGCAATCAGTGCTTGCAATCAAAGAACAGCTGATCTCATCCTCTGGGGATGCTTGAAGAATGGTGGCCTGTACATTAAATTAGGACAAGGATTAGTCACAGCCAACCATGTGTTACCCAAACAGGTCTTGGAGACTCTGTCTGTGCTACTTGACAGAGCTCTGGCCCGAGAACATAAAGAGGTTTGTTTCATTATGTGTTGTCTGATGTAGCATCACTTCATTGTTAAAGTATTGTACAGGATTCATAACCTTTTTTGAAACATATTTTATACTTCTTAATATTTACAATCTCCTTCCAAAAAAGAAGGAAAGGGAAAAAAAGAAGAAAAATCCATATGGATTTTAAAGATGATCACAACAAAGAAGAAAACATTTAATAAGCAAGTTATAAATTAAGAAAGGATTCCAAAATTCTGTACTATATGAAACTATTAAAGTTACGTACTATATCAAACTGGTAAGTTATGTAAGTTGAAACTAGTAAGTTCTGTAGTTATATGAAACTAGTAAGCTCTGTAGTTATATGAAACTGGTAAGTTATATACTTTATGAAACTAGTAAGTTATTTACTATATGAAACTAGTAAGTTATGTACTATATGAAACTAGTAAGTTTTGTGCTATATGAAACTAGTAAGTTATATACTTTATGAAAATTGTATGTTATTTACTATATGAAACTAGTAAGTTATGAACTATATGAAACTAGTAAGTTATGTACTATATTAAACTAATAACAAGGAAATAAAACACGATTATTGCTACTTGAAACCAGTATAGGAAGATATAAAGCTGTAAGTCAATCCTAAGACTATTAACTTATTTGTGTTCCCCTTAGCTTGACAGAATCTTCCAGGAGGACTTTGGTTCTACCCCTGCTGAGCTGTTTGCCGAGTTTGATCCTAAACCAATCGCAGCAGCAAGCTTGGCTCAAGTGCACAGAGCCAAAACACACGATGGAGAAGATGTAGCCGTGAAGGTATTTCTTTACTGTCTCCGTAAACTGATGAGGTTAAGGTCATTTGTATGGCCACAAATATGCTAGACAGTTGAAAAATGGTCACTGATGTTGAAACTTCATCAAGTATTTCATGGTAGCTATCAGAACCTTTTCATTGACAGAGCGAGTTTTAATTTGAACTGCTTCAATGTCTGAGAGTCATCTAGAGGTTTACTACTCATGCAATAGAATGCCCTTCAATTTTTGAGCAACTATTAGCACTTTAAAGTTGGATGCAATGCTTATGATCTGTAGATGTTGTGCAAGAAGAGTTGTGTGGCTTTCTCATTCTTTTCTGGACTATTTTGCTTTTCAAGGTGGAATATTGTGTCACATTTAAGACAAAAATGCAGCTGTAATTACAATCAATATTCACTTGATATTCTCTTTATGGTGGCGACTTCATGCTATGAATATTCAAACAACGTTTCTTACCGCAGGTCCAGTACATCAATCTAAGGGACCAGTATGCCGGTGATCTGTGGACGATATCGTTTATGATCGGTCTTTCCCAGTTAGTCTATCCAACAGCTTTTGACTTTAGGAAATTATTGAAGGTATGTATGTTGTATTTTATGTACAATTGATTGAGTAAATGTTTTTATTATTGAGAAGTCTAACCTCAGTCAGAACCAAGGAGGTAATATCATGAATACAATCATATTATTACCTTTTGTAATAAATAATGAAGAAAAATTAAAAATGCTCTTTCTGAGTATCATCTGCTCCAGTCTGTTGATATTTGATACAGGTCTGGTCAAAGAAAGTCAATAATCCTCACTTCCAGGGAATAATTTACCCAGTATGGTATTGCAAAATGCTCAAATTAGTAAAGCATTTTATTAGAGACAAAATTCAAATCCTTCAAAATTGATCCACAATATTTGAATGATTCTCAGGAGGAAAATGACTCCACAGTAATCTTAAAGTTAAAGATTACATATACTCAATAGTCTTAAAGTTATAAAGTATATATACACAATAGTCTTAAAGTTATCACAATAGTCTTAAAGTTGTAGAGTAATATATACACAATAGTCCCAGTGTTATAGAGTAAACACAATAGTCATAAAGTTATAGAGTATATATACACAATAGTCTTAAAGTTATATTATATATACACAATAGTCTTAAAGTTATATTATATATACACAATAGTCTTAAAGTTGTAGAGTATATATACACAATAGTCTTAAAGTTGTAGAGTATATATACACAATAGTTCCAGTGTTATAGAGTATATATACACAATAGTCTTAAAGTTATATTATATATACACAATAGTCTTAAAGTTGTAGAGTATATATACACAATAGTCTTTAAGTTATAGAGTATATATACACAATAGTCTTAAAGTTGTAGAGTATATATACACAATAGTCCCAGTGTTATAGAGTATATATACACAATAGTCATAAAGTTATAGAGTATATATACACAATAGTCTTAAAGTTATATTATATATACACAATAGTCTTAAAGTTATATTATATATACACAATAGTCTTAAAGTTGTAGAGTATATATACACAATAGTCTTAAAGTTGTAGAGTATATATACACAATAGTTCCAGTGTTATAGAGTATATATACACAATAGTCTTAAAGTTATATTATATATACACAATAGTCTTAAAGTTGTAGAGTATATATACACAATAGTCTTCAAGTTGTAGAGTATATATACACAATAGTCTCAGTGTTATAGAGTATATATACACCATAGTCTTAAAGTTATAGAGTATATATACACAATAGTCTTAAAGTTATATTATATATACACAATAGTCTTAAAGTTATAGAGTATATACACAATAGTCTTAAAGTTATAGAGTATATATACACAATAGTCCCAGTGTTGTAGAGTATATATACACAATAGTCCCAGTGTTGTAGAGTGTATATACACCATAGTCTTAAAGTTATAGAGTATATATACACAATAGTCTTAAGTTAAAGAGTATATATACACAATAGTCTTAAAGTTACAGAGTATACACACACTGCTGCAAGAGAAATAATTGTATGAGAATAAACACATTAATGAAATAAAATAGGAGAGGAAGAGAAGGAAGGAAAGAACTATTTTTAATCTCTAAACCATCTTGTGTCTTTCAGGAAACAGAGGGACCTGTACGTAAAGAGCTGGACTTTGAGAATGAGGCAAGGAATTCAGAGAGATGTGCTAGTGATCTGAAGCATCTTAGTTATGTTTATGTTCCTAAAGTTAATTGGAATATCACAAGTAAGGTAAGATATTGAAGACCATGGTCATAACAACCAAATTTTGACAAAATGAAGCAAAAGCTGCTTTTAATATAAAAACAGTGCTGATGTATTTCATTGCTTTATGTGTCACCCATGTGCTACAACTCTTCCATTCTCCTTTAGAATTGTGACATAAACTGGTGAATTTATGCCTGATAACCTTCCCATGGTTTCTAGCAGGTGCCTAATCTTCCTCCCTCTGTGTCCATGGCAACAACAAAAAGCAATAGAGTGATAGAGGAAGAGAGAAAGAGAGGAAACATTTGTTGGGTTTGACCAGTGAACTGTAGTTTGGTTGTTACCACCTTCTCTTTCTAACGTTCATTTAGACAGATGTTGACATCTTGATAGTCTTCTGGTAGTTCCGGTAACATCTAACATGTGGAACTACAAATATCATAATAGTTTACACAGATGTTGACATCTTGACAGTCTTTTGGTAGTTCAGGTAACATCTAACATGTGGAACTACAAATATTATAATAGTTTACACAGGTGTTGACATCTTGACAGTCTTTTGGAAGTTCAGGTAACATCTAACATGTGGAACTACAAATATCATAATAGTTTACACAGATGTTGACATCTTGACAGTCTTCTGGTAGTTCAGGTAACATCTAACATGTGGAACTACAAATATTATAATAGTTTACACAGGTGTTGACATCTTGACAGTCTTTTGGAAGTTCAGGTAACATCTAACATGTGGAACTACATATATCATAATAGTTTACACAGATTTTGACATCTTGACAGTCTTTTGGTAGTTCAGGTAACATCTAACATGTGGAACTACAAATATTATAATAGTTTACACAGATGTTGACATCTTGACAGTCTTTTGGAAGTTCAGGTAACATCTAACATGTGGAACTACAAATATCATAATAGTCCTATTTGCAAATGGAGGTCTGTCTTTATTTTGGACATTTCAGAGAGTGTTGACAATGGAATACATTGATGCTTGCAAGATTACAGAGAAAGACAAGATGGTGGATCAAGGAATAAATGTTGGCGAGGTAAGTTAACCTAATAAAAAAGTCAGACTGTCCTTTCTTCCTTATTAAGAGTTACTTTCAAACTTAATACAGTTCCCTGGAAGTATACAAACTTTGGAGGATGTATAGTGGAATATGAGGGCTCTATTTTGCTACCCCAAAACCGTTTGTTGTCAAAAATTTAAATTAAGAATGTAGCGCATTTCAATTGCTTCATGTGTCATCCTGTCAGTTATGTGTCATTGTTTCCTTTTATTCTTTAGATTGATAAATATATCATCCAAGTTTTTGGAGAGCAAATATTTCAGACCGGGTTTGTCCACTGTGATCCTCATCCCGGCAATAGTAAGTTTGTAAACCTATTATCCAATCAGAAGATACCATTTTTGTGTTAACATTTATCAAGCTGATGATCTGTGAATCTTTTGCTCACAAAAGTTGGTGTCACTTTATGCCTGCAGTAATCTATATAGGCATACTGAAAATGCTATATGCCTGCAGTAATATATATAAGCATACTGACAATGTAATATGCCTGCAGTAATCTATATAGGCATACTGACAATGCCATATGCCTGTAGTTATCTATATAGGCATACTGACAATGCCTATGCCTGCAGTAATATATATAAGCATACTGATAATGTTATATGCCTGCAGTAATCTATATAAGCATACTGATAATGTTATATGCCTGCAGTAATCTATATAAGCATACTGACAATGCTATTTACCTGCAGTAATCTATATAGGCATACTGACAATCTTATATGACTAAAGTAATCTATATAAGCATACTGATAATGTCATATGCCTGCAGTAATCTATATAAGCATACTGACAATGATATATGCCTGCAGTAATCTATATAAGCATACTGACAATGATATATGCCTGCAGTACTCTATATAAGCATACTGACAATTTTATATGCCTGCAGTAATCTATATAAGCATACTGACAATTTTATATGCCTGCAGTAATCTATATAAGCATACTGACAATGATATATGCCTGCAGTAATCTATATAAGCATACTGACAATGATATATGCCCGCAGTTATCTATATAAGCATACTGATAATGCTATATGCCTGCAGTAATCTATATAAGCATACTGACAATGCATATGCCTAGTAATCTATATGCATTCCGACAATGCTATATGCCTGCAGTAATCTATATAAGCATACTGACAATGCTATATGCCTGCAGTAATCTCTATAGGCATACTGATAATGTTATATGCCTGCAGTTATCTAAATACCGACAATAAGCATACCGACAATGCTATATGCCTGCAGTAATCTATATGCATACTGACAATGCTATATGCCTGCAGTAATCTCTATAGGCATACTGATAATGTTATATGCCTGCAGTTATCTAAATACCGACAATAAGCATACCGACAATGCTATATGCCTGCAGTAATCTATATGCATACTGACAATGCTATATGCCTGCAGTAATCTCTATAGGCATACTGATAATGTTATATGCCTGCAGTTATCTAAATACCGACAATAAGCATACCGACAATGCTATATGCCTGCAGTAATCTATATGCATACTGACAATGCTATATACCTGCAGCGACAATGCTATATGCCTGCAGTAATCTATATGCATACTGACAATGCATATGCCTGCAGTAATCTATATGCATACTGACAATGCATATGCCTGCAGTAATCTATATGCATACTGACAATGCATATGCCTGCAGTAATCTATATGCATACCGACAATGCTATATGCCTGCAGTAATCTATATGCATACTGACAATGATATATGCCCGCAGTAATCTATATGCATACTGACAATGCTATATGCCTGCAGTAATCTATATGCATACTGACAATGATATATGCCCGCAGTAATCTATATGCATACTGACAATGCTATATGCCTGCAGTAATCTATATGCATACTGACAATGATATATGCCCGCAGTAATCTATATGCATACTGACAATGCTATATGCCTGCAGTAATCTATATGCATACTGACAATGCATATGCCTAGTAATCTATACAGGCATACTGACTGTGCTACATGATCATCTTTTTTGTCTTTTGCTATTGAGTTACTAATTTCATTCATATTTCTGTTTCATTTCCATTTTGATTGTCAATTTATATTCCTATCTAGCATTGTCCTCTTACAGATGTAGCAACAATGAATATTTTAAATGAAATTTAATTTCCTTTTAGTAAATTCATGTAAAGGTATGTAGTTACGAGAGTGGAGGTAGATAACCTGTAGTGTAATTGGAACAAATTTGAATGACTTTTGCCTTTTTTTAATATTTTTCCTTTGCTGTTAACCCAAATCAAGCAGTTTTTGACAGAGTTTTTTGTAATGAAAATCTTTTTCACAACCTGCCTAAGATACCATCTTTTACATATACTCATTGAATCCCTTGGTTCTCTTTTTTTTTAAAGTTTTGGTGCGAAAGACACCTGAGGGCAGGGGAGAGTTAGTCATCTTAGACCATGGTCTGTATGAAGAAATACCATCAAGGTGAGTAGCAGTCAAAAAATATATGTATTTATCAATAAATCATTTAACTCCAGTAACTCTTGATTCTTTTTTCTGTACATTGTTTACAGTTATACCTCCTGAATTAAACGTTGTTTTATATTATACATCATAGTCCTACTTCATGCCAGCATTGAAACAGTTTTATTATCCTGATCATTGCTCTTGTTATGTTTCTTTTTGATCATCAGCATCCGTATTCCTCTCTGTCGATACTGGAAGGCTATCATACTCAAAGATGAAGAAGCCATGAGATCAAATGCTGATGAAATGGGAATAAAAGGTAAGTGACATGATCCTTTCAGTTTTATTTTTATGTTCTTATGGGAACTATGGTTAGTAGCTTCAGCAAGTATCACTGTTCTAGATGCATCTTATCATATTCGGCATATTTTGTCCTTCCTTTTCTCCTTGAGAGGGAGAAGGGGAAGGGGGGAGGAAAAGGTACAAAGGATGATTCCCAGAAAATGGTAAATCACCCAACATCCTCCACAGTTGATGCAATTACCACGTTATTAACAACATTATGCAGGAAAAATTAAAATAGGGTAGGGTAATATTAGGGGGGGGGGTTTGAAAGGAAGTTATGCTGATGAAAAGTGACAAGTTGGAGTGGTGTTTGAATTCATTTATAATATTTGCCCTTCAAACTAATAAATTTGATGGCTGGCAAGAAATGAAAATTGGAATTTTGGTGGCAAATCCCTCTAAAAATGAAAGATAAAGATAAAATGCAAAACATCAGTGGGGTTGATCAGGTAGACTAAAACTAGATTTTGACACCAGGAAAGGGACAGGGTGTGTAGGGGGAGGGGCCAGGGGGTGACTGTGGAGAACTGTTATTTCCTCAGTGATTCAAACACGAAGCTGGGAACTTGAAATAAGCTGCACATATGGCAATTGAGATGAAACTAGTATCGTTCGTGACCAGGAGGGAAATGATGTCGTTGATATTTTAACCTGGTGGTGCCTGGTGGTGCCTTTGGACCCAGAGGTGTAATGGCTTTGAGTTTATAGTAAATTGGAAGGCCAAGTTGCCCAGGGGAGGGATGGGGTCCTAGGAGGGGAAGAGGTTTCCTAGTAGGGACCTTCACAGTCTGATCATCTTGAAGTTTGGTAGTGATGTCTGTTCTACTATTTACCTTAGTTTTGGTCTGTCAGGTAGCAATTTATAAGCAACACAGAATGCTGACATGCTTGTGAATAAATGAGACTAAATGAGAATAAATGAATAAATGAGTTTGTGAATAAATGAGACTCAAGCTATGAGAAGGGATATAAACATTTCCAGATTTACAATATCTTAAATAGTTTGATGATCTGGATTGTGTTCATCGGTCACTGAGTTTTTGCTGCCCAGTAATTGTTTTGTTTTTTTTCTTTTAGAATATCTTTTGTTTGCGATGATGATAACTCAGAGACCAATCAACATGAAGGCTCGTCGAGGTCTTCACATGACCTTTAGTCTCAACCCCCAAGAACTCAAGAAGCTAGGCAATCAAATGAAAGACCTTAGAGACAGATCAGATGAATTTGTGGAGAGGATAAACCAACTTCTTCACACATTTCCACGATCATTGTATCTAGTTTTCAGGTCAGTTTCATTAACAAATTGTGTATTTTGTACAAAGTCTGTGCAGGTGTCCATGCATGGATGATAAAGGCAATACATTCTCATAAATATTGATGAGCAGAAAGTCAGCCAAATACCTACATCCATGCTAGGAAATATCCATAGGAAATGTTTCTCCTGTTTATCCTAAGGATATATGGGAAAGTATTGTGTTGTTTTTGTTCATGAAAGTGTTCTATCAGATATACCTTTACAGCAAGTTAATTCTAGACACTACCATCATAATAGATGCGATTAACCATTGCCTCTGGATACTACCATGGGAATAGATATGTTTTAGAAACTTGGATGATTTGAAGCACACATCAAAGTCCCAGGACTTTTCACTCCTTTTTTATTAATCTTATAATAACATAGTTTGCAGACTCAGACAGAGGCTACACCTGATGACTCATCAATATCATTCACAACTCTGCTAAATATTTCTTCTCCTCTCTCCTCAATTTTAGAAACATGAACACTGTAAGATCCATCGATCGTCATTTAGGACAGCAAGTGGACTACCTCATCACAATGGGACGATGGTAAGGCTAGCACAAGAAATTAGCTCACTTTCTGTAAGCATTAGGTATCAGGTTTGATGTCATGAGTGCTTTGGTGGACTACCTCATCACAATGGGACGATGGTAAGGCTAGCACAAGAAATTAGCTCACCTTCTGTTAGCATTAGGTATCAGGTTTGATGTCATGAGGGGTCAAGGCTTGAATTCCTTTTAAACACAGTATCTCCAGATGGGAAACTTTATTGGCTCTCATAATTCGCATGTGGCTTCCTTATAATGAGTGCAAGAATCCTATTGTTTTGGGTGGAGGTTGAAGGTCATTTGGGGTCAGTAGAGGGCAAAATGTGAAAATCTCAAGAACCTGAACAACAAAGAAGCTCATATATGCACAATTTGTTGTAGATCAAAGGTCATTTATGATCATAAGAGGTCAAACCCTGAAAACCTTGTATGCACTGTATCTCAAGATATGAAGCTTTACAAGATTTCATATTTGACGTATGGCTTCCCTATATAAATCAGTACAAGATCCCTAAGGTTTTTTTTGGTGGAGGTCAAAGGTTATTTAAGGCCAGCAGTTGCCAAAACGTGAAAACTATAGGCTTTCAAAGACCAAAATTTGGGCACAGTTTATATGTGCATGGTAGATTACTTTTATGATGGGTAAAATGTCTACATATTTTTATGAAGGTCAGACGTCATATGAAGTCAACAGAGATGAAAACCTGAAAATATTGTAAACATGATATCTCAAAAAGAGCATAATGACAGTCATATCTTACACCAAGGTTATTAGGATTCACAGTGTAATATACTTTTGAAACATTGTGGAAATTCATCTTCATCATGTGTGCTGCACATGATGTTGAACAGTGTTGGCAACTTTTATCACTTGATAGTGGGGAAAAATGCATAGAAGGTCATTCGAAGTTTCCTAAGAAACTCAGTTTCTTCAGTAGTATTTCCCTCTTACCTTATCAATGTATAACAACTGTAAGATGTCTTTGCTAATTTCAGCTAATCAAGAGGTCAAATATTATCTGCAAAGTACCTTTAATAGATGGTTTCCTTCTGACCATTAAATACAGACAGTTAGCTGAAGTCAGTTTATCAATATTGACCACTTGACCTTAACAACAGGTCAACCATGATCTGATCATCTATAGATGTAGTGACAGAAATGGCCACAATAGTTTCTTACTGGTAGAAATGAGAGTTCATTCTGGTGACAGACATCATGTGTTAGCCAATTCTGACAAATTTCTCAAAACTGCCATGCTCTCTATGGAGTAGACTGGTGCCTTTAGAGCAACTGTGTCACTGATTATGATCTTGTTGAGAGTTTGTGTTTATAGTCCTTCACCTAAAGATGATTTAGAAGAATTTATTAAGAGTTAGTTTCCAATTAGCAGTTCCCTGATATAACATTCTACAAGACATATATATAGAATATAACAGAATAAGTAAACTATTTGAAAGCTTGCTTTGAAGAGTCCATTTCAAACAACTGTATAAAGCCTACATTCAGAGCTTTACAATGGGCAATTTTAAGAATCTGTCTTCATATTGTAAACTGCTGGCTCATACCTTTAGTCTTCTCTCTGCTTCAAGAAATTTAGAAGAAAACCATTACATCTGTTGAAGAAAAAGAAACCATCAGACTAAGTTACTCTGTTTTCTCTTGACAGTGCGGCTGGTAGCATGACTGATATGACAAACGCTAGCCTCAGAGAAAGGATCACGGCGAGATGGGAAAGATTCATCTATGATTTTACTCTCAGGTGAGTTAAAGCCATATCTTTTAAGTCTCTTAATCCCTAATCCTTTAATCTTCTTGATCCCTAATTGACCAAACAAGAGAGAATCACTCCAAATTAATTTTACAATTGATCAAGCTGAAGCAATACTGAAATTAAAGGATCAGCTTTCACCATTAATGCACCTTTATTAGCGGTTTATTAAAGATTCCATTCTCTTTTAAAAGTGTTGTCACCCAAAGTGATTTCATTTTTTGGTTCCTTGCTGAAAGCAAAGGAACCTATGTATTCAGGTTGGCGTGTGTGTGTGTGTGTGTGTGTATGTGTGTGTGTGTGTGTGTGTGTGTGTGTGTGACACTTAAGCTTGTATGCACGATAACTCAACAAGGGATTGACTGATCATGATCAAACTTGGTGGGTGGGTGGCCCATAGTGAGTAGATGAACCCTATTGTTTTTGGTGCCCACAAAGGTCACCAAAGGTCAGTTATGGTCCAAAAACCCAAAATACTAAAACTGCAATAACTCCCAGTGCCAATGTGCGACAAGGTTGATATTTTGGGACAAGTTGTGAACTGGTTAGGGCAATATTTTCAAACTTAACGGTCATGTGATCTGAGGTCACCAAAGGTCAATTAATGTTAAAAAACTAGTATTTTTGCGATAACTTGAGAACGAATTGTCCGTTAGGGTTGGGAGTTGCTTCAGTGTAATCCAATTGTCGACCCACATCTGGGTGACCCTTGACCTCAATTTGACCTTTGGTGACCTTTTCATGTTTTGGGGATTTTTACAGTTTCGATGCTATTTTCAGATGTCAAAGGTACCTTCCGATCATAAATATGGATAGGTTGACCCCCGTGTGACCTTTGTGTGCGAACTTATATGGGGTCAAAGTTTTCGGTCAGAGTTAGGATGGCTGTACAGACTTATCGTGTTGATTTTTGGAATCAGCAGATCAAACTACATTTGAAACCAAGGTCAAAAGGTCAAAGGTCACATTAGAAAAAATGTGCTTAGTTTGGGAGAAAACGGGCGAAAAAGAAAATGTTTGGTTTTGATGCTAGATTTGGATATCAAAGGTACCTTCCGATCAAAAATGTCAATGGGTTGACACCCGGGTGACCTTTGTGTGTAAAGTTATACAAGGTCAAAGTTAATTTTCAGACATTTAATGCAATAACTCCCAGGGCCAAGGTGTAACAAGGTTGATATTTTGGGAGAAGTTGCAAATGGTATAGAGGAATATTTTCAAACATAACAGTCATGTGATCTGAGGTCATCAAAGGTCAATTAATGTTAAAAAACTAGTATTTTCGGTGAGAAAATGGGCAAAGAAAAAAATGTTTGAATTCTTACAGTTTTGATGCTATATTCACGTCTCACCAATCAAAAATGTCAATAGGTTTACCCCAGGTGACCTTTGTGTGTGAAGTTTTATGAGGTCAAAGTAAAATTTCAGACATTTAGTGCAATAATTCCCAGTTCCAAGGTTTGACACGGTTGATATTTTGGGACAAGTTGCAAATGGTATAGGGGAATATTTTCAAACTTAACGGTCATGTGATCCGAGGTCACCAAAGGTCAATTAATGATAAAAAACTAGTATTTTTGCGATAACTTGAGAACGAATTGTCCATTAGGGTTGGGAGTTGCTTCAATTTAATCCAATTGTCGACCCACATCTGGGTGACCCTTGACCTCAATTTGACCTCTGGTGACCTTTTCATGTTTTGGGGATTTTTACAGTTTCGATGCTATTTTCAGATGTCAAAGGTACCTTCTGATCATAAATGTCAATGGGTTGACCCCCGTGTGACCTTCGTGTGCGGAGTTATACGAGGTCAAAGTTAATATTCAGACATTGAATGCAATAACTCTCAGTTCCAAGGTGTGACATGGTTGATATTTTGGGACAAGTTGCAAATGGTATAGGGGAATATTTACAAACTTAACGGTCATGTGATCGGAGGTCACCAAAGGTCAATTAATGATAAAAAAACTAGTATTTTTGTGATAACTTGAGAACGAATTGTCCGTTAGGGTTGGGAGTTGCTTCAATTTAATCCAATTGTCGACCCACATCTGGGTGACCCTTGACCTCAATTTGACCTCTGGTGACCTTTTCATGTTTTGGGGATTTTTACAGTTTCGATGCTATTTTCAGATGTCAAAGGTACCTTCTGATCATAAATGTCAATGGGTTGACCCCCGCGTGACCTTTGTGTGCGGAGTTATACGAGGTCAAAGTTAATTTTCAGACATTGAATGCAATAACTCTCAGTTCCAAGGTGTGACATGGTTGATATTTTGGGACAAGTTGCAAATGGTATAGGGGAATATCTTCAAACTTAACGGTCATGTGATCCGAGGTCACCAAAGGTCAATTAATGATAAAAAACTAGTATTTTTGTGATAACTTGAGAACGAACTGTCCATTAAGGTTGGGAGTTGCTTCAATGTAATCCATTTGTCAACCCGCATCTGGGTGACCCTTGACCTCAATTTGACCTCTGGTGACCGTTTCGTGTTTTGGGGATTTTTACAGTTTCGATGCTATTTTCAGATGTCAAAGGTGCCTTCTGATCATAAATGTCAATAGGTTGACCCCAATGTGACCTTCGTGTGCGAAGTTATACGAGTTCAAAGTTAAATAATATTATTGAGGTCACAGGTCAAACGTGAAAAACTCCCAAGTTGCAATAACTTAGCTACTATTTATTGGAATTTCGTCAAACTTGGTATGATGATATTGGTAGATAGTCTCCACACACTGATGTGTGTTGCAATTGATATCATGCATGTTTTTAAGGGGGGGGGGGGGCTAGCATTATTTCGTTATGAAAAGTTTGTATGCACAATAACTCAACGAGGGAATGACCAATCATTACCATACTTGGTGAGTGGGTGGCCCATAGTAAGTAGATTATCCCTGTTGATGTTGGTGCTCATTTCATGAATATTAATGAGATCATGGGGTCAAACGTGAAATACTCTAAATTGCAATTACTTGGCTACTATTACTAGTCGGAATTTTCGTCAAACTTGGTATGATGATAATGGTAGATAGTCTTCACACACTGATGTGTGTTGCAATTGATATCAGGGCTTAGCATTACTTTGGCAACAAAAGTTTGTGAGCATAAATTACTGTTGTTGTATTAGGGCTTTGTTATAAATTTCCCTATGAATGGAACTAATGAACAGCAGCAAGGAACCATGAAATGTTTTCATTCTGGTTTTAACCAAATTTCATACATGCCACAACAAATTCTCCAGCTACAGCAAATTCTCCAACTTCTTCTTCATATCACTTGAAAAAGAACTTGACGGTCGAGGTATTGCATTGCCTTGGTTATGTGATGTAATTTATATCAAATATTAGCACAAAAAGATGCTTTAAAAGTTCATTTCCCATATGTACATACATATGTACAGCCATTGTTCTTTTGCTCTGTTGTCAGGTCCGACCAGTTCTTCAGCCGTTTTAATATGGTTGTCTTTGGAGTTCTCTGGAAGTTAGGCTGGATAAGGTTTGGTGAATCTGCCTCACAGACTACTGATCATGCTTCAGGTCTGATAGACACTCTTCTGCCACCAAAGCTAGTGGAAGATGTCCAACAGAAACCAACAATAGAAACCGCTTGAGCAGAGGTGTCTATGGTTTATAGTTCACGGAGTGATAATGTGGGCATTTAAAACATTTCATACTAGACTCAGGGCCATCGTTGGATCGTCAGAATTACTTGCATGAAAACAAATACAGATTGTATTTAATTGCTCATGTGCAATATCTGAGGGATTCACATACTTCATATCTCTTCTGCAAGCTGTAAAAAGCTTCACATATCAATATATATTCGCTTGTGTGATGTCACAAAGATACTATATTTACCAGAATCACATAAATAGGAATCACATACATAGGATTGACATACAAAGGATACACATACATAGGATTCACATATGCAGGATTTACATTCTCCAGAATCACTTACAAAGGGTTTACACACAAAGAGTAAACATACAAAATGATACGCATACAAAAGATTCACAAACAAAATATACACATGCAAAGGATTTTTCATTCAACGTACTCACACACACTGGATTCACATACAAACTAGCCACATAAAAAGGATTTTTGTTATATAACAAAACCACAAAGAATTCAGAAACTGCAATTCACAAACTGATGTCAATCACTTTCCTTCATTAATATACACTACATGTATGTGAAAGTGTTCATATACATATTTATTTATATATGAGTAAAATAACAAACGGTTCACAAGTTGATATCTGTTTATTGTGTTTTATCAGAAAGGGTTTCATGTAGATGTGTAATGTTCCATGTGCTGTGTATTCATATAAACCGTAATTTACTTAAACAGGGATGTAACATTCAGTCTTTCACACTTTACAACACTTTTTCAACATGAAGTGTGACAAATTTTTATTTGAACAGTTTCAACACATATGTAATACCTAGTACCTCCATTCAGTCAATGTTTGAGTATTTTATGTCTTTAGTTGTTGCTATTAGTTTATTATTTTTCAATATCAATTAGTGCATGTCTTAAAAGCTAAGCACCTTGAAACTTTCTTATCAGAAGGAAGATCTCTCTATACTTTCGTAATCACAGAAGAATTATTTAGCCATCTTCAGTATAATTTAAAGAGTTCTTACTGCTTTAAAACACAACACAACTACTGGGAGAAGTGATCTTGTTTGATCATCCCAGCTCTTCTACTTGGAGATGCCACCATTACAATGCATTATGGGTACTGGTATGCTAGCATATGAGAATCCTGACTTACATAAGGTGCTTCTTTAACAATTTGTTGGTAATAATAGTCAGAAATGTGGGATAAAGAATTACTCTTTATGTACTATTCTTGAAAATGGAAGTCAGCAGCCCACTGGCATCATCCCGGAGGTCCAACAAGGCTCTTGATGTCCCTCTAAGTGTTCTCCAAGCCAATCTTTTGTCCATCAACACAACTTCTTACTCATTTTCCAGGGCCCAGACATTAAATGTTATCCTTAAAATCATTTCAGGTTTTGGAGATTTTCATAAACTTTGACAACTGCCAGGGGTTTTAAGATAAAGGTTTAAGTTTAAACATGTTTGGAAAGTTGAATCAAGATTAGTTGTTACTCTTGATAACGTATTGTGTCATGACTTTTTTTGTCATTTCTGTGAAGATATTGGCCATATTTTATATATTTTTTAATACTTCTGTGTCTTATAGTTTATGAGTACAGTATTCTTCTAGACAAATTTTCTGCCAGTTTAATACCAAGGAAACTAAAAAACTGTTGTTATATATCATCAGAGCTTTTCAATTCTAGCTGAAGTATTCAGCAGGTTTTTATTTGCCTTTTATTATGTAGCAATAAGAAACAGAGTACCACACTATTAAAAGAACTTAGTAATTTTTGAAATATTTATGGTGTTTTTATGAATTTATATCTATTTTGAAGGGAACAAGAAGATGTGAATACAAATGTGTCTTCCACAGCCATCAACTATAGCAGCTTTTGTTAAATCATGGAAAAGTTGTCAATATCCTGACCAATTAGGTTGACAGTAACATGACAAAAGAAGGCATTGAACATCTTCATTCTAAACATAATACAATGGTGCAGGAGCTGGGGAAACAGTGAGGGGATCGAAGTGGATGGTGATGCTACTAACGCATTTAAATTAAGTTTTACAATTTTTACGACCATTCCACTAACTGTATTATATATTAGTACCATGAATATTCACATTCTTTGCAAGAAAGAACCCGAGAAAGAACATCCAACAAGTAACAACAGTGAGAAATGTTATTGATTCATGCTGACTGTATTGATTGGATATCTTAGATTCATACTGACTGTATTGATTGGATATCTTAGATTCATACTGACTGTATTGATTGGATATCTTAGATTCATACTGACTGTATTGATTGGATATCTTAGATTCATACTGACTGTATTGATTGGATATCTTAGATTCATGCTGACTGTATTGATTGGATATCTTAGATTCATGCTGACTGTATTGATTGGATATCTTAGATTCATGCTGACTGTATTGATTGGATATCTTAGATTCATACTGACTGTATTGATTGGATATCTTAGATTCATGCTGACTGTATTGATTGGATATCTTAGATTCATACTGACTGTATTGATTGGATATCTTAGATTCATGCTGACTGTATTGATTGGATATCTTAGATTCATGCTGACTGTATTGATTGGATATCTTAGATTCATACTGACTGTATTGATTGGATATCTTAGATTCATGCTGACAGGGTATTGATCGGATATCTTCATGTTATGAAGACTTGTTCACAACACCAACAAGGCATAACCCTTTTTCTTCCAGTTAGGATTGATAACACTGCACTTTAGTGGGCCTATGTGAAAACACATGCAAAACACACAGTATCGTGTGATACATTCGCATACAATTAAAGAAATGAAGTGGAAAAATTAAGTAGGGATGTGATCAGTAATATTTGAGTGCCAGGTGGATATGTGCAATAGTGTGATCCATGTCCTGAGGGAGGGGTATCGCCTTCCATTCCTTCTAAGCATGCTTAGATGGCCAATGGTGCTGTTTCCTATTCTGCTGCTAACTTCTGTGCCAAGTATTCACCCATATTTTGGTAATGGTAAAATTTGTCAAATTAATCAGAACTACCCAGAGCAGCCGCCCAGTGTGAGCACATTCCTGAGTAAGACAGGAATTTATATAAAACAGCACTGGTTTTCAGCAGGTATACCAAACATACAAAGATTATTTAAAACTATATGATTACACCTGATCACACAAAGGTTATCTCGCAACTTATTCACACAATGATAGATAACTTGTTAATGATTGACACTGTATGTGATCAATTTCTATTTTATATGTTTCTACGGAAAATGTTACCTGGAAATTGTTTTCATCACTTCTGGTAAATGTATTACTGAGAAAGTTTTTATCATGTTAATATTTAGACAAATACAAGCCAAAAACCAGCTCTGAATGAAATACCAACCATATTAACATTTGATGATTAAATATGAAGGATAGGAAATAAACCTTATGAAGTGGTTAGCTTAATAATATGACAAACCAATTCTTAAACCTCTTTGTACAAGAACCTGTATACCGACAGAAAAATCATGATCATGGTTAACACAAGAATATCGCTGACTGATCTCTCGATCATGGTTAACACAAGAATATCACTGACTGATCTCTCATGACAAACTAGATCATACAAAAAGTATTGAGTACATTGACTGACAGATTATAACAATTTTTACCAATTAAAGCTTCATTTTGAGTTATGTTATAATCTATGAATTCTGAATAAGACATTGACATGATTTACAACAATCATTTACATGGTACAGCAACAAGTCAAAGAGCCAACCTTGGTCTTAATTTTGTTTTGCCAGACCTCATCTCCATCATCAGTTGGGGGAAATTGAAGAGTTTTATATTTCATAAATCAGATTTATTTATTAACACAACCTTCCATTAAGACTTAATTACAAACCTAATTTCTAGTCTAAATTGGTCTCAGAATGTATCATTTGACCAGTTAACTTTGAATTTTCTTTTGAAGATAGTTTTCTTGTTGAAGATTTCCAGACACAGCCTTGCCTGTTGATAATGCTATGACTTTCTTGAGCCTGAATAACAACTCTTTATTATAATAGCTTTTATTTTTTGAAAGAACTTGAAACCCTGTTTTATAGCCAACTTCAGTACTAGTGTTGGCAAATAACAAACCATGTAAACGAGGTAAATAGTTTAAGAATCACTACTGCAAATACATTCAGGAAACTTTTGTTTCTGTTCTGAAGAAAGAAAAATTACAACAAAACAACTCCTTCCAGATATTCTCTAACAGTACATTCAGGACCAAAGAGCCTTTCTTGTTCAGAAAACATGTGAATGAAAACATTCTTATACAAGCTATGAAGACCAAATAAATATAATTATAAGGACCAAATCATTGAAATTGTGATCCACAGTCCAATCATAGAAAGCAGAGGATAATACATGCATTGTGTCCAATATCCCACCATGTATACTTTAAAACATATTCTTTGCAAAACAGTTACTGCTTAAACATGCATGCAATAGAATAAGTAAACTACTTTTAGCATCATACAGATATCGAATTGTGTTTTTCTTTGCGGTATCTCTGACAATTTTACCACAAATTTTACCAGTAAACTAGTAGAATTTCTACTTATAATTATCATCTTATATATTATAGTAACTATTTAACATTAATTTTAAAGCTAAATGAACTCATGCAGGAACAGGGTGTGGCCAGTTACTAACTTCAATGAAGGCTTCCTACTTTGTGTGTATGTGTTTTGGCTATTGGCACTTTATGTACCCAGGGTCTAGCACCACTTCCAGCATTAGTTTAAGGGATTCCTCACTGACCACAATCTGACAGGGGTTGGGCCAGGGGGTCGGCCATGAGTGCCCTGGCTACATCACTTGCAATAAAAAATAAATGTTCATTTCTTTCTACATATGATGACATTCCCTTTTTGAATCACACTTCTTCCAAAATTTGTCATAGCAGATGTCAATTTTTTTTTAGTTTTTCACCTTAATTAAGGGACACAATTTTCATGACTGCCTGGACATTACCGACCTAACTGAGTATAGGATGGACCTTGGGTGAGTCCATGGTGCAACTGATGACATTACCGACCTAACTGAGTAGAGGATGGACCTTGGGTGAGTCCATGGTGCAACTGATGACATTACCGACCTAACTAAGTAGAGGATGGACCTTGGGCGAGTCCATGGAGCAACTGGTGAATGTTATTCCTGCTCTTAGTGCTGCGTCCATTTGATTTGTTTGATGTCGATCCCTTCCTGCATCATCTCCCACAATGGGCTGCAGAAATAAAAATAAATAAAATTATATAAATATTAAAATCGCCAAAAATAATCCTTCAAGATTACAACACAGAATAGGTATTTATGTCAATATTCAAAACCAAAGTCAATCACAAGATATCAACAAGTTTGCCTTTTATTGAGACAACTTTCTTTATGGAATTTACTCTAAAACATTGCTTGAATTTTATGAAATAAAGGCACACTGCTTCTTGACATTTACAAATGTTTTTTTTTTATATCATCGTACGAGATTCAACAAACTCAAAGGCAATCGTTCTCTAAACAAGATCATGTTTAATAAAATAAAACTTCAAACAGCAATTTGCATAAAGGAATGGTGAAACAAATGGCATGTTTAACTACAACACAAATAGTGCTTTACGGCATACATGCTCAAACAATTTCCTCATTTTAAATAAAGACACTAAGTCTATATTACAGTACAGCTTACCGATATTAAACCAATTCTGATGAAATCCATTTAAAATGCTAATGGTATTATGGCACATGGTGGTAAAATTTTAAGGATACTCATTGCATAATTAGTTACATGATCAGTTTTTCAATCATTCTGAGCATGGATTCTGAAGGATTGATGACCTGGTGTTTTGTGATTCAGTTCTCATGGAAGGCCATAAAGTTTGTAGAATGCTGTACTAAGATACCTGTTGCATAATTAGTTACATGATCAGTTTTCAATCATTTTGAGCATGGATTGCAACGGCAGGACACTTTCAATATGATTCAGTCCTCAAACGGCAGGACACTTTCAATATGATTCAGTCCTCAACGGCAGGACACTTTCAATATGATTCAGTCCTCAACGGCAGGACACTTTCAATATGATTCAGTCCTCAACGACAGGACACTTTCATATTGATTCAGTCCTCAACGGCAGGACACTTTCAATATGATTCAGTCCTCAACGGCAGGACACTTTCAATATGATTCAGTCCTCAAACGGCAGGACACTTTCAATATGATTCAGTCCTCAACGGCAGGACACTTTCAATATGATTCAGTCCTCAACGACAGGACACTTTCAATATGATTCAGTCCTCAACGACAGGACACGTTCATATCGATTCAGTCCTCAACGGCAGGACACTTTCAATATGATTCAGTCCTCAAACGGCAGGACACTTTCAATATGATTCAGTCCTCAACGGCAGGACACTTTCAATATGATTCAGTCCTCAACGGCAGGACACTTTCAATATGATTCAGTCCTCAACGGCAGGACACTTTCAATATGATTCAGTCCTCAACGGCAGGACACTTTCAATATGATTCAGTCCTCAACGACAGGACACTTTCAATATGATTCAGTCCTCAACGGCAGGACACTTTCAATATGATTCAGTCCTCAACGGCAGGACACTTTCAATATGATTCAGTCCTCAACGGCAGGACACTTTCAATATGATTCAGTCCTCAACGGCAGGACACTTTCAATATGATTCAGTCCTCAACGGCAGGACACTTTCATATCGATTCAGTCCTCAACGGCAGGACACTTTCATATCGATTCAGTCCTCAACGGCAGGACACTTTCATATCGATTCAGTCCTCAACGGCAGGACACTTTCATATAGATTCAGTCCTCAACGGCAGGACACTTTCATATCGATTCAGTCCTCAACGGCAGGACACTTTCATATCGATTCAGTCCTCAACGACAGGACACTTTCAATATGATTCAGTCCTCAACGGCAGGACACTTTCATATCTATTCAGTCCTCAACGGCAGGACACTTTCATATCGATTCAGTCCTCAACGGCAGGACACTTTCAATATGATTCAGTCCTCAACGGCAGGACACTTTCATATCGATTCAGTCCTCAACGGCAGGACACTTTCATATCGATTCAGTCCTCAACGGCAGGACACTTTCAATATGATTCAGTCCTCAACGACAGGACACTTTCATATCGATTCAGTCCTCAACGGCAGGACACTTTCATATCGATTCAGTCCTCAACGACAGGACACTTTCAATATGATTCAGTCCTCAACGGCAGGACACTTTCAATATGATTCAGTCCTCAACGGCAGGACACTTTCAATATGATTCAGTCCTCAACGGCAGGACACTTTCATATCGATTCAGTCCTCAACGGCAGGACACTTTCATATCGATTCAGTCCTCAACGACAGGACACTTTCATATCGATTCAGTCCTCAACGGCAGGACACTTTCATATAGATTCAGTCCTCAACGGCAGGACACTTTCATATCGATTCAGTCCTCAACGGCAGGACACTTTCATATCGATTCAGTCCTCAACGACAGGACACTTTCAATATGATTCAGTCCTCAACGGCAGGACACTTTCATATCTATTCAGTCCTCAACGGCAGGACACTTTCATATCGATTCAGTCCTCAACGGCAGGACACTTTCAATATGATTCAGTCCTCAACGGCAGGACACTTTCATATCGATTCAGTCCTCAACGGCAGGACACTTTCATATCGATTCAGTCCTCAACGGCAGGACACTTTCATATCGATTCAGTCCTCAACGACAGGACACTTTCAATATGATTCAGTCCTCAACGACAGGACACTTTCATATCGATTCAGTCCTCAACGGCAGGACACTTTCAATATGATTCAGTCCTCAACGACAGGACACTTTCATATCGATTCAGTCCTCAACGGCAGGACACTTTCATATCGATTCAGTCCTCAACGACAGGACACTTTCAATATGATTCAGTCCTCAACGGCAGGACACTTTCATATCGATTCAGTCCTCAACGACAGGACACTTTCAATATGATTCAGTCCTCAACGGCAGGACACTTTCATATCGATTCAGTCCTCAACGGCAGGACACTTTCATATCGATTCAGTCCTCAACGACAGGACACTTTCATATCGATTCAGTCCTCAACGGCAGGACACTTTCATATCGATTCAGTCCTCAACGGCAGGACACTTTCATATCGATTCAGTCCTCAACGACAGGACACTTTCAATATGATTCAGTCCTCAACGACAGGACACTTTCATATCGATTCAGTCCTCAACGGCAGGACACTTTCATATCGATTCAGTCCTCAACGGCAGGACACTTTCAATATGATTCAGTCCTCAACGGCAGGACACTTTCATATTGATTCAGTCCTCAACGGCATTATATTTTTCATGGTGGTAAGTATACAAGTATAACAAAAATTAAAAAATTAGGCTTCACTACTTGAAATAAGCTTGACTAAACAAGCTAACAAGTTGTTACTATTGAGATTCAACTCCAAATGCTGCTTTAAACTACATTTGATACAAATAAAACTCTACATGTTATGGTGGACCAGTACCAAACTTTCCAACAGGCAATTGAGAGACATGTTGGGGCCATTTAAAGTTACAATGTCAATGATTATACCTAACTTGAGAATAATTTTTGTAGTTTTATGCACTTCTAAATTTTGCTAAAATTGTAAGCAAAGCTGTGCAAAATTTGCTCTTTGAAAATAACAAGAAAACATACTTTGTATGATTTCTGACTTCTATATATAAATCTGAGTTCTATATACTGGAGCTATTTGGATAGAAACTGCCAATGATTAACCCTAACTTGAAATATATTTATTTGATTTAAAATTTAACACATTTCCATATTTTCTAAAAATTTCAAGAAAAACATACTTATGATATCTGACTTTTTCTGCCTTTATTAAAGTGTTTTGGATAGAAACTGTCAAAGATTATACTCAACTTGGAAGCAATGTTGCAGCTGCCAGCCTTTTCCAAATTTTGGCAGAAATGAGCAAAGAGTGTAAATTTTTTTTGTGTCAAATAATGAGGAATAAAATGATAATTTCTGACTTCAGAAGTATTGAAGAAATACAGTTAAAACTGTTGAACGCTCACAATTAATAACTACATTCAAAATTGTTTAACTATTGAAAATTCTATCAGTTATTTTCTTGCTTGAGCAGCAAGGACTTCATTTCACAGCATTAGCTCATGTACTGATGCTGGAATGCCTCGCTTGCATAACAAATGTAACCAGCCAACTGCTACAAGGATCTTCAAAGAAGCAGAATAAATTACTAATCTACATTTCTTTTCCTTTAACTCTTTTATTTCATTTTATTTTATTTTATTTTATACTATTGTTATTATATATTATTTATTTACCTATTTTCAATTACTTGATGATTGCTGAAAGGATGACCTTTACATAGCAACAAACAAGGATGTTTTCAGTAATGTTGCTAATCCAGTGAGTAGGATATTCACTGTTAAATATGGTGATTGTATCTATAATGCATTTCTAGATTAAAGCTACAACCATAACCACTGCTCATTCCAGGCCCGCATTCTCATGTTAATCCATTCATCTTTTACCTCTACTGACTAAAGAGACAGGGGAAAAATTAGATTAATTCAAAACATCAAGAGAATACTTCTGAATGATACATCTGACATTGCTTGCCCTTGATAGATCAGTAATGAACTACCAACACATTAAATGAGACAGTGAACCGTTCTCTGACAGTATGGGATGATTATTGAACAATCCTGTTGTTAAGGAAGCTGGTAAACAGCAAATGTTATCAGGGTTAGTGATCTGGGCCAAGTGTGTGAAGGGATATAACGGAGCTAACAATACCTCTTACTGTCACCTCCATTGACCTCTGAACAGGGGTCTTTGTCTGCAAAAACAGAGAAATAAGGGTCCTATTGTGGGATCAGCCAAGATGTAACAAACTGCACAGCAAACTTGTATAAGCTGTATCCAACTGCAAGGATGCAACCTTAGTCCAAACTCCTGATATGACTCTGATCACAGTAGGCTGAATAACTTAAACCTGCTTTGGCAGAAGGTCCAGTCTATCATACATCTGGACCATTTTACTAGTTTCTCTTACTAAGGATTTCAACATCATGGTGTTGGCAACACACAGACACCATGATCAAAACTATTTCCACAGCAAGATGCAAAACTTGCTAAATGGTGTTCAACTCTTTCCACATTGTGAGTATTCCTAAGAATGTAGTTTACCCACTAATGAATGAATGTAACTTTAGAGAACTTTCCAATTTACAATGCCTTGAGGGGATTCACTTCTGTCTGTATTATTTTTTGGAATGATATAGCCCAAACAGTCAATTTCTGCTTGATGATCTATGCAACAACCACGATTCCACATCACCTAGCATTCCAGCCATTACCCCAGCCTTCCAGCCAACACCAAATCTTCCAGCCACTGCCCCAGCAACCACCCCAGCCTTCCAGGCAGCATCCCAGCCTTCCAGCTACCACCCCAGCCTTCCAGCCACCACCAAACCCTTCTGGCCACCACCCTTGCCTTCCAGAAACCACCCCAGCCTTCCAGACAGCACCCCAGCCTTCCAACCACCACCAAATCCTTCCAGCCACTGCCCCAGCAACCACCCCAGCCTTCCAGCCACCATCCCAGCTACCACCCTAGCCTTCCAGCCACCACCAAACCCTTCCTGCTACCACCCTTGCCTTCCAGAAACCACCCCAGCCTTCCAAAGAGTGCCCTAGCCTTCTAGACATCCTTCAGCCACTACCCCAAGCCTTCATCAGACTAACCTCATTGATCTCAGACGCTTGACATGTTTTATGCACAAATCTGCAGTATAGTCCACTTCTTCCTCTGTTGTAAAACGACCAATGCCAAATCTAAGGAGACAATAACGATAAAAATCACAACAATACATAGTTTAGTTCCATTCTGAAATGACCTATTTCAATAGCAGTTACAAAACCACTGGCACAAAGCATATTTTCCAATGCCAAAAGTTGAAATTGATGTGAATAAGAATACAGTTATTTATGAACCACTCCGGTTGCACACAGACAGTCTAAAGTTACTACACAACTTTTCAGAAAACAAAGCCTTGATTAGGAGAGCAAGCCTGAGCTTTGACTTAAATGAGCCATCCAGCCATATATGCACATATTAACCACATCTCTGTTCAGTGATTATTAATCATAACACTGTACACACAATGTCATGTTGGATCACTGGTACAACTCCCACTCAGTCAATGCAAACCACCAAGAAATAAACAAACAAAAGAAAAGAAAACCAAAGGACATTTATTGACAAAACAGCTTTCTAACAGGAAACCTTTTTTGCTCTTTCGGAAAAAAAAAACATTCTTACCTAATAGAAGAATGTGCCAAGTCCTCCTCGGCACCAATTGCACGGAGGACGTAGGAAGGTTCCAGGGATGCAGAGGTGCAGGCACTGCCTGAAGAAAGAGCGACGTTCTTCAAGGCCATCAACAGGCTCTCTCCTTCTACGTAGGCAAAGGACAAGTTAATACATCCAGGGTATGTCTCTTCAGTATCTCCGTTTCTGATCACGTGTGGCAGGTTTGTCATGATTTTATCGACCAGCCTATTAGAGAGCTCAGACACCCTTCTATGGTCATACTGCAGGAATAAATAGCCAAAAGTCATCATTAATTATCGGTCAGGTGATTCACCTTTGCAGGTATCGAAGTTGTGGCTGAGGTTGAGTGAAGCACACCCTGTAGGGTACAACACTGGAACTCATACATGCAAAAATGACACACTTTTTATATTTTATTAAAGAATTTTCAACTATTTGCCCAGCCAAGGGATGCTACTTTGTTATTGAATTTAACAAAGTGGACACTGACTAAGACATAGCTGCTCTGATGACACCAATCATGGAAAAAAACAACTTCTTGCCCATCAATTCCATCGCTTAATAATTCAGAAAGACTTGTGATTACCTAAATTATACAATGTCATGTCTTCCTATTTTCAGTCTTCAAATAAAGAGATCATTTTCCTACCTCCATTTCTGCTAGGGATAGATGACAGGCTGCACCAAAGCCAACCACCAGAGGTGCAGGCAGGGTTCCACTTCTCATACCCCTCTCCTGTCCTCCTCCACTCTGTAATGGTTCCACTCTCACTCTTGGTCTTCTTCGTACATACAATGCGCCTATTCCTGTTTTGAGCAAAATGAATGTAATCCCTAACAAATATGCAAACTGGACTATAAATAGTAGTTATTCAATTGCTGCTATGAAACTTTCAGATCTATAGAAATGAGACAAATTTATATTCACAGCAAGTTTGAAAGAGGACTTTTGACAGAAGACCATCCTAAAATTCTAAAGATAGGAATGTGTTTTTTTAAATCTATTATTTTCAAGTATTATAGTGAAAGGAATTTTGACTCCCCCCCTCCCCCGCCCCCACCCGAATGAGACAGCATGTTAAACCATTATCTTTGCCATGCTTTGCATATATTTTGGTGTTATTTAGTCAAACAAATTCACCACTAATGTCTGAATACAGCACCTCAAGCTTGAACCTAACGCTGCATAAGAGTGAAATAAATTTTCATTTTGACAATACCCTTTGGACCATATAGCTTATGACCGCTGATGGACATCAAGTCTATCTTCATTTCGTTGACATCGACTGGAACCTTCCCCACAGCTTGGGCAGCATCTGTGTGGAAGAACACTTTGTTGGCCCTACAGATGGCTCCTGTGTATGGAGGGAAAATGGACAGAAAAGGATAGTAACTGCATGGTGATACAGATGGCTCCTGTGTATGGGGGGGGGGGGGAATGGACAGAAGCTGATAGTAACTGCATGGTGATACAGATGGCTCCTGTGTATGGGGAGGGGGGGATGGACATAAGAGGATATTAACTGCATGATGATACAGATGGCTCCTGTGTATGGGGGGGATGGACATAAGATGATAGTAACTGCATGGTGATACAGATGGCTCCTGTGTATGTGGGGGGGATGGACAATAGTAACTGCATGGTGATACAGATGGCTCCTGTGTATGGGGGGGTGGACATAAGAGGATAGTAACTGCATGGTGATACAGATGGCTCCTGTGTATGGGGAGGGGGGGGATGGACATAAGATGATAGTAACTGCATGGTGATACAGATGGCTCCTGTGTATGGGGGGGTGGACATAAGAGGATAGTAACTGCATGGTGATACAGATGGCTCCTGTGTATGTGGGGGGGGGGGGGAATGTACAGAAGAGGAAAATAACTATATGGTGACAAGGAAGGTACCAACTATAACAGAATATTAACATGCCATTTATGCAATGGGCAAGAGCAACAGTAGTAATTTTGTTCAAATGTAAAATTACACAAAACGTTGTATATAGAAAAGAGCAAAGAAATGTATGGTTATAATGTGAGTTGAGCCAGTGACCACAGAGTGACCAACTATGTGCTCTACCAACTGATGAGATGTCCAGCCCTTAGTTGGTGGTGATCTCTGTATAGCCATTGCTGCATTGAGGGAGAGTCAGAAGCCACAGTATACCATGCATACCATGTAACCAGGGATCACAACCCAATTTATTCCATACAATCCAGAAAGTGGCAGGGAAAGAATTTCAAGAGAAATGTTTACACATTAATTGACTCACTTTAAAAGGATTGAAGAAAGTACTAAAGACGAAGAGCACATGGTTAAAAGGATGATTTCTCTCTTAGAAATAAACAGAATGTAGCCATTGCATAACATACTATTGTCTGCATTACAACTTAAATGATTGTAAGGTTGTTGAAACAGCGGACTCACCAATCTCTGCAATTGGCTGTTTGACTCCAATCTCATTATTAACAAACATCACTGAGACCAGTGATGTATCAGGTCTGATGGCATTTTCCAGTTCCTTTTCACACAAAGAAAAAATTAGATACAACTTGATCAATACCACTGTACATGTGTTCAACAGAATATGATACAGCAATTAATGTAATACTTGAATTGTGCTATGAATGTGCACTCACATAGCAATTGTACTAGCAAGGATTATCTTAACAGATAATTAAAATATGTCTTAATACTAACATAGATCAAACACTTTCTATCCTGACAGCCTGGTGATCGATTTCAGTATTAATAAATGGTCCACCAATATTCTTTCGTCAGGTAATGGGTAATGATTCAAAACTAAGTTGACAAAATGTCCAACAATGTTTAATTTTAAACTACCAGGCCATGCGTTGTAGACTAATACTTAATACTACTCAAACCAAAGCAATTGAAATATGTTTCACATGGCATTCTGCTCTTCTATTTCATGTAATTCAGTCATTAAGGCCGACTCTTGAAGAAAATATTCTTATGTTATTTTAAGTTGAATAATTTAATCATTTACTGAAACATTGTTTCCAGGTTGCATTACAAGCCCTGGTTGGTAATCGTAGCTGATATTCACTATTCGGTACCGTACGAATGCATACTTTTCTATACTATACTATATACCAAACTTGTAGTATGAGTACAGCAGCATGAGTATGGTACAAGGCTATAAGTATGAGTACTTCATCTTACACCAAAAACAAATAGATTGACAAAATTCCCCAAGTAGGATTATGAGCACAAATCCATGATGGAATTGTATGGACTTACTTGATGATATACGGGACACTGACTACAATATTATCTCTGTTAGAAGTGTTTCCATCTCTATTGTATGGACTTACTTTAAGATCTAAAAGTCCATTAGTCTGTACTGGCAGGTAGGTTACTTCGAATCCTTCAGCTTCTAGGGCACGACAGGAATCTAAGACGCATTTGTGTTCCTGAAAAGAATGGAATGATGTATTAGAATGAAACAACTGACGTCCAAGGATGCAACTATTTGTTTCAATGTCGCTATGGAACACATCATACCATCACAGTTTCTATTGTTGACCCAACAACCCCATAGAAATCTCAGTATCTATTGTTGACCAAACAACCCCATAGAAATCTCAGTTTCTATTGTTGACCAAAGAACCCCATACAAATCTCAGTTTCTTTTGTTGACCCAACAACCCCAAATAAATCTACCAGTATCTATTGTTGACCCAACAACCCAATATAAATCTCAGTTTCTATTGTTGACCCAACAACCCCATATAAATCTCAGTTTCTATTGTTGACCCAACAACCCCATATAAATCTCAGTTTCTATTGTTGACCCAACAACCCCATATAAATCTCAGTTTCTATTGTTGACCCAACAACCCCATATAAATCTCAGTTTCTATTGTTGACCCAACAACCCCATATAAATCTCAGTTTCTACTGTTGACCCAACAACCCCATATAAATCTCAGTTTCTATTGTTGACCCAACAACCCCATATAAATCTCAGTTTCTATTGTTGACCCAACAACCCCATATAAATCTCAGTTTCTATTGTTGACCCAACAACCCCATATAAATCTCAGTTTCTATTGTTGACCCAACAACCCCATATAAATCTCAGTTTCTATTGTTGACCCAACAACCCCATATAAATCTCAGTTTCTATTGTTGACCCAACAACCCCATATAAATCTCAGTTTCTATTGTTGACCCAACAACCCCATATAAATCTCAGTTTCTATTGTTGACCCAACAACCCCATATAAGTTTTTAGTGCCCTCAAAAGACGGACTATTAAGAGTCTCAGACTGTGTATTAGAAATTCATCTTCAAGATGGCATTACTAACTTTGACTTTATCACAGGAAATAAAGAATTCAAGAGTTACAAAACTGACATGGTGGAAAAAGTGAGAACCAGAAAGCAATGTGGTTTGCTGATAAACTCTTATACAGTATCTTTGATAAGTATCAGGAATGTTGAGATCACCTAGAACAAAGTAAAGATGCTTTCACTTACTGTTTGAGTGGTAATGACATGTTTCTTCTTTGACTTGTAGAATCTGCCAACTCCCTGAAGTAATAGAAAATCAGTGAACCAAAAAGCAATGGAAACATTGACTAAGTAAAGAATGGATTGAAAGATTACTTTGAAATACAATGTCTACAATATATATATAAATATATATATATATATATATATATAGATCATTGAAATCATAATGAGTTGGAAAATCAAGAACTAAAACTTCCAGCCTCCACCGGGATTCGAACCCGGGCCTCCCGCTTTATATGCGGACACCCTAACCACTAGGCTATGGACACTGATTGTATGTCCAGAGGTTCGAAACCGGTAAGGAAGGTCGTAATTCCACTGTAGGCATTTGTCACCTGTATTGAACAATACTAGTTCTGTTTTGGTGACATATTTGCCTTACTCTAGGGATCAAACAAGATTCTATATATATATATAGTAATGTATAGTTATATATAGAATCTTGTAACATTACTATTTTATATATATATATAGTAATGTTACTAGAGAAAAATAGAAGCAAGCCCTCCAAAAAGTTTGCGTCCCGTAAAAAAAGCTTGCATCCTGATCGAACACCAATTGCGTTTATTGTATGACCTACTTTTACTAGTGTAGTTGTAAAGATGTGATCGTATCACTGCCTGTACTTAGAGAATGTAATACACAATATATATGTTTGGCTGGGGAGGCCCGGCCCACCCCTTCTTTTGCCCACCCTGCTGTTCAACCAATTTTAACCCCCATCCCCCCCCCCCCCCTCATTCATCCGCCCTTGTACTGTACTTCCCTACTCGCCAACTCCGTAGAAGCTCTATGCTTTGACGTTGCAGCGATTCCAACAACCAACTCTTCAAAAATCGCAGTACCTACAGTGTGCATATCTCTCACTAACTTCCACACAGTTCATTGTACTACTGCATGTACATAGGCGCCTATTCAAACTTCATTTTCAACTTCACATGCGCAAATCCTCAAAACCTGATCCAACATTTATCCTGGGCTAGGCTCTTTGCAAACAATCATCCCTATGAAAATGACAGTAGGCCTATGTGAATAGCTTTTTATGCAATGTCGATTAAAAAAAAAACTTCAATGTGTACTTTCGACGATTCACAGTAGTTTACACACGAATGTTGCACCAAAAATAAATTACTGAAGCACGTTATCAATTGGACCACGAAAAAATTTGCAACAGAAACTACTGTGGTATGAATGCACATTTTACATCAGCAACTATCAATGCAGAAAGGAACATACTGGGAGATTTGATATCCTTTTCAGGATCAGAGATGTTAGCTTCCCACAAATTCATAGATTGTCTCCACTCATTTCTGATCATAATCGTTACTCAGAGTTTCACGCATTGAGCGATCGTCAGACCAGTTGTCTGATGATTGGTCAATGCGTGAAACTCTGAGTAGCCATAGTGCACTCTGTACCAAGATAGATGCCAACCAACCAAACTTAAAACTTATATAAATATATATATATACATATAAACAAATAGTTAAGTTTAAAATGAGTCATGTCATCAGAAGTTTCAGCACACAGAGTTATCAAACAGATCTGTGATTTCTAAATGCATTTAATAACCCATTTGGTTCTCCAGACATAGAAGTTCCACAAGTTTAGGCCCTTAGAAACTTGTTATAATCAATCCTCCTGTCAGTTTACACATATATAACAAAGGTTTACATTTGCTAGTTGTTGCAAGAATTCACAATGTTGTAAAGTACTGTTACATGATGGTTGTATTTGCTTCAATTATTCAGAAAGTTTGATTGATATATTGCAATAATGTTCCTGTTTACTATTGCAACAACTCAAACCATAATAGCATTCTTTAATTTGAATGACACTGAAATCTGCTTTAATTTTCTGGATTGCTTGACATGTTATGTGACTATGCTTGCTGATTACTTTATGGTCAAGATAATTAATAATAAGTAAATGTGGAGTCCTATCATTTCCAACAAACTTCGATTCTATTTATAGACCACCAGACAAACGGTACACGGTATATCAGAGACACAAATAAGAGTAATTGTGATACTAAAATAGGAAAGAGAGGTTTAGTGCTCAAACATGTTGTACATGTATATTTTCTCCTTTGCAAGCACTACTCACCTTGATGGAGATATTGTTGCTCTCAGTAGCACCACTTGTAAAGACGATTTCCCTTGCATCTGCTCCGATTAATTTAGCCACTTGCTGTGAGGAGGAACAACTGAGATTGTCTCACAAAATCATAGTAATTAAAAAACAAAACATGCTGCACTTTATGAAGAGTAAAGACACATTGTCATAATACTACTTACTAATAGTAACAGAGATCATGCAATGTTACATTTACTTACATACAAGCAATAGGTAAACTAAGAATGGAGAAAATAATTTTTAGATGGATTTACATTTGCTAGAGGAAAGAGGTGAACTTTGCATTCAAGTCCTGTGTGCTGTTTTCATGATAACAACATTTGAAGTTAATATGATTGGTACAATAGCAGCAGTGAACTTGGACACGGGAGTGATGTCATACAAACAAACATATATGTTTTATGTTTTTCTTCAAAGTATAATTAGGATACTTTACTTAATGCATCACAGTATGAAAACACTAGGTTTATGAGTCAAGTCCACTTATGATACAAACTCTGACAATTATCAATATCTTGAGAAGGCTATGTAGCAATTGCTTGCAAATTTCACCAGGATGCTTAGAATGTATGTCTCTTTCATCAGGTGATCATAAACTTCCCTCCGGACTATCCTTATAACTAATGGACCTTAGCTTCGTGCAATGAAGTTAATATACAGCACACGTCCAACAGGTCCATTTCTTCATTCTATAACTATCAATGCTTGCCAATTCACATTACATTACACAGTACTGTTGCTATGGGAAAGTCCCTTTCACTGAAGATTGCATAATCGCAAGGCAAAACTTTGTCTAGCAGACTGCACTGCAGAAGGGTCAAAATGCAATTGGGATTATAGTGAATTTAAAATTTTCAAGTTTTATGTAGCAGTGTTGATGTTTTCGAATTTTCTTTTTTATAGAATACTATGGGTTCCTGTGTACAAGAAACTGCTGTTCATCTTTGAAATTTTATAGCAATTTGCAAATTGTAACGTAGCATATTGCTGGGCGGTGATACCTGTTGAATTATTCCCTGGATGAGATAATTAAACATCACCTGTTTTTTCAGTTACTTGAATAATATCCTAATATCATCCCATCATCCTGAAGTTCCAATGTAATAAAAAAAAAGGAAAAAAATAGAAATTTTTCAAGTTACCCCTCTGGCCTTCTCTACTGCCTCCTCTGCTTCCCAACCATAGGAATGTGTTCTTGAATGAGGATTGCCAAAATATGACACAGAAAAAGGTAACATAGCATCCAAAACTCTGGGATCCTGGCAAGGAGTAAAGTAATGTATAACAGATCAGAAAAGTGGGGGAGAAAAACGATAATGACAAATAGGGAAATTGCTTCAAACGAAGCAATGCTTGATATCTAAGATGAAACATTGGAAATACACAAGAAAATCAAAAGTGAGTAAATTTAATCACTATCAATCATGAAAATAGTACATATTTGCCATAAAAAACCCCAAACAGAAGGCTTTGGTTTTTTTTTTTTGTATGGTGGGACCGTAATTCTCTAACGCGTGTTTTCCTTATATTTACTGCAGGTAAATAATTGAAAGATATTGAGCCTAGTCATAGATGCAGTGTGTTTTCCTCACATTTACTGCAGGTAAATAATTGAAAGATATTGAGCCTAGTCATAGATGCAGTGTGTTTTCCTCACATTTACTGCAGGTAAATAATTGAAAGATATTGAGCCTAGTCATAGATGCAGTGTGTTTTCCTCACATTTACTGCAGGTAAATAATTGAAAGATATTGAGCCTAGTCATAGATGCAGTGTGTTTTCCTCACATTTACTGCAGGTAAATAATTGAAAGATAATGAGCCTAGTCATAGATGCAGTGTGTTTTACTCACATTTACTGCAGGTAAATAATTGAAAGATAATGAGCCTAGTCATAGATGCAGTGTGTTTTCCTCACATTTACTGCAGGTAAATAATTGAAAGATAATGAGCCTAGTCATAGATGCAGTGCGTTTTACTCACATTTACTGCAGGTAAATAATTGAAAGATAATGAGCCTAATCATAGATGCAGTGTGCTTTCCTTGTATTTACTGCAGGTAAATAATTGAAAGATAATGAGCCTAGTCATAGATGCAGTGTGTTTTACTCACATTTACTGCAGGTAAATAATTGAAAGATATTGAGCCTAGTCATAGATGCAGTGTGTTTTACTCACATTTACTGCAGGTAAATAATTGAAAGATAATGAGCCTAGTCATAGATGCAGTGTGTTTTACTCACATTTACTGCAGGTAAATAATTGAAAGATATTGAGCCTAGTCATAGATGCAGTGTGTTTTACTCACATTTACTGCAGGTAAATAATTGAAAGATATTGAGCCTAGTCATAGATGCAGTGTGTTTTACTCACATTTACTGCAGGTAAATAATTGAAAGATATTGAGCCTAGTCATAGATGCAGTGTGTTTTCCTCACATTTACTGCAGGTAAATAATTGAAAGATAATGAGCCTAGTCATAGATGCAGTGTGTTTTCCTCACATTTACTGCAGGTAAATAATTGAAAGATAATGAGCCTAGTCATAGATGCAGTGTGTTTTACTCACATTTACTGCAGGTAAATAATTGAAAGATAATGAGCCTAGTCATAGATGCAGTGTGTTTTACTCACATTTACTGCAGGTAAATAATTGAAAGATAATGAGCCTAGTCATAGATGCAGTGCGTTTTACTCACATTTACTGCAGGTAAATAATTGAAAGATAATGAGCCTAATCATAGATGCAGTGTGCTTTCCTTGTATTTACTGCAGGTAAATAATTGAAAGATAATGAGCCTAGTCATAGATGCAGTGTGTTTTACTCACATTTACTGCAGGTAAATAATTGAAAGATATTGAGCCTAGTCATAGATGCAGTGTGTTTTACTCACATTTACTGCAGGTAAATAATTGAAAGATAATGAGCCTAGTCATAGATGCAGTGTGTCTTACTCACATTTACTGCAGGTAAATAATTGAAAGATAATGAGCCTAGTCATAGATGCAGTGTGTTTTACTCACATTTACTGCAGGTAAATAATTGAAAGATATTGAGCCTAGTCATAGATGCATGTGTTTTACTCACATTTACTGCAGGTAAATAATTGAAAGATATTGAGCCTAGTCATAGATGCAGTGTGTTTTACTCACATTTACTGCAGGTAAATAATTGAAAGGTATTGAGCCTAGTCATAGATGCAGTGTGTTTTACTCACATTTACTGCAGGTAAATAATTGAAAGATATTGAGCCTAGTCATAGATCCAGTGTGTTTTCCTCACATTTACTGCAGGTAAATAATTGAAAGATATTGAGCCTAGTCATAGATCCAGTGTGTTTTACTCACATTTACTGCAGGTAAATAATTGAAAGATATTGAGCCTAGTCATAGATGCAGTGTGTTTTCCTCACATTTACTGCAGGTAAAAAATTGAAAGATATTGAGCCTAGTCATAGATGCAGTGTGTTTTCCTCACATTTACTGCAGGTAAATAATTGAAAGATATTGAGCCTAGTCATAGATCCAGTGTGTTTTCCTCATATTTACTGGAGGTAAATAATTGATAGATAATGAGCCTAGTCATAGATGCAGTGTGTTTTCCTCACATTTACTGCAGGTAAATAATTGAAAGATATTGAGCCTAGTCATAGATGCATGTGTTTTCCTCACATTTACTGCAGGTAAATAATTGAAAGATAATGAGCCTAGTCATAGATGCAGTGTGTCTTCCTCACATTTACTACAGGTAAATAATTGAAAGATATTGAGCCTAGTCATAGATGCAGTGTGTTTTCCTCACATTTACTGCAGGTAAATAATTGAAAGATATTGAGCCTAGTCATAGATGCAGTGTGTTTTCCTCACATTTACTGCAGGTAAATAATTGAAAGATAATGAGCCTAGTCATAGATGCAGTGCGTTTTACTCACATTTACTGCAGGTAAATAATTGAAAGATAATGAGCCTAGTCATAGATGCAGTGCGTTTTACTCACATTTACTGCAGGTAAATAATTGAAAGATAATGAGCCTAGTCATAGATGCAGTGCGTTTTACTCACATTTACTGCAGGTAAATAATTGAAAGATAATGAGCCTAGTCATAGATGCAGTGTGCTTTCCTCACATTTACTGCAGGTAAATAATTGAAAGATAATGAGCCTAGTCAAAGATGCAGTGTGTTTTACTCACATTTACTGCAGGTAAATAATTGAAAGATATTGAGCCTAGTCATAGATGCAGTGTGTTTTCCTCACATTTACTGCAGGTAAATAATTGAAAGATAATGAGCCTAGTCATAGATGCAGTGTGTTTTACTCACATTTACTGCAGGTAAATAATTGAAAGATAATGAGCCTAGTCATAGATGCAGTGTGTTTTCCTCACATTTACTGCAGGTAAATAATTGAAAGATATTGAGCCTAGTCATAGATGCATGTGTTTTCCTCACATTTACTGCAGGTAAATAATTGAAAGATATTGAGCCTAGTCATAGATCCAGTGTGTTTTACTCACATTTACTGCAGGTAAATAATTGAAAGGTATTGAGCCTAGTCATAGATGCAGTGTGTTTTCCTCACATTTACTGCAGGTAAATAATTGAAAGATATTGAGCCTAGTCATAGATGCAGTGTGTTTTCCTCACATTTACTGCAGGTAAATAATTGAAAGGTATTGAGCCTAGTCATAGATGCAGTGTGTTTTCCTCACATTTACTGCAGGTAAATAATTGAAAGATATTGAGCCTAGTCATAGATGCAGTGTGTTTTCCTCACATTTACTGCAGGTAAATAATTGAAAGATATTGAGCCTAGTCATAGATGCAGTGTGTTTTCCTCACATTTACTGCAGGTAAATAATTGAAAGATATTGAGCCTAGTCATAGATGCAGTGTGTTTTCCTCATATTTACTGGAGGTAAATAATTGATAGATAATGAGCCTAGTCATAGATGCAGTGTGTTTTCCTCACATTTACTGCAGGTAAATAATTGAAAGATATTGAGCCTAGTCATAGATGCATGTGTTTTCCTCACATTTACTGCAGGTAAATAATTGAAAGATAATGAGCCTAGTCATAGATGCAGTGTGTCTTCCTCACATTTACTGCAGGTAAATAATTGAAAGGTATTGAGCCTAGTCATAGATGCAGTGTGTTTTCCTCACATTTACTGCAGGTAAATAATTGAAAGATATTGAGCCTAGTCATAGATGCAGTGTGTTTTCCTCACATTTACTGCAGGTAAATAATTGAAAGATATTGAGCCTAGTCATAGATGCAGTGTGTTTTCCTCACATTTACTGCAGGTAAATAATTGAAAGATATTGAGCCTAGTCATAGATGCAGTGTGTTTTCCTCACATTTACTGCAGGTAAATAATTGAAAGATATTGAGCCTAGTCATAGATGCAGTGTGTTTTCCTCATATTTACTGGAGGTAAATAATTGATAGATAATGAGCCTAGTCATAGATGCAGTGTGTTTTCCTCACATTTACTGGAGGTAAATAATTGAAAGATAACGAGCATAGTCATAGATGCAAAGTGTTTTCCTCACATTTACTGCAGGTAAATAATTGAAAGATATTGAGCCTAGTCATAGATGCAGTGTGTTTTCCTCATATTTACATATTTACTGCAGGTAAATAATTGAAAGATAACGAGCATAGTCATAGATGCAAAGTGTTTTCCTCACATTTACTGCAGGTAAATAATTGAAAGATATTGAGCCTAGTCATAGATGCAGTGTGTTTTCATCACGTTTACTGCAGGTAAATAATTGAAAGATAATGTGCCTAGTCATAGATGCAAAGTGTTTTCCTCACATTTATATACATATTTACTGCAGGTTAATAATTGAAAAATAATGAGCCTAGTCATAGATGCAGTGTGTTTTCCTTCACATTTACTGCAGGTAAATAATTGAAAGATATTGAGCCTAGTCATAGATGCAGTGTGTTTTCCTCACATTTACTGCAGGTAAATAATTGAAAGATATTGAGCCTAGTCATAGATGCAATGTGTTTTCCTCACATTTACTGGAGGTAAATAATTGAAAGATAATGAGCCTAGTCATAGATGCAGTGTGTTTTTCCTCACATTTACTGCAGGTTAATAAGTGAAAGACAATGAGCCTTGTATAGATGAAGTGTGTTTTATTCATCTAGTTCATACCAATGGTGTGGTGGCCAGACCATCAAGGTAGAGAGCTCTTCCACTCACATCATCTAGATGTAAAAAGATAGAACACAGGTTAAGAATTTTAACTGCAAATATACAGTCAGTAAATAAGTGAGAATTCCCTCGACTGGTGTAAATGGCTCAGTTTCCCAACTTTCTTAGTCCCAACTCCAAGATGATTCCTCAATTGTTCCAGAATTATTATCCAAAAAAATAAAAACTGAGATAGACTGATCACATGTTAAGCATTTGTATGTTAAGAAACTATACAAAACTTGAGGTAGAAATAATTCCTTCTGGGTCATTCCATGTCAAATCAACCAGTGGTCCCCAGGTGACCCTCTCAGAATTAGATGAAATTTCATCAGAATGATTGAGTATGTCCCAAATGAACACACACAAAAAATCAAAATTATACTCCATGTCGTTTTCGAGATATGGCCCGTTGAAATTTGGTCGTTGTGGCCATTTTGCTCGTTTGCGTTTCGCAAAAAGTGACTTTTGTGATATTTTCCGACTTTGAAAGCTCATGATTCAGTCTTTGTCTGGTCAGGTATAGAGCTCAAATTTGGTATTCTATCTTACTTCTTGCCAAAATTTATGAATCTGCACTCAATTTAACTGTATCTCCTATATTTTTCTGGTTATGATCACCAAAAGTAGGCACTTTATTCTGTCAAAAATGATTTTTGTGATTTTTAAGGTCACCCTGTGCCCACATGAGAGGTCACATGAATCTTACAGTATATTCCTTGGGAATTATCTATGGTTGCATGTCTTTACTCATAAGCAATTATAAGCCCACCAATGCATTAATTAAGAAATGGCATGGGCCCAAAGTTGGCTCCAGCCAGAAAAAGGTCAAAAAGACCCCGCCCTTCTTGACCCCGCGATCAATTGAAACATTTATTGAAATTTACACCAGTTAAATATATATATTATATCTACTTGTACATCAAATTTCAGCTTTGGCACTCAACTTCTTCATGGTATGGTGGCAATTTGAATATTAGACGTTTTTCGCATATTTTTTAATCTCAAGCTTATATATTTGTCATGTAATCATAGTATAATAATGAGTGATATGATCATTGTATCCTTGTTTCAGTCAGCTGAATCAAAATGTAACATAACAAATTGTTTTAGGTCAAATTAATGACATTTAATCACATCATTAACGATTCACGCACATTTAAATTATATACTGGTTCTGTCACAACTCTCAATGCTTCAATGTCCTTACAGTTTTCTTACCACACATGGATGTTCATATACAAGTAAAACAAGTTTAGCACACTTTAATTTCTTTTACTTGATGAATGCTTGCAGTGTGGCTTGATATACAAGTTAGCACACTTTAATTTGTTTACTTGATGAATGCTTGCAGTTTGGCTGGAATGGTCTTTGAAGTCTTCATGAGGGAGAGTGTACTGGCTGCCTCCATGTCCCTGTAACTCTGGAGCACTGATGACACAAATAACAGCTCAGAATGGTATCCAACAAATATTGTGGGTGTTTTGTGGCCAAGGAAGTGCATTGGAGTTCTTGTTTCGTTTCATTTAACTTCACAAAGACATCATTTTCTTCCTCTGAAATTATACCAATGTACCACTCATTGCCGTACATTCCAGCGATGTAACGCCTGGTTAGTACTCTTTCGTGTCAGCCTGAGGTAGAATATTAGCAGAAATGGATTCTCTCTCCTCTGCATGGTCTCTAATGGGCACAATTTTGCAGTGGTTGGTCATTGGAGAGTCGCCGCTTCTCAATCTTTCCAACATCAATGGGTATAATAATGTGATGAGATCGTATTCCTGCTATAGTTTATGATGGTGTCTGCACGTGACACACTGGTAGTATTGTTCTAGAATGTAGTGTCTACATGTGACACACAGGTGATATTGTTCAAAAGGTTTATACAAATGAGTTACCAGTGTTTGTATAGCATGAGGAAAACATGAAAGGGGACTGGGTTAGGTTAAAGCAGCATTTTGTGTCCTTTTCTATGGTTTTTCTCAACCTCACTGATTCCTCGATGACATAACGACATACATAACTAGCTCATCTATTCAAATCTTACTTCATATGGTGGCATAAAAGTCGAAAAATTTACAACTTTTAACTTTGTATTTCTCGAAGATATTTTCCGTTGGGATCCCAATAAACCTCACCCATAATATGAATATTTAAAAGCGACGAACGTCATTGATCGTTATGTAATACAAGTATACAACACCATGCATGATTTGTGTAGATTGTCTATGGCAGTTGAACCAGGGAGTTGTTAGAGTACCAGCTCGCTGGTTGTACCAATTTACCAACTCAACGTTTTTGAATCTATATTTAGCGACAGCTCAAAACTAAACCTGCATCTCTGATTGGTTGAGTTCAAACTAGTGGGTTGGGGGAACTGTATGCGATTAATATACTAGAGCACCAATGGTGCAGAAGCTCATACCTTTTCGGGCTTAAAAATGTAGGGCCCACAAAACTTTATGGCCCACCAAATTTCAGGCCATTTTTCAGATTCCACCAATTTTGGGCCCATGAGGGATAACCCCATCCCCCCCCCCTCCGTTAGCAGAACCCTGGCCACACCACTGGCTATAATTCCTATTTTCCCCCTTTAAATCCTATTTTACCCACTCTCTCAAACAATACCACAGACCTACCCTATTAAACTTTCTCCCCTCTACCAGAGCAGACCTGAAGCACTCCTTGCCAAAATTTTGGCTGGCTGCCTACATACCTCAGGCTCAAAGACTTCTAAGAATCGGCAAGTGCTGATTGGCTATAGGGCTCTCATGCTTACAGTTCAACAGTTAATAACAACTCCCAGTCCTGCTTTAATTCTACTAACAGCCTCTGCAGAGCTTAACCACAAATGTAAACAAACACTGCAGAGACTGGGAGACAAATTAAAGGAGCTTTGGCAAAAGGTGAAGGCTCAGATTTTTTTAAACAATGGGGATTAATTGTAATTAATTAACTTTTGACCAAAAATTATTAGGCATCACCTTATTCATACACAATCCAACAATCATCAGTTCAACTGGGAATATGATTCATCAAAATCTTGAGGAGATTGAGATATTTGAAAATATTACAAAGAATGACCCCCGATGACCCCCTAAATGACAATTGACCTCAATTTTCCGAAAACCCCTCGTAACTCTCATCCCGAGGAACATTGTGACCAAGTTTCATTATAACTGGCAATACACTGTACGAACAGCAGCAATTTGAAAATATAGGGCCGCGGCCCGGGCCACAAAAGACCCCTAGTTGATCTTTGATCTCAAATTCATGAACACCCTGAAGGTAAAACTTCCATAGTACTATCGTGACAAACCCTCAACATTGTACCATGGAATCTGTAGGAGAAGAAGCATTTTGCGTATTTCCACAAAATGGCCCATTACGGCCCACAGGTGACCTTTGACCCTAAATTGCAGACCATCTCTGATGGCCCTATACCCAACGGTCCTTGTGTCCAAGTTTCATGAAATTCCATCAATCACTGTGCGAGTGGAAGCGGTTTTACCAATTGTTGACGGATAGAGTGATAGAGTGATAGACGCTGCACTGTAACAATAGCTCACACCAGCATGCTGGTATGAGCTAAAAATGGGTAATTTGTCGGAGGAAGCTTTTCACATTATCTACAAATGTCCTTAATTACTCGCCAATTAATGCTTTTGACAGGAAAAAATGGGCTAATATCTTAGTTTGCTGTTTTGTGTTTGATATACATGTAAAAACTTTATGGACTTGTCAAAAAAATGGAAAACGGTGACCAAATGCAAAATGCTGCTTTAAAGCCAGAGAGCAGTAAGACATACACGAGTCACAAAAGAAAAGTCCGGGTCAAAATTTCTTTTTGATATATTTTAAAAATGAACATAATCTCAGCATTCTAGTGAAATTTGAATTCAATTCCTATTCCATTTTTGAGATATTGACAGTTGAAGTTATCTGATATTCTACCAAAGTGAACTTGAAGCAAACAGGTGTGATGTCGAAGTTGCACACTGACAAATAATGTTTTCTTTTTTCTGTATTTTTCAGTCTATTGATTTGACCTTGATTGGATAGGGTTACTAGTTTGTCTAAAGGGGATGTGAAGATTATAAAATACCAATACCTATAATGGTACATTAACATTATGGATGCATCCAATTGTGGAGTATAAAATTAGACATAAATTTTAAAGAAAAAAATAGCTTTAGTTATCATAGTGCAACAATGACGTCAAACCTGTATGCTCCAAGTTCACTTTTAGTACCAAAGTCCAAAGGTGGCAACTTCAACTGTCAATATCTCAAAAAAGGTACATAGGAATTGAATGCAAATTTCATCAGAATGCTTGGATAATGTTCCTCTTTAAAACATCACAAAGAAATTTTGACCTGGACTATTCTTTTATGTACTGGCAGATTTAAATTGTATTGTGTGGTTTAATCCATGTTTCAAGTGAAACTCTACAACAGTACTGTATACTACTGTATATAAGGCTCCAAATTGTGTCGTGTGTTATGGGAGATTTTGAGGCACTACAGGTATGAGGGACCAGCCTATTGGAGGGTTAACTGAAGTGATCATTTATTGCAGTGGAATACATGTATGCATAATCAACCCATTTCTAAAAACAATAATAAAAAAAATCTTTTTTCTAACTGCAAAAAATACATTACACAAGCTTCAAACTGAAAAACACTGTATGATATTAACTTAGTGTACTGAGTTGTTAAAAAATGTGCGAAAAACGTCTAATATTCAAATTGCCACCATACCATAAAGGAGTTGAGTGCCAAAGCTGAAATTTGATGTACAAGTAGATATAATATATATATTTAACTGGTGTAAATTTCAATAAATGTTTCAATTGATCGCGGGGTCAACCGGGGTCAAGAAGGGCGGGGTCTTTTTGACCTTTTTCTGGCTGGAGCCAACTTTGGCCCAATGCCATTTCTTAATTAATGCATTGGTGGGCTTATAATTGCTTATGGGTATAGACATGCAACCATAGATAATACCCAAGGAATATAGGATTCATGTGACTTCTCATGTGGGCACAGGGTGACCTTAAAAATCACAAAAAAACATTTTTGACAGAATAAAGTGCCTACTTTTGGTGATCATAACCAGAAAAATAAAGGAGATACAGTTAAATTGAGTGCAGATTCATAAATTTTGGCAAGAAGTAAGATAGAATACCAAATTTGAGCTCTCTACCTGGTACAAAGACTGAATTATGAGCTTTCAAAGTCGGAAAATATCACAAAAGTCACTTTTTGCGAATCGCAAACGAGCAAAATGGCCACTACGACCAACTTTCATCGGGCCATATCTCGAAAACGACATGGAGTATGATTTTAATTTTTTGTATGTGTTCATTTGGGACATACTCAATCATTCTGATGAAATTTCATCTAATTCTGAGAGGGTCACCTGGGAACTTTTCAGAAAATTGGTTGATTTGAGGCGGAATGACCCTTCTAGTTTTCCATTGTTCTACTGTATACCTCTGATGTTCCTGGAAATTGTTAAGATTTCAATACTAAAGCAAGTCACATTTGTTCTCCAGTGTCTAAAACAAAACTTCTAGTGATTTCATATTGCTTTGAAATGGACCCAGTATTGTCAATTTCTAAGAGAAAACTTACCAACGTCTTCTTTAGTTAAGGCATACAAACCACCTCCATGGCTGAGGTGAATCTGTCGAGACTCTACAGCAGTTCTTTGCAGCGCAACCCTCCCAATGCCCCTCAGCACTGACGTTAACATCTTCTTGTTTTGAAATACCAACAAAGATGTTTGAAATATCTGATCTCTGCAGAAGTAAAAGACATGATCTGTTACTATGTATGTCACAACTTTCAAATACAGGGTAACTTAAGGCAGAACCACGGAGTCCAAACCAAGTCTGACAGCCCAGTATTTCACTAATCTGAAAATGTTCTATGAGCCATTAGCATGCAGTAATGTAGTTCATTTAAATGCCTTGTCATGCATGGAGGTACATGCACAGTTACACTGTATGTATTCCATTTCACAACAACTCAAGACAACAAGTTTAAAATACCATCAAATACAATGTTTGTAATCAGAGTGTTACTGGAAACACATTTAAAACTGACTGAAACCATCGTGCATACATATTTTTTTTCGTAAAAATAGTCAACTTTCTCCTTCAGTAGAATTGGACGACGTGATGCTATTGCGCTTGTGCAATGACATTGGACAGAACCATTACACTACAGGTAAGTAATTTTTAAGTCGATAATGGTGCCCACACACTCGTGTCAAAGTAAGAAACTCTTCATATTATAGTTTTATTTACATGTACTTCTTTGCTTCTTTGTTTTGTTCTTTAACTCTTTCTTCTGTCTCAATTTTTTTTGTCCTTCTTTCTTTCTTTCCTTCTTTCTTTCTGTCTCTATTTCTTTCTTTATTTATTGTACACAAAGGTAGTTCCAAAACCCTAACACAAACCCACCCATATCATAATGGTGCGGTTCAAAGTCATTGCACAAGCGCAATAGCATCAGGTCATCCAATTCTATGGACGGGGGTGTTGACTATTTTTACGAAAAATAATTTTTTCCCGTGAAAAATATGTATGCACAATGGTTTCAGTCAGTTTTAAACGTGTTTCCAGATACACTCTGATTACAAACATTGTATTTGATGGTATTTTAAACTTGTTGTCTTGAGTTGTCGTGAAATGGGCCTGTTGACGCTAATTAGTATGACCGGTCCATGAGCTAGAGGCAAATCAAGCAATATTTGCGTCTATGCATAAATTTAATCTAAACAATCAAATTGCACTTTATGTACTATATCTTGGTACAGTGTTTTATAAACAAAAAAGACATGGAATGATGGAGCTCAGCAGAACTATCATGCATACTTGTTTAAAAGCACAAATGTGTCAATTTAGAGGTATGAAAGAACTTGACACGTCAGGCATTTTGTGGTCAAATTCTGCTCAAATGTACGGTTCATAAGCACAGAACCTTAAATATTTTGAGATCATAACATTTCTGAGGAATTACACATATGAGAAACACACACAGTTGAGTGATTTGGATTTTTCCTTGATAGACATAGTTGATCAAATCCTTAACTTCTTAAGTGTGTCCTTTATGACTGCCCACCATGCTAGCACTAGTAGCATGGTGGGCTCATAATTGACGCACTTAAGGATTTGATCAACGATGTCTATCAAGGAAAAATCCAAATCACTCAACTGTATGTTGTTTTTCATATGTGTAGTTCCTCAGAAATGTTATGATCTCAAAATATTTAAGGTTCTGTGCTTATGCACCGTACAAATAAGCAGAATTTAACCACAAAATGTCTGCCGTGTAAAGTTCTTTCATACCCCTAAATTGACACATTCGTCGATAAGCTAACTGTAGTGTAAGCCTTAGTATATTTCCATTGACTTTAGATGCTGTTTGCTATGCTCTGAGCCTCTAAGCTCAGGTCCCAGAGATTAGTGGTATCATATTGAGGTAATGTTGGTTATTTTAAGGGTGTAAGACTTCCAAATGCCAAAAAAACGTGCAAAACTGGGGGGAGGGTGTTAAAAGCTTAAAAAATACCACAATTGGTCAGCAAATAACTGAAATGGATTCAAACTCATGAAATATGTAATTCTGCTTGGCTGCAAAAAGTTTAGGTGGCCTGCTGTATTGTTGCTAGTAATAATTGAAGGTGCGTCAATTACTGGGGTGCGTCAATTATAAAGCCTTTACTATACAGTATACTATAAGCTATGGATTTATATCGATGAGAATTGGCCTAACAGAGGCAAGCTTAGGTAGTACTAGTAGCACTCTTAATAGCCAAAAGTACCCTATTTAAAGCCGCTGACTACTATTAGTAGTACTAATATGTGGTACTAGCCTACCCACTACAGAAACTTTGTATTTTAAGTTTAACTAAGTTACAGCAAGGTATAGGCTACTGTAGTGTAGGCCTACTAAACTTAACGTTAGGCTTGACTCTAGTGTTAGTTACACAATGCTCGTTTCACCAGGCCAGGACTTAGAGATAAGCTACGAGAGAAACGACGGCACCTACTATAATACTTGGCTTATGTTTTGTGTGACATAGGCTGATTGCGTCAAATGGCTTTTCAGATTTATACTACATATTCTGAATAGCATGCGTAAGGAAATTCTTTCGAGCTGTGCGTTATGTGTACCTTTGGCCGTCACGTTAATTCGTCAGTGTTATTATTTTATTGCGTAATCAGTATCCATCGGGCCGATCAAGGGGTTGAGGCTTTGAACTTTTCCACCTCAGGTAGATAATGACATGTAAAACAATTGCGCCCACCAAAATAAGCTCCACCTAGCGGATAAAAGCGATACGGAAGCTTCGTATGGACTTTGATATAATGAAAATCTTAATTGGTGTTTCTTTCTACAAAAAGGTAAAGACTCTATAAATAGTAGCCTACTAGGCCGATGTATTTATTCCAGAGTCTGTTGAAAACACTTTGTATTTATTTCAGCCACGTTTATGGACAAATAGGATGATTTTTGAGGTTGAAACTCGGCTCCACCTCAGGGTAGCAGCTCAGTAAGCGATTGAGTGTGGAACTTTTATATTTTCAATTTTCGATCGAAGTTAAGAATTACATATCGATAACTTATGACTCTAATAGACCTGTTTATTTATTTGAGATAATGTTATCAATTAATTTCAGCCACATATATGGACAATTAGGGTGTTTCTCGGGGTTAAAACTCAGATCCACCTCAGGGTAGCCCACTATTGCGATTGATTGTGGATTTTCTTTTTGACCAAGTTTTAAAACTTTTTTAACAAACAGCGATAACTTGTGACTCTAATAGATCTGTTTAGTTCTGGTAGATTATGTTAAGTACCATATTCTCGTGGTGGAGACATTAATTCAATTAAATATCAGACATTTATCATATTAGATTAAGTTAGGATATAGCAGAAGTTTGATGCCATTTGCAGGGTGGTGGTGAAGCCCAGCCTCTTTGCATAGGTGTGTATTACAGTTGACCTATCTTCGGTCGAATGAAAGAATAATATACCTTCCATACACTTATGATGATTATTATCATTATTACCCCGTTATTTATATAGCGCATAATCCGAAAGTTCTATGCGCTTTACTTAACACTGGTCATTGGTAACCAGGCGCGTATCCAGGGGGGGGGGCGTTGGGGCGCGCGCCCCCCGGGTAAGAAAAAGTGGAGAGAAAAAAAGAGAAGAAAAAAGGAAAAAAGAGGGGAAAAAAGAGTAGGAGGAGAGGAAGGAAGGGAAAAGAAAAAGAAGAAAGAGAGAAAAAGGAGAAAAGGAGGGAGTAAAAGAAAAACGCCAAGACACCGGGAAGAGAAAGAGGAACAGTGACATCATTACAGCGCTGATCCCTATTATATACACAGGGTAGCCAGTGACGGATCAAGGATTTCGGAAGGGGCGTGTGCCTCACCTTACCCCTTACACCGACAGCTCCATTTTTGACGTTTCCATTTTCCCTCTCTAATCATGATCTATATATATATACTATATTTGGTCTACCATAACGTGTGTGTGTGTATACGCCTTAAACAATTGTAGAATTGTGCTATGAAACCAACTGTGGCTGGTGTCGAACTCGACCGTGTCGTCGGGGAACATGACGCATATCGGGAAGGGGGCGACCACCCCCATTCAGCATTATTTTATTTTATGATATCGCTAGTAATTTCAAAATAGAATGTGCTATGATGCAACTTACAAGGCCTGGGAAGTGTCACTTCCAGCGATCTGGGAGGCATTTTCGGCCAAAATTTGCTTGTAGGCTTCGCGCCAACAAATGGTCCTGGGTAGTGCCGTTTCCAGCGATCTGGGAGGCATTTTCTTGTACGCTTTGCGCCAATTTATGGTGGTGCTACGCTTAGATAATTTGCCTACAGGCTTCGCCCCTCCCTTGGCAAATTCCTCGCTACGCGCCTGTTCGAATTTGTAAAGCAAACAGCAGATATCACATCATATCAGTGAGCATGAAAATGGCGTTCCAGGATGAAAAGCCTCAAAACTGTCCGACTTGCCCGAAAAAATTACCAAAAATTTTCGCGCGCTCCGCGCGCGTTCAACATGTTAACGTCAATATTATATTAGCAAGCATCCGTTATTACATCGCATGCCATCGTGTACCGTACGGTCCGTGAAGGTTGTGCAGTATACCGCGGGATGCTAATGTAAACAACGAATGTCTTATGTAGATGGAGAAAAGCATAAAGGTCCAATTATGTCAAAACTCTCTTTTACATTAGTAATGGCGAATTAGGGGCTGCACCCCCCCCCCGCCTCCTACGCCTATGTGTATAGTGTTCGGTTTCGGAAATATATGCTATTTTTAATTTCCTTCAACCAAGTTGTATAATAGCCGTTATAGCAGGTTTTAATATTTCTACACCAATAAATTAACTGTGTCGGAATTTTCGAAAATTTCTGACCAACATTCTTCATCACACTTCCCTCTACTCGTGCAATTTTGACCGGTCTGTATAGGGGTTCAAGGAGGTTTTTCTATATTGGTTGTCCATAGAAGAAATTTTGTGCACATTATGGGTATGTTTTGAAGTGATTCTGAACGAATAATGGGCTTAAAACCTTGAAAAGTGGGGCTCACGGATAATGTGGGCCGCGACGTAGAATCACCTACAAAAGCAATAATCCACAGGACATGCGATGAGTTCGAACATGATTTGTGACTGGTGAAAATCTTCAAAAAGGTTATGGATGGAATAAAAAACTATTGGGAAATACTTGGTTCTCAGGCAAAAAGTGTACATCTGGTTGGTCATTTTCAAGCCCGAGAAGTGCCATTTCCGGTGATCTGAGTGGTATCAAAACAAGAAATTTTCTTGTACGCTGCGCGCCAACCGATGGTGGATAGATAGTAATTCGCGCCCCCGGGTTAGAAAATCCTGAATACGTCGCTGGTAACTTGTCACACCTACACACCAAAGTGTGCACAATTCAAACAATCTCTCCTGGGGCACCACAGAACACCGCAGCCACGTGTCCCCTGGGGGACTTCCCACAGGGTGCAGCCACAAACCGGCGAACGCAACTATATTTACAAGTCACCTCGCAAGTCCCCATTTATACACCTGGGTGAAGAGAAGCAATGGAGATAAAGTGCCTTGCCCAAGGACACAACGCAATGATCTGACCAGGGCTCGAACCTGTAATCCTTAGATCACAAGTCTGCTGCCTTAACCACTTGACCACAACGCCCTCATTGATGGCCATTTGATAGCACAACAAAATATACGCTTGAAAATAAACAAATAATAACCTAGGATGTTTATTTTCCAATCTCTTACGAGCACATTAAGGAAGAATATATAACAGTAATACAACCTGATAAAGGTTTACTTGTCACCAGAGTCATTGAGTCTCAATAATGAGGTACAGTTTGCGCCATAAATTAATTCCTTATTATTAACAGACTGAAAACTTCGCCATTTCTATCTACTTCCTCCTGTCCCTTCGGTCTCAGAAACGTAAAGTCTGTGCTGCTAACAACATTTTCCGCATATTTCACATAGTTTGCGGCCAGCCTTTGACCCATTCAACCATGGAGGTGTTTTTACCTCCATGATTCAACCAACCTCCGCAGCTGCAATGTTGAACTTACGCCACGATGGTTTTTCGAGGTACCATTTTTTGCTTCCTTGTAAATATCGATTGGTTGTGCAACTACATGACCTTCAATACACTAAGCGAGGTAGACTGTGTTTTTTTTTTCAGCGGTTCATCAGCGGTCTGTTGGCAAGCTTCAACCTGCCCACTCACAGTGACGGTGACAGCCTAGCTTACCTAAGGCTAAGCCTGGAGGTAAAACTGTTTTGACCTCCATGGGCTAAGGTAAAGATCGTTACATTGAGGGCAAATAACCGAATTGATGAAGTTTGCCTTGTAGCATTTACATGCAAATAAGTGATATCAAAATTTGTTATTACATAAAAGCAAGAAAATGTTGTCCCAGTCCAGTTTTCATAGAAAACAAGTAAAATAACTTGTTACTAAGTCCTCACGTTCAAGAACGTTGTTTTTCAGCAGACGGCTGTGCATTCGAGCTTTGCGGGTCAAACAGTATATCATCGATTGTCGGGTGATATGAATATGCATTACTAAGGCGTTACTTTCATATCTAAGCCAATGAACATCGACAATGTGGTTTGGTCGATATTTCAAGCTACCCCCAGCGGGGGAAAAGGCGGGGTCTTATAGAAAATAGGCGGAGCCACAGACTACCCTCAGGTGGAATAAAAACAGCAAAATACACTAGCGTCAACCCCGTGCAAGATATGAATAATTCAGTGCACTGAGCTGGAGCTAGCGCTGCAACCCGCTGCATCACACACGCCGCCGAAAATGTGAAACCGGAAGTAAATGCTCAGCACAGAACTTGAGCACAAAGAAGCTTCTTCCCGGCTTGCCACTTTCAGCAATCTGAAGACCAACAACTTCTCCCAAAAGCGTCCACCTACACTGCTATTTCATGGAGAATCTTAACGTTAGACAATGAAGTACCCACTTATTTTTTTGTACGAAATTCTTACAATAAAAACTAAAATAAAATAATATAATTTTGAATCACTTCTAAGGGTATATGTAAGTGGAAAGGAAACGGAATTTTTTGTTTAGATGTTTTTTTTTACATGTATGCTACTGTTGGAACGTAACAACATTTAACAGTACTTATCTACGATAAAATACTTTCAATGTGCAAATTAAGTGGGGCTGTTAACTGAACAAATATGACTCGCAGAATGTAACCGAAGTTTCATCAATCAGTATTCAGTATTAGATTGCCGCTGGACTGAGTCTGTCGTTTGGCTTTTCGCTGGCAGTAGTGACACAGACGGGCGATAGCCGTGGCTTGCCTAGCTACAAATTAACTAGTACTATACTATGTTAAGTATCACCAGGGTTGTCCCATAACAACCGTAAGTACAGTAGTAACTCGGCATAGCCTATATCCAATTGCTAGAACAGGAATGTAAAATTCAGCTCCAGTAATGGTGATAACAAGCTTTGTTGGGATCGATATGGCAGTCTGTTTTTTTGCTGTTTGTCAGGCCTTTATAGACCTAACTGATTTGAAATAGCTAATTAAACAGCTTAAGATGTAACACGACGGAGTTTTTGTATACCTTCCAAGCCAATGATGATGAAGATTAAATGGTTGTGGCGGATGTATGCATCCTTTTTGAGCTTATGCATCCTTTGCGCAAATCATTATGTTGGGTGTACCAAGATGGCGCGAGTGCCCCTCAAATCGCTGCACCGTGAATCTTATTATTGTCAGCAGGTGCGATATGGCTTCTATGAGTTAATTTCTGTGATGCTCAGGAGGAAGCTGCACTATCTTTATATTATTCTGGTAGGCAAAACACTGGAAGTTGTACAGGCAGACATGAAAGACCGTAATTTTCCAATAAATTGCAAGGTGTGGTCAAGGGGTTATTAAAACTGAACAAAACATGTAAAACACAACCTCATAATAGATGACCTTCATAATATTTTTACTCTTGATGAGAGAAAGTAATCATTTTCATATATCGATAGAAGCAGAAACAACATACCTATATCTTGCCTGCTGCTAAGCTCAAATTATGTTGTTTCCTGGATGAACAATTTGTCCAAGGAGACGCTGATATAAATTTAACTTAACAAACAACACGGGGAAAGGACAATAATATGCTGTCGATACTCCCACACTACACAGCACGTGCAGGGCAAGCCATATATGGGACCAACACCGCATAATATATCCACGGCTAAATATATATATACGCGCATACATTCGAATTGATACGGTATATATTCAAATAAATATGCGGATATATTATGTGGTGTTTGTCCCGCTCGGCTAATAGTATACGCGCATATATTCGAATTAATACGGTATATATTCAAATAAATATGCAGATATAATTATGCGGTGTTTGTTCCACATGGCTTGCCATACACTGGGTGGAAGTTTCGTACGCATCATCGAGGACGGATATCGAAACCTGTTGTCATACTATAGCGCTAAACGCCACTGACAACGTCACAACTAATTTCGGAAGTGCCTGACCAAGACATACGGTACGTAGGCCTATACTCACGTGTAGAGTGACAGGAAAATTGTGAACGGAGTCTTAGTATTACACCAGAAGTATTGCGACCATGGGCAAAAAAAGGGTAAACAAAGTTAAAACTTATACTGCGATGTCTTATATAATTTATGTATATTTGGCACAGAATTTAGAGGGATTAGTGAGAGCTATAGAATTGCAACTATATCGTTGTCTACGGATAAGTTTTAGGAACACATAGGCGTATTTCCAACGGATTGCATAATAAGCTTACAAAATTCAACTTCTGGTGAGACAGGGACGCTTGGCAGGGGGACTTTTCAAAGTAGCTTTTCAGAGTAGGGCAATGCAACTCTTTAAGTTGCTACAAACGGCTTTAATATCAACAAAGAGTGGACGCTAATAGATAAGTGCCACGCACCAAATGTTATTCTTTTACCATAGTGTTCTGTCTGCATCTTTCAACATCTTGTAACCTGGAAATCATCGACCATCTGCCAATTTTTTCGATTCTTTAATAGGTGTTATTATAACGTAAGGGGACATCATCTTCCCGTACACCTTCTCCATAAACGTGATCCCCTGGACAGGCTAAGTCAATGAATGACACTGTGAGGCCATATAATTACAACCAAAGAATAAACAATAATAAAATAAATAATAATAACGCTCCAGATGCCCATCCTCACAATTGGGTGTATGTTCGTTATTCATAACAGCAAGAAATCTTTTTAATCGTGTAGAAACTTCTGTGCGTTAAAAGAGTAAGTCGCAAACCGCTCGCTCAATGATGAAGTCACTCTGAAAATGGTTTTACAGGCCACCGTACGGTGGAATTTCCCTGACTCAACGTCGAATCAATGGAGATACGTACAGTGCTCTAATGTAGGATAAATTTGTGTCTACTGTTTCCGTATCAAGGCAATATTTATATATAGTATTTTATAGTATTTTCCATGGGAGCTATATTAATCTATATACTGCTGGTTTTTGACATAAAACGACTACCGTACCAGAAAATAACGTCGAGATTGTAACGAAAGACTTTGCTGCTCAAGCGGGGCTATTAATAGTTTCAATAAGCTACATCCGTTCAGGAGTGGTAGCCTGAATAGAAGGGACGGAATTTCCCAATATTTCGCAATTTTGAAGCGGCGCACTGCCTTGGCAGGGTAATAAAAGGAAAAGCAAACTCAACAACGGTTACCTTCGAATCTTTAGAGATAATGGTGACAAAAATATGTGAATCTTGGATTGAAAAGAGAAATGTTCCACACTGCTTAATTGTTTAAATCCCCATATTTTGCCCCTAACCCGAGATACAGTTGATTAAATGTAACCTATTTTGACTAACTTAACCTTCAATGATACTTCTTGTAGTCGAATCACAGTATGGATGTCTGTGATGTTATATGAGCAAATGATTTTCAATAGCTTAAACTAGGCTATTATAATCTTCTTGTTGATTTCCTCTCGAAAGCAGAAACATATGAAACGTTTGCTTAACTGTTAAAGTTCTCAGTCTGTACCTAGAATTTCATCAGAATGTAACTTTTCCTTGGTAGAAATATGTTTATTACATTTGTATTGCACATATTCGTGGTACAACATGCTGCGTCGATGTGGTTTCACCTAAAGATAGAGAGCAGTTTCAGCAGCCAGAAAATTCCTTTCAATGATGAAGAAAATCCGAAGAGAGTTGTTGCTTGGTGTAGTATATATGATGGTTTATAAAGTGTGTTATTTAAGGGGAGGGGTGGGCTGCAGGGTTGGAGTGGGGTGAGTTGGGGCGGGGTAAGGTGCCATTGGAAGTTTGTCAATACCTGATGTATATAGCAATGCCAAGTTCAGTTAAACACCATGCAAGTCCGTTTGTTTCTCGAGCTATAGGTTGGTTACATACTGCCATGATACGCTCATTTTCTTTAAGGTGAGAGAATTTTCCCCAATAAATGCGGGGATTATCGAAGTTAGCCCCACCCCCTCCGCATCCATGTTGACATCAAGCGGCATAGACGGCAACTGCACGTTAAATGGGAGGGAAGAATTTTGAGGGCCTCATAAAGTGTTTCGGTGGTGCGATGTTTAAAGGATGATATTAAAACACTCAATTTTAGGAAACCTGATTATAAACCATTTGTTTTGGTGGCCAAGGTATAAAAATACAATGCAACAAAAAATTAATAAATATATAAAAATGGAAAATAAAACCTCTCAAGGTAGCTGGGAGCCTTCTTATTTAATTTTCCGCGTGAAGTCTTGTACTTGTACCATGGAAGTACCCTTGAAGTGGTCCTACTAATGCTGTTGTACTTACAACAATTAAGTATACCCTATGGGACTGGAAGACACCGTTGCTTTGCACCAGTAAATTGCAGTGTTGTTTTACATGCCAGATGGATACTCTGTAGGATGTACGTCTATTATTTCCACTGCACCCAATAGAATTGGAGAACAATCCCCATCCCACCTGCGACTGCTTGTCATGACAATCTCACTGACATGATATTATCAGTAATGAATTATTGTTGAATTATTGTTGGTATTATTGTTGAATTATGAGTATAAGTGACCATTATGTGTGTCTCTAGCATATATATGGGGGTAATATGGATGACTTTAATATACCCTAGCTGCATGAAACCACGCTTACTTAAGGCCCGTATACACTACCATGTAGCATTTTCCGACCAATCACCCAGCAAATTTCTGGAATGAGCAGCGAAAAATCGGCATTCAAAGCAGGAACTCCATGATCGGAGTCGTGCTCATGTAAGACTAAGACCTGCAAAACTAAGACCTGTAAAACCAAGACCAAAACCTAAGACCTGTAAACCCAAGACCTGTAAAACTAAGACCTGTAAAACCAAGACCTGTAAAACCAAGACCTGTGGACCTGTAGAACTAAGACCTGTGGACCTGTAAAACCAAGAACTGTAATACTAAGACCTGTAAAACTAAAACATGTAAATTCAAGACCTGTAAAACCAGGACATGTAAAGTTAAGACCTGTAAAACTAAGACTTGTAAAACCAAATCTATACGAATCTTGTATGTCATCGTAGCAATTAATTGTAAAGTTTGCTTTTGTACCGTTGGTGTTTACTTCTCAATAAGGTCTTAGATTTACAGTCACCCTCTCTCCATAAGTTAACCCTATTTATTCTAAACTCAAGTGGCTCGTTGATGTGGCGTCTCCCTGATTACACTTCATGAAATGTCCAATTTCCTCTGGAAGTTCTTTTATATTCTTATACTCCGGTGGCTGAAGTTGATTGCTTTACAAATATGCTGGTATGGCGAAGAAATAAATGTGTCAAATTTGATGATAACTGGTGAATACTTCTGGCAACATAAGAGTGCTGAGTGCATGATGTCCTCGTGACAATTGAGCAAAATCTGGTTGTAAAACGTTCCTATGGACTGCCTAAATTGCCAGTTTAATCACAATATAGATTGTCATAATGGACGTATACATGCATTTACATATGTTGCGCATGAGAAGTGGAATTTATTGCGTAATGAAATACGTATTGCACTGCTTTTACCGGCTTTTATGTCGACTCTTCGGTGCAGGTCTAAATGTTAATGTTATTCCATTGTTTTATCAATTCTCATAACTCCCCCAAAACAAGTGCTTTTAGCATCATATGTACAATAGAGCACCGTTGATTGACATTCAACACCATTTGTCCATGTTTGTCCACCAGATTGTATTGATAAATGCTATTTGAGGTTATAAATGATTTACACTGTCCCAATGAGTTTTGTGTCGCATCTGAGGAACTGACCTATGTATAGTCTTTGTGTTAGACGATGGAGCTATAAGTGTAGTCCAGCCACTTTCACTGATGGTATATATAAATACAACCTAGACTGCTTGAACTGTTTACTAACGCCATTGATCTATAACATATTAAAATTAATACTTTGCCTTTAGTCACCTTTTAAGTATCTTTGATGATGCTCCGCTTACAATATTTACCCTGTTGTCATCAACTTTCACGGTATTACCTTTACGGATATGCTGTTTTTTTTTTACGTACGACTTATTTTCCTCAGTTGCTCTTGCAATCAAGTGATTGCATTATAATGGAGGGAATTTCAATATTGTTCTTTCTTTTGTTTTCCCTTTCTTTTTGTGGGAGGGGTAATGGTGTTTCGGTATTTGTTGTTAAGCTCTTTGGGATTTTCAGTATCGATGGAAGTCGTCATAAGAAAAGTAACTTATTGTTTAACTTGTGGCAGCAGGCAAAAGTTGTTGACAAATTAAAAATTAGACTTTTTACCTTTAAAGACACTGTGGTATGCTTATATTACAGATAAACTCAATCGATATCTGTGATTCTGTCACCGTTGGTGCTGTATAGTCTTATTGTTATCACCTTTCCATACATTTCATGAGCTGACAGCATTATCCAGTTTTGAAGGGATATTTGAAGGTGTGGTATAGCCATCTAATTTTGTCACAAGCAGCGCTATACATTTGGCAAAATTGTGAAATATTGTGCGCAGATAGCCAGAAATTCATCACTATTATATGGTTAGTTCAGAATACTTATCCTCAAAAAACGCAGTGAACAACAGTATACATGTACCAAACTGTTTGGCTATCTGGTTTTCTAGTTAATATAAAATTTACTAAAGTACTATTGTCCGAGTACAGCATTTGAGAATCCGAGTACCAACAAAATGTACTTTCCGAGTACTTTTGATACAAGAACATTGACGATCATGAAACAGTGTGATGACATTGCTCGGATTTTGTTGTTGGCAAACTGGGAATGTCTCAATATTATCAAAAAATTGTCTGATATTGGAATGACAAAGTGGCAGTAGCAATCAATTTCCTGGCGTGTTTGGTAAGCCATTTGGGACAAATATACCATACTTTATACGAGTATTAAATCGAATATATATATACACGTATTAAATCAGCTGATTTAATACGTGTATATTCGATTTAATACGCGTATAGTATATTTGTCCCACAGGGCCTACCATAGACGTGTATGGCAAGCCATGTGGGACAAACACTGCATAATATATCCGCGTATTAATTGGAATTTATACGCGTATTAATTGGAATATATACGCTTATATATTATTAGCCAATCATATGGCTTAAATATATTAGCTTATTAATTCGAATATATACACGTATTAATTCGAATATATACACGTATTAATTCGAATATATACACGTATTAATTCGAATATATACACGTATTAATTCGAATATATACACGTATTAAAATAAAATAAATATGGGGATTAAATCCAATATATGCACGGATTAATTAGAATATACACGAAAACACATTTCCGCTCTTGCTGTGTACATATACCAACGAAAAATGTTTTGGCTGGCTCGCGAGATCGCTTCAAAAAGTGAAACTTTACACATGTACAACACATATATATTCGAATTAATACGCGTATATATTATGCGGTGTTTGTCCCACATGGCTTGCCATAGACGTGTACACAGATATGTTAGCCTGACTAATTGTAATTCTGCAGTCATGCTAGTAATTGTTCTGTACGTGGTTAGCAATTGAACAAACATCACTGATGTATTCTTCATCTTTTTACAGCCAATACGGATGTGGATATACACTAGCATATATGCATGATTCTGTTGAGGTGTAGCCGGGACAGCATGACTAATAAAGTATGGAATGCCAAAAGGATACAAACATTATGTTCATTGGCGGATCCAGGGCCTTTGTTTGGGAGGGGCCAAAGTGGCATAAGAGTCATATGGGAGAGGGGTCTAAGGGGAGGGGGGTGCCCCCTCCCCTTTGGAAAATTTTCTATTGCTGAATGCCCTCAGATGCAATTTGGTGCGACAAAAGTGTACAATGGTGATGTTAATTTACTTCTAAAAAAATGTTTCCAAGGTGTAATTTTCTAAAATATTTATAAAACAAAGTTGGCATCATCTTTCTCAAGAAATTTTTATTTCTCATAGGTTATAAATTTCTTACAACCAGCCTGTAACTGCAAAATGGTGTTAAACTGTAAATCCTCATGCTCATACATTTACATAGCTCCCAACTCTTGAGAAGGCAAATGCTGGTCCATGCCACGAATCGCCGTCCTGGGGGAGGGGTATAAAAAAAAATTGGAATCCTGGTGATGCCTACATGTAAAATGGTGGCACTTAGAAAGGCTTTTGTCACTCAAAATTTTCTGAGAAATATGCATTTTTTGTGTGTGTAACATCAATAAATTGAATAGTAGGTGATAATTCATTCTATCCCTTGGCATGAAAATGTTCGCTGCTCGCCCCAATGAAAAGAAATATAGGCTAATTTGAAGTTCAAATGATGCTATAAAGGAGGTTTTATATTCTATTATGCTAAATGCTAAAGAAATGATGGTTGCTAAGTCAAAATTTGATGCAAATTTTTTTATGTATACTTGACAAATACAATGCGGATTTTTCGGACGCTTGTGCGGGTCAGCGGGTTTGGTTGTTAGAATGCGGGTCTGATTCCCGCGAATTGCGGGTCAGTTGGGAGCTCTGCATTTAAATTTAAACCAGAAAACGAAAAGGTTTAGACTAGTCTACCACTGCTATTCCTCTCGTTTTTTTTAATTTCCAATCATATGATTTAGCGGATGTTCGGAAACACTTTTTGGCTCACCCTTGGCCCCCTTGGATCCGCCAGTGATTATGTTGCTACCTGTCGAACAGTTTTACATAACTAGTTCTTTATGCAAGTCTTAAAGTACTAATCCTGAGCGAGAACCAAGTACTTCAAATCAAGTTCAAGCACGAATAATTTTAATAGCATGCGAGTTCGAGTATTGTATAAAGAGTACGCGTATTTTAACATCAAGTAGTTTTTGTTGAGATTGAGCACCGAGTATTTGCAAAAAAGTACCCGAGTTGTACTGGACTACTTGTTTTGCAAGTTTCGAGTACTACAACACTGGTAACCAGTGTACCTCCTCTTCTATCTCACCCCATCCTCCCCGTAGCTATTATGTTTCCGGGACGAGATTTAGGTTTTCTTTGTACACAATAATGTAATTTTTGATGACGATATCGTACAGAACAAATTATTTCTCAATCTTGGAAGAACTATAATTTGGATAAACTAATTACATCAACTAGAATAATAAAACAAGTCAGGGGACGTGAGTCCAGATTATATAAGCTTTTCGTAACGTATCTGTTGTTTGTTGATGCATCCACCTGAAAATGAATTGTGGGATTATTTACTACAGAATAGTACTAAAAGAGGTTCTTTCGACCGCCAAGATAGAATACATCATGAGGCTTAATGGTTGTTAATATTGTTGATTTTGTTTACTCTATGGTACAGTACGAATTGTGTGATAAGAACAGAATTGGCATTATTGTTGCTCATCGATCTGGAAGTGGAAATTTCATCATTCGTTATTGTATTCTTAATTCTTTATATTTCAGAAAAAAAATAAGCCAAAATCTCGAAATTTTACGGCCCCCAAAGCAGCAGCACCGTCGAAACCGCCTTCTGTTCCTGCGAATGAGAATGAAAGAAACCCTAGTTCCTTGCCACCGCCAAATCTACTGAAAGGTCTGTTTATTTGCTTCATCTTTGCGTTAAGTCTTCAAAGAGTAATGTTAAATTGAGCATTATATACACTATGCAGTTTAATACACATAATCACACACCACCAGGTTACTCCGCCACCCCACCAGAAGTATACGTGGTTTTGCCCCTTGTTGTTGTTTATATTAATTTAAAAGAGTACGCTCTGGTTAAGTCATTAGAATTGATGAAACAATGGGTTAATATTCAAATTCGGGCCTGTACTGAGAGGAGTCGACGTCGTCGTTATCTAATTTAGCTTTAAAGCAGCGTTCCGGATATTAAGCATGTTTTTCAAAGTAAATATCATGAAAATCGAAAACGTTATAGAGACAAATGTTACGATCACCCAAGTTTCCATTTCCTTGGATTATAAAATATCAAATATAATATTTCTGCCTCCTTAACTCATCCTTGAATGACACGTGTAAGTATCACACAATCCTTGAAAGATAATTAAGTCTATAGCTTCGTCGGCGAAGGTCCAGGCTTTATGGACCTAATATATGGCGTATGTAGCGAAGTATTGTTATTTCGTATTTTAAAAAAATTCATCCGACGGATTTCGCGACACGCAGTGTTAGAAGCTGTCTACACTCAGTGCTCGCTTTTTGTCGGTGGTGTGAACATGGAGCTGCCCTGGAGACCCTTCTTTCATGCGAATTCAAAATCAAAGAACTTTATGAAACTATTCAGTCCGGTAACCAATGTTACATGAAGCTCCGTTATCAGTTGTAAAGGGACACACCCTTCAGCTCGAGACCAATAGGGTCCATATTTTCTAAAGGTAGGTAAGGTTTTTGTGTGTCGGTAAAGGTAGGCCTATGTGTTTAATAAAGGCGAATTGGGCTACCGGCTTACTGGCTCAAAACCGGTGCACCGCTGGATCAGACCGTGGTGCCATACATTTGATAACGTTATCGTCTTTTTCAAAAATGGGCCGTTTATATCAAGGCCCCGTCTGGCCGTCTCCACCGGTTGGATAGCTTAGTCGAAAGCAAGTTTTGCATGTAATGAAAGTGAACAACAGTGTTTTGCAGCTATAGGTAATATTCAAATAATTCAGTATGTAAGTAACTTGTCTGTATATCTTTTGTTTTAGAAAGTGCATCGTCAGGGTTTACGTCGACCCATGGAGAAAGCAATCACAGTCATCTTCAATCATTGCCTGCCTTGCCGCTGCCTGATAATGGTATTGATTGTTAAAAATTTTCACTCTTCAACTTTTACTTTGCATGGAGAAAGGTTATATCTCTGTTTCATATTCTTCGTTTACCTCTTAAGTCCAGCAAACACAAAAAAAGGATCCAAGTTTTGAAGTTATATTTGCTCCCTTTTTCATTTTTACACACTCAAAGGTTTGGAATTCAAACCATTTAAGAAATAATGATAAATATATATATATATATATATATATATATATATATATATATATATATATATATATATATATATATATATATATATATATATATATATGTATATATATATATTAATTTCGTGTGTATAATGCAAAGTGTAGTGTAAGCTAAATAGCTGTATTGGAGTTGCCATGAATTCGGTTTTGATGATAATCGTAACCTTTGTATGTGTGCAGGCGGGTGAGTATGGGTGGGTGTTTGTGAGTGTGTGTGTGATGCCCATCCTAATAAATTTCTATGGTGATGCCTTGCTTGTCAACACGATATCTCAAGAATGGAACTTGGACAAATGTCATAATTGGTGTGTAGAAGTACCACATCGAGTAGAAGAAGCATATTGTTTTAGGGGAGTTCAAGGTTATTTGGGGTCACAAAAGCGTCAAATTATGATAACCTTGTAAACACGATAGCTCATAAAGAGGTGCTTGGAACAATCTCATATTAGTATGAATTTGTGACACGTTGAGTTCAAGATCCCTTTGGTTTTTGATGGAGGTCAACGGTCATTTGGGGTCACCAGGGGTCAAATTGTTAAAACCTTGTTAACACGATATCTCAAGAAGGGACGCTTGGACCAATCACGTATCACGCTTGGACCAATCACGTACCAAGTATTTAGCTGTGACACGTTGAGTTTAAGATCCCTTTGGTTTTTGGTGGAGGTCATAGGCAAACCGTTCCACTCATTCACAACCCTATTAGAAAAAAGTTATGCCGAACATTAATCCTACTTTGTGACTTTTGGAGTTTAATACAATGACCTCTGGTACAACTACTATTAGCAAACATCAAAAAGCCAGTGAAGGATAATAGTCAAAACCATGCACAATCTTGTAAACATGAATCAAGTCACCAAGTAATCTCCTAAGCTCCAATGTGGTGAGATTCAACAGCTGTAACCGATTATAATAAGGAACACTCTTTAAGGAACCCTCTGGACCTTCTCGAGTACTTCCTTATCCTTATCAAAATATGGGTTCCAAGCCTGCACAGCATACTCCATATGAGGCCTAACCAACGGCTTATAAAGCCTAACAACTATATATGTCCACTTTCAGAAAACTGAAGTTCCTCTTGATCATACCTAAAAAGCTATTACCTCTTTTAGTAGGCAGGTTCGAGCTAAGGTTGCAGAAATGAGTCAATGTAGAAACCTAGGTCTCTTTCAACAAAGACTTCCTGTAACTCCTCACCATTAAGATTGTTGGTATACTTTTGGTTACTCCTAACATTATGCATCACCTTGCATTTATCAATATTATAAAGCATTTGACATCCCTGAGACCAGGAAAAAAACCTTATCCAAATCCATTTGAAATTTCTCAGAACCGCTTTTGGAAGAGATCTCAGAATACAGTTTGGTGTCATCAGCGAACTTCTTAGCAGTACACAAAATATCTCCGTCAATGGCATCTATATAGGCTACAAACAACAAGGGACCCAAAACAGACCCTTGTGGAACCCTACTAGTAACGTCAAGAAGAAGCACAGCCTTCAATTTTAACCCTCTGTTTTATATTATCAAGCCAATTCTCGATCCAAGACAGTAAATTCCCATTGACACCCATACTCTTCAGCCTCTAAGTGAAATACGCTGGTGAGGAATCTTCCAATGCCTTCTAGAAATCCAGGAACACAAAATATACAGACTTCTGCCTATTTAGTGAGCTTGATACATCTTCCATAAACTCAAGAATATTAGTGAGACAAGACCTTTTATGGACAAAAGCCATGTTGAGCCACTCTGGTCAAAGACTGACTACTGACCTTAGACTTTTTAACAATAGACTCCATGACCTTATAAACAACTATAGAGAGACTAACGGGCCTGTAATAACAGGGCTTAGATTACTATTGGAGTTGTCTGTGGACAACTCGCACTAGACAGAATTTACAAAAGAACCTTGCAACTGAGATTTCTCAACACTTACAATTTTTACAAATACTTTTAGCATTGGTAAAGAAATCTTCAGCTTATCCCTGAACAACTCTGTACCTTAGCATGCCTCCTGATAATGATAGAACTATAGCAATCACTTTCCATGCTTTCAAAATGCCTATAAGCACCTTCACAATAAACATAATCCTTATCAAAATATATGCCTGCCCCCCCCCCACTTCATTCGCACCCCAATTTAGTTTAAACATAGCTGTTCAACAGAGTAATTCACCATCCTACCAAACAACAACGCCCCAGTATTAGCGAAGTGCAACCCATCCCTGGTAAACAAATCCCTTCTACCCTGGAAACATGACCGAAGTACACTACATGTTATGAAAGCAATGTGTGATATCCCGATCGGAAAACTTTCAAACGTAATATGTGCAAATAATTCGTTCCAATGTAAGTAATCATTACTAATTATTTATTTATGTAAACTTATCATAAGCATGCGCATAACTTAACATTAACGATTCATTCTTTCCTCTCTGTACACGTCCTTTCATTTAGAAAATGCATCGCCAGGACTGACGTCGACCAATGAAGAAAGCAGCTCTGCCCATCTTCAATCCTTACCTGCCAAGCCGCTGTCTGCCAACGGTATTAAACGATTATATCAACCAAATGAAAACAATGCTGCCTAAAAATTACGATTCTCTGTCTATCCCACTCTTATATATAGTAGACACATTCATGACAGGCTTGTCTGAACATAGTTTGAAAAGTTAATTCTATCAGGTGGTTCTGGATGTATGTTATAAATCATACATATAATCGGAGTTCAAACTCTTATAAAAAGCCACTTCATCGGCAGTATAGCGTCACTCTCGTTGAGTACTTCGTACGATTTATGTCAGACATTTTTGTATGTTGTATTTATGTTTTATGTTAATAGATAATGACTACTGTCATGAACATAAATGGGGCTATATGATGTTTTGAAGATATATGCATGTTCATGAATAACTGTGTTCACACATTTCAGCGTTAAAATATTTAATTATGAACATTACTTCATACTAAGGATGTGTTATTTCCCTAAATTTCACTTCATGTAGAAAGAACAACGCCAGAATTAACGTCGACTAATCGAGAAAGCATTCACAGTGATCTCCAGTCTTTGGCGACCATGCCGCCGTTTGACAATGGTACTAACCCTGCACCCTTCCAATCTCACATAATACACAAACACACACCCCCACACATATTTGAAATCGTATTGAGTTGAAAAATGCAATATCATAAATATACATATATATCTATCTATCTATCTGTCTATGCACAAGATCCCCGTGTATTTCCTAATGATTGCACGTTTCGTGCTGGTAAACACTAGGCAATAATGTAAGGACAAAATCACTGAAAGTATTGACTTTCTGTTTTCCCCTCAAGGATTCGAAAGGAAGGACGGTCGTAAATGTAGGAAATTCAAGATCAAACCGTTTAGTTTGATGGTACATGGATTAGAGAAGTGCCTAGATCATGGTGCCGTCACGGAACTTGCTCAACTGACAGATCAAGATCATGACTTTGTGCTGAAGGTGGATGAATTACAAAAGCCATTCCACTGTCTTATGGCCAACTGGGAGAAGGAAGGTATTGTCAAAGAGGATGATGTAGATGCACTGGTGGAACTACTGGGCGTACTGGAGGCGAATGAAGCATTGGATCTAGTTATGGACTACAAGACATCGTTCCTCGGTGATTTAACTGAAAACAGATTTTCTTCTAACCCAAAAGGTCAGTTTTGCAGGATAGTGATACTTGATCGAGTCTACCCGTTTAGCCCTGTACCCAATAGTGGTTGCGTGCTGTACGTCAAGTGAACATGCTGGAAATGATGATGAGTTCTAAGATCGATAAAATTTAAGTCCAATCTTAGTAGGAAGTAACAAATATGGACTTTTCCACAATCATGATATTTAATAGGCAATTTTACAGTTTACAAATTAACTGCTCTAAAGATGATTTTATGCAACCGAGAGCAATATAGAACTAGAACAACTGTATTTGTATACAAATACATGTCATTGATGTGCGCGGTGAAGGCGAAAGTTAGTCAGTTGTTGGTATTCATTGGAGGGTTCTTTAATTGTTACTGCAACCCTTTTGAAGTTATTTCGGTGACCAAGAAGCTAGTTCGGCGTTTGGTCCCTTAGCGTATACCAAACCTAGGCTATATGATGGCTAGAAATGATGACTAAAACCATCACAGACTAACCAGACAACCAAGCTGTAATTCACAAATCACACCTGTTTCGGACGTGACAGAGAATACACAGAGTCCTGCACACTGATTGGTCAATTGGAACAACATGTTAACTTTACTATATATCCTCGTTGCTAGATGGCGATAACAATCACAACGTACCAAGTGCATATGAGCTGAATTAGAACAGATAACGCCGAGTCGTTGCGGATAAATACGATGAACATGTGTTGCTTGTACCTTTTTTTGCAGTATGTTTTAATTCAAATGCGTTCAAATGTTACATGTATTTTTCAATTCGAGAATAACAACCAAAGTAGAGAATTTTACGCATTGTTTTGAGGAAGTATGCTACCCAAGAAGACCTATTTTCTTTTCGCGTATGTGCAGAATTAACTGTTCACCGCCACAATTCTTTGTAAATCTGGGTCGGTTTTTTTCTTGCGTAACCAACCTGTGAATTTGAGTTTGCTATGAAGAGTGTGTTCAGCTGGCATTCACCATTTCACCAGCCAGCCATGTATATGATGGAGTATGCTAGTAATCCCAATATTGTAGCGCGCTTCGCACTACAATATAGTGGACACTATAAGTGAATAAATCGCATGAGTTCAAAATGATCTGATCTGAAGAAAAACATTTAATGGCGTACAAATATTTTTGTGTAAATTCGAGCAATATGCTGAGAATTTTTCGGGCACTTATTGAAAGAAAAATAAATTGCAATGATGTAGTTAAAGGAAATCAATAGTTTATAAAAAAATCTCCTTGGTAATTAAAATATAGTTCTAAGCTTGCCCGACTAATTCGCCATTACTAATGCCATCACTAAATGTAAAACGACCTCCCCGAAAATAATAGCCAATATGGAAGGGTAAAAGCACGGCAAATGATTGTACGTAATTGGCATGCGATGTAATAACTGATGAATGCCTATATGATATGTACATTAAGATGTTGAACGCGCGCGGATGGCGCGAAAAATTTTGGTTATGTTTTCCGGCAAGTCGTTCCAGCCCCCCCCCCCCCAATCAAATTGGGCTCCTATGCCTATGGTAAGGTAAACATTAAAAAACACAGACCCGAGAATCGTTTATCACAAAAGAGATAACAGTAATGAACAATTTCCCAAATATATAAGGTAAATTTCATTCCATGTAGGAGATATTACAGGATTAATCCTCTTTCATTAGGTAAGCTGCAAAATAGAGAAAGAGAAATATGACCCACACGTGCTTAATTCTGTTATGTTCTATTTTATTTATTACAATGTTTATTTCCTGTAATGGGGAAGGATTTTTTTAAAATATTGATGCTCTTTAATGATGACATTGGTTTCAGTGTCGATACTGTTAACCTTTTACCTTGAAAATATGAAAGTGAAAACAAAAGTAGAAGGAAAGTATAAAGTTTCAGATCCTAGTGGCACTATCACATCACAGGTTTACAAAGTGCCGTCTCTCAGACGCGACTTTTCAACTGGGATATCTCTCAATTTGAGCAAGATTGTTCTTAGCTGTTTAAGGGAGTTTGGAGAGTTCATCACAAAGATCGCTGCATATAAGATAGAGCTTACGATTGTATCTGCATCCCATTTAATTGAGCAGGACTGGCTGGTCATGTATTTATGCAATTGACTTTAATAATGGTCATGAAAATTAGAATGCGATACTATATGTGTTAATAAGGACGAACGTGCTTTTCAAGTAGGTGTGTCAGGGTATGTCAGTATGGAAGCCTGAATTTGCATAACTCGATGTCATGACGATTATCAATTCGATATCTGATATATGGCAGCCAGATCTTTGGCAGGCCGGGTACAAACAAGGAGTGGGCATGTCCCTATAAATATTAAAATACACCCTTTTGACAAATATCAAACGTTTGATATGGCTTCACAAGTTTCAGGACCTAATATTGTGACCCTCCTAAAAGTTGTTGGTGCCTCTCGAACTGACAATTATCACCTGAAGGCAGAATATACAGGTGCAAAAATACAATGGGTGAAAGCAGAAATTGTTTTTGTGGAGGTCAATGTTTTGAGTCATTTCAGGTCAAGAGATCCAAAGCACATCATATGCTTATGTCCATACACTGTATGACATTAACTTAATATACATACATTACATGACATACTTGAACGATGACTGTAGGCAAAAATGTAATTTTGGTAAGTTGTACACTGTTAGTTAAAATCCATTGTGAGTACAGATTTGGAACATGTGACTTTTAGGTGGAAACCACAAAGTTACCTGAAATATTTCCGGATATGTGGATCGCGTGTGAATTCCGATGGTATCATAAATTCCAGTATTTGTACGGTGTTTTATTCCATTAAGTACATCATATTCTTCATTTGTTAATAAACAGGGCACTTATTAATTACAATTTCATTAACTTTTAATATAAAGGAATTTTTTTGATAACGAAAGGTCACTTTCAATTAAAATTAAATGAAAAAAGAAGTTTACCAAATGAGGACCCGGAGATACATACTGTAATTAAAACCCAAGTTGAAGTCTCAGTAACAGCTGTTCAGCTATTCAGCTGATAGAGGCTATACCCTACTCATGCAGAATAGTTTTGCAACCTCCGAGTCGTTTGTATTTGTTGTTGATTTTTAATTTAATAGGATTCATCCCACAACTGTTAGTAGCAAGAAAGCAGTGTAAATCAAATCTGTAGCCTTCATGCTATTAAAAGTACTTAAAATACTGTGCATATGAAGGTTTTATGCACCTGATATTGCATAACTATTTGTAGCGCCATGGTTTACGAGACAAACCAGATGGATATATCTTATACTGATAACCGTGTAGTACCGCAACAATGAAATGTTCCTATCAATGGTACAGCCTACTATGTTTGCTTCGAGACATGAGTGTAAATATTGATGACATGGATTTTGTCATGGTCTATGTGTTTGATGATGTATTGTATTTGCTTTTCTTTATAACAGATATCATACCTTCTGTTAAGTGTTTTAGTCCAAGAGAAACTGCCACTAACATCCCATCACAAGACCAGGAACTACTAAGGACATCATCCGCAAGACCACGGGAGACATTTCAGAATCCTACAAGGAACAACCATCGAAGCAAGAAACCAACTCACACAAAAGAACAGGTGTTATCCGTTCTTCAATCGCTTGGTATTGATCTAGATGGTGGTAAACAGTTAACAGTTCTTAGTAGCATGACCCTTGAAAGCATTCATTTTTGTGAAGACACTGTATCTCCTGCATGTGTTGTTACAGCCTTTTTAAATCGTTTGATGTCATACGATTATCGTTCATTGCGACTCTTTAAGGAACTTGAAGAGCTCAACATGAATCTTTCAGTGGTCCCATCTCAATATCCAAATAATAAATTGTATTCGTCTGATTCTATTAATACAATTAGACTGAGTTGCAGAGATATTGTAAATGCCATCCTAATGAATTGCGATCCTTTCCTTAGGCAAGAGGTTTTGTCAAAAATGTCTGCATGCCATCTGGCTGTTCCAGTGATTCTGCCACACTCAACTACGTCTGACCCTTTGTTTCTTTTATGGGGACTTCAAAAAATATCGAAAGCATGGAAAGACCCGTCAACTTCCCTTGTGAATGAAGTTAATGTTACACAATTTCCCTTTCCAATAGTAGCTGCAGTGCGTTTTGGTAATCCAGACTTCTCAAAGTCGAATACTTTGAACAAACTAATAGGGTCTGTACAAGGTAACGACGAACATCCGTTTTTCTGCAGCCAAGAACAGGACATCGCTTCTTCCATTTTATCCGGAGGAACAGTGGAGGCGGTTTGGTACCTTCCAAGTGGTCGTAAACATACCATTGAGCAGGCAGTTTGCTTTTTAAACCTCCGCGGAGATGCTTTAGAGTCCTCATCCCAGTTTGATTATCTTTGTACTTTTGCATCGATCACTTTAGTGTTTGTTAACAGAAGAGATGTACAAAAGATGCTGGGCCAACCTAACGCCATTACCCGGAAGAGCCTAGTACTGCTGTCCTCCAACGGGAAATTAGTTCCAAGATGGAAAGAAGATGAGTATTTGTTAAATTCCATCACAGAAACAGGAGCAGGTGTCATAGACACGTCAGAGCTTTCACAAATTGATGTTTGTGAACAAATCTGCGGTCAGATAAAGCGATTGCTCAGAGAGGTAAAAGCACCCTCAGTGAACCTTCACAATACAGCATCATATTGCGCAAACAACGGCATTGTAGTTGATATATTATTCCAAGATTGTTCAAAGGCAAAGCAGGCCGCCCTAGAAATATTACAAACATGCAAAGATAACCCCAAAGATTACAAACTGAAGGCACTCCCTTTGCAGGTAAAATGGCAAAACTGGTCGCAACTTGACAAAGACCGAAGTTGGAAAGGTGCACAAGGTAATTTGGAAAAGGAGCTTGCTATGTTGCACAAAGCTAAGAATGCCGTGAGACAACAACAGCGTGACATTGGTATGTCTAACGAGATGATTTTTCTGTATGAAGAACTTTTGAGTAAATCTTCGGATTACAAAGAGTTTTTGGTATTTTGGCTTCAACACTTTTTAAATGAGGTTTCAATTGAAAACTTGCGTCCCGTTCTAGATGAGATGAAGGCCATTAGAGATGAACTACGAGAAACAGCTGCAAAGGTCACAGATATTCAAAGAAGACTAAGTGTTTCCTCTATTCCTGCGCAGGAGAAAAGAGCTATGGAAGATAATGTTAGAAAATGGAAATCCAGAGAGTCTGAGTTGCAGCAAAATCTAACAGAGAGGAATAAGACATTTGACGCATCCTCTCTAGGCTTCGAACATTTCGTGAGGGAATTCGGCCAAATATATGAGTGTTTCCATAACACTGTAAAAAGCAATCAACAAAACATGAGAGAGATATTTGATGTAAAGTCACTACCGCAAATGGTTGCTGAAATGTTACTCAAGGGCCAACCATTAGAAATTTTTGATGGGGATGCGTGTCATGTACCCATCAAGTGGGTAAAAGAAATCATGGCAGCGGTTCGAGGAATCATTGGTGACGCGTCTGTTTATGTAATTTCAGTTATCGGCATTCAAAGCAGTGGTAAGTCTACCCTTCTCAATAGCATGTTTGGCGTTCGATTTGCTGTAAGCGCTGGAAGATGCACTCGGGGAGTGTTTATGCAGTTGTTACCAGTAGCTGATTCCCTAAAGGGAGAAATTGGTAGAGACTTTATTGTTGTTATAGATACTGAGGGTTTAAAAGCACCTGAGAAAGCTGTCACGGAACGAAAAAGTGAAGACAATGAGCTGGCGACCTTTGCCTTATGTCTCTCCGATATGACTCTAATCAACATTGGAGGGCAGACTGTTGGAGAAGACCTGTCAAACATTCTTCAGATCTCTGCACATGCATTCATAAGGATGAAGGAGGTTCAATTGAGCTCATCTTGTTACCTCATACAGCAATTTGTTGCTGATGTAACCGCCCAATACCGAAATGAGAGCAGCACCCAAAGCATACTTCAGAAACTTAATCAAGCTGTTATCACCGCCGCAACAGAAGAAAGGAAAGAGGATCAATACAGACAGTTCTCAGACTGTTTCAACATTGTCAACATTGACAACAAAGAGGATAATGTGCAGTACATTCCCAGCCTTTGGAGAGGGTCCATGTCCTCCCCCAATCACGACTACAGCGAGACGGTGCTAAAACTGAAGTCTGCTCTTTTGAGAGAAGTGAAGGAAAACACTAGACTACAAAAGCTCACAGACTTTGAGGACAGAATAAGTAGCGTTTGGAATGCAGTGAAACAGGAAGATTTTGTATTCAACTTCCGGAACACGACCGAAATTTCACAATACAACACATTTTCCCAAATGTTTAAGAGACAACAGTTACGTCTTAATCGAGAAATGATGCAGTGGGAACTTGAAGCGAAGCAACAAATTCGAAATTCAACTGTTGAGAATATTGAAGGACGGAAAGAAACTTTACTATTAGAACTTGAACACAAAATGACTGAAGAAATGAGTGAAATACGAGCTAACATTAGTGAAACATTGCAAAACCGAGAATTTGACAGTGTTCGACACCATTCCACTTATTTTTACCGTGATTTAGATCTTTTCGAAAAGAACATTTTAGACACGGTGAAGAAAATGATACATTTTCAGTCCGATATCATCAGCAATGCCACAGCAAAAGAAAACCAAATTCTACCGAAGCTTAAGGCGGATTTGCGGAGGCAAGTTCTTCCAGTTGCAGAAAAGCTGCAAAACGAATTCCTCCAAAGTTACAGTGGTAAGGATAAGGACCAAATATCTGAGCTGAAGACTGAAGAGCTCGTGAAGACAACATTTGAAGAAGAGTGGTCAAAATGTATGAAGAATATCGAGCTTGTCCATCCGACAAATAGTGAAGACCGAATTCGGCAGAACATTGAAGCTGAAATTTATAGATGTGTCCAGGAGTGTCTGCAACGTAGTAGTCATAGTATGGCAATGAGAGATTTACTGAATACACACAAACTTCAAGGACTTTGTGAAATGACCCCACCTATGAAATCTGAAAGAGATGCAGATGAAGCATTTCGACTAATAGGACCATGCGATAAAGATATGACGAGGTTAGTAAACGTCTTACTTGATGTTGTTGGAACGGCATGCGACAAAGAGGATTTTAAATTTTCTGAAGAATTCTTGGACAGTGTCAGAAGGTCACTGACGAGCATCGTTTCAAAGTCTTGCCCAGGATGTAGAAATAAAACAGCTTTGATCGTTATCCTGTCTTGTAACATTGTGCAATCCGCAAATGTCGCACACAAGCAAAGCATTTTGAAGAAGATAATTCAGAATCAGGAACTATTAGTCAAACTAAAACAACCTGATATATGTACGGAGTGGAAAATTAAACGCCATGTTACTGCGTGTCTCGAAAATGAAACATTAAACCGCGCTACTAAAAGCACGCTGAAGAAATTGACTAATTGGGTTATAACGGACATGCTTGGATGGGAATCAGACTACAGTGACGAAAATTTCTTGCACAAAGTTCGAGTTAATCTTAATGAAATCACGTCAAGGGTAGACAGAAAAAAGTGGTATTCACTAAAAGTAACAAAGGATTTCGTTAAAATGGTTAGTGAATTATTGAATAAACTTCGTTTGACTGATAATAGGAAACGCGAGCATCTCCAATGCGAAGCGTGTGGGTTTTACATTCAAGAAGCCGTTCGCTCTGAAATGGATGCTCTAGCTGATCGCGTATCTTGGTCTGAAGTGCAAGCACATTTGGACCTCTTCTCTGTAGACATCATCGATCAAATGACAAAATTTATTGAAATTGTCAAGGCACTTGTGCCTGTTGAAGTATTTGAGATGTTAGCTGGTCTATCAGAAGAGAACATTCAGAAGTTTGCCAAAATGGTACCTACGGTGGACACACGACACACACTTGATAAGTGCTTCATGATGGAACTACCAATACTAGAAAGGGAAAACGTCCATGTTGTTTTCTCTATTGTGGCAGAAGCACGTCAGACGTTTCTTGCGCAGATCAAAAGTAATGGGTCCTACAGTTCCACCATAATAAGGGATATGATTACTTCCACTAACCAGGAGTTGAGCGCACGCAAAGAATTGGGTCAGCGGGAACATATCGTTTCTATTGCACACCTCTGCTCCTGGGCCTTCCCTATATGTGTGGATGTTCAAACTACATTTGAACAGGAAAACAGTGTAACAACCTTACTGGAGAAGGAAAAACACGCTTTGTATCAAGACTTCAAGACCTTATGTGATGGTACATGCTCGGATCATTTGGCAGCTAAATCATTTTGCTCTATTATCGAGGAATCTCTGAAGCAATGTCTACAGAATCGAATCTGTTCAGCAATGTTTGAGCGATTGATTAAATCTGGCGACGAAATGTTCTGCAGCAGACCTCGTTTCTTAATAGCGGTTTTAGAGAACCTCTGTCAAGAAGAAGACTTTGAAAATTATATTGGTTTTCTTACGCGACACTCAACATTTCTGCAAACATGGACATTATCCTTTATTGCCAAAGAATGCTGTGAAGAAACAGAGAATTGTATTCGAATCAAAGATATTGCAATGCACGAAATTGGTGAAATACTGCGAGAGACGGGTGTATCACTGGATGCAACTTTGCGTTCCCTTCGAGCAGAAAGTGAAAGCGACGTTTCATTCGAAAAGTGGGTTGAAACCTTTACCGAGTATTTTGAAAAGTCAGTAAAGTCATCTTTGAACGAAGAAGCTATATCTGATAAGAAAATGTACACAGTTATATCCGATTATGACGTGTTTGGTGCAGAATGTAAAAATCTAGTTCAGAATACTATGCAACCGAAACTTTTGCAACATGCGGAACTTCCAGATACTAGCTGCATCTCGGATATCAAGGAATGGTTTAACGGCCTTCCCAAAAAGTTGCATATTGTACTAGCTCACGCGATGGAGGGATGTGGAATCCAGTGTCCCTTTTGCAGGACCCTTTGTGACGACACTGTCAAAGAACACAAAATGCATTTTTCTAATCTACATTTCCCGAATGGTGTAAGTGGTCGCCGAGTTCGTTCTAGTAGAAAGCTTCTGTGTGATACTTGTACTGCAAATGTCGCGTCAAGCAAAAGATATTACACATGTGGTTGTCACGGAAAAACGTGTGAACACATCCCAAGACCATACAAGGAATACAGAAATGATTTTCCGGAGTGGGATATCAAACCAATCTCTAATTATGAAGCAACCCTTTACTGGAAGTGGGTGCTTTCGCGTTTTAACGACGACCTTGCAAGATACTACAATTGCAAGAGAGCCTCCATTCCATGGGAATTAGTTACAAAGGAAGAGGCCCTATCAAGCATAAAAAATGAAACTTGACTTCCATACTCTTTTAGGCATTGGCTAAAATGTATGGCACGGTCCTGTTATATTTTCGTTTTTACCAATAATAATGTGAGAGACCCAGTAATGGCAGGATGTAGATGTATGTATGCGTGTATGTGTGTGTGTGTGTGGGGGGGGGGGGGGGGGTAACCGACTGATGTTACAGGTAGAAGTAAGTAGTTCAGCTGCCTGAGTTTATTTTAGTTAACTAGTCATGTTGATTCATTTTACACTGTTGACTCTGCGCAAACATTGGTGAGAGAATCACAACATTTTAAAGATCGTATGTTAGCGTATGGTATGAATACTTACTGACTGTTATCGGAGTAATCTTTGTACTAAAAATCGAGAACTGTTCTTTTTAAGAATGTCTACGTTAACATTTCAATTGTTTGTGCAAGATATTATACCCTAAAAGATATTGGTGTTATGGGTTTCCAAACTCAAAACCGTATTGTAAGTCATTAAACATTTTCTAAAACGTGGAATGGTACTTTATCACACGAATCCATTATAGTTTATCAGATTTTCACATAACCCAGACCTGCATGTTCAAACGTAGTTTAAGGACTGTCTTTATTTAATAACTTATACTGCAGCTGTATATTAAAATCTTTACGACATTTAGTTTCGTAACATGCCTTCTATGACTCTATATTGTGCTTTTTCGCTATTGAGCTAGATCTCGACGTGACTTACTTTATATTTAAAAGTCAATGAAATCACTTTCGAGCACGGGATGTTGGATTATATTAAGAAGTTACATATTTAAATACATCTATTTTGCATTTTTTTTTTGTCATGATAGCTTATGGGAACAAAAGTCACCGTAATCTAAAATGAAACGCAATTTATAACATTAAAAAAAACTAGCACTGATAGACTAGATTGTTTTCGTATAAAGTGTTGATAATTTTGGTCACTTGGTAGTTGATACGTAAGATGATAAAAGACTTTTGCCTTCATGTCTTTTACATGTGAGTGTAACACATTTGGTTGTGAATGTAACACATTAGGTTGTAAATACGTTTTCCCAAGAGTCTCTTCCAGATGACAAATTGATACACGTTTAACGTAATATTTAGGTGGAAGGGTTATCTCTTGTTACTAACACATCAGTAATTTATTTCATTGACAAAATAGTTTCACGGCAACGGCTTAAAAGGTTTGGTGAGGTTTCATTTATAAAAATATAATCTTTATGGTTATCTGGTTTAAGACGTGATTTTGCAATTTGACAAATCCCTTCCAAAATATGTTGACTGTATTACGATCTCTACATTATGCTAAACGTTATACCATTTTCTTTATGTTTATATTATAGGAAAAATGAGTTATATATATATAGTATACTTTCTGTAATTTTCATTACATTAATAGGAAAAGGGTTGTGGCATGAAATACCACTAAGGACTTCAATGTAATTTTTAATATCTGCCAGACGATTCGTAAAGTTGGGCTTGATTTGGTAAGCTGGGATTTTTTTCATATTACAGTTTATTACGTTAATTAAGTTACGTTAAGTAAGTTTGGACCTACTAGGTATGATAGTCATTATGTGTGGAAAATAACTTGTTACGGATTTTAAACACATTTTTTTGGCTGCCTTGGAATGTACGTTTTGTATGGTTCTAAGCATAGTGGAAACATTGTGGTAACAATGTTGTATTGAAGGAAAAAATGTGCAAGCAGCTTGAAGATCAGTACCATCAAGATTGTCTGTACTTCACAATACAATCTCTTAAAAAAATTCTTTTTAGTGTTTCTGTTATGGGGATAACGGAAGTTGGTGTATACGCACATCACCTGTTGGCCTAGAAATTCTTTCTCTATCTGTCTAGCATACAATAAGATTCAAAACCACCAATACACATTAAATAATACACATTTAACTTAAAGTTCTTTGGTATGCTTCGGATCACATTTCACATAATTTAGGACGTGCAGTAGATCGTAGAAAAGTAAATTTCATTTAGCATAAACTGTTCGAACTGGTTTACAAGTGTGCCAAATCCTATATGGTCACTTATAGTCAATGTTTATGTGTAAACAAAAAAATCATATTAATTTCATCCTTTGAGTTTAATAAATGAGGTAGGCCTAATAGGTAAACAGATCTCTGTTTGTGTTATCTTTCTTTTTTTTACTTTAATGGAAATGTTCAGGTGGTGACCATATCAGGTACTTGTGACGGAAGATGAATGTTTTTGTAATTCAAGGGAAAGTAGATGCAAGACATCGGGAAAAGAATAAAAAGTGACGGACTTCTCAGTCCGGGAGACAATTAAGTATTGGGTGTTCTGGAGTAACTTCCAATTCAACGGTGTACACGAAAGACATCGGTTGCAAATAAGATATGCATTCCCGAGAGGGAGAGAGAGAGAGAGAGGGGGGGGGAGTGCAAGTTTGTGTTACAAACTCCTCATAAACGGTTTGACCGATTTACTTTAAGCTTGGTGGGAAGATACCCCAGTCTGAATCCTTGGCTCCGTACCATTAGGTCAGAGATCAAAGGCCAATGTAGAGCAATCAAGTTTTTGCTATAACTCCAAGGGGACACATTTAAATGACATGGAACATTCACAGGTATCATGTCAATATTAAATACAATCAACATATATGGTTGCCATGGGAACCGAGGTCAACGGTCTCGGGTTAAATGTCAAATGTATATTTCATACCATTACCCAGTCCTTAGTTACAGGCCTTAACCTTGACTAATATAAAACCTACATCTAGCTTAAGGCACACTAGCCTGAACCAAACTGAGTATGTTAGGCTTTGGAAAAAGATTTATACAACTTGGCTACAAAGTACAATATTGTGCCTGGCCTGGTCTAGTTACAGTATGTCTGAAAACTTGGCACGGCGGGCGTTGAAATTTTCAAAAATGTATACGTGCATTACAGGGTTAAATCTTCGGTAGCGCGCGACGCGAGGATAGTGTTCAAAATGGGAATAGGAAAGTCGCAGTTTTGTGACCCGGTTCACCTTCGTGTCCGGGTCTAGCCTATAACTTGTAAACATATAAAAACTGCATTGAGGCTAGGTCTACTCGCTCTATCTAAGGGAGATAACTGACAAGTCGGCTTAAGCCGGGGTCACATTACAGCGATATCGGATCGGAAACTGATCCGACATAAAATCGCACCTTATAAATCGGATTCGGGCAGCATGTCACACTACAGCGATATTGTCTGGAGGCTTGTGGACTTTGACGAAATCAAGCTTGACTTTCACGAAATGGAATATAGTTGAGATGGACGTAGGCAGTCAATGTTACCCTTGATGAAACTTTACATTTTGATTTACGGTTACATTTTTATTTACAAGTTTTGAAGACTTGGACCTCAGCTGACCCTCATCAGCTCTAGTCTGCTCTTTCCCTCTATGACAGACCAATATACCGACATAAGCTTGACCAGGCTTTACGTTTGGAGTTATCCTGTTTTCATGTCTTTCAGACATCCTCTGACCCCAAATGACCTTTGACTTTACCGAAAACAGCAAGGTTCGTCTTTTCATCGGCATCGGAACTAACAGAGGAACTACACGATAAACCAAAAGCCTAAATCAGAATGGCAGTAATCCTAAAAAAAAGGATGCTAGCAACCACTGCTGACCGTGGAAGCCCTCTTAACCTGCAAGCACACTCAAGCTCCGCCCACTCTGCATATTACGGAGAGAGAGAGCCAGTAGAGCTGTGGTCATGCTTTACTGATTTCAATTACCAATGTTCCAATAACCATGGAGATGCACACTGGTGGAACATTCTCCACCATTTCTGAGCATGTGTACAAGACATGTTTGGCTTATTATCCCATGCGCGAGACCAGCTAGTGTTACCATATGTGGTTACTCAGACGAAAAGGTGCCTGTGAGAAGGAGTACTATAGTTCCTGCTAAGAATAAAAGTAGTAGTTGAATGATGGACCTATACTGCTTGTTGAAGAAACACATCCAAGCCTGTTTGGTAGAGACCACAGTAAAATTTAAGCCAACTGGGAAAATATTTCTGTTGTGTCAGAGCCAAAACCAACAAATGTAACAGTCCAAAATACAATGAAATTTCAACTTGGAAATATTTTAAGTAAAATTCAAAAGATAGTCTCATCAAAGGGAACAGGTATCAAGTGTTTCTCAACTAGAAAAAAAAAACTAGATAATCAAATCATATATAAACCAAACGAGTAGAAACTCTAATCAAAATTGGCAAATGAATATGAAAAACTAAATCAAGAATGATGTGTTTTACCCCAGTGGGCTATGGTGAATGGGCCTCACCAGTTGTACATTTACAGAAGGGAAATGGTGAAGTAAGGGTATTTGGAGACTACAAAGAATTGTATGATTGTGTTGAAGATGATTGGTATAAACTACCAAACACTATAATAGTTTGTTTGCTAAATTGGCACAAGGGGATACCCACCCTAAGGCATTTTCAGTGCGGGATTTATCTGGTGCTTTCAATCAGATATTTCTCGACACGCTCCTGGTGTTATGGTGTCGAAACTGCTCCAGCAATATTTCAGGCAGCTATGGCTAAACTAGTATTTGTTCTAGATAGGGTATTTTGTTACATAGACAATATCCTGATTTCAACTGAAAATGTACATACTCACTTTAATGCCCTTGATGCAGTATTTACGAGTTTAGACAAAAACACCATTTGTTAGATTGAGTCCTCATATCTTGGCCATTAGCTCATCAATGAAGATGTGAACCCTTTGTAAACATTTGAGGTCATACAAAATGCACTTTGACCAACCATAGTGAATTACTAAGGCAAATTTGTCATTAATCTCCTTTTTATTAAGTGTTGATGCGAGTCCTTGGGGACTTGGCGTCGTTTTGAGTCACCGATATCCAGATGTCCCAGATTGCTCCAAAACATATATATATATATGCCTCTAGGACCCAAAGTCAACCCGAGAAACATTACACAAATCGAAAAGAAGGTTTTAGCCATTATTTTTTGTATTAAGAAATTGAAAGAAATCAAGGATTATAGGAATGATTATATGTCATATACAAATTTAACAAGCTTTATAGTATTCTCAATCAAACAGGACACACATGGTATATCATATATAGATCACAACTGAATATCAATGTTAGATTGACAACATGTGATAGGACAAGCATGTAATACAAAACTTGTGCTTAATATGTTGTATTTTACACTTCATTCAAGTTACTCCAATTAATGGTAAAGGTTTCATCATCTGGAAAGGATGAGTTTTGTATATATTGTTATCACACCCTCTAGAAGAACAAAGCAGTTGAAAATGTGGCCGCTGACTGAGAGTTCTTTATTGTCTTATATGGCTAGGACACCAGATTTTAAATCTGGTGCGAACAGATTAATCTGGGTTTGAACAACCATCCTTTAACACATCTCTCCAACACTGTACATCCTACAGTGTAACATCCTACAGTGTTACATCATACTATGTAACATCCTACAGTGTTACATCTTACAGTGTAACATCCTACAGTGTAACATCATACAGTGTACATCCTACAGTGTACATCCTACAGTGTACATCCTACAGTGTAAGATCCTACAGTGTAAGATCCTACAGTGTAAGATCCTACAGGGTACATTCTACAGTGTTACATCCTAATATGTTCATCCTACAGTGTAAAATCCTACAGTGTACACCCTACATTGTAAATCCTACAAATGACACCCTTCAGTGTCCATTCTACAGTGTAACATCCTACATTGTAACATCCTACAGTGTAACATTCCACAGGGTACATCCTATATTGTTACATCCTACAGTGTACATCCTACAGTGTACATCCTACAGTGTAACATCCTACAGTGTACACCCTACAGTGAACATCTTAGAGATGACACCCTTCAGTGTACATCCTATAGTGTAACATCCTACAGTGTAACATCATACAGTGTACATCCTACACTGTTCATCCTACAGTAATATACTGGTCATATTCATTTTGCTACATTTTTTTGGCGACAGGCAAACTTACTGTTCGGACAACCAAAATGTAAGGATCCTACTGGTTGTCTGCAGGACAACTAAATTCATTAAAATTTGCCCTGATGTGTGCATTTTATAATTTTTATTCGTGAATTTCTTGAACGACAACATCTAATCATAGAAATCAACTATAGTCTGTGTTAAAATCTTTCACACTCGCCACCAGGTAATAACTGTTAGACAATAGGTAGGATCTCGATTCTCAACCACTAATGATTCGTAACAGTCTATGTACTCACCAAACAAACGAGACCATTACAACAGCGGATCCTGTTCCTGGGATCACAGTGGCCTACAGTACCAAAAGTGAAACAATGTACAATACATGCAGTTCTTCTTCAGTACATATTTCGACTACCGTCACTACATAATCTGCGGTACAATACTAACGGGCAGGGTCAAGAGGGTGTCCAGCAGTTAGTCAATAATGGGCCCCTGAGCATGGCAAGAGCACTGGTCAGCATCAACAAGTATTACCAATCGTGCATATTCAAGTGTCACCTTACTATACACCAGTAATGGTGTCTGTGATGGATTTATTATCTGTTACACTCAGAGACAACATTGAGTGTAACAGATAATAAATCCATCACAGACACCATTACTGGTGTATAGTAAGGTGACACTTGAATATGCACGATTGGTAATACTTGTTGATGCTGACCAGGCCCCTGAGCATGGCAAGAGTAATCTTTGCGTATAATTTGTTCACTTAGGTAACATCTTTCCAGACTAGCAAGAAGAAATGGAAAATGACATAACTTAAAACACAAACAAGAACCCGAACGAAAGCATTAGTTGATTAAGAACAAGCAAGAAGGTAATGCTGATTTTAATTGCGAATTACTTATATATAAGACCTTCAACTATATACATTAGAGCAAGCTGTATTTCCACTTGTATAAGAAATTTCAACTAGTGCAAAAATTCGTTGCATAATAAACCTCTTCTCTCCTATTTTGAGACCAAACACCGTCTGTTCAACATCCAAAATGAAATTAGAGATGATTCCAAAAACAAAAGAGTTATTGTTTCATCATGTAAATATCAGAAGTAACGTAACGTATGATCGTGCTTCATAAAACGCGCAAGAAAACGATTTGTACCAAGAATGCAGTGAATGAAATGAAACTGAAAGTACTGGATTTTGCTATCTTTTTCCGAAACGAATGGTGACAAATTGGTTTTCCAATCGTATTCATTTGTATAAAATCTAGAACCTGTTCCCATTCTCAGTGGCAGCTAGAAGAGTAAAGGAGGTAAAGACCCTGTTAAAGTCTTATTAAATATATCAAGAATTGTTGGATGTGGTTTTGCAAGGTTTTAAATGGATCATGATTGGCATAACAGCTTTCAGCTTCATGCGTGCTTTCCATTCCTTAGGAATAGCGTAAATACCGATAAGAGGATAGTCGTGGATATCATATATTTGAATAAAAGTATTCATCTGTAAATGACGGTTATACGCATCTAGAAGATATGTTACATACATGATGTCTTCTGATACAAAGGCATGTAAAACACAGCCTTAGAGTTGAAAAGTTATCATTGAAATTGGTGATCGTTTTTCTAAAGGAGAGATAGATGAGACCGTTTTATACGGGAAAACTTAGGAGAGTAGTAGCTTGAACAGATAACACCTTTTATTGAGTGAAGATAACACCTAATACTGTCACGGGACCAACAGTCCATTTCAAGCCATGAGTAAAAGGCAATCACAGATAACCAGATCTGAGGCCAGACGACCTCTCACAGCAGTTTAGACATGGTACCGTCACCAACGTTGCACCGCGGACCTTACTTGTTGGTGCATGGTTGTGTAATCAATGTAACTGAAGGTAACAAAGGCCTCCTAATCACATCGAGCCTCAGAGAAATCAGTATCCATCTTGCAAAACTTCCAAACTAAACGAAACGGAGCCATCGTTACTCGCTAGTCTCCCTATAAAAAAGTTGTCAGCCGAAAAATACGTTGATGATGACGCTTTAGCCTATTTGGGATGAAAAACCATACCACAAATGATGACGCTACTGCCCGTCATTCGCCTGTTCACTGAGCTCCAAACCTGTGACATGTAAAAGATAGGCAGGCTTGCGTGCTGCGGCATACATTTCGAAACCGCCTAGCTTTATCGAGAGAGACTTCAATGACAATGACTGGCCGAGCAACGAAATGTTAAAGAACAAAAACGGCGAAGTTGTAGCATTTTGTAGAACCCTATCACCCCTCCCCCCCCCCCCCCGTCTCAATAATTTGTGAAAGCTACACACGTCTTTGCCAAACCGCTTCTTGTATAGAAAACAAAGAAGTTATAGAAATTTAGTGATATTCACAGTTTATTTAGTTTGTGAAAGACTATTTTTTGCAACAAACGTGGTATTTTCACTGCTTGTCTTTCTATTTAACAATTGCATCAAAATAAATAACTTTTTCATATCACACAAAGTTTCAACAACGTTTAACTGAAAAAGGAACTGTGATTTTTATGCAGAAATGTATTTCATTCTAAGCTACGATGGCTTAACAGGGACACAAGAAAAAAATAGTGCCTCAATATCTCAACATTTTGACTTTTCATCTCATTATTATGACTTTAAAAGTCAAAATAATGAAAACTAATCATGAAAACGTTAGTGGTTCCGATGCTAAACATATTCATAGTGTGGTAAGCCATACATGTTAATATACATGACATTGTGCACAAAATGAAGAATATTATATATTGACTTATACTGCAACATATAAAGGAAGGTACCAGGAATCAGTTATCATGTTTGACAAAGCCTATTTAGTGACATAGTATAAAATCAGATACATGCATGAGTATTAATGAGGTCAAATTTTTTATGATCTCATGAGCATGTATCTACATACATTGTATTATCCAAGTACATGTATAAAACTAACTAGACATGTTATTTCAGAGATATCTGATTAAGAATGTTATGTTCACTGTTTAATATTCATAATATGCATCCACAAACAACACAGTTGATATATGAATGTAGTGTGACAAAACTAATATAGCAAGGATGAGAACCATGGAACATTTGGTTCTTGATATAAGGTTGGAGACGTTTTGACAATGTGCTTATTATGTGCCAACATCACCAGACCAGTGTGAACCAAATTTTAGGTTAAGCCCCGCCTAGTCATTAATATTCATGAGATGAGAATCACAAACAATAGGTCACATCTACTACTCATCATGGGGCATCTATCTACCTTGTGGTTTTTCAGATATCATGTTTGCAAGCTGTTTTGATTATTTCCCATTAATCCCCAACCTCTCAAGACTATTGATGAGGTAAGCTTGTTGTCGCAAAAAACATGTACTTACTATATAGTTACATTACCATACCAAGTGTTAACTAAATCTGACATACGGTTGGAAGAGATAGTGACATTTTAAGAAGTTTTTTGTTAAGCCCCTCCCACTCATTAATATTGACGAGATGGGAACCGCAAACAATATGTCACATCTACACATCATGGGGAATCTACCTACAAAGTATTAAGTTGATTCAACTTGTGTTTGTTGAGATATCCTGTTTACAAGCTGGCCATTACATACAAACACCCAAACATGCATGCCAGCACAACTGCAAAGTTTACCGAGCCTTCGGCATCGTAACCAAAGAGTCAAAATTTTTATTACTAATGTCAAAATAATGAGATTAAAAGTCAAAATTTTATTTATTAATATCATAATGAGAATTTGAGTTGCTAATTTATTTTGCAATGTCCCTATAAAGCCACCATACTTAGTAAAGAGAGTCAAAACACTTAATTGTGGTGTGTACAGTTTCCAATATGATAATATGGTGATAATACACCAATCAGACAATATATATTTATACAACTATGAAATAAGGAGAAAAAAAAGTACCACAGAAGGCTGTGTTATAATCAAGTGCTCTAAACAAGCCTTAAACAAACAGCCCCCCCCCCGCCCCCCTTACAATTACAAGAAAATAAATAGTACATAAAAATGACATTATGCAAATCTATGAAAGAGGTACTTCATTGAAATATATTTAGGGCTATCCTAGATCTATCACACCTTCACAGATGTACTTAGGCTAGCCTACTTTGTATATAAAGGGCTGAACCTGTTAATGCAGGGCAACGCAATATGCTTTGCAAAACGGGCAAATTGCTATACAAGTGTGTACAAGCATAGTTCAGAGCCTTCCATGCTGCTACACACAATGTGAACACTAAAGTATTCCCTTTACTGTCATGTTAAAGCTTACTGCTGCAGTAGCTAACTATGCCTTTACGGAGTAAAAAGAAAGTTGGTACAGGACATTGACCAATACAAAAGCCTGCAATTGTCCTTCATGTTGGAACTTTTCTGCAGTGATATTGAACAACATGATGTTGAATTATTCTTGGTAAGTACCTTGAATAACTTAAATAGTAAGTTTAGAAACAGTACCTGAAGTCATATGAATTGTCACTTGTAGGTTCAAAGTTCAAGAGAAACTACCCTTTCTCTTCGAAGAATTACCCACTCTCTTTTCCTTTCTTGGTACTGAAACAGTTCTTACAGAGTGCTGATACAACATTCCAAGCTGACAAACTACATCAAAACCTGCATTCTGGACACATAGAAACACTCTCAGGAGGTGACAGAAAAGTTCACAAACATATTCAACTGTAGGCCTTTTCACTTTGAGATTGCACAGACTGCTTCTATTCCTTCATTAATATTACTGTAATCTGAACGGCATCTATTTGATTGACTCATTTTGATATTTCATAGGAAGTTCAGTTTGCTATCTCCACAGCTGTTGGTTGTTTAACTGTAGGTAGATATGGTTGTTAAACATCTCTTCTTCGATAGCATATACATGCAAAATAGATCTTCTTCATTCACAGCATATTGTTAAACATATCATGTTTGTTCTAACATCTGGTTTAAAACAACACCTTCAATTTGCTTTCGTTTTGTAACACTTTAGTACATTAACAGGCTGCACCTGTTTGCAAGCTAAATTTTGCAATATATTGCCAAGTTCTTCCATGCTAAAATGCTTGCATGTTACACACTTCCTTCTGCTCACTTTTGTGTGAGGAACCAACACCTTTCCTGCGTACAGTTCTAACGTGTCATGCATATATATCAGCCCCTAGAGACAGATTTCAATATGGCTAGTGGAATTGAAATTATCCTCTGTTCCCAGTGAATCCTGATCAATTTTATTATGTCACAACATTCAACATGTGCACAGAAAAGACCAGTGCATGTATAATGGATAACCTTGTCTGATGCCCCATAGTCCACCATCTCCCATATTGGAAGTAAAGCTAGTTCCATTTGTACACAGATGCTGTCGTATTTCCTGCTGCCACACGGTCTTCCTTAATATGTCTCGTACACATGAATTCATTCTCACCATACCAACAGGTTCCCAATTAAAAGTGATTAGTGAGTCCTTGTCTCCAGTGTGCTGCCTTCTGATTAGTACCTTCTCAACCTCTTGAAACGTTTTTAGTTTCTTTGGTGACTTTCTATTACTTGTTCTCCTGTGAAGCCCATTGCTGAACAAGTTACATCAACCATCTAAGCAAAGGAAAGACTTTCTTGGGAAAAGAATGCATCTCATTCTTCATAAGTCTGCTCTGCTTTTACCATCCAACAATGGAATGGATTTCATTTCTGTCCTCATGCAGAGAAACTCTCCAAGAACTGTTGTTAATGCTACACAGCCTATATTCATCAACCACCAGGCAAATGTCCCAGGGAACTGATGGTTGTAAATCCAACAGAAGAACAGATGAAGGATGTGCATGCTGGCTGCAAAGTCTGTACACTGTTTGGATCTTTGAACAACGAACCAAAGGCCTAATGCACTGTAAAAGAAGGCAACAAAGGTAGAATGATGAACACACATCCTAAAACAGTAAACAACAGCCACAAACTGATTGAAATAGACAAGGCTCTATTACTGATCAATCATGAACTCTTCATTTCAAACAGCAGATCATGTAGACAGACTAGACAATGCCTTCTGAGGCTGTAGTTTGAGTTGAATAGAATACATCAAAGATAACATTTCCCTATGCCATGTTTAGGTGATATATATGATACAGATGGGAATTTTGAAATTTAGGCATTGCTCCTTGTTTAAGACTCTCATTATTTCTCACTACATTATCAGTGTCATAAAGTACGAACTTGAAGAACACTCAAACTTGAATACCTCAGACTTAGTCTGAGTTGAAATCATGCAACCAATTCAATAGCCTACATGAAAGACTATTTTGTAGGAGTAACATATGAAAGTTCTTCATAATGTTCACCAAATTCATTATTTGTACCAACTGCTCTAACTTAAAACCCAATGTTTCATTGAATTTTATGTCAATGTGATTGCAAAATACTTCACTATTCATGAAAAATTGATGATGATTCCCCCCATAAAGTGCTCCCATTTTTTTGTTTAAAAAGTAAGACTTATTAGTCAAGTTAGTTGGAAGCCTGCACCGAGCTATACGGCAAAAAATCCTGAAAATGTTAGCATTGTTAAGTCATAGTATAATCCCTAGTGAACATTTTAATCATAATTTGTGGGAAATAAGTAATTACAAGACGATTCAGAATCATGCCGACGGCTAATAACACAAAGTCTGTAAGTCAGAAATATCTCAGTCACAATGAAATAAACGAAGTAATCAAGTAATCAAATAGTAATTGTCATAGTGCAGGTAGCTCCCAGACCTGTGACATTTACAGCTTTCACTATGAAAACATAAGAGTGATTTATCTACACAGCTTAGCAGTAGGATTTTAAAAATATGGAAATTTTGAACACTTATAATGCTAACTTGTTAAAGTACCAAGAATACAAAAACTTTCGTTTTGGACGAAGGACACTAGTTTTGCTAAACTTCTAAGGTCTTCACGACGACATGCAGTTTATCACTGATTACTGTCTACACTTGGCCATGCTTGATCGCGGTAAGAGTCTGAAAAAAAACCATTTTGAAGATTTGTACCTTTTATAAAGGTTTTTTTTATCAAATATATGATAATTTTCTGATTTGTAACAATTAAGATAGCTAACATAAGCACTGAATCTAGATTTTGGCCAAAGTATATAAGTAGTAAAGAGAAACTTAGACCAAAGATGTACAGTAAAAGCTCACTTTCTTGTCATAAGGTAAAGTAGCACAATTACCAAAAAAGACACAGTTTCCTAAAATATTAACCCTATAATATTCTCCTGGGGTTATTGTCTCAACTAAAGGTTGCTTCTAAGTGCTGCTTGCCAATTACCTATCCCAGCCTATTATAGAAAAGAAAGTAAACCATTAAAAAAAGGGACCTTGTCATCAGATAGTGAATCTGAAAAGCTCAAGGAACATGTCAAGTCCATAAATATTCACTTCTTCTCAATAAGGAAAGAAAAACACAACAATGAAATTATCGATGGATTAAGCTATTAATGAAAATAACCTTTTCATCCTTCCACAGTGTGATAAATTATCAAATTGACAATACAATAGCATTAAATTTGTGATTTACTCACCCAGTCAGAGCATTCAAAACATAAATTGCAGCTATTAATCTTCCCCCACCAGTTCCAAACTCTAAATTCTGAAACAAACATGACGAGAATACAAGTTAGCAAAATTGTAATTAATGCCATCTTTTAATTTGGTACTATTTTCTAATGAAATAGTATATTTTTGTACATTCAGTTGTTATGGAGAGTATCGGGAGACTGACGCTAAGGGGTCAGTTGGGATTAAGCATCTGGGAAAACAGTTGCAATATCTAGTGTATGTCAATAATGGTGATCACTCTTGGTGCCTTAAGTTTCAACATATAAATGTGAGCTAAACGCTTCTAGGGTGCCATTACTGTGCTTATTGAACTTAAAGCATTACTGTAGTGTCATTTGACTTTCCAGCATATTTGGTGGAAAACTGACGTGCCCTGTAATGTAGTGTGCTAATGTACATCATGAATACAACCTCTTCTGCTACCTAAAGGTTTCCTTTCACAATTCACATGGAATGTGCGAAATTACTGATACATTTTAACGAATACTGCCATGACGTTCAGATAAAAGTAATAACAATGTGTAAATCAAAGAAAAATCCATTCTCAGGTGTTCAATGACAATTTTTAATGTTTCTATAACACAAGGTCTTTACTCACTCTATAACTAAAAAGGTGATCTAAACTTTGTGGAACTTGCAGTATTAAATCTACAAAACAAAGCCACAGGCCAAAGCCCATGTAGAAGATGCTTTGCATTGTGGCTATTTGGGATATAATGAGGAAAGGATCCCAGACGTAACTTCGGAATCCACTGGCCATGATCTTGTTAATTTCTCATGACTTTGCTGAAATCCTGTGAACAAAATGAAAACTCAGTTATATTCTCAACATGTACAGGTAATAGATCTTAGCCTCAATATATGACATAAGCAGTGAGAAAGTTTCAATGTCAAGCACACCATGTAAGATATTGTCTCACCAGTAAATATGACACTAAATACGAATAAACTGAGATCATTCAATTCATTTCTGCCAACCACTTCCAACTCCATCATAGCCTCTCCTTAAACAAGCTGTATATATCATACATGTATACATACATACATACATTTCTAATATTTCTTAACACCATATTCTGAAACTTAAGGTCCAAAGTTTGGAATATCTAATATGTCATGTTATAAGAGAAGAAAATGATTTTGGGAAGTTTTAAAAACTATATTGAAAATTTTGCACAATATAATGTAGGCTTGCTTCATACAGTAGGCTCATACTATAACACATCATTAGCAATTACGATTTGCAACCAAGGAGTATCAAAGCAGACAAAATCTACCAAACTAATGCCTCATGTTTTCTCGGATCGAATGATGTCATAATTTATCTAAAAACTAAGTATCCATAGATTGTTCAACCTCTTGCTTATGTACAACTGCAGTCGCATGGTATGCTCAATTATGGCACTATAAAGATTTCAAAGTAGAAATTTACATGTTTCTCTGAAAGTGATACATGTATGTATCTAACTTTGCAAATCTCCATATAATTTCACATATATTTCATGATATTTTGGGCAATTTCAATAGAAATATCTCTGCTTTTAATGCCTTTTGAGTACTTATTACGGCACAGCCTTCAGAGTCAAATACATCTGGAATTCACTTGAATGATAAAACAAGTTACAATACTATCCTATCCACACGTGTCAAGTACTTTATGGTTGTTATCCTAAGCCAAGACCTGAAGTAAACTCTAACAATGAGTGACATCCAGGCTTACGCGGGGCAACCGTTTGAGTGAGTTGATCTTAATCATAATCAAGATAGTTCTGCAATAGAGAAACTCATGTGTCTTGTAATACTAGGCCTAATACACAGTTGTGCGTAGCGTTAATCAGTTTATGCCCAACACGGGACATCTCTGTTAGTTTTACCAGTTTTGCGAAATGTGTACTACTACTAGGACAACTGTGTGGTTTGTTGATTCAAATGGCTCTAGAGCACTTCATACCTTTCAATATCCGAATTTTTTAACTGCTCGAGACTTTGAGAAGACAAACCGAAAACCTACACGAATCCCTGCACGAAACAAATTCTCTATTCAACAGTATTGTCTGGTTGCTTAAAATGCAATATTATGATCACGCGGAAAAATATGGAAATTGACTGACCATATTGGTAACGCAAAATATGCTACACTATTGGCCGCACTGATAGTGCACGGCAGCCGATGAGCCGAGAACACCGCCAATGGTTACATTTTCCATACGTAAAATCTTACACGTCACTTGCGTACGGTAAATCAAAATTTGGACATTTGACTGTTACTCATTTGAGAAATGACGTAATAATCGTCTAGATATTTGCCTTCTCAGTTTCTAGGATCAAATGGATTTGCCTTCCTTCTTTCTCGCAACAGAAGTCGTTTTCTATTGACTTATTTGGAACATGGTCCTTTGCTTAGTGGCATATTACTAAAACTCTTTACCATAACGGTAACGTGGATTTTTATGATGGGATTCCCCCATCCTACCTGCCGCATTGGCAGGGGTGAGTTACAGACATAACATTTTGTTTTAAAAGCGAAAATGGACGGGTTTACAGTCAACGGTGGCGTAAGAGGGTTGTATCTCATTGGAGGAAGGGGAACAATCGCCGAATGATAGTGTCGGTCATTTGATTTTGGTAAGTTGAGAAAGAATCTGCAAAATCACCATTAACGTCCCGATAACTAAAACAACTCCGTGCACCCTCTACCCCAAAAATTCCAGTATTTCAGTACATTTAAAACTTCTTTTAACGACTATTCGTTTTTTTTAAATAACTTTATTAAGTTTCAAACAAATTACCACTTTTATATTATAGTTTTCATTATTTCTCAACAAAAAAAAAATCACATTTTAAAATAAGCGGGCACCTTTCCATTACAAAAATTTCATAACCAAAAAAGGAGGCAATACTTACTTAGACGAGACACACTTTTTAAAATTTTCCCGGGAGGAGAAACGTGCGCGGCTCTACTACCCCTGTTTGCAGTCCCCTGTTTACACCTCCCCACCTCTCTTATCTGGCTATCGTTGTCGTGTTTTCCCGACCTGAGTAGGTCATATAAAGATAACAGAGCGGTTGCCCACTCGTCATTTCGTCTGCTGTATAGGCCCCAACTATGGCACGCTATCAGAGCGTTGTGGTCAGTAGACTTGTGATCTAAGGATTGCAGGTTCGAGCCCTGGCCAGATCATTGCGTTGTGTCCTTGGGCAAGGCACTTTATCTCCATTGCCTCTCTTCACCAAGGTGTATAAATGGAGACCGGAGACCGGATAATACTGTCAGCTGGGCTCTGTTTAGCTGCATGTGGAGGGGTTGTCTCTATGTTTGACAGATTATCGTTGACCGGGGTAATATTGTGATTTGTTAGGCGCTTCTGACGACACTTGTGTCGTAAGGGCGCGGTATAAATGTACATTATCAATATCATGGAAAAGTTTCTTGAGAGTACGTAATCGACCTATTACTTAATCTACAACGCCTGCCACATATATTTGCATGTATGTGGGTCATATAACTACACTGTAGACATGAACATATTTCCACACAGTGTTTACACAAGCCTATTGGTGGTAATCGGCTATGCAGGCTAATTGTAGAGCATGAGATCAATTTACGACCGTGGCAGGTTGATTACGTTATCACAAAACTCTCCTCTAGCGTGCTATAATTGGAGCCAATAAAGCAGACCTTTAACTAACTTACCGTATACTACGTGCTTCAAATTGCACCACACGTGTCTATAACACGTCACATCGTGATGATGATCTAGTCAAAAGCCGTGTGATAGAAATTGACAAAAGAGAGAAAAAAGGAAAAAAAGATACAGTCAAGTTCCTTAGAAAATGGGAATTGAAATTTAAGGGACCCCCCTCCCCCGCCCTGATGGATCTTGACCCTTAATTCACGCTGGTAGTGTCGGGTAGCTCAAACTATTGTCTGTCCTCACGGTTCCTTGTGGATCGTATTACTGAATTGTCTGTTAAAAGGATATAAATACTGTATAATACGGATATACAAGTGACCCGGAATCAGTTCTCTGTATATATATATCTATATATATAGATATATAGATATATTAGATATATATAGATATATCTATATATATCGCAATAATGCAATAAATCAAAGCAGAAATTGTTGATGTTAAAGAACATCATCGTCCCTGGTAATCTCCCCTACAGATGCTCGCAGTTGCCCAACTTGCCCTTCTGACACTTGTAGATGATATTGATCGAGGGCTTACAGGCAGATTGCTTAGCGACAAGGGCCATAGCCAATGCTATTGTTTATGTACAATCAATGCTTGTCATGGTCTTGTGTTTAGCGGTAGACAGTCACAGAATAATAGCGATTAAACGGAAAACACTAACCCTCCGGAGTGCATAGGAGTGTGTGCATAACTGTCAATTCTCCGCAGACATCAGAGTGCTAGTTCTATGAAAGAGGAGATGTGAAGATTTAATATTGCTGTGTGTCTCTCTCTCTCATTTCGTTATCTATAAGGTATATTACTGCGAGTTACCAACTTCTGTCCACAGTACGCTAAACGTTGCCATTACCTTTTTTTGTGGTGCGGTATTTCTCATATTGGAGGTAGGATCTCTCATACTTGAAGAAAACAGAACTGTTCTGAATCTTTCATAACACTCATACGAAAAATATGACAGTGAATCGGAACACTTCATTGTGAGGTAAATAGACAAACTAAATGGATTTCGGTTTAATGCTGATATCTTGTAAATACTGAAATTAGGATCGTTTTACAGGCCCATATCAAGTTATTGCTTGTTTATTTATTATATAGTTCTTTGTAGGCCTATAGTCGGATTTACTGTGTAGGGCCATAGAGCCAGCTGTTGGAACGGTATCTCCATGGCAGAGGGTGCCAGTGGGGGAAGGGCTGAACGTCGGCTCATGCTGACTCTTCAACAACCTCTCAGTTTTACATCGAGCTTGAATAAATTATCTGTCTGAGTTATTATAAATCTAGAAAATTTGAACGATCGGAATCAGTGACAGTGCCTGGAATATCAGCACGTGATCAAAAGAATTGATTTTGTAATATACTAAATCATCTAATCTCATCTCAAGCTCATCTCAATAACCTATACAATCATGAAGGTTGGTGTGAGGGACGCCGGTGGACGATTTGTGCGCTCTTTCGATGTCCTTGTCAAGCTCCCGTGGGGTAACATTATTACCTTGATAGTGCAACATAATATGACCGTGGAAGAATTACAATCTCTTGTGGAATTTTCATCTGGTATACCGTCCCAACTTTTCCAGTTATCATATAAATCGAATCACATCTTGGATGACGGTGAGGTTACCCTTCATGAAGTTAAAGTTACCCAGGGGACACAATTTCGAGTTTCGGTGTTAGCGGAGTATGAGAGACTCATAAACTCAACAGTTAAAGGACACGTCGACAATGTAATGGATGAAATACATCGGGTCAAAGGTGATGAAGAGATTACCTTCAGAAAAGGAGTGGTACTTTATCTTTCAGCTCATAAAGGACACCAGCATCTCCTAGAAAGGTACTTTTACAATTGATTAAAAGGTTAAGGACTTCAGTATTAAAAAAATCCCACGCGTACTCACCTTTCATCCTCATCCTACGCATACTCACATTCTATCCTCATCCCACGCATACCTACCTTCTATCATCATCCCATGCATACCTACCTTCTATCATCATCCCACGCATACTTATCTTTCATCCTCATCCCACGCATACTTACCTTTCATCCTCATCCTATGCATACTCACCTTCTATCCTCATCCCACGCTTACTTACCTTCTATTCTCATCCCACACAAACTTACCTTCTATCCTCATCCCACGCATACTTATCTTTCATCCTCATCCCCCGCATACTTACCTTTCATCCTCATCCTACCCATACTCACCTTCTATCCTCATCCCAAGCATACTTACCTGTCATCCTCATCCCACGCATACCTACCTTCTATCCTCATCCCACGCATACTTACCTTGTATCCTCATCCCACGCATACTTACCTTCTATCCTCATCCCACGCATACTTACCTTTCATCCTCATCCCACGGATACTTACCTTCTATCCTCATCCCACGCATACTTACCTTTCATCCTAATCCCACGCATGCTTACCTTCTATCCTCATCCCACGCATACTTACCTTTCATCCGCATCCCACGCATACTCACCTTCTATCCCTATTCCACGCATACCTACCTTCTATCCTCATCCCATGCATATTTACCTTCTATCCTCATTCCATGCATACTTACCTTTCATCCTCATCCCCCGCATACTTACCTTTCATCCTAATCCCACGCATACTCACCTTCTATCCTAATCCCACGCATACTTACCTTTCATCCTAATCCCATGCATGCTTACCTTCTATCCTCATCCCACGCATACTTATTTTTCATCCTCATCCCACGCATACTTATCTTTCATCCTAATCCCACGCATACTCACCTTCTATCCTTATCCCGCGCATACCTACCTTCTATCCTCATCCCATGCATATTTACCTTCTATCCTCATTCCATGCATACTTACCTTTCATCCTCATCCCCCGCATACTTACCTTTCATCCTAATCCCACGCATACTCACCTTCTATCCTCATCCCCCGCATACTTACCTTTCATCCTCATCCTCATCCCACGCATACCTACCTTCTATCCTCATCCCACGCATACTTACCTTCTATCCTAATCCCACGCATACTTACCTTCTATCCTCATCCCACGCATTTACCTTTCATCCTCATCCCACGCATACTTACCTTTCATCCGCCATTTCATCTATCTATGGTCACCATTTGGGGTAAACTTTTGTTTGCTGTCTCCAAGTACAGTTTTGTTGTTGTTGTTAGATATCGAAAACTTTTGAGAAGCCTCTTTCGATTTTGTTTGAGTAGATGTGCGGGTATTTCACTGGCAACGGCTTGTTTTGTTTTCATTTGTTATATGAATAGTTTATGTTGTCATTGCAGGTCAATGAGCGATACTGCAGAGCCATCATTTACTACCAATTCGCTGAGAACACCCCTACATGCTGCTTGTGCAATGGGGAACCTTGCCTGTGTTGAAATTTTACTGCAACACGATGCTTCACACACAGTTAAAGACAAATATGGACAAAGTCCGTTGGAGACTGCATTTAGTTGTGGACACAGAGAAGTCCAACTCCGAATTCATCAACACCAGAAGTCCATTTCTCGTCAAGTAAGAATAGTCATTATTTTCTCCCTGATTTAACTGCGAATAAGCAAAATAATAATGTAGCTCATATATCCAAGGCAAAATAAATTTACTGAGCTTTTGTTAATTCCAACTGCTCTTCAACAGAATAGCCTTCAGTTTCAAGATAATTTTCGGATGTGAAGTAAGCGAAAAACATCACCGAACATAATTATATTGATAAAAGTAATCAACCACTATATGTTTGAGTTAGTGACTATCTGGAGGTGTGCCAAGGTCGGGCGTGAACGGAAAGAGCGCCGTCTTAATATATCGTGTTACTTTCAATCCACCAAACTGCAGACATGCGAGCTGATGGCATTATGGGTACAAACTGCCAAAGTGTGGTAAATGAACATACTGAATCATCAAAACATTGCATTTTTGGACAGAAGTTACTATGATAAGTTATTCCATACCCCCCTCATTTACCGAAAGGGAAACCTACGCAGTCGCTCTTACTGACCTTGTAAAATTGTGAGGGGACCGCGGATTGCAAATGCGGCAATGACTACAGTGCATATTGCAAAGTTTGTAATTACTATTACGGTTTGAGTCGTCCAACACGTCATCATACAGAATCGTTGTACTCAAAGCCGAAGCCAAAGTGAATTAATCAGGTCACACATCCGGAGTCTATGCATGCTAAGTTCTTCATACCGCCGTCATTTCCTTTCGGGAAACATTTCATTCTGTAGTTTGATTTGGTGATTAGAAGTCGTCAAAATGGGTTGTATTTACGCCCACTTATAGATCTCTTAGTTAGATCTAGGGTTACTCAAAGGGGCTCATCCACAAGGCGCTGTAACATCGGTCCTGACGAAAATTTACGAGCTGCATTCTTTAACCGCAAATCATAAGGGTGTACTGTACCATGAGTTCATCACAATGGTAGTACATAAATAATAAAATGAATAATAATTAGTTACATATAATAAAGCGTTTCAAAGCGCTTTTCACACACAACATCGTTCGTAATTAATAAAGAAGAGATATCCCTCGATCCATATTTTCAAAGCTCCAAGTCAACCGTAACTGTGTTATGCGCCATAACTTGAACAAGTCTCTAAACCATGTTTGTCTTTCGGCGAAACTGTGTTGAGCCATGAACAAGAAATCAGTCGCAAATGCACCAGCATGTTTGCAGCTTATGAGCGCTTTCTTGTGATTGTGTTACGTGTTTAAATTCAGATAGTTTAACATTACAGACCACACACGTTAGGCCCAGAGCCTTAGCTCTTTATCTACTGCTCTGGTTAGGACCGATATGATAGCGCACCCTGTGGAGACCATTGGAGAGAGAGCCTTCATCTGTGTGAATATGACATGGTCGGAATCATCACACTGTACCTCAGGAATACAGCTTAATATGAATGACACGTGCATGACACGACATGGTCGAGAGTTACTATGAATAAGACAAAAAACGATGGAAATATATACGAAACAATAATATATGGGGTGATATGATGGAAAGTTAGTTTGCTTCACTTCTGCTTTTCCAACAGCAAAAGTTCGTTGGACTGAAGACTGTCTCTAGTAGTTGGTCTAAGAGCCCTCGTTTTCCCTTGTCTCGTCTTGGGAGGAGTGTTTCTCCCGTCATAGCTCTAAGAGATCTAGCCATTCAACCAAGCCCAGAATTGACTGTGACATCGTTTTCTGAGAAGAGAACTGAAATCGAACGAGATGATGTCTTGGGAGAAGATGGAAGAGAAACGGATACTTTTGGAGAAGAATACAGCGTGGGTGAGGGCTTTGATTCGACGAGGGAGTCATCACCCAAAGCTGTAAGTATAACTTGTTATTTGGTGGACTTAGAAGCAACAGAGTAGACAAAAGAACAGGTGAAATAGAGATGGTATCGTTGAGTTACGTAAGCGGCTACGTTCTTCATGTAATACTTAAGGTAAAAAGTCTTTCCTTATTAATGAGGTTTAAGAGTCGATACGATGCAGTTTTGATGATACGCAAATGGACTAGAAATCGAGAAATATAAAGCCAAGCATATCCGCTTTTCCATTATCACGCCCTCACGCTCGACAGGTACATAATGTGATATGGGCATGTGTTTGTATGACCCGACAACATGCGTATTTGAATGATAAGGCGTACATCGCTTATCGTATCTGATCATGATATACACAGATTTATTTAATAATAAAACCTTGCACAGAGACTGGGTAGGTAAACGAGTTTCGACTGAATCCGGCATCTACTATACGAATTATTTTATAACATAGGAAGCAGGAAAGAACACAGTATGTTGTTAAGGAAAACTTAAGTAATTGTAATAATGTATAACTACCGGTACATATAGGAGTAAAAGTAAAGTACCGGTATATTCACAATAATAGACACATTGTTATTGTGTATTTTTTGTGTTTTTTATCAGATTTAAAGAATACATTATGTTGTGATGAAATATGAAGCAGGAAAGAATACAGTATGTTGTTAGGGAATCATAGCTTTTCCTTTTCAGCGTTTTAATTTTGTTTCGTATCAGACAAGAAAGATTATCAGTAAATCCAAGAGAAGACCAAAAACAGCTCCACCTCTGAGAAATTACACAGTGAAAGAAGAGGAACAAGGACAGGAGGCGCCCGATCGAAGTGGAGTTCATAATCCGCGAGACAGGTAAATAAATAGTATAGTATATAGCATATAAATATATGTCGTATATACAATATAGTATATAAATATATGTAGAATATAATATAGTATATTGATATTATATAGTATATAATATAGTATATTGATATATGTAGAATATATAATATAGTATATTGATATATGTAGTATATAGTATATAAATATATGTCGTATATACAATATAGTATATAAATATATGTAGAATATAATATAGTATATTGATATATGTAGAATATATGATATAGTATATTGATATATGTAGTATATAGTATATAAATATATGTAGTATAAATAAATATATGTATAGTATCTATAATATAGTATATACTAGAAGAACATAGAACATAGCAAATATTTAATATAAAGAACAAAAGGTTTTCATAGCCAAATTCCAATACCCACCGGAGTCGTCACTCAAGCAAAATTGTACATCATGGTATGGAGTGCTTTCTTGCATTGACGAATATTGCGCTAAGACCATTACTTCCATCAAGGCCAGATGCATACAAAGGTCCTTATACTATCTTAGCCCTTGCTATACGTGATAAGCACATATCTTGATACAGCTATATAGCATTGACTACATCGTACTTAAATACAGATGATTTTCTATGATTCGACTCTTTCAACATTCGCAACGCAATCTACAAGGATGAAGTCCACGCAAGTTAAACCCTGCTCTTTCCGAAGAAAAACCCAACTCATTATTAAAATGTAACTTTAAAAAATAGCCATTCCACTATCGTCAGTATGTATAGCCAAATGATCCTTCCTTTTCATATCTGTTGCCATTAGTTACACCTATAAGCGGTTCAGCGTCGGAAAAGTGTTCATATGTTTTGTTTTATCTACAGATCAAAGCGACGCGAAAAAGATGAGAACACCAGCCTCAAAAGTCATCCAGACGCTTCTGAAAATTCTTCCAAATCGCCCTCTATTAATTCATTTACTAATGGAAGATACAACAAACCTCGCTATTACTTTGACTACCAGCAGAGACCCACTTTTCAGCCCGAAAATCACAGCAGGATATTTGTTATACGACAATCTCAAGAAAAACCTTCGCTTGCGAGGAAACTTGCGAAGGGCAGACCTTCAACAGCACCGCCACATCGGGGACGTCACACAGCAACTCAAGAAGAAAATGACAATGCATTTCGAGAATGGTTACAAAACAAATCACAGGGCGCTAAGGACGACATAATGATACGAAAAGTTTCAAGAATGATCGAAGAGGCATCTGGGAGGACAATGGTCCAAGAAGCGAATGATAAATATCAGGGCGCTACACAGAAGAAAGGAATATCATTTGAAGAGTGGCAAAAAATGAAGACGAGACAAAAACGTACAGAGGAGAGCAAATATAAAACGAAAACAGCATCACATGATACGGGGACATGTAGACCTAAAACGAAAAATGAATTTTTAAGAAGAAGCTCAGTTTCAGAGTGGTATGAAGAGAAAGTTCGAGAGGAAAAGCGACAAAAGAACAAGACAAAGACAACAGAGAGGATGAAGGAGGCAGAAACGACATTCAATAAATGGTCTTTACGGAAAGAGTGGTATCAATTAGGGAGGTTATCATCAACCATGGAAAAGAAAAATGGAGTGATATAAGAACTATAACCTGATACTGTCAGGTTGTGTACCACAATTAATTATTGCATTGCTTTAAACGAGGATAAATTAGTAGTCACTTCCAATTGCCACAGAGGGTGTAGACTAAAAATGTTTATATCATGTGAGGGCGTTGTGGTCAAGTGGTTACGGCAGTGGACTTGTGATCTAAGGTTTGCAGGTTCGAGTACTGGCCAGATCATTAGGTTGTGTCCTTGGACAAGACACTTATCTCCATTGCCTCATTCACCCAGTTGTATAAATGTGGGGGGGGGGGCTGTGTGATAAACTGTCAGTTGGGCGCTGTTTAGCTGCCTTGGGCTGTTTAGCTGTCCTTGGGCAAGACACTTATCTCCATTGCCTCTATCACCCAGTTGTATAAATGTGGGAGGGGGGGGGCTGTGAGATAAACTGTCAGTTGGGCGCTGTTTCGCTGCTGCCATTTGGAGGGATTGTCTCTATGTTTGACATGTTATCATTGACCAGGGTAATACTAATAGTGTGATGCGCCTTGAGCACCGTTCTGTGGATATGTCTGCGCTATATGAACCCTCTATAGTATTAACATAAATATTAAGCATTGCATACATTAAGACATTGCATACATTAAGGTTGCGGCACGTGGTCGTTGGGTTACAGCGGAGACGTCACTATGTAGCTATTGAAACTATTTCAGAGCGACGGTCGTCGAGAACAAATTGATGGTTTCGGGAGAAAAGTTGTCCGCAAATACTCAATTCCCTTCCGGGGGATAACAAGCGTCCCTATGTGTCTAGGGGTGGGTGCTTGGCATGCTATATGGGTCAAGGCGTCGTTGTAGGAGAAATTTTGCGATTTGTCTGGAAAATCATGACGTTTTTCGGGATAACAAGTATCGGAAGCTTCTAAATTTCAGCAGGGCGATGATCCCATGCTGCACTCAGGCATTCGGAGTAGTCTGATGGTAGCCAGGTTTATCGGGAAGGATTTTGTACTGTATATGAGTACATGTATCATGATGAACGAATTCGAAAATAATAACACTGTTATAATCTTAGATGGTTAATCGTAGGCCTAAGGAATATCATTTCTGTATTGTTTGATCATCACCGGTAGTTTGTATGCAAGAAATGTGCATAGCCTATATGAGCGTTTTCTGCTTGTAATTTCCGCAGCAGACTTCATCACAGCTCACGTTGTACACAGTAAGTACTCAAGAAATGCACAAGATCAAGTTTTTTGATATGAACAACCAGGATTAGTTTTCACGTAGCCATGAGAATTAGACAGTGGCCTAGCCTAAATCTTTAAAAATGTATAAGGTGTAATCGCTGGCGGTGGGGTCGTTCCACAGAAGTGTAATTTTTGTAGATGTTTCGACGAATATATCGGAAAGTTTGACGTCCTACTCATCTACACATATCTACGTTGTTTTTATCTAAGAATTTCGACTTGTCAACTCGATAGCTGGTGTCTTTTATCAAAAATATACGTGTTATCATTTTATTTCGGCATGGTAAAGTTTCATTTCGAAGATTTATGGCATTATGGCATATCGTTTTATGGCATTGTTTAAATTGCCATGATTTCATCTCGAAATGTTGAACTACCGGTATATAGGGGTAAAGGTAATCTCATGTATAACTACCGGTATATCTAGTAGTAAAGGTAATGTCATGTATAACTACCGGTATATATAGGAGTAAAGGTAATGTCATGTATAACTACCGGTATGTGTAGGAGTAAAGGTATTGCCATGTATAACTACCGGTATATATAGGAGTAAAGGCAATGTTATGTATAACTACCGGTATATATAGGAGTAAAGGTAATGTCATGTATAACTACCGGTATATATAGGAGTAAAGGTAATGTCATGTATAACTACCGGTATATATAGGAGTAAAGGTAATGTCATGTACAACTACCGGTATGTATAGGAGTAAAGGTAATGTCATGTATAACTACCGGTATATATAGGAGTAAAGGCAATGTCATGTATAGGCCCCTAACTACCGGTAAGTGTAGGAGTATAGGTAATTTCATGTACTACTACCGGTATATATAGGAGTAAAGGTAATGTCATATATAACTACCAGTATATATAGGAGTAAAGGTAATGTCATGTATAACTACCGGTATATCGAGGGTTAGAGGTACTGTCATGTATAACTACCGGTATATATAGGAGTAAAGGTAATGTCATGTATAGGCCCCTAACTACCGGTAAGTGTAGGAGTATAGGTAATTTCATGTACAACTACCGGTATATATAGGAGTAAAGGTAATGTCATATATAACTACCAGTATATATAGGAGTAAAGGTAATGTCATGCATAACTACCGGTATATCTATAGGGTTAGAGGTAATGTCATGTATAACTACCGGTATTTATAGGAGTAAAGGTAATGTCATGTATAACTACCCGTCTATACACAATATTAGACACATTATTATTGTGTATTTTTGTGTTTTAAGATCCATACAAATAAACAAGGCATATCTAAAACGCATCAGCTTCATGGCCTTTGTCTCCATGGTCCCATTAGAGCTTGAGATACACTCCTCTTTCGAGGTGTTTTTTTTTCCGGCCCCCAAAATGCTAGTTGGTCTCGAAATCGATCTAAACCCCAAAACGGCATATTTGATGGCACTCGCAATTAAACACAACATGTAAAAAAATTGGGTCTAAGTTTATTTGTGCTCATCAAATACAAAACCATCTAATTGAAAGAACTATCGCTTACATGTCAGCATTAATATGCAGATAAACTCACACAAAGTGTTCTTCCCAATCAGGTGTAGAGGATTCCATACACAAGTATCCATAGAGAAATAAGACACCTATAATTGTCTTCAAACTTACGGTGTTCTTTATGCAATTTTCTGTGTAGTTCTTAATTGCATTTGTAATAAATTTGGTGGTCAATTTTACTAATGGGTGTTTATTTCGATAATACCACATTTTTCTCCTTCTCCGCGGTTGTGTTCACCAATCTGTCACTCTGAGTTCCAGTGTTGAATAAGACCCACAATACCACATTTAGTGAGTACCATTCAGTTGATTAACATAGCATGACCACTTGATGGTTATGACAAATAGTTTCATATGCACAGTAGTATAACTTTCTGCTAACCAGATGTATTAAATATGCTTCACCTAGCCAGTTGCTTTAAAGGCAAACACATCAGTATATCTTGTGACACTAACTCAGCATACAAGGCATGTATATTCCAGTATTTGTAACTACAGAGATGAAATGAGTGGTTTTGTAGTCTAGGTGCATTTTCATTAATTTCTTCCCATAAATTTACGACTAACGCCACACTTAAAAGCAGAACTTGAATAAAATATCAAATGGCAATCAAAGAACATGATGGGAACACTTTCCGACAACCAGTCGGGTAATCAGGGGAGGGGCGGGGGCGATAACCCCCAGTGAAATGTCCTTCCCCGCCCCTCCTATCCGATGGCGGTGGTTGAGATAGCGATGACTGCGATGATGACGATGATGGTGATGATGACCACGACGATGATGCCAATCACGATGACGACTACAGTGACGATCCCGATGGGGATTCATATTCAGCTTGAAATTCCTTTTTAAATTTATCCGCATCTATAGTGCCCATGCGCATACTGAGACAAAGACGTCTTCAAACCTTCATAATTTAGTCTGGCCAACTATGACCCGTAAGAACACACTTTTGATCTCAATTAAAATTAATACAACTTGGATTAAAGTTTAGTGTTAGTGAATATACATATATACTTGATTTGGTTTACTAAGCTATAACTTGAACCTATGCCATCTCTTTTACGTGTCAAGTGTGAACAAAGTGTTTGCTTATTCTTGTCAGCCTTATTGATATTGTGCTAATTTAAGATTTTATTTAAGAGTATCAAGGTTAAGTCCGTTTATCAATGTTAAGTAAAGCATTTGGCCACGATAACAGACGTCTTGCTAAAAATATAATGCTTATCAGATTGTCCATGTGTACACTGGTAGACGGCATCAATCAGGGAGAGACATACTGCATGAAGCTTTAACCATGTTTTAATCATTCATGAATGTGTTAGTGAGACACGTATACAACGAATACCCATGAAAATCGTTACACGCACCAAGTGTGCAGTCCCGGCATCGGTTATACAGTTACAGAGTTGTTGAAGATGAATGTCAGCTTGCGGCTTTGATAAGCCAATGAGGCTTTTTCGCGAGTTCCTGTTGCAGGAGGATCTGAAATACATACATACGGGTTAAGAGGAGTCTGGGAAACACTTTTAAGCCCTGGCGAACACACCATACACATACAGACACGTTGCGTCACATGTAGCATATTGCGTCACATTGCGTCATAGCACTCCCATCACCTAGTATTATGTGACTATGATGGACCTCATGCAACCAGTAAATTATTCACATCATGTATTTACATGACAACCGTTGTTATGCGAAATGATAGAGCACTAATAGGCTGCAACAGCCAGCTAACTATAGTATCCCAACCCTGTGTATAAATAGTATGTAATCTACCCGCACCCTGTGTATACATAGTATGTAAATCTATACATAATATCTATATATACTGTGTATGCATAGTAAATCTATTGGTTTTTTCCCTTGAACTTTGGAATGTAAAATTGTTACATTGAATCGTGTGACATTACCAGGCAATATGGCCATGAACCGCCCAGACTGCTATGCTCTATTGGCATGAAGTGATTATAGAGTGGCGAAAGTTTCAAGCAAAAACTAAGAAGTATTGTCTTTAGGTGGACAGACGAAAAAAGAGAGAAAGGGAATTTGAATTTGTTTTATGCTCTAGCAGTCGACAGGTTGGTTTTTTGTTGTTGTATTTACTTAATTGTTCATATCCGAGCCCGGGCCTCCCGCTATGCATACGGAGACCCTATAGAAAGTAAAGAATATGGACACTGATATAATGTCCAGAGGTTCGAAACTAATACAGGACTTGTCAATTGTTTTGAAAAATAGTCTACTATATCTTTGCCATAGACATGGTAAACATGGTGCAGTTTAACCTCTTCCCTTAATCTTCTCTTTGTCCCTCTACAGTTTATCTTCTACCTCCACTCTTCCCCTGTTGGTTCCTTTCTTTTCCTTTCTTCTCTCCACCCTTTGTCTACTAATCCTCTTACATCGATCTCTTTTGTTTTCACCCTGCTCATTAACCTATCTGTATTTTGTGCTTGCACGTTGTCTATTTTGCCTAAAATTTCTAAATAACCTGCAGGAGCCGTGCCTCGCACGGCTCGAACAGGAATTCCATTCTGATCGTGCTTGTATTTTGTCCCTTGTAGTTTCTGTTACTTGTCATTCAACCTCTGAAGAAGACCCTTCCATATGATCGAAACGTTAGGCCTAGTTACTGTCACCCATGATATAATATAATTCAATCATTATATAATTAACTCTGCTCTTAACAGATGCAGCCACAAAATGCCACCACATTTGAATAGCTTGCTTTAATGCAGATACAAGGTGATACGAGCATATATGTGGTTTTAAGGATTTTCTTTTTTCTTTTTTTTTAAAGGGGGGAGGGATGGGGTGGGTTAAAATCGTCCCCATACAAAAAGCCTGAAAGAGGTATTTTTCGTGAAAAGAGAATGCATTTCGTCTCTCGGCCTTTTGGCTGAGATCATGTGTAGTATCTGCTCCCTTTCTAAGGGACAGGTGATACATATTTGACGATGATCACACATTATACCAATCTCGATGTATGTGGACTCGGTGCATGGGGTTGAGAGTGAATCAGTTACGTAGTTTGGCTTCCTTGCCCAGGTTCATTCTTGGGTGCCTTTTCTTAAAATAATTATTTATTTTAGATAGTATATATGACACTGCTGTCCAAATATTTCTTATGTTAATGTCGCATGTAATATTGTGTTAGTTTACCTTGATCTTTACAGAAATGCCAATCGAGAGGTTTTTAGGCCGGGTCGCCCTTCTGACGGGTGCTACTCAAGGGTACGTTTCTTACAAATGGAATACGAATCATTAATATTATGATAACTAACATGATTGTGTAGATTCATTGATCAGTTGAAGTCCGTTAATATCTTTGGTACTTAAATGGGTTTTAATTAGAGGTAAAACATGAATGTTGACTTATGCCGTTTTATCATCATTTCAAACAATGAAGAAAAAAACACAATTCTCTCTCTTTTGAATGTGATTAAAACTAAATATAATTAGCTTGAAAGGACGGATTGTTTAGAATCAAATGAATTCATTACTTACAAGCTTAATTCTAACGAATTCATTCTGCAAAAAGTAGGCAGGGAACTAAAATAACACATTTACCTTGGTGGGCAATTTTAACTAGTAAATAATTTTGCCCAAACAGCCAAATAATTCGACGACAAATTTTCATTTAATATCATAAGATATGAAGCTGAGCAAGGGATTTGTGGCTATGGTATGAAAACAATGTCTGAATACGCCGTATACATTATTTAGTCTATAGAAAATAGCATATGCATATGGTTTGTTGAACTAGGTTGAAATCACTATTATAAACTTGTACGGAAAATTTAAAAAATCGAATGTTGCACACCCAACAAATTGCATAGCCATTGGACTGGCAATTAAAAACTAAATCTTTTCCCGCCCGAAGTAATTTATTCTTAGTTAACACATTGCTTTAAAGTAAGGTTTTTTTTTAGTACTTGAAAGCTACGACGGTATAGAAACAATACAATATTGAAATAAAAAGAAAATTACACACATTGAACAGGATTGAAACCATAAAAAATTAAGAGCAATTTTGTTGCTTTAAAAGAGGTAAGATTTTCTTCTGTAGGCTCACCTGCATCACGGCGGGGTTGTTAATTTTATGAAAATTCACCCACAAATTTGAGCATGAGATTATTCGAGTTAAGAAGGTTGTTCTATAGATCATCTTCAGTAAATGATGTACTGAGTTATATGGTTCTCAGGCGCGTATCCAGGATTTTCTAACCCGGGGGGCGCGAATTACTATCTAAGCGGAGCGCCACCATCAGTTGGCGCGCAGCGTACAAGAAAATTTCTGGTTTCTATACCCCCCCAGATAACCGGAAATGGCACTTCTCGGGCTTGAAAATGACCTACCAGATGAACACTTTTGCCTGAGAACCAGGTATTTCCCAATAGTTTTTTTTTTCCATCCATAACCTCTTTGAAGATTGTCACCAGTCACACATCATGTTCGACCTCATCGCGTGTCCAGTGGATCATTGCTTTTGTAGGTGATTCTACGTCGCGGCCCACAATACCCGACTGCCCCGCTTTTCAAGGTTTTAAGCCCAATATTTGTTCAGAATTTGGAAATTCACATTTCTCGTGAATAAACTCACTTCAAAACATACCCACAATGTTGCAAAAAAAATGTCACATATGGACAACCACTATAGAAAAACCTCGTTCAACCCCTAACAGACCGGTTAAACTTACACGCGTAGAGGGAAGTATGATGAAGAATGTTGGTGAGGAAATTTTCGAAAATTCAGACATTATTGGTGTACAAATATTGCAACCTCTTATAACGGCTATTATTAAACTTGGTTGAAGGAAATGAAAAATAGCAGATATTTCCGAAACCGAACACTACACACATAGGCGTAGGAGGCGGGGGGGGGGGGTGGGGGGCTGCAGTGCAATATTTTTTTTGAAAATTTGGGCAATATAATAATTAAATCAAGTTCTAAGCTTGGCCGACTTATTCGCCATTACTAAATGTAAAAAAGAATTCCACATAATTGGACCTCCATGCTTTTTTCTCCATCTACATAAGACATTTCGTTGTTTACATTAGCATCCCTCGGTATTCTGCGCAACTTCCACGGACCGTACGGGACACGATGGCATGCGATGTAATAACGGATGCTTTCCTATGATATTGACATTAACATGTTGGACGCGCGCTTTGCGCGCGAAAAATTTAGGTTATATTTTTCGGGCTAGTCGTTACAGCCCCCGAATCAAATTTGGCTCCTACGCCTTTGACTTCACACATCGACAGTTTTGAGGCTGTTCATCCTGGAACCGCCATTTTCATGTTCACTGATATGATGTGATATCTGCTGTTTGCTTTACAAATTCGAACAGGCGTAGCGAAGAATTTGCCATGAGAGAGGCAAAGCCTGTAGGCAAACTATCTTAGCGAAGCGCCACCATGAGTTGGCGCGAAGCGTACAAGAAAAGTTTGGCCGAAAATGCCTCCCAAATCGCTTGAAATGACACTTCCCAGGCCTTAAAAGTTGCATCTAAGCATTTTCTATTTTGAAATTACTAGCGATTTGATTTGATTTGATTTGATTTATTTTGTTTTTTTCACGTGCAAATATACAAAGTGAAAGGAAGTCTTCTATAAAGCATACAATAGCTTAACAATGTAGAACACACCCTGAAGAAAGAAAAGAAAAAAGGATATACCAAATTAAACGTTTCGACAATAAATCAATTATATGATATTTTAATTAATATGATGCAATTATTTCTTTAATATAACATTTTGTAAATGTTCTACAGGATAATTTATTTTTAATAATGTCAGTAATAGAATTCCAAGTTTTTATTGCTCGATTTCCGAGGCTTAACATTCCTGTTGAGGTATTTGTGTTATGATAATGCGCATGATTTGCGTGTCTTGTGTTGTGGTGATGTATATCCGAATTACTGATTAAATAATTTTGATTAAAAATTTCATAACAAAAATATGCTCAGGGGGAGGGGAGACGGTTGCACCTTCCCAAAATGCGTCATGTTCCCCGACGACAGTTGCTTTCACAGCACAATTGTTTAAGGCGTCACACGTACACGCGTTATGATAGACCATAGTATATATAAATATATAGATACATTAGTGAGTGAGGATAAATGGAAACGTCAAAAATAGAGTTGTCGGTGTAAGTGGTAGGGTGAGGCGCACGCCCCTTCCGACATCTTCGATCCGTCACTGGCTACCCGGCCATGTGTATATAATAGTGATCAGCGCTGTAATGATGTCACTGTTCCTCTTTTTCTTCCCGGTGTCTTGGCGTTTTTCTTTTATTCCCTCCTTTTCTCCCTTTTCTCCTTCTTTTTCTTTTGCCTTCCTTCCCCTCCCCCTCCTCCTCTTCCCCCTCTTTTTCCCCTTTTTTCCTCTCTTTTTTTTTCTCCTTTTTTTCTTACCCGGGGGGCGCGCGCCCCAAAGCCCCCCCTGGATACGCGCCTGGTTCTAATACAATTTTATCCTCTGGAAGTGCCATATCTGAAAAAAACATTCCAAAAACAAAACGTTCTGAAGCTATTAAAGGTCTTCACCTTCATTTGTTTAATATCAAACAAGTACGTGATATTTATTACATACCTACGTGATATGTATCACGTACGTGCGTGATATGTATTACTACGTACGAACGTAAAAATTACTGCGTATCGTGCGTGAACATAACTGCGTACGTAATGAATACAGCGAATGTAGGCCTACGTACATACGTACGTGTTTTTATAACGTGATATTGCCTATGGTAACACTTGTCTAACGTAAGCCAGCCTACGTGATAGGATGCGGGGTATACATCTTCATTTCAAAGACGGAGAGGGATGAACGTATGTGTTTTAGGCACATGCATACCTGTGGTGTTAGTCGAACGAACGTCATTGTCTGTCTTCGGCATTTTTCAATCCGCGGCTCAATCGTTAAACTAAGCTTGACTTCTGTGGTTGGATGATTGATACATGCGAGGTATACAGTGAACGAGACATATTATTATATTATAATATAGTTAGACCGTACATTGTACAGTACGTATGCACGTATCTTGCATGTAGGCCAATATGTTTCAGTATGTAAGTATACTGCTACTTCTTAGGTAGTGAAAGTAATATTATCACGTACGTACGTAATAAATATTACGTACGTACGTAGTATTATCACGTACGTACGTAGTAAAATTATTTTTTACCATGTCCTCTAGAGCTTCGTTAGATTTAAATTGAAAACTTTAATAACAGTTGGTCAAAAGCCGGCAGTTGGAAGTTAAAGATGTATGTCCATCTGTAGAAAAAATCCCTTCATTACTTCAAACGATCGAATCTCTCTTGCTGATTGTTGGCAAGAGAATGCAAAGAATTTAGCCATTGTCTTAATTTTTGTAAAAGTACATAAAACATATCAGAAGATGTTATTCATCCATTTCGAGATAGGATTGGTCTTGCTACGGCCAGAAGGTTAGCCCAGGAAGGATGTAAAGTAGTGATAAGTAGTCGAAAACAAGAAAATGTAGACGAAGCTATTCAGACTCTGAACAAAGAAGGACTTCAAGTGTCAGGACTGGTCGGAAATCAAAGAGTCAGGGAGGACCGAAAGAAATTGTTAGAATACGTAAGTGACGGAAATGTTTTGATTTATTGTTTGAGCCTAAAACAGTCCATAAGTATTTGTATTTGGTCAGAGAGTTTCAACATCTAAATGACCTATTATACGATATAAGGCGGTATTACATTCTAGTTTATCGTATAGTTTTTGGCTACGAACATAATGTGATGGACTGACAGTGTATCAGTTCAGTATATAAGATTTGGCTTGCTTTTTCTGCAGGCTCAATATTGACTGATTTTCCTACATTTCACTCGATAATTTAAGGAAAGTTTTAACATCATATAGACAGATATTTTTCAGAGCAAATTGAAGATTGTCAAACCTCGGTTTATTAATTTACGAACTTGCATAATCAAGTTGGTAGCCCTTTGTTTTCATTAGATATACAATGGAATTGGCTTATATCCGGTTTACCTCAGGTCGGAACTTAGCTGTTTGCCACTGATTTCAACACGCCGATATCTTCTTGGTCGCGAAAATTGCTAGTTTATCCGCGGCGCCTTTAAAAAGTGTGTGAATAACGAGCTAAAATCAAAATAATGAGCATGCATATGTTTCCTAATACTTACAAAGTGATATGTTAGGCCTTGTTGTATTATGCTTCATCTTGTGAATAATTCAAAATAGCTATTGTTATATATTTAAGAATATCACTAATTTGTTGTTTAATTTACCATCAATCATCTTTATAAGGTATTACCACCACACCGAACTTTGCAAATTCTTTTAAACGGCTCATCCGCTTGTTATAATCTTTCTATTTTTCAGACTTGTGAAAAATATGGTGGAATCGATTGCGTTTTTATGAGTGCTGGCGTAAGTCCACATCAAGGGAGTTTGTTAACGGTAAGTATACACGTTACCTACCGTCCAAAACTACGTAGTTTCAAGTACCCATGGGAGGAGTGTAAGGAGATATATTGTTTCTGATCCCCTCACCCCTTCCACTCCATCACGATGAATTCCCAGCCTAAGCATACCTATAAGCATACAGGCCATTGAAATTGTTGGGTATATTAATTTTCAAACAGGTGAGAATGACCCCTCCCCCCTCCCGCACCGGTAAAAACGGGTTTCAATATTTTGCAAGTTTAATTCAATATTGAAACATTAGAATAGTTGATTGAACCAGAATGCCCTACAAACAGCCGATTCTCATGGCTTTAGCAGCTAAAACTGGTTAAGGTGAGTACCTGTTCAATCAGCTAAAACTGATTTGTTATCATATCTTAACATGCATCACTTATTTGACCAGTTGCTACTGAGAAAGACTTACAAACAGAAATACTAGAAACACAATCCTATACATAATGATTGGCTGGACTAACCAGACTACTCTAAAGGTCATTAATTTCGTCCATATTTTAACAGAACGTGGATGACCCTTAAAATCTGCAATTTGAACCATCTTTTAGGATATACTCACTAGTCAAACATAGGGACAGTTGTTTAGACTCCTTACCAGTCATTAGTTGACACAGTCTTTGAGTAATGAATAGTAGCATCCGCTGACAGGTCTAACATGTGTTACGGTGTTATAACACACTTCAGTTTATACTGATTTTTCACAGTACAAACTGATCAAGCCATGCACATTTGGTGCCTTCAAATCAGAAATATCTTCTGTAAAAAGAATAGAAAAAACGAAACAAAGTCTAAGGAATGAATTGAATAAGCTTATTCTGAATTTAACCTTTTGACCCTCTTCACGACCTATCATGATGTAATTGGTTTCAAGGCTGTTCACACATTAACTTGCAAACAGGAAAAGGAAAACAAAGAGAAAGAGTAACAATTTTCATATTTGTTGTATACTCATAGATATTTTAGATCCACTGGTAGGCTACCAGGTGACCTCACCGTGACCTCACTGTATCTCCATCTTTGTTCACCAGTTCGGCGTATCTGTTGCATACTCATATATATTTTACCAGGGTTCTACTTTAGATCCACTGGTCTTCCAGGTGACCTCACCGTGACCTCACTGTATCTCCATCTAGTCATGTCTTGTATTTGTTCACCAGTTCGGGGTATCTGTTGCATACACATATATATTTTACCAGGGTTCTACTTTAGATCCACTGGTAGGCTACCAGGTGACCTCACCGTGACCTCACTGTATCTCCATCTTTGTTCACCAGTTCGGCGTATCTGTTGCATACTCATATATATTTTACCAGGGTTCTACTTTAGATCCACTGGTCTTCCAGGTGACCTCACCGTGACCTCACTGTATCTCCATCTAGTCATGTCTTGTATTTGTTCACCAGTTCGGGGTATCTGTTGCATACACATATATATTTTACCAGGGTTCTACTTTAGATCCACTGGTAGGCTACCAGGTGACCTCACCGTGACCTCACTGTATCTCCATCTAGTCATGTCTTGTATTTGTTCACCAGTTCGGCGTACCTGTTGCATACTCATATATATTTTACCAGGGTTCTACTTTAGATCCACTGGTCTTCCAGGTGACCTCACCGTGACCTCACTGTATCTCCATCTAGTCATGTCTTGTATTTGTTCACCAGTTCGGCGTATCTGTTGCATACTCATATATATTTTACCAGGGTTCTACTTTAGATCCACTGGTCTTCCAGGTGACCTCACCGTGACCTCACTGTATCTCCATCTAGTCATGTCTTGTATTTGTTCACCAGTTCGGCGTACCTGTTGCATACTCATATATATTTTACCAGGGTTCTACTTTAGATCCACTGGTCTTCCAGGTGACCTCACCGTGACCTCACTGTATCTCCATCTAGTCATGTCTTGTATTTGTTCACCAGTTCGGCGTATCTGTTGCATACTCATATATATTTTACCAGGGTTCTACTTTAGATCCACTGGTCTTCCAGGTGACCTCACCGTGACCTCACTGTATCTCCATCTAGTCATGTCTTGTATTTGTTCACCAGTTCGGCGTACCTGTTGCATACTCATATATATTTTACCAGGGTTTTACTTTAGATCCACTGGTCTACCATGTGATCTCACCGTGACCTCACTTTATCTCCATCTAGTCGTTGCTTGTACGCCAGTTCGGCATTTACTCTCGTAGAATCAAGTTGCAGATATTGTATAGGTCTGGCTTGTCTTTTACATATTGCTGTTTATTCGTATTTATATTGATATTCAGCTAAGGATACATTACGATCCTAGCTGCACCATGACATCATAGATTTATAAAATGGCATCTGCCAGACACGACATAGCATACATCATAATCGGAAAATATTTTCTTCAGCTGTATAAGATATCTGTTTTCCATACAGATCACTGTCATATTAACCAACAATGTGGTTGGGTTTGTATCATACTATATAGGTTCACGGTGACAACAATATCACATCTTTCGCCGGGCCCCCTACTTGACCCGGGCAAGTTAAAAGTTAACACATATCATGGAGCTATTCCGTAGCAGCTCCATGTATATTGAACATACACGAGTTTATATATTTATACACATATCATGGAGCTATTCCGTAGCAGCTCCATGTATATTGAACATACACGAGTTTATATATTTATACACATATCATGGAGCTATTCTGTAGCAGCTCCATGTATATTGAACATACACGAGTTTATATATTTAAACACATATCATGGAGCTAATCCGTAGCAGCTCCATGTATATTGAACATACACGAGTTTATATATTTAAACACATATCATGGAGCTATTCCGTAGCAGCTCCATGTATATTGAACATACACGAGTTTATATATTTAAACACATATCATGGAGCTATTCCGTAGCAGCTCCATGTATATTGAACATACACGAGTTTATATATTTATACACATATCATGGAGCTATTCCGTAGCAGCTCCATGTATATTGAACATACACGAGTTTATATATTTATACACATATCATGGAGCTATTCCGTAGCAGCTCCATGTATATTGAACATACACGAGTTTATATATTTAAACACATATCATGGAGCTATTCTGTAGCAGCTCCATGTATATTGAACACACATGAGTTTATATATTTATACACATATCATGGAGCTATTCCGTAGCAGCTCCATGTATATTGAACATACATGAGTTTATATATTTAAACACATATCATGGAGCTATTCTGTAGCAGCTCCATGTATATTGAACATACACGAGTTTATATATTTATACACATATCATGGAGCTATTCCGTAGCAGCTCCATGTATATTGAACATACACGAGTTTATATATTTAAACACATATCATGGAGCTATTCCGTAGCAGCTCCATGTATATTGAACATACACGAGTTTATATATTTAAACACATATCATGGAGCTATTCCGTAGCAGCTCCATGTATATTGAACATACACGAGTTTATATATTTATACACATATCATGGAGCTATTCCGTAGCAGCTCCATGTATATTGAACATACACGAGTTTATATATTTAAACACATATCATGGAGCTATTCCGTAGCAGCTCCATGTATATTGAACATACACGAGTTTATATATTTAAACACATATCATGGAGCTATTCTGTAGCAGCTCCATGTATATTGAACACACATGAGTTTATATATTTATACACATATCATGGAGCTATTCCGTAGCAGCTCCATGTATATTGAACATACATGAGTTTATATATTTAAACACATATCATGGAGCTATTCTGTAGCAGCTCCATGTATATTGAACATACACGAGTTTATATATTTATACACATATCATGGAGCTATTCCGTAGCAGCTCCATGTATATTGAACATACACGAGTTTATATATTTAAACACATATCATGGAGCTATTCCGTAGCAGCTCCATGTATATTGAACATACACGAGTTTATATATTTAAACACATATCATGGAGCTATTCCGTAGCAGCTCCATGTATATTGAACATACACGAGTTTATATATTTATACACATATCATGGAGCTATTCCGTAGCAGCTCCATGTATATTGAACATACACGAGTTTATATATTTAAACACATATCATGGAGCTATTCCGTAGCAGCTCCATGTATATTGAACATACACGAGTTTATATATTTAAACACATATCATGGAGCTATTCCGTAGCAGCTCCATGTATATTGAACATACACGAGTTTATATATTTAAACACATATCATGGAGCTATTCTGTAGCAGCTCCATGTATATTGAACATACACGAGTTTATATATTTATACACATATCATGGAGCTATTCTGTAGCAGCTCCATGTATATTGAACATACACGAGTTTATATATTTATACACATATCATGGAGCTAATCCGTAGCAGCTCCATGTATATTGAACATACACGAGTTTATATATTTATACACATATCATGGAGCTAATCCGTAGCAGCTCCATGTATATTGAACATACACGAGTTTATATATTTATACCGATTATATCTGACATCCGTTTTCACAGGTCAACGAAGATCAATTTTCTCGGGTAAGCAACTTCTTGTATTATTTCGTGGCAACCGTGTATAGTGTTAAACTAAGTCCAATGTTATGAATATGTGAGTACAATTTCTCACTTAACTCGCGCATGAGACTCAAGTAATAAAAGTCTGCTTCGTGGTAACATTTGTATAAAACTTGATTGCCTTAAAATAGAAAGAAATTAACAAATAATTCTATACCTTCAGATGCCAGTCCCATTTTGAATCTAACTGTGATCTGTTTTCAACAATATCATAAAAGATTACTTAAAAGGAAAGATAAGAGGGATTTTTTTTCTGTATGTTCTTCATTCTTTGAACATTGGCAGGGCCGGATCGAAAACCCACATGGCAACCATTTACTTTCTTCACAAAAGATTGGATTTAAGCCTTGGCATCGTCCTCTATGGACATCGTAATCGTGTTGGAAGAACATCAAAGAAGGTTCCGTGATAGAAAAAAAGAAAAAAAATGATAAAAGTCATATGACGTGAATGCATATGTAAAATGTTCATGCCCTCACTAGCAATTATTAGGCACCACATCAAAATGAGTTTTTATAATTATCTAGGCCTGGTGTGTTACTGTGTAGGTATATCATAATCATGAAAATGAACACATTTATATCAAATGAACATGCTGTTTTAACCTGGATGTTGTTAAAATTAATTAAATGTTATGTGTTTGAAGTTGGATGCATTTTGTTGTTTTCCTCTACGGTTGTGACGGATGCACACGAGAAAATTATAAAATTTCATAAAACCCAAATGAAATATATTTTCCATTTATATTCGACAGGCGTTCGATACTAATGTGAAAGCAAACTTTCAGTTTATACAAGACCTGCTTCCAGTGTTTAAGGAAAGAGGGTGAGCTTAGAAATTTATTATTTTCTGTATTATGTTATAATTTTTCATCTTCAGATGTATACTTATGGATTTGTTAGGGTTTCAGATGCGGACGGTTCAAGGGTCATTCAACACAACTTACAGGCTGCAGTTTACATATAATGGTACTAACAGCAATCGGAAAATGTCTTAAATCCGTACGGTGACATAACTAGAAATTTAGTAACGAATATCTTGCAGATCATAAATGCCCTTCTTCTTGAATGATCACCCTATACAATTTATCTTTGTTCTCTGAAAGGTCTTTTTTATCACTGTTATAGGTCCCTTCTCTATACACCCCCACCCCAACCCCCAGATAATGTGTGTGTATTTCACGGTCGCAGCGTGTATCACATTTAATGTAATGTGTTTTTTAATACAACTTGAGGGCATATCATGAACACGTCGTGTGACGTCAGATTGTATGGACTCACCTATTCAATGATGTTTTCCTTAACAATGATGCCAATAATATTGATACTTGATATTGATATATGTGTTTACAATAGATTAAAAGAAGTCAAACCGTTCTTCGGATTCGTGTTTGATTAACGTAATGTTTTGAATTTAAAGCTTTACTTGTGCACTCAGTCGCAAATTTCTAGACAATGTTCTTTTATTACTACATATGTAGCTAATAATCATGATGATGATGCCCTTTTGGCCAAAATTTTGGCTCATTCCAAAAGATAAAGTCAATGAAAAATTCAAACCATTTCCTATCAAAACAATCTATCACAACATTAATCGGACATACATATTGAAATTAACGTTCACAACAGCTGAACGAGTCTTTCAAAGGACATATTTAACAATTTCAAATACCATTCAAAATAAGCCAAATTGCTATAAACAACCGCATCCTCATAGGTCTTTGTATCGCGATGATGAGAATTTTGTGATATATTAAATGCATCTGTCAACAACAGAATGAGATGATGTTATCAATGCTACTTCATCTAAAAATGTGCTTGCTTCCTGTGATAACGTTTCAATAACTTACCCACAAAAGAAGGAAAAAAAATTCTTCGAAAATGATGCATTTTGATGAAGTTCTTAATACAGAGAATATTTACAGCTAAGCACACGTTCCAAATGTATCGATTTTCAAAGATAAATCGACACGAATATCACAATAGCCTAATTAAGTCAAACTTTGTAGAGCATTTGCCCAGATGACATTACATACCACCTACACATGTGATCCAACTTCCTGGAGTAGTTGAAGGTTTAACCTTTCAAAATAGGTTTCATTCAATCAATCATATCTCGGGCTATGGCCAAAAAATTACATTTATTCTCAATCTGTTTTCCACTATAATTCACTTATACACAATATGTGTGTATGACGACGGTATGCTGAACTTGTAATGAATATATACATTTAGGCAACGTAGGTGGTATATCATTCTATATTCATCCTGTTAATTGGTACCCTAAATATATTATTCCATTTGTTGGAATGGCAATATCTGTAACCTAATTTTATTTCATAATACTTGCAGGGGAGGTTCTATTGTAGCAAATGCAACTGCCGGTGTCTATGGTGTCACACAACTTTTTGGAACTGGAAAAGTGAGTATATAGTATATATATATATATATATATATATATATATATATATATATATATATATATATATATATATATATATACATATATATATATATATATATATATATATATATATATATATATACATATATATATATATATATATATATATATATATATATATATATATATATATATATATATATATATATATATATATATATATATATATATATATATATATATATATATATATTTATTTATTTATTTATATGCGATTGTGTTAAAGTGTGTCATTTGAATTTTGTGTGCTTTCGTTGGTATGCAACAAGTATTTTCTTGAACGCCTGCAAATTCGACATCAATTCAGAGCGTTTGACAAATCAATTTTGATATTAAATGGAAAATATTGAAACACGCCAAACCTTGCAGCAACACCACATAACAATGCACTCTATGCCTACAGAAACAATTTTTTTCTTCTTATCTATAGACTGTTTGAATCACGCTAAACAAACGGGACTTAAACCCATTTGAAAGGATTGTAAGTTTTAAAGACATTTTATTCGGATATACTATACTCATATCCATCCGGTTTTCATTGCAGAATTTGTTCCTGTACAGCATAAGTAAAACTGCATTAGTTGCAATGATTCAACACGTCTCACGTGACTGCTTCAACGAAAACATCAGAGTGAATGTGGTAGCACCGGGACCGGTGGACACGAGATTTTTATCTGGGGTAAAATATGACGTTTCAAGTAACATGGTTTTAATAGCTGATCACTATAGAGTGCCACGAACAATTCAAATGATATAGTTATACGTTTTGTTTACAAGAAAAGCCATATTAGGTAGAAGAAAGTAAGGCATACTGTAATGTTGTTGGTTACTTACATCTTGCGATTAAAACAGTAGGAGTCCTGCCGTGTCATGAAGATTGGGTCCACCTGATGAACCATGCTTTAAATTACATAGTTTGCTTATCAGCAAAGTATATGAAGAAATATATAAAGCACTATTAACAGTTTAACTGAAAGCCAAATCAGTTTTAATACCGTATCCGTATGATGAGTTACCTTGATGTTCTATCAAAATGATTTCTTTGATAAATGGAATTAACCAAAGCTAATATTGCTAGTTTCATTCAGATGATAGACAGCATCAACTCCCCCCCCCCCCCCCTCATGTAATTGATATGACCCTTTCTAACTGCTGACGTCTATCCTTCTACTTTCAACCTTTGTTCACTGGGCCAGAGATATATATCATCAGTTACTCGTGACAAGTTTGTAACGCCCTCTGTATGTTTATATTTAATGAATTAAATAACTCTGATATACTAGCAAACTGTATGGCAATATTCTTGAAAGCTTCAACCTTCTTCCTCGTATACTCATCATGCTCCCAAATTCCCAATTAATATGCTAAACAACCAACCAACCACCCTAACCAACCACCCTTTATTGGAGAAAAGAAGCTCACCAAAATAGTACAAAATTTTCTTTTTAGTGTTGATGTTTGCCACAAAATACTGGTAAACAGCCAACAATCTTAGTTGTACACCAAGTTTGGTAACAAGCCAACCATCTTGGTGTTATGCCATTTTTGGTTTAGTCCCGGCGTAAGAAGTGAGGGATCGAAACCGAATGGTGTTTTGGGGGTATTCCCTGACAGGCGTAAGAAGTTAGGTGCCGAACCCAAAGGTGTTTGGGGCATTCCCCAGACTGGCTTAAGAAGTGAAGGGCAGAAATCAATGGTGTTTGGGGTATTCCCCTGGCAGGCGTTAGAAGTGATTTGCCGAATCCAATGGTGTTTGGGGTACTCCCCAGAAAAATACTTTGACAGATGATATATGTGCAGTGGCCCAAATGGATATGACAACTTTTTTTTACTTTAAACGCTTTTGTATTCATATTTCAACTATTAAATCAAAGGTTTACACTTTTCAAGTTCTTTCCTTGAAACAGTAGGAACAAGTCGCTCTTGCGAGTGTTTGATCTGAAAATGCTGACTATTTTGTCTCAAAATTTCCACTACATTTGCAAAATTATGACCTGCTAAATGTTGCCATCCCCAGGGAAATTCATGGGTTATTACGCAATCTTGTCTCTAGACTAAATTATAGACCTATTAATATTCTAAATATACCTGATAATGCACATTGGACGCGAGGAACCCCAGACCCCCCCCCCCCGAAAACGTTTAGTGGTTCCGATGCCTTAATATATTCATAGGTGGTACGCCACATGTTAATATTCATGAACTTGTGCACAACAAAATGAAGAGGATTATTTATTGTATCATGCGGCAACATTTAGAGGAAAGTACCAGGAATCAGTTATCATGTTAACAAAGTGTATTTAATGACAATATATAACAAGCTATTTCTAGCCAATTTCAATGTAGCCACACCCATCACGAATGTTAATGATATAAGCTTCAATCACAATATAAACCTGCACCTACCACCTAGTAACATCTTCATACCTAATATAAGGCATATTGGACATACCGTTCCAAACTTATAGCAAATTGAATCTGGTTAAATTTAGCCCCGCTAGCTCATTAATATGCATCATTCAAGCAACCAAAACAATAGAGGTCATCTACTGACCATGACCAACATAATGTACCAAATTCAAACATCAATCCTGTATTTCGTTCTTCAGATATCATGTTTGAAAGCATAATCTAACAGATTTCAACTTAGCTTCTCCCCTTCATGAATATTAATGATTCTAATACTTAAATGACCGAAACATGTTTGGTATGTATATTGATATCTTCATACCAAGTTTGAAGAAAATCGGATGACTGGTTGTGGAGATGTTGACGTTTTATGAATTTAACAGTTAGCCCTGCATGCCTACTGATAATTATGCAAACACAATAGGGATCATCTACTGACCTTAGGGCGTCACTTACACACACATCACACACATGCACACCTACGCCCACTTGACTGCATAGGTTCTGGTAGATGTCAACGCACCGGAACCACACATAAAAAACAACGTCTGTGCAGAATTGCAGCAAATATATTGAAACTATAACAGGGTTCTGGCCACTGGCGGAGAAACAGGGGGGGTTGGGGGGGTTTTAACCCCCCCACTTTTTGAAGAGGGGGGGTTGGCCCACACAATCAACCCCCCCTAGTTTTTGCCAGTAATGTTCTGTTATAGCCTATGTTATGTGCTCCAAATGGCATAATAAATCAAATTATTATATTTGAAATTGTTAAAGTCATTTCAACCTTTTACCGGTAGGCTACATCAACAATTAACGACCGAAAACCGAGTTAGAATTGACCCATACATTATTTCTAGCCCCTTTGCCCCACCTTGCGCATTGGAACTTGTAGCTCATAGCGCTAACTTCACCCCACAACAGACATACACAAAATAACGTTTTGTTGCTGTTGAATAGCTTTTGATCTGTATACACTTACCAACTTCAACGAGGTGAAGGAAGGAAAAGAAAAAGAAGAAAGAGAAAAAGAGAAAAGGATGGAGTAGAAAATACGGCAAGAAAACGGGAAGAGAAAGAGGAACAGTGACAAAATTATTCGAATTTGTAAAGCAAACAGCAGATATCACATCATATCAGTGAGCATGAAAATGGCGTTCCACGATAAACAGCCTCCAAACCATGGGCGCAGATCCTGGTGAGGACTGCGGGACGCGTCCCCACCAACTTTTTCAGTAGCGGGGACATGATATACCGTGTCCCCACCAATTTGTCTTGACCAATAGCTGCATTTCAAGTTCCCCTGTATTGAACTTTGGCGCAGTTTGATCCAGCATTGTGCAAATGACATGCAGCAGTTCTCATTTTATTGTATTTTATCCACAGTTGTTAAATATAGGACGGAAATCGCATTTGCGGCAGTCTATATTTGTTTTCTGGGAGAGGACCCCAGACCCATCGTATATACAAAAGTCTACTTGGATTATTTGTCCCCTGATTTTCCTTCTGCAGACGCCCATGTATTTCTCCAAACTAAATTTCTAAGCCATGAGATCTAAAACTTAAGGAGGTTTAGGAGCATCATTAGGTCTGGGAAGTGTTATTTCCGGCGATCTGGGAGGTATATTTGCCCAAAAAAATCGTACGCTACGCGCGAACCCATGGTTGCGCTCCGCTTAGATTGTGTCATAGAACAGACACGCGTCCCCACCATTATCCAAGACTGATCTGCGCCCATGCTCAAAACTGTCGATGTGTGTAGTGTTCGGTTTCGGAAATATCTGGTGTATTTTTATTTCCTTCAACGAAATTTTTTAGTAGCCGTCTGAATTTTCGAAAATTCCCTAACCAACGTTCTTCATCGTACTTCATCATACTCGTGCAATTTTGACCCGTCTGTTAGGGTTTGAAGGAGGTTTTTCTATATCGGTTGTCCATAGATGATATTTTGTGCAACATTATGGGTATGTTTTGAAGTGAATTTATTCACGAGAATTGTGAATTTTCAAATTCTGAACAGTGGGGCTGACGGATATTGTGGGCCGCGATGAAGAATCACCTACAAAAGCAATGATCCACAGGATATGTGATGAAGTCGAACATGATGTGTGACTGGTGACAATCTTCAAAAAGGTTATAGATGAGAAAAAAAGTATTTGGAAAAAACTTGGTTCTCAGGCAAAAGTGTACATATGGTTGGTCAGTTTCAAGCCCGAGAAGTGCCATTTCCGGTGATCTGGGGGTACCAAAACCAGAAATTTGCTTGTACGCTGCGCGCTAACCTATGGTGGCGCTCCGCTTAGATAGTAATACGCGCCCCCGGGTTAGAAAATCCTGCATACGCCCCTGGTTAAATGCAGCTTTTCAAGGCCTGGGCAGTGCCATTTACTGCAATCTGGGAGGCAATATTTGCCAAAAAATTCTTGTGCACTTCGCGCCAACTTATGGTGGTGCTCCACGTAGATAGTGAGCTTATGAGCTTATTATGACTTTTTATTTCATCAATGGCCTGCAACCCAGGCGCGTAGCCAAGGGGGGGGGCGAAGGGGGCAGCCGCCCCCCCCCCTTGAGCATATTTTTTACAAAAATTTTTAAGGTTTTTATGATATCGCTAGTATTTTCAAAAGAGAAAATGCAAAGATACAACTAACAAGGCATGGGAAGTGCCATTTCCGGCGATCTGGGAGGCATTTACAGCCAAAATTTTCTTGTACGCTTCGCGCCAACTCATGGTGGCGCTACGCTTAGATAGTTTGCAATGCCGAATCTACAGTTTCGCCCCTCCCTTGGCAAATTCCTGGCTACGCGCCTGTGCAACCCCCCCACTTCTGACAAGAAATCTCCGCCACTGGTTCTGGCACAGCAAACGAGTGTGTTATCTTTCTTTTTTCTATTCCTTTTACAAATCTCACCAAGGGTGTCGATGAATCAAATTTCACTACGTACTGGAACGTGGCTGGTGTCGACAAAGAGGACCTGGCAGCCCGGTGAGTTTCCTTTTGTAACTAAGAATGTAATATTCCAAAAATTTAAGACCATTTTTATAACATCAAATTGTTTTGACAAACTAGACGGTATTACAATTAATATACATTATACAATAGTGCGTGAACGAAGGAACCTGAATGCATAGGGTGCTCCCCCTGCTTGTAGATTACTGTGCCCCCCCCCCTCCCGCCATCTCTTCCACCATCGTATAGGATAGCCACTTCACAAATTACATACACGAGTAAGCCCCTCCTGAAATTGATGGACACTTAAAGAGGTGGTGCCCCTACTAAATTTGTTGGTGTCCCTTCAACTCAGGGTACATGGCTGCGGGCCTGACCAAATTTGAACAGAAAGAATACTAATAATATACGACTATGTTTTCCTTGTATCTCACTGTCTATTGCTCTGTGGATTTTCACTCTTTTCAATTTTGTTCTTTCGTATATTTCATCTACATGATATTTTGTCTATATTTGTCTCATTTATAGCCTCTGAAAACCTTGTTAGGATCGTACCCCACGCCCTCTATATTTCATATAATAGGGAAAACAGCTTTTGCTGTAAAGGTTTACAACCTTTCATTAATTTTAGGGTAGGACGACCCGAAGAGATCGCCTCTACAGTGGCATACCTGTTATCAGATGATGCCTCCTACCTGACGGGAAACTGCCTCATAACAGCTGGAGGATTTGTCCTAAGCAGGTGTCTCTAACAACGGGTTACTCCCAGATATCTTTCATAATATTTTCCATTATAACAACAGATTTCATTCATACAACACTCGTTCTTATAATGTGTTACAAACATCTATGTCAAGGACTTATATGTATCATTCTCAGGTTAGATGTTCTGATGTCGGTGTCGCCCTTAGGTATTCTCTTAAATGAAAACATTTGAAATAGCAAATCAATTTCATCTTTTAAAATATAAATTAAACAGTATCTACCCAAAGAATAATGTTCGTATAGTTCTGCCTTATTATGAGTATTGTATTATACTGTTTTCTTACCCAGTTCTGTTAATCCCCTATGTGTCTATGTGTTCTATTGTTTCTTCTTTTCTCTATATAAAATTTAATTTTCTCGCTTTACTTGGTTAGGGACCAGACTCGAAAATTTATCTTACTTCTGGTCCCGCTGCCTCATTACTATAACTATGTATTAAGAAATGTACTTCATTTTTGATTTAATGACAGAAATAAACGAAACAAGCAATAAAAGCTAAATCATTGGATCACGAAGATAGATGTTAAAACAAAACGGATTGAGAAGGAACTTTGTTTTATTGAAGAACTAACAGTTACTATGACCAGAAAAGATTCTTCTAACGTCGAGCCAGTCAATGAATAAAATGTAGGTTTCAAAAGAATCCTGCGATAGTTTGTACTATTGCAAAAAGAAGGCGGTTTTAAGTGGTGGATACCAAATCTGTTTTATATAAATTTTCAGCCAATTTTTTTATCATTACAACCGGCTAAAGGTGTAACAAGCATATATCTATCCAATCTATATTCTACTTTTCTTATGCAACGGTGGCCCAGATAGGAAAATGTCAACATCTCATCAGATTCGACTAGTCTATCGCTCTTTACCTCAAAGTTTTAACAATTGTCTCAAAAATTCCCCTTCTTTCTCGAAATTTTAACCGGTTATACCGAATTGTTTTTATTTCCATCTCAAAATGTCAAATTATCAACCTATTTCGACTTTTGTCTTGATTTCTTTCGTACAATGAAAAAATATTTCGAAAGTGTTCATCTGCAAGTTTCGACTATTTTATTTTCCCACTTTTGACTTTTTAGACAATTGGACTATTTGATCTTAAAGATTTCTGCTCATTCCTCAGTTTCGACTTTTCATATCAGAATTTCAACTATTTTTGACTTTTTATCAACCTTATCCTCCAATATTAAAAGATGGTAATATCAATTTATTTCATTAAATTGCAACATTTCATCTCAAAATGTCCACTCGCCGATTTAATCTAAAAAACATCAACTTTACCTTGAAATTTAGGATTAGTGATGTGGTATTCAGTTTAGTGGGGTGGTACTAAGTAAGGTGGGGATAGTGTCGGCATGTAAGGGGGCGGAAGGTCCAAATAAACCGTTGAATTATTTTGTTGTTACAGCAAAATTTCGACTTTTCATCTAACTTTTCAGGACAAAAGTCAAAACTTCGACGGATTACTGACTATAAGCCAGGAGCTAATGACAAGATTTCACCCCATCTCACCTATAAGATTTTAACCCTTAAAGTTGCTAAGACCATGTAACTCATCCACAGAACATTTGTCAGCTGCACTCCAGACGTTGGGTCTGTGCCCCCCTCTCTGAAAAGACCCCCAGGCGTTTGAATTCACCCCAACCAACCCTTGGACCAAGTTTTGCGAAAACAAAGTAGAGCACCATTTCATTAACAAAATGTCAGATTGGAAAGGCGCTCCCGATAAGACAATTTAATTCAACTAATCTTCCATGAAGCAACCTTTGTGAAAACAAGGTAGCCGACTATAGAACATTATAAAAAAAAGCACCCCCCCCTCCTAGCCGGCTGATTCACCACATGGGGTGAGTTCCATTGACTCAGAGTGGGGTTAAGGACTGTAATATATGAGGGCTTCGTTTCGCTGTAACAAATGTATTTCACAACCGAAACCCTTAGGCTGTTTCTAATGTTTCAGTGTCTTCAGAAAGAGTTACCTTTTAGGGCAAATTGATTTTGCACCCCAGACTCATGATATCCTATGAGGTTGTATACGTTTAGGCCTATTGAAGATGTATACCTGTTTAATGTACACCGTCCTGGGAAAGCGGTCTATTATTAAAGATGCTTTTATGCAGGGTCACAACCACATTTTATGCACTGGGAGAAAGGAATAAATGCTAAGTCTTCCATGGGAGGAGCCTAATGGAGGAGTGTCCCCTCCACCTGCGAGAAATGTTGGTAAAATGGAGAGAGTCTAAGGGAGGAGTGTCCCCTCCACCTCCGAGAAATGTTGGTAAAATGGAGAGAGTCTAAGGGAGGAGTGTCCCCTCCACCTCCGAGAAATGTTGGTAAAATAGAGGGAGTCTAAGGGAGGAGTGTCCCCTCCACCTCCGAGAAATGTTGGTAAAATAGAGGAGTCTAAGGGAGGAGTGTCCCCTCCACCTTCGAGAAATGTTGGTAAAATAGAGGGAGTCTAAGGGAGGAGTGTCCCCTCCACCTCCGAGAAATGTTGGTAAAATGGAGGTAGGCTAAGGGAGGAGTGTCCCCTCCACCTCCGAGAAATGTTGGTAAAATGGAGGGTGCTTATTGAAGCAAAATGCTGCTTATTTTGCAAGTTAAGATGAAGCGATGTTGATAATTTTTCGACTGATTCGCTCTTACCGCTTTTAAATACATGTCTTACCACCATGTATTGTACACTACATTACTTTTTGTAATATTCCCCCGCCCCCTGCTTATATGCAAATGGTGCTACATTTGAACCCATATTCATTTAGTTTCTGAATTTGACACAGTTAGTATTAACGTCTCCCGCTACATAAAAATACATTCTGTACAGAGGAATATTTTAAAATTTTAAAGTGGGATGTGTGTGTGTACACATCCGTCGTACCCCGCCCCACCGGCCCCTGCCGCGCTCACGAGGCCTAGCAATCCAGTTTCGTTGTTTTCCGTCTACGACTCCACGTGTCGGGATACAAGTTATGTTTACAAGACGCATAACATATGCATCTTATTAGTCAAAGGTTTCGATGTATTCTGCATGGTTTGGAGTCGAGTTCCTTCACGGTCAATTTCTGTGTTTTTCAGAGGTAAGAGACAATACCCGAGGTATTTGTCCTTCAAAGAAGCTTCTTGAGAAAGGTAAAGTTTAAAGAACCTGCAACTACATAAAATTTAATATTTATGAGGCTTAAACTCATTCTACTAATTGTTTCCACATACGAATCTTAAATAGCGAGATAATACGTGGGTTTTCATTCGATTATAATACGTATGTATTAATATGTAGTTTTTCTAGTATGTAATTATTCTAATATGTAATTATTCTAATATGTAGTTTTTCTAGTGTGTAGTTTTTCTAATATGTAATAATTCTAATATGTAATTATATTTTTTCTAGTATGTAGTGTTTCTAATATGTAATTATTCTAATATGTAGTTTTTCTAGTATGTAGTTTTTCTAGTATGTAGTTTTTCTAGTATGTAGTTATTCTAATACGTAGTTATCCTAGTATGTAGTTATTCTAATATGTAGTTATTCTAATATATAGTTCAAACACTTTCATATTAGTACGAATCACATACACAATGCTTTCGCAGTAGAAATTTTTAGAAACTTTGGCTGGTATTGTTCACGAACTGCATTATTTGGGCCAGTTATTTCCGACAAGTTTGCAATAAATACATATTTTAATCTCATATCATGCTTCATAACACTCGCATTGGCAGAACATACAGTTCCTATAACCTTTACCGGATCAAACATGATATCCATACTGTAGGCCTATATACAAGTAAATTCAAGTGCTTCGAAGAGGGGCGTGAAAGTACATTAAAGAAAACAATTGTCCCAAACTGGGTGGATAAAGGCTCGGATAATTACAAATCATGAAACCAACACAGAAGCTGCAAATAAGTGAGTATTTTCTAGTGTGTTCTATAGTTTGGATACATTTATACAGGTGCGTATCCAGGGGGGGGCGTTGGGGGCGCGCGCCCCCCGGGTAAGGAAAAGAGGAGAGAAAAAAGAGAAGAAAAAAGGGAAAAGGAGGGGGAAAAAAAGAAAAGGAGGAGAGGAAGGAAGGGAAAAGAAAAAGAAAAAAAGAGGGAAAAAGGAGAAAGGAGGGAGTAGAAGATAGCCAAGACCTCGGGAAGAGAAAGAGGAACAGTCATAGTTAAAGCGCTGATCCCTATTATATACACAGGTAGCCAGTGGCAGATCAAGGATTACGGAAGGGGTGTGTGCCTCACCCTACCCCTTACATCGACAACTCCATTTTTGACGTTTCCATTTTTCCTCTCTCACTAATGTATCTATATAAATACTATATATGGTCTATCAAAACGCGTGTGTGTGTATGGACGCCTTAAACAATTGTAGAATTGTGCTATATGGAACCAACTGTGGCTGGTCTTGAACTCGACCGAGTCGTCGGGGAACATTTCGGGAAGGGGGCGACCGCCCCCCCCCCCCCGAGCAAATTTTCTTTATGACATCGCTAGTAATTTCAAAATAGACAATGCTTAGATGCAACTTACAAGGCCTGGGAAGTGTCATTTCCAGCGATCTGGGAGGCATTTTCGGCCAAAATTTTTCTTATACGCTTCGCGCCAACTCATGGTGGCGCTTCGCTTAGATAGTTTGCCTACAGGCAATTACTCGCTACACGCCTGTTCGAATTTGTAAAGCAAAGAGCAGATATAACATCATATCAGTGAGCATTGAAATGCATTTTCCACGATGAACAGCCTCAAAAACTGTCTATGTGTGTAGTCAAAGGCGTAGGAGCCCAATTGGATTTGGGGGCTGTAATGACTTGCCCGAAAAAAAAGCCAAAATTTTTCGCGCGTTCAACATATCGATGCCATTATCATATAAGCAAACATCGGTAATTATATTGCATGGCATCGTGTACCGCACGGTCCGTGAAAGTTGCACAGTATACCGCCAAATGCTAAAGTAAACAACGAAATATCTTATATAGATGGAGAAAATGCATACAGATCCATTTATGTCAAAACTCTCTTTTACAGTAGTAATGTCGGCCAAGCTTACAACTTTATTTTAATTACCACGGAGATCATTTTTAAGCTATTCATTGCTATTTATTTTTCTTTCAGTAGGTGTCCGAAAAAAATTGGAAAAAATTTGGTTGCGGGGGAGGGGGGCTGCAGCCCCCGCCTCCTACGGGACCTACGCCTATGAGTGAAGTCTTCGGTTTCGATGTACCTGATATCGGAAATATCTGCTATTTTTCTCTTCCTTCAACCAAGTTTTACAATAGCCATTATAAGAGCTTGCAATATTTCTACACCAATAAATTAACTGTGTCGGAATTTTCGAAAATTTCCTGACCAACATTATTCATCATACTTTCCTCTACTCGTTCAATTTTGACCTGTCTGTTAGGGGTTCAAGGAGGTTTTTCTATATTGGTTATCCATAGATTGAATTTTGTGCAACATTATGGGTATGTTTTCAAGTGATTTTATTCACGAGAAATGGGAATTTTCAAATTCTCAACAAATAATGGGCTTAAAACCTTGAAAAGTGGGACTTTCGGATATTGTGGGCCGTGACGTGGAATCACCTACAAAAGCAATGATCCATAGGACATGCAATCAGGTCGAACATGATGTGTGACTGGTGACAATCTTCAAAAAGGTTATGGATGGAAAAAAAAACTTTTGGGAAATACTTGGTTCTCAGGCAAAAGTGTACATCTGGTTTGTAATTTTCAAGCCCGAGAAGTGCCATTTCCGGTGATCTGGGGGGGTATCAAAACCAAAAATTTTCTTGTACGCTCCGCGCCAACCGATGGTGGCGCTCCGCTTAGATAGTAATTCGCGCCCCCCGGGTTAGAAAATCCTGGATACGCGCCTGTTATATGTGCAGGTTTATTCATTGCCTGGAAACGTTATGATATGTATACAGTTTAACGATGTATCATGATATGCCCTGCATGCCGAACCTTGAACTAATATGATGCCATATTCATGGTAAAGGTTCTCTTGTGGTGGTGGTAAACATGTGGTAATTAATGGTGTACTTATTCGACTGATGATCAGATATGAAATGATAATGCAAAAAAACATGCCCGTTTGATGATCCCCAAAATGAAATTTGCAATGCTAAAAATAAATAGCCAGGAAGCTACTGACTGTAATGCACGTGCGTCTACTTCCAAAATTAGGCTGCTGATTAGAAGTTGATTTATACGTTTTGGAATGATGAAAACCGCAAAGCTTCAGCGGGAATCTCTTCCCAATTACCCCAGCAGGAGCCCTATTGGCTTGTAACCACATTGACTTCCCCATGACTCCAGCAGGGGCCCTATTGGATTGTAACCACATTGACTTCCCCATGACTCCAGCAGAGGCCCTATTGGCTTGTAACCACATTGACTTCCCCATGACTCCAGCAGGGGCCCTATTGGATTGTAACCACATTGACTTCACCATGACTCCAGCAGGGGCCTTATTGGCTTGTAACCACATTGACTTCCCCATGACTCCAGCAGGGGCCTTATTGGCTTGTAACCACATTGACTTCCCCATGACTCCAGCAGGGGCCCTATTGGCTTGTAACCACATTGACTTCCCCATGACTCCAGCAGGGGCCCATATTGGCTTGTAACCACATTGACTTCCCCATGACTCCAGCAGGGGCCCTATTGGCTTGTAACCACATTGACTTCCCTATTGGCTTGTACCCACAAGGACTGAGGGTTTTTGTCCTTTTGGCCGTCCATGGATGGCCAAGGCCACTGCGATCATGCATGGACGCATTGAAGAAAAGAGCTAGAAAACGGATCCAGCATGTTGCCCCGGATCGTGAAACCGCCTCTCATGTATAAGTGTTCATGCACCAGAAAAAAAAAACAATTTTAGACATGATATGTTGCATTCTTTGTTGGCATATTTGGACTGTATATTAGGTCTATAATTAGATATTATCTCATGCCGGGGTTGTGGCAGTAACTATACTTTTAATTAAAGGGAGGTTGTTTACCCCACCCATCGATCTTTGACTCACAAGGGCCAAATATTGGCTGTTTTACTACCACGCACGCATTGCCATCGACTCTTGCCTCTTTCGAGTATACCAGCATTTTTAAGTAAAGATTATTTGATTTTTTACACATAGAAAGTTATACAAAACGGATTTCTTAGAAAAATGTATATCGACAGACTATAGATTTAATGTACACACAGCTTAACATTCAGGATGAATATTAAATCAATCGTGGTGGCAGTAATAATATGATACTGAACTTTGGATTATGATGGTTGTGTTGACGATAACGACATACTGTTCACAACATGAACTAAGTAGCAGGCGGTTTATCAGTTCATGTGTTATAGTCATTTGTATTCTTAAACTCGTCACCGAATTAACGAAGTTACAAAGGGTATGATTAGTAACGAATCAACGATCTGTTTGGAGTTCTGATAATCAGCTTTTGCATGGTCTGTTTTCGAAAATCATAATAAGGTAAGATACGTCATCGTGAGTGCCTGGCGAATAGAAGTCATGGTGTGTTGGGTATAATGTGTACTCATGTTAGGCTATGCAGTAGTTACGGGGGTGGGAGGGTGGGGGTCGGGGCTATCCGCCACATCCATTGTCAGTCGGGGGAAAATGTTCACTCGATGGATTTTCAAAAATTCAAATGTATTTATAGAACAACCTTACGTTTAGAGCTATAGACCTAATTCATAGTCAATTCAGCATTTGACGTTTAAACTCCGAAAATGTTTGATTCGCACACAGCCGTCTATAAAATAGGCCCATGCCCTAGCAAACTAATCTGAACTTTGTTCCTACCTCCCCCCCCCACCCCCACACACCTCTTTAATCAACCCAATCAAAAATAGCTACAAAGGCGAACAAGAACTATCTAACTGTGCTGCAGCTTCGTGTTCCTTGCCTCCTGAATTTCCGGTTAAGTACACGTTGGTTCTTACACTTTCAAGACTTAGTTAGTTCATATATATAGCCTCAGAAGTGGTTTAAAATGTTGGAGTAGTTTGACTTTTTAATAAGTATCATTTCTTCCTCTTCCCAAAGAATGCCGATAGATCGTTTCGTGGGCCGGGTTGCTCTTCTAACGGGTGCTACACAGGGGTAAGTGTAAGGTAAAAAAAAAACTCATATAACTAATGTAACTATATTTATTACTATAACAATATAGTTGTATATTGATAGTTATAATGCAACGGAAATTGTGAGTTGGAAACTGAGTGAGGACGTCTGGAGGAAATGTGTAGAAATCTAAGGTTGGGAGGTTGACAGAATGCTAGCATGGGGGATACCTTAAACGATTCTCCGACAGACTGATCGTCTTGGAATACCTAAAATGTATTTTAATTGCTTCGAACTTCAAAACCGCTACTGATCTTTAATAATTTTCACCCTTGTGATTCTATTAATGTTATTTACTTTTTCTACTGTGTACTTTGCAAATAGGGCAATTATGTAGGTGAAACAGGCTCCCGATGCCGCTTACGTTTTAATAATCAAAAAAAAAAAATCTATTCGTGATAGTTTTGCAGGATTCCCCGTTCCCGAACATTTCAATCTTCATAGTCATTCTCTCAAAAACCTAAAATGTAATTTACATGCCTCGAACTTCAAATCCGCTACTGAACGTAAATGCCAAGAACAGTAAAGTATGCAAAGAACAGATACTACACATGATTTATTGAACGCATCAAGGTGTAGAACAAACAAGAGCAGCGACGCTGCAAAAGCTCAGCTAACGTTCTACTTGAAAATTGATTTGTTTTAATGGGCAATATGTCTGAGCAGTTAATACATTTGTTTGTACGAAAAGAGATAAGACAGAATGTACCTATAACAGTTACTACATATGTTTGGAGACGATATTGCCAAAACGTGTATTAGACATCTCCGAACCTGCCATGATAAGTACAAAAGTCACTCATGTAACTTCTCGTTCTAGAGGCTACAGAGATATAGGCTACCGTAGTTCTTATATGTTTATGAGGAGGCTGCAGGCCATAGACTAATGGGGGAGGGGAGGGGGAGGGGGGACTTGGGGTAATGTCTACAAACGTCAGGTGAGGTGTGTTTACCAACAAATAGTTTGTTCACTCAGAACAAAGGTATCGCGGGTCGACATTCATGCTTTAATTCATCATGATTATAGGTAACCTCTGATAGAGAAACTTTGGAAACGGTCAAAGACCTCCAAAATAGAATTTGTTTCCGATACTACTTCGAATAACAAATTGTGCTGTAAGTACTACAATACACTGCACTTGTCAATAAAGTAATTCTATAAATTTCTTCAGTACCGTCACTTTAAGATGGACGGGTTATACAATACAATCAACAATTTTGCAATACAATTAACGCAGCCTAATTGTTTTATATGCATCAGTTGATCTAAATTAGGCTTACTGTTCATTGTCAATTGACTAACAGAAAATATTTACATTTTGTGTGGAATGCCGCCGCATTATCAAATCCTTATGGCACAAATACACACCATGTTGTCATCCAAAGTATTACTGTAATTAGATCTATGACTCAAAGCTGCTGGTGTAAAACCTGTGGCGTCGACGTACACACATTGCATTTTTATATAGTGGTATAAATTCACTACATTAACGTGATTTGGACTGATCTAATACTTTCAACAAATTTTAACGAATTCCTGATTGCCCAGCGTCTTGTCCGGTGGCAAATCTCAACCATTTAGAATCATTGTAACATTTTCTCACAGATAACACCTCTATCTCTCTATGCTAAAGTTTAGCATATGCCTACAAATCTTCACAAGACATGTATTAATGTCCCTACGGATGTTAGGGCTTAAAGGCATTGAAGACTCGCCCAAACCGCTAGCGGCCATCTGAAAAAGTTAACTTTCTGTTGCTTGCAAGTGACGTTTTGTTCGTGTCGCTGCAAAATGCAGACAGTAATGAAACGTGATACCCTGTTATCTTTAGCTGGACCTGATATGTCCATCGCTGCTTCGTTCACTGTGCTGTGGGTATTGACCGCAGCTGTATGTACTGACTGTACACTATAGTGTCTATAATTACCCATGGTAGCAAGCTGTGTGTGTATTTTCTGGATCGATGGTGGTATCTAACACTTCTGTTACACCTCATTCGAAACTAGGTCAGATTACCGGCATTAGACGTTTCTTTTAGCGCGAGTCTTCACAGCTTATGCTACATTAATGATATATTTGTACAAGGAGACACTCTTCAAGAATGTGAGGCAAGAGTGTAAGCCATCTGTTGATGCTTTCACATATCTATGATTCTTAGTCCATACAGTGTTGAGTCTGAATTCTGCCCAGAGTAAGAAGTTAAAGGTTTGGGGTTTCATTTAGAATTCAGTGGATATATCGGTTTCACTTTCTTCACTTCACTTTCATTAAAAGCGCTGGAATAGCAAACTGTATGTACAAGGCAGCACAAATTATTATAAGGGTTAGGGTAGGGTTAAGGTAAGGTTAGGGTAGGGTAGGGTTAGGGTAAGGTAAGGGTAGGGTTAGGGTAGGGTTAGGGTAAGGCAAATAATGATGCGTAAAATGTTGCACTTGTCAAACACTGTGTCTATTGAACCTCGATCATATGGAAAATCGATCATGTGAATTTGTGTTTTTCATGAATGACAAGCATTAAAAAATCTCGACGTGGGAATGCAAATTCTCATGATTTTGTTTTGAATTGCATCCCACCCTTTAAGATATACTAACTTGTTTATGACACCGGAAAGTTTCCATATAGGAGACCTTTGCAGCCTGCACCGTGCAGGTGGAATGACTGGATGGGGTAAAGGGAGAGAATTAAGGTGTAAATTCGAGAGTTCATAGCCTGGACTAGGGCTTGTCTCGGACTGACTGGACTCGGACCTGCTGGACTCGACTACACAGTCATGAATGATTGTCACTATTTTATCATAAACTACGGTTTATTTGATCAATATTCTAAATATCGCGTTGTCATTTATGTATTCTACTTATTACGTGTATTATTCCTGCATCCTTAATTAGCATTGGTTTTGCCACGGCCAGAAGGTTAGCCCAGGAAGGATGTAAAGTAGTGCTAAGTAGTCGAAAACAAGAAAATGTAGACGAAGCTATTGAGACTCTGAACAAAGAAGGACTTCAAGTGTCAGGACTGGTCGGAAATCAAAGAGTCAAGGAGGACCGAAAAAAATTGGTGGAGTATGTGAGTACAGTCATATCGAGCACTGTTGCGTCTTATATTTGTGTTTTGATTTCCCAAAACAGACACATATGCCCGACGAAAAGGGGCATCGGGTGGGGCTAAAACCCAGGGCAAGGGGCCTGGTCAAATATGGGATGAAGTATAACTTTTTTTCTCACGCTCACGAATGTAACATGAATTTATGAAGACTTTATGGTGACATAATTTTCCCTGACGCGATCTGGATCTCGTACCACCTGTACAGACACTTAATACACTAACCATGTATGTTCATGTTAATCTAGGACATTTAGTTATGAATGAACTCACATTAGTAAAGCTAATTTCATCATCTCGTACCATGGCACTGTACATACACTTAATGCACTAACCATGCTCATGTTAAACTAGGACATTTAGTTACGACTGAACTCACATTAGTAAAGCTAAATTCATCAGAAAAGGGAATACGATCATAATAACGAAATAGAGTGATTCTCAGTCACCAACACAAAGAAAGATTCAAAGCCAATCATTTAAATTATTCCTGCACAGTTACTTAAGACAGAGGTTGATCCCCCCTAAACATCTGTTAAATTTCCAATTTGCATGAAAATAATAATATTAACCTTGTTCTCTATTCATTACAGACTTTAGAAAAGTATGGCGGACTCGACTGTGTCTTCATGAGCGCTGGAGTTAATCCACACAATGGCAATTTAATAACGGTATTATTTGTGTCACGTTTCATATTTATCAGTTTCAGTGACAGTTTTCTCACTAAAAGAATCGTTTTCATTGGCATTTCCGTATTCTTCGTTATCAAAGACGTGTTTTGCTCGAAGAGCCGGATCAAGGAGTTTTTAAAGAAGGGGTTGTGCCCCTTGCGTCGTTGAAGCTGACTCAAAAGAAACGGGTCTCGGGGTCCTCCCCAGGCCAAAATGAATTTGTTCGAAGTGAAATGGTGCATGCCAGAGCTACACACGCAAGGTTGTGCAAATATCTATTTTAAAGTTTGTATGTCTGAGGTTGCAAAGGAAGGTGTGTAGTGTACACTCCTCACAGGATCTCCGAATAGCTTCAACATACATGATAATAGTACTAATTATAGCGCACGCTCTTAAAGTGTCATGATATTTTACCACAGCAACGGGAAGTAAGCCCTCCTTGCATTGTGCAAGTCATTTTTCGCAATGATTTTTATCAGAATAGTGAACACCAAAGAATGATGTAAATTTGCAAAGCTGGGTCTCGCCTAGTATTTTGTGTGGGTGTTGGTGTTGGTGTGGGTGTGTGTTAGTTCAGTAACGTACATCAGCTAAACCAGGGCCATGCGCAAAGGGTGTCTGGCAGTCGGGGGAAATGTTTCAAAACAACTAACAAGGCATGGCATGGGAAGTGCTATTTCCGGCAAGCTGTGAGGCATTTATTTTCTTGCTACGTTCTTGCTACGTTGTACGCCACGAATGATGGTGGCGCGCCTCTTAGATAGTAATCATAACAAGTCTAGTCCCTCAGAGCAACTTCGCCCTTTCTGTAAATCAGCAACCGACATTATTGTTTCACCTACCCTGCCACGCACTGACACGTGGTAGCATAGCCTATACGCATTGATATAGCTATAGCTTGCGAGTCACTTCGCCCAACAACCATTTCGCCCAACTGCCATTTCGCCCAACCAGCCTGGTCATTTCGCCCAACCGCGTTGGTCATTTCGCCCAACCAGCATGGTCAGTTCGCCCAACCGTGTTGGTCATTTCGCCCAACCGTGTTGGTCATTTCGCCCAACCGTGTTGGTCATTTCGCCCAACCTTATTTTTACTAATATTCAGTCAGAATAATATTACTTTTTCTATTCCACCAGTTCAATTTGATTTATTTTGGGTAAGGTTACTTCGTAATAGGTAAATAAAGTGAGGTCCGCTCGATATCGATCGGAGTCTGAGCAGTTATTTCGGGTATAATGGGAGGATTACACTACATAGTGTTAATCTAATGTTATACAAACACAGGGGAATCGGTCTTCATAAAAACCTATCAAACCTAACCCCTAAAATACTGGTCCATCCTACTGACTAACAATTCCGGAACGTTAAGTGAAAAACAATATATATATAAAACCCGTCCGTAATATTTATCAATGTAACCACATATGTAATCACATATGTACGCCTAATCAATTTAACCACGACTTCAAGTTTCCTTAATACTCGGTTCGTATCCCGTAACGTTAACAATTCCCGACCGTTTACTATCAAACCTATCAAACCTAACCCCTAAAACACTGATCCATCCTCAAGATTCCTTAATATTCGGTTCGTATTCTGTAACGTTTCCTTACTAAAGTTATACAAAGAAAAGGACTTCAAGTTTCCTTAATATTCCTTAATATTCGAACGTTTACTATCAAACCTAACCCCCAACACACTGATCGGTCCTCAAGTTTCCTTAATATTCGGTTCGTATCCTGTAACTTTAACAATTCCCGAACGTTTACTTTTCAAGTATCATATTTAATCAAGGTTGGGCGAAATGACCAGGCTGGTTGGGCGAAATGACCAGGCTGGTTGGGCGAAATGACCAGGCTGGTTGGGCGAAATGACCAGGCTGGTTGGGCGAAATGACCAGGCTGGTTGGGCGAAATGGTAAGGTTGGGCGAAATGGCAGTTGGGCGAAATGGTTGTTGGGCGAAGTGTCCTGCTTCCTAGCTATACACGTGGTCACATATATAGATTGATATAGCTATGCACGTGGTCACATATGCACAACATGCAGTTAATGCGATATCCTTATCAAACCCCAACTGAGTATGTTTACTTTTAAAAATAGCAACACTTATATTTATATTTGATAACGATAAGGTATTTTAAGCACAATGAGTCTTGCCTTGGTACGAGTGGCGGTATCAGTAAAGTGCTCTATAAGATCACTTTTAATCTTGGCTTATATATATATCAGGATTCTTAAAATACTCTTTTTAGGTACAAAGTTCGGTTAACAAGTTTGCAGTTGGTTTCATTGCTGTGTTGAGCTCAATTTGATTTGATTACAAACTATGTTAGTGGATCTTTTAAAAGTGCACACTTCTGCAAAAACATCAGTAATACAATTCCGAACAAGATTTATAATGCAGCCAGAGATTTATTTTTTGACCTCGTGCGACTTTCCCACCAATTCTTCACACCATTTCCACTCTGCTTGATGCAAAATGAGAATGAAATAAACAGTCCAAATGGAATCAAATCCAATAAGTGCCCCAAACAGCAGAGTACAACCTCACGTATACTGTATACAAAACTCATGTAGCTTACTTCCTGTCCTGACCTTATTTGTTTTATCACCAGTCTTAGTCTGAAGTTATGCACTTCATGAATTGTTATCAATATATATATATCGTATAATGGAACATTAGGCGCCTTGCTATGCATGTACATAATATATTGTGGCTTTATCGTAGGTAAACGAAATAATTGTCCGTAATTAGCGATTCCCAGACAACAATTACTATTATGTATCTCAGTTTATCACTGGTACCAAACATGAGGACAATTCGCCATTGCTGCTAAATAGGTAATCCCTAAAGTGAGATATGAATTAGCTTTAGAATACATTAGTGTATTAAACGTATCGCGCCATTTATTACCTAAAAACTCTCAAAGAATTATTTTAGGCATAAACTTAATGTTGATTCCAGCTCCCTGATATTATGCAGATGGTTAAACATTTGACCAGGTTGTATCTCTATATACCACTCTCAAGTTTTGAAACATGACCCTTTCAATTAACATTCGAGGCTCATCATTTTAACTCGCTGGACTACATACTCTAATAAACATATACCATTAGCCTATGTCAATTCCTTAGATGAAACGTAAACCTCTACATGATAACATAAAACTTGAATTGCCCCTTAATCAAATATGTACAATTCATCACATATCATTTGTCAGAGACATATAGTGTTGCATGTCATCCAAGGGGCTATGTGGTATAAATGAAACTAAAACAATATCTTTTGGTTGAGTTATTAAGAGTTATCAAATAAATGATTAAAGTAACATTAAGTTTTGTGCTAAGCTTTACTGCAGAGGGGCCGTAATTTTCACTAACTTAACCCCGCATGCCATGGATTTAGCATATTTTAAAGCTGAAGATATTAAACATCGTTATAGCATGCCAATGCTGAAAGTCTGTCTAAACTGCTAAGTAATTAGTATTGATGATTTCTTCTCTGATGCTGTCTGGCGACACATTTTCTTCAGGGTAACCATGCTTTGAATTGAAACGTGTCGTTCTCGGCCAGTGAAATGTAATAGATTTTCGACCAAGTACAAATTTATTTTGATGGTTTCAAATCTTTTCAAACCGTACATAATTAATGTGACTTCTTGCAAGAAGAATGAAAGCAGTTCAGCACGTATCAGTCTATACTATGCAATTAGACCGAAACTAATTATTTCTATCAAATTATTTTCCAGGTAACCGAAGAACAATTTGATCGCGTAAGTTCTTGACGTTTTATTTTGTACTTTTGTGTAATTTATCGTGCCATTTAAGTGGACATGAAGATTCTCGTTATTTAATCAAGGGGACATGCAATGGATGTATAGCAAAGTGCAACTGGCCGACGGTGCAGCAATGGCAATGGGCCCAAAGGAGAGTCACCATTGAGTCCACATTGTTGATTTTGGACATCTTTACAACCTCAGATATAACACTGATCGGGAGTTTGCTGTTCAAACGGTAACGAAAAGCGATCAAATTGACGCTATATATGTATATATATATATATATATATATATATATATATATATATATATATATATATATATATAAGAAGAAGAAAACAAGTAAAGGCGGACTAATATATACGTACGATTTTGATTTATAAATCATTCAGAAAGGCTATATACTAATTTCTCATGTCAATTGCTTTCCTTAATTATTTCGACAGTGTTTTGATACAAATCTAAAAGCCAACTTCAATTTCATACAAGAAATCGTGCCAATAATGGAAAAGCGTGGGTAAGTAAATAATATATATATATATGTTTATTGCAAACATTAAGTAGACATATTAACATCAGTGTAACCATGTAGTGATAACGCATTTGCATTTGTGGAACGTTCTGCATTCCCGTGAAGTATGTAAGTGTAAACGGTTGTAAAATACGTGATATCTGTTCGGCGAGTGAATATGGAATTAAGTAAATGTTAAAATAGGCCTACATTAGAATCATTCCTCTTAGTGACTATCTTGATTCGTGGTCCGGGATGTACCGGACCACGAAAAGGCAGCTTCATGTATCGGGATGCTATAGGATATCAGCCATTCTACTATGCGTATGTTACGTAACTATACATTTCTCACCGAATATGGAATTATAAGCAGCTGTTAATAGTCTCTGTAAAAGGTTTATGTTATTATCCATATGTTATTGTTTACCTTAAACCTCTTTTAATGATATTTCTTCCTGCGTTTTCTGTTTGCAACAGGGGTGGCACGATTGTTACGAATTCTACCGCAAGTGCGTACGGTGCTGTGCAGTCATTTGGAGCAAGTGTAAGTATACCAGGATAAATCTGTCAGGTTATGAGATGGGTGTAAAATAAAAATAGTTTACATTGGTTGGTTGATATAGATTGTATAATTTTTACCAACATCCTAACTCTCGCCCCTCCAGCATGTGTATAATAGTAAACCAAATTTATGCCATGGAATCGTTTCTAAATTCATCAACTATAACATTACTAAACAATAAAATGAGGAAATTTGTTTCACTCTTTTTATATATCAGTGTTTCTTTTCTTCTATAGAAACACATTCATGACCACGTGACTGTGAAATTTTTAATGTGCAAGTATATAGTAGCATAACCTATTGTAAACAGTCTGTTAAGAGCAAGTTGAATAAATATCTTTAAAACATGTTGTTCCTTAGCCTATCTATATATAAGAGGTTAGAGGATTTGACTGTTCTCTGTCCATCTGGCTATAGTCTTAATGATCCATTAGTCTGTTTTCGTTTCAGTTCGCCTTTGAAGAAAACCATGCTAGTAGGCAGACAGGCCCTGTAATATTGTATATTAGCCTTCACATGATATTGTAGTATAGATGTATAGGCATGCAGACAGGCCCCGCACTGGTATATTGTATATTAGCCTTCAAATGATATTGTAGCGTAGATGTATAGGCATGCAGCCAGGCCCTGGAATATTGTATATTAGCCTTCACATGATATTGTAGTATAGATGTATAGGCATGCAGACAGGCCCCGCACTGGTATATTGTATATTAGCCTTCAAATGATATTGTAGCGTAGATGTATAGGCATGCAGCCAGGCCCTGGAATATTGTATATTAACCTTCACATGATATTGTAGTATAGATGTATAGGCATGCAGACAGGCCCCGCACTGGTATATTGTATATTAGCCTTCAAATGATATTGTAGCGTAGATGTATAGGCATGCAGCCAGGCCCTGGAATATTGTATATTAACCTTCACATGATATTGTAGTATAGATGTATAGGCATGCAGACAGGCCCCGCACTGGTATATTGTATATTAGCCTTCAAATGATATTGTAGCGTAGATGTATAGGCATGCAGCCAGGCCCTGGAATATTGTATATTAACCTTCACATGATATTGTAGTATAGATGTATAGGCATGCAGACAGGCCCCGCACTGGTATATTGTATATTAGCCTTCAAATGATATTGTAGCGTAGATGTATAGGCATGCAGCCAGGCCCTGGAATATTGTATATTAACCTTCACATGATATTGTAGTATAGATGTATAGGCATGCAGACAGGCCCCGCACTGGTATATTGTATATTAGCCTTCAAATGATATTGTAGCGTAGATGTATAGGCATGCAGCCAGGCCCTGGAATATTGTATATTAACCTTCACATGATATTGTAGTATAGATGTATAGGCATGCAGTTCTGTCTCTCTTTGATTTCCTTCCTAATTTTAATAATGTGTAAAAGTAAGAGGGCCCTATTACTTTTACACATTCTCTTACACATGCAGGCTCTTTTGTAGATAAGCAGTTTGCTAACAGTTTTGTTTTATTTGAATTTTAATAATGTCAACATTATCATCTTGTTTTAGAATCTTCTGTTATACACAATAAGCAAGATGGCTCTTATATCTATGGTGCAGCATGTGGCACGGGACTGTTTCGACAGAAACGTACGAGTAAATTGCGTGGCGCCCGGTGCAGTTGACACAAACTTCTTGGCAGGGGTATTATTATCATTTCTTATTATTAATAGGAAGGGGTTATTAGTTCTTGGCTATGGTGGGGGGGGGGTATTATTATCATTTATTATTATTTAAATGAAGACGTAATGGAGGGCTGGCACCTCCCTCTTCCCCCTTCCCCTTCTGGCCGTGGGTACAATATTAACATCAATTTATTCTTCTTTTCCGTAGGCCTATCATTACTCGAATATGTCTATATAGGAGTCAGAAGGATTCCATGACGAGGACATATATCATTACTAACATCTGAATTGTATAGCTGCAGAATTGATCCTTCAAGCATTGTTTAAAATAAACGTGCACATCAAATAAAATCATACTATATCTACTTCATGCAAAGGCAATTATGCCTCTGTATGGCTTATACGCGCGTTTGCACATAAGTATACGTGACGCGAATAAATAGTATATCAGTTGGTGCCGGTTGCATATATGTATACAAAGTTTGGTAGTCTTTAACCACTGCAGTACCAATATCAGTAACTGATATATGCCCCTACGGTACCCATAATTCCTGTTTAACATATATTAGACTGACTTCAGTAATAATAAGCAATTGCTGTAATGTGTCTTCCTCGAATAGAAAGATGTACTAAGTTTACTAATTAAAATCGTTATTCACCAACGTCTGCTGTAGTACAATGGTAAAAAGCGCAGTATTAGATAGGTACATATGTTATGGATGTGTTACACAGACATATAGACTAACAGTGTACGTCTGCTTTCATTATTACGGTGAGGAACTTTCAAGAGTTAATCACTACATTTTGTGTTTGCGTTCATATTTTGATGAGAAACCAATTTTTGGTTGAAATTTTTCATTCAATCGATCTTTGCGAATATGGGTAAAAAATGTTGGCAAAAAAAAATACATTGTCATGCTTGTGTTATAGTTTACTACACAATCCTAACTAACACGACGGTGGCGTTAGAAACTGGTATAAGTTCGAATATATATTTAAAATACAATGCATAATGAGGCCCTTAACCGGTTAATTCTTCAGACGGCTAACCGGTGATAGTAGAATTTGCTTGCCTCTCCCCTCTGGATTTTTTTTTCTACCGACGTAGTTGTTTACCTGATCAGACAATATCCATTTGAGGTTGGGCTGACAATTTATTGTTTATCTGCTGCCAGACATGTCGTCAAATATTTTACATTCTATTCAAATTTACTTTTAGGGAACAGAAGACTCAAACTTTAGTACCTACTGGAATGTTGCTGGTATTAAAAGAGGCGAACCCTCTTCTCGGTGAGCGTAAATCAAAACAAAGATTAATGATAGAAAGGGATCACGAATTACAATGTACCAATACAATTACCTGTATGGTTAGATTGGCTTGTGGAAGGGAGAGTGCGTGGGTATCTCGTTACAGATATGCAACTCACCGTTGTGAAATTCTGATTGTATGTAACCTTCATGAGGAAATCAGACTGTATATTTTGTAGGCCTACTTTTCTTATGAAATTGTCAACCGAATATTAAAATGCGAATTTAATATGAAAATACGTCTTTGTGCATGATATCGATGATAATGACTTAGTTTAGAGTTTAATTTATTTATTAACTCCGTCGGTCTTTGTTTCTTTTCATTTTCGATACAATTCTTAGATGAAGACAACTGATTTACATTAACTATTTATACTAACTAAATATTCACTGACAATGATTTCTATTGTAAACTGATGAGAAACTCGCATAAGAAATTAATAATTTCCAATACAATGTAAGATCAATTCAGTTTTAACTGGAAATAGGTAAGATACTAAAACAAACATTGTAATTGGAGTTTTCTGTTGTGATAATGCTGCATGTCTTATTATTTACCGTTATAAATTATTCATATAGGGCAAGGTAGGTATTTATTTCTGTCTTCGCCTCAAATTGACCACGTCATCAGATTTTGTCATGTTTTAAACTAGCCCTCGTATTTTGGCATCGTTTGTTCCGATGCCTATCTTGTATACTTATTTTGTTTTTATTCCCCTTCATACAGGTTAGGACATCCTAATGAGATCGCATCTGTAGTTGCATTTCTCCTCTCTGATGATTCCTCATACGTCTGCGGTAACTGTATCATTCCAAGTGGAGGATATCATCTCAACAGAAGTCTTTAGTATTTCTCGGGGAAAAAATGAAGTTTGCCCCCTGCCACAATATCGTCCATCTCAGAGAGAGTCATCTCAGCCTACTTTACTGCCACAAGTGCCACAACATAAACCTCAATAAAAGGGAAGGACTTACTGCCTCAACTGACTTGTTTTGCAGTGATTTATAATTCTGTCGAGGGCTAATAGTGACTCATATTATCGATGAGTGCCTCTATGCAGTTAAAGGCACATTTGTTTTTTGTATTCTTGAAAACCGGACGAAATATTATAGCAACATTGACGAATACTCGAAATTTAAATTACAATTTAATCATAGCTTAATGCGCCACTTCTATCTCCCCCTGAAGGTGTCACGTGAGAGTTTGTCTGGAATTATATGTGAACTAACAGAGCTTCCCTTAATATGTGATCAAGCAAAACGCCAGTTTCTTTATGTTTGTATTTTGATAGGATGATACTTTGTTATCAGTTTATCACGATTCTGTTTACTGTATTTGAGAGAGTCTGTTATCTTCTTGTAATATATAAATTGAGATGTATCGTGATACGATCTTAGTTCAGGGTCATAGACATTTGAGCTAAGATAGTACGTGGATCGTATCTGTTTAGTCTACAGTGTCTGTTTATGTAAATTAAAACTGATGATGTAATCCAATTACCTATTTAAGTTGATATAATATCCACAAAACTTTGTGTTTTCTTGAATGGTAGGGAATATACAGGATTAGTGACTTGTTTACATCCTTTCTCTTTGATAAATTTGGCTTATCAGGGGGTGCACGTGGACTAACAACAAGAACAATATACAAAAGACTGAGGTGTGGAGCCAAAACAATATATACAGCACTGATTCTGCGCGATACTCATTCATATGAAGACATTCCATCTGCGAGAAAGGAAGGGGGGGGGGTGTAGGATCATGTTTCTACGGACAACATGTTTTACCCAAATTTCTCATCACAGAACGATCTTTACACAGTCAAGCACTCGTGGCTATTCCTAATTATTTTCATTTCGTGTTTAACATAATTTACAACAAGCTACTCATTTCAAGCAGGTTTTATGCACCACTATGTCATGACCACCTTCCTGGTACTACACTACTACTTGTCTTAACATTAGGTCTATAGCTACGTATAGTATTGATATGCTAGGCTACGTTAGTAACGTCTAAATCTACAACCGTTTGCCGCAAGACAATCGCATTCGTGGGTTTGAGGAAATTCTTCACTGACAAATGACATTAATTGTTGTATATTCAAACCCTCAGTACGAAAAGTTGATATAGTTAGCATTGTTGGGTAGGAAACTGTTTAAATTTACATAAACCCAAAGTAAACTAATCCTATAATAATGCAGGAGAGAGTCGATTACCACCAGCGTTACCAGCGACAGTTGACGAAAAAACGCTAGATTTGCGAAAATAAAACCCTAGAAAACGCTAAATGGTAGTTTCCCTAACTTTCGTGTTGTTTCGAGTCAATTTAGCACAGATTCGTAGGATGAATGGTCACCGATCACAAAATAGATTGTGAATAGTTGATTTGAGTGATAGTCTGACCCAGATAATTTGAAAAAAATATGGAAATTTTTGGTAGGCAATTCCGAAGATTGGGCAAAAATACTCAAAATAAATTTGGATGGGTCTCCAAGTAAGAATTTTGTCTAAAAAATCTGAAAAATGGTCTATTTTTGGTAAATTTAACTAGTTTTAGGCAAAAAACGGTAGAATTACCAAAATTAGAACAAACGTGCGCTAGAAACCCAGAAATGACTAAAAACGCTAGATCTAGTGTAAAAACGCTAACTCTGGTAACACTGATTACCACTGAATCACACAGCAAACCGTGTAATAAGGGTCGCCGGATAGAAGAAATAGAAAATTTCCATATATCGGGGAATAATATAACACAATGATTATTCGGCGAAAATTTAACTGTTAATTAATATAATTTCACTAACCCTGTATTAACAAAGATTCCAAGGGAAGATCGGACACTTGCTCCGATTTATGCAAAAACTAGTGAAACAGCATGACGTCATGTTTTCGGTCCATGGGGGGGGGGGGGGGGTTGAGCGCTCCCTTGTTGAGTGGGCACTCCATTGTTACTACAACGTATACATTCTATAGGCGAACTTTAGCATCATGACATGATGTTCCTTGGAATAAAAGAAATAATAAGGATAAGTGAACGCATTAGAAATAAATAGTGGAATTGGCAAGCCTTGTTTTCCGAATTTATTGATACATTTCACGAGAAACCAACTCTTGAAGGTATGGCGACCGGCAAGTCCGCCGACAGTACATATGGGGATTAAAAACGACTATTGCAGAAACAGCAAATTTGCAGTTTGATAGAATTAATATATAAACATATACAGGTAAGGCTATATTTCACAAAACATGGCGATAACCACATTACAAAAATGTTGAACTTTGGCATTTCGACTATAAAACTTGAAGTACACTGTCATCGCAACATATAACAATCCGTATCTAACTAACGTACAATGGATCTATATTTAGCATGTTCCACCAACTTGGCAAGGTATTTGAACTGGTGAAGTGCAATCATAGGTCTATAATGTGGAAGTTTCAGTATACATCGTCTGGACTGCCTTACGTCATAAACAGAGGTAAGAATTATGCGTTATTATAAAGAATTACTGCATGATGTTATCACTATAATGACTAGAATACACGCACGCGTAAAGGCATATAACCAGAGAAGGGCCGGACACTACTATGACTGAGATAAATGTTTACTGCCTTGAAAGAGATTTGAAAACTGACATGGATTCTTGAAACGGTAACCTGGCTTATTTTATTCGTACGTACTCCTAATAGCGTCTATATCAATCCGCCCAGGTTTTCTCCGTACGTCTGGAAAGGTGCCAACAAAGCAACAACAAAAAATCATCAAAAGCAACAGGCAAACAGGCTGTCTCTCTTAGATATCGAGCCTTCCTCCGGGACGGTGTTAAAAAGGTCCACAACTTCAGTAAACACACCACTCCACAAAAATCACGCCTTCGGGTTTCAATGTTTAAAGCAGCATTTTGCGTCCTTTTCTATGATTTTTCTCAACCTCACTGATTCCACTTTGCCATAACGACATACATAACTAGCTAATCTATTTATATTTTACTTCAGATGGTGGCATAAAAGTCGAAAAATTTGCAACTTTCAACTTTGTTGTTCTCCAAGATATTTTCCGTTGGGAACCCAATAAACCTCGCCCATAATATGAATATTTAAACACTACGAACGTCATTAACAGATACGTAATATAACACCACGCTTGATTTGTGTACAGTCTATATGGCAGTTGTACCAGGGAGTTGCATAACAACTCCCTGGTACAACCAACGCGAAGTCTTGAATCTATTTTTAGCAACGGCTCATAACTAAACCTGCATCTCTGATTGGTTGAATTCAAACTAGTGGGTTTGGCGGAATTGTATGCGATTAATTTTAACTGTGAAATTTGTCGAGGACACTCTTCTCATTTATCGACATAAATCGTTAATTACTCGCTAATTAACGTTCTTGGCAGGGTGAAACTTGGATGGTATCTTAGATTGCTGTTTTATGATTGATACATGTAAAAAAATCGATGCACATATTAAAAAAGTGGAAAAAAGCGACCCAACGCAAAATGCTGCTTTAATCAAAGGCCGGAAGTAAACCGAAAGGGGAACAGAATTTTAAGCGTTACCTATTAGTATTTGTTCAAATTCTTCTTTAAATACGTGCCAACGGACCCAACAGCCGATAGACAGTTCATATCAACAATGCATAGGGCAATAGGGAGAATTACGATAAGTATAGGCAAGGAAGAATGATAAATGACATAAACATTCTCAGTATGCAGAAGGCCTATATAACCCATATCCATTATGGCTGGAAAAGTACCCTTATTCCTTGTAGATGATGATGATGATGATGATGATGATGATGATGATGATGATGATGATGATGATGATGATGATGATGATGATGATGATGATGATGATGATGATGATGATGATGATGATGATGATGATGATGATGATGATGATGATGATGATGATGATGATGATGATGATGATGAAACCCTCCCTGTCAATGAATTTGGAAGATACCACTAAACGTACTCTCAGTTTTATTAGGAACAGAAGAACCAAAGACATTGGAGTCATGTGAATCGTCTTCCAACTAAACAGTCTTCTTCATACAAGCACAACCTTCACGCAGCAAGTTTGGGTGTATTCAGTGAGATAAGTTTATCAATTCATCAAGAATAAGAACGACATTGGGAACCTTCAGTATTGAAGGAAATTATGAGTCCTAATGCTAAGCAACATGACAGTTTTAACATGCAATATAAAAAATGGTAAATTCCTTTAATATTTACAGTATATATACATTAACACGGTAAAGTTAACACGGTAAAGTTAACACCACTAAACAACCAGTAAGATATCCACATGTAGTAAAGTACCGTTACAACTTTTATGAAGTGAGGAAAGCTCCTTAATTATAAATTTAGCATTAGCAGTATCAGCACACCTGGTTCTTGGCTAGGCATGTCTGGATGACAAGGTGATTATTGCTGTTAAATGATCCTGTCAACCAGACATACGGCTAAGATCATGTGATCATGTGTAAACAGTTCACAGTAGGCTACATCACTCACCAACCTGTATCCTGATCATGTAGTTGGTATCTAATCTCTTTCCAAGGGAATACTTGTGCCATACTCATTTGACTTCACATCGTCATGATCATACGGTTACAATCTCGATGTAAAGGGACTGAGTTTGAGAATGGATCAAATTGTTTGGTTTTCGTGCCCACTGCCCAGGTTTTTATCTCTGATGATATTTCGTAAATAAAGAACATTCGCTAAGATGACGGAAGCTCCTTTTCTACCAATTGGCTCACATCACAGTTGCTGTCTTTCGCGTTCACAAATCATATGACGAGCATGACGAAGTTTGTTTGTCTGGCGCTCTCTTTGGTAATACAAATGACCCACCTGAATGATCAAGCACGCGTGCTACAAGGCGGACCATTATGAGAAATTTTACTCTCATTACAAAAAAAAAAAAAAATTCTTGGCCTCATAACACAGCAGACAGTGCCACTTGTCAGCTAAATTAGTGTATACTTGTGCTTAAGACGTCTGTAGTGGATATCGACTGAACCATATTTTAGAAAAATGTGACAAATTCGTACAATACTTGAACTTTAGATTGTAGATTTCTGTTAAACCTTGGAAAATAATCATGGCAATGTCGTGTTTTTACCCATACTCGGGATCTCATGGTACTCCCAGTAGTCGGACTAGAATAAGAGTATGAGTACAATAACCAGGTCCCCAGCACAATAATGCCAAGCTTACCAGTCAAAACGTCCCTTTACCAAAACGTCCCCGTACCAAAACGTCCCCGCTTTTGGTCAAAACGTCCCCGCTTTTGGTCAAAACGTCCCCGTTGGTCAAAACGTCCCCGTAAGTCAAAACGTCCCCGTCTATCACATTCATTCACAGTTATGAATATATAAATTTCAAGTTATAATTTGAATTCAGAAAAAAAATAAACGTATATGCTGTAGGAAAACATATATCACGTTCATCCAGCCCGTCTCGCATATTCCAAAAGTAACTTGTTGTACGTAAAAAAAAAAATCTTTTCGTATATATTCATTCAGAAACCAACTCGTGTTTAAAAAAATCCTATTACCCTACAGCCCTCTTGCATTCATTTTCTATTTATATTATCTTACCTCAGAAAATTTTACTCAAAAATGTTTCCGCCCTCATAACCGGCACTTCCCACTCCCTAAAAACTCTGTTTCAACCAGAACTATAATTATCCTTACTCTTTGATTTGAACTAAAAACATCCACACTTCCATTCCAACTGATTATAAAAAGCGGGGACGTTTTGACTCACTCGCGGGGACGTTTTGACTGCGAGGACGGTTTGGTAAAAAGCGGGGACGTTTTGGTAAAGGGACGTTTTGACTGGATACCAATGCCGAGCACAAAGACCTGACTCCGAGTACAGAAATAGACTCAAGTAAGAGTATGCGGACTTGAGTCTGTATATTAGACAGCACCATTGTCACAGACAGTAGTACAAACTATTGGAGACAAGCTAGGCAGAAATCGTGGCTATACTGCCTTCATAGCATAGCCAGTACTAGTGACCAACTGATTCCACACATAGGTAAATTGTATAAAACAAAACGCCATGAGGCGTCCAGACTCGAGAGCCTACTAAATCGATCTCCGAGGACAATTACGCCATCGGTCCCATTTTTTCCACTTTCCAGAAAAAAATCTCACATTTCCAGGGCCCTTCTATTTACCCCTGGATTCCTTAGTATCCCAGGGCCCCGTAGATGTACCGCCGTAAGCCCACAACCACCATCTCCACCGTCTGATATCCCTTCCTTGTCTTGAGGCGTGTCGGTAAGAAGACGGGACGTGTTCATGGACGAAGTGTGAATGAAACAATTTCCATTTCCAAGCTGACACATACATCCTCACCATAGGCAATTGTAGACGATTTATTCATATTGATTTCGGCCTTCCATACGCCCCTGGAATACGCAAATGGTGGCGTGATAGCAGATGTTCACTGCCAGTCATGTGAGTGTTTTGTTTATTTCCGATACTCATAGGTCATCATGCGGTTATGTACAGCTGCAATGGTCCCGTTGTTTGCATGCCTAGGCTAGTATGACAGTAGTACAGTACTAGGCATATCATTGCTTTATACTACAGTATATCTCAGGTAGTACTACTAGTAATAAGGTCACACTCACAGCATCTATATCGCAGAAGTGGTGAATGGGTGCAATGATTTGATTTCACCTGTCTCTGTACCAAAACGTGCGGTTTTGAGTCATCTTCTCTTGGATACATCATATGATCATGCCAGGGCAAGGAGAACCTGCAGTTCTCGGCACAGGCGGTCAGATAGATGGTAGGCAGCCTAGGCTAGAATGGAACATTGCTGCGTAGGTTAGGCCAGGACACCGATTGACATAGACTGTTCCTAGCAACAAAGGCCTAGGCTAGTTAGGCAAACTTCAGCGCTAGCTACTTTATGGTTGGGCAAAACTCTACAGACAATGCTTCTGTAGGATACTCGTTAAAAACCCCTCTCGGGTATCACAACGAGGATGTTGGTGTACAGCGCAGCAGAGCTAATAATAATGCGTGGGCAATCTTGCCTTAAACACCTCAAGACTAGGGCTCTCTTTACCGGCCAAGGGTAATGTATTCCAGTCTTTTATGGTCCTAGGATAGAAGCTATACTGAAAAGCACGATGATTATGTGGAATTTGAGTATAGCGACCACGCCTCCCTGGTTTCAAGAAGGGATTAGTCTCGTTTGGGACTGCAATTAGGCCATTAATAATTTGGTAAAAGAGCATAAGTCTGGCCCTTTTCCTTCTTTCTGTGAGGTGTTCCCACTTCAAAGTCTTCAAGATCTCAGTGACGCTGGATTGCCTACGGAAATCTCGAGTTACAAAGCGTGCTGCCTTCCTTTGAATTTTTTCTATTTTATCTTGGTCTGAGACCTTTTAGGGGTCCCAAATCTGAGCTGAATATTCAAGAGTAGAACGACACATAGACATATAGGCCAATTCACGTAATTCTGGTGGGCAGGAGCGCAAATTCCTATCAAGGAAGCCAAGGGTTCTGCTGGTCCTAGAGCAAATCTTATCAATATGAGTAGAGAAAGATAAATTGTCACTAAACAGGATACCAAGATAAGGTTGCACAGTGACGCACTCCAATATTTGATTGTATATGGAGTAAAAGAACACAGATTTTGCCCCGCTACGCTTTGTAGACATCATGAAGCATTTAGAGGGATTGAATTTCATGTCCCAAAGCGTAGCCCAGGATTCAAGAGCCTTCAGATCTTTCTGGAAAGGATTTTAAAAGCTAATAGTTACGTAGGTTAACAAATTTTAATGTTGTTGTACATACTGTAATATGACTACTGTACAGTACTTGGAAACAATAACACCAGGCGTCCAGACTTTTTATCAATGAACAGATGGCCGGTTCTGAAAATTGGGGGTTTGGATAAAAGGGGTTCGGATAATAGGAGTTTCACTGTATACTGTATGGTTTCATCTGAGGGAGCTATGCCCTCCATTAAACTATAATGTTTGGCAGCCTTGGCATGGGTACCCCTGTTTCATGTAATATGTGTATGTATGTACATGTATGTATTTTAGATCCTCCTGCATGTAGGAACTCGCGAAGAAGCCATCATTTGCTTATCAGAGCCACAAGCTGACCGAATTCAGTCTCTTAGATTCATATTTAACATCCATGATTATGAATTGTCAAATTTCAAACTCTGTAACTGAAGGACATACATTAATCTTGGAGTGACTCGAACTCTGAACCTTATGATTGAAAGGCACCGGCGTTAACCACTGAGCTAACACTCCTTATAATAAGCCCTTAAACTATAATGTTTGGCCTGTTGGCTGTATATATATATATATATATCAGGGTTGTCCAACCTTTTGCAGAGGAGGGCCGCATGGAATGATTATGATGAAGGAGGGGGCCGCATGAACCCTACGCTCGATTTTTCGATTTTTGCCCGAAGCCCGAGGCAACAAGATATGAGCACTGCGCGCGGAGCGCACTGATTTATTTTCCTTCCTGATAAGACATGAATAAAGTCCAGCCGCCCCCCCCCCTCCGCTGAGAGAGTGTCACACAAACTGACCTGTATGCAGTTTTTTGGACCCAGAAGGTTCGAATGATCGATTATATAGCTTAAAATTGTTATCAATAAATCTGCTCACTAACATTTCGCACCGTATAGCATCTCTGGCGGGCCGGACGCAACCATGCGGCGGGCCGGACTGTGGCCCGCGGGCCGTAGGTTGGACAACCCTGATATATATGGAAGGCAAATGTGAAAGAAACTGAGTAGTAGCTGTTAGAAAATCATCATTATTATTCTTTAACGTCTTCCTAGGAGGATATATTAGTTGGATTATGATTCGCACTGGAGAAATTTATTATTAGATGTATAATAATACTACTTCATAAACACATTTGAGAACCAAGCATCTAGAACAGGATATATTTTGCTGGAGTTGGAGTCTTGGTGGGTAAACCATCATTATTAAAGGAAGAATTAAGTTTAACAGCTTGACTGTGATTTCACAACTACCCAATATATTCTTTTCAGGAAATCTGATTTATTTGTGAGCCTAGCTATCTATCGTACTAGTCCGTCATGAGACTTTATATGTGCAATGCTGAGTGTATTTTTTAACATGCAATCATTTACAGTGATAGGTTTCCAGACATTCTCGTTCAGTAGGTCAACAAAGGTCGAAAGCAGAACCTTTGTTAACTTTAGTTGTGTAACGTTCATGAAGTTCATATTAGGGATGCTGTTAGTCAACTTAAATTTTTCAAATCAAACTATCAGTTTTTACTGAGCTCAAAGATCATTTGATGTCATGAACTTTTGAATACAGTACCTAGTAAAAAGCTAGAACTCAAAAATTGTAAGATCAGACGAAAGTGATATGCGCCATGTAGGTCCACCTTAGCTAACATTTAACCCTTTTGCTTGTTATTGAGGTCAAAGGTCATTGAGGTTTTGGTCTATTTAATGTTGATAACTCAAGACTTGGAGGGAGTATGAAGACATTAGGTGAAGATTCTTGCTGAACACCTGAAGTCTACAAAAGTCAAAACTGCAAAATCCTGTGTGCAGGTTTACCTTATGTGTTGTCATACAATGTGGTATAAATACACTTAGGCTTTTGAATATTTTGTTTTATTTTGGAGGTCTCCTTTAGAGGTCAGAACTTAAACATCTTTGACACAGTAGGGTGATCATGTAAGGTTGGTTAAACTTCATGCTTTGTACAATATGTAGGTTCAAACAAGTGAGTGCAAGTAACTGCTTGCTTTTGGTTGACCAGGTCCTTCGAGGTCAATGGAAATTGAGATTTATAAACATTTTTCTGAAGTTGAGAAGACGTGATTGAAAATACCTCAAAAAAGCATTCCGATCGGTTGACGACCAAACGCATGAAAGGTTGGCTAATGAATGTGGGACAAAGTTTTGGGCTTAATGTGTGAGTAATTAGTGGTTAAGACCGTATATGTTAGGCAGAATATGTTGCACTTTTGTATGTGTTTGGGACTGTGCTGGCCCTTAATCCATTGTCTATCAACGATTCTTCAAAGGATAATCTCAGTGATTTCAGAGACTACAGTATGTCAAGATTTGAGGAACTAGATAGGACCGATATTACAGCGCCCTCTGTTGATTTAGGGTGTGGATGGAGATCCCCATTGATTAATTGATCAATATAATCCATGGTATTATTTAGAACTAGATAGGACCGATATTACAGCGCCCTCTGTTGATTTAGGGTGTGGATGGAGATCCCCATTGATTAATTGATCAATATAATCCATGGTACTATTCAGAACTAGATAGGACCGATATTACAGCGCCCTCTGTTGATTTAGGGTGTGGATGGAGATCCCCATTGATTAATTGATCAATATAATCCATGGTACTATTCAGAACTAGATAGGACCGATATTACAGCGCCCTCTGTTGATTTAGGGTGTGGATGGAGATCCCCATTGATTAATTGATCAATATAATCCATGGTATTATTCAGAACTAGATAGGACCCAGAGCCGTATATAGAGACTATATACGGCTCTGATAGGACTGATATTACAGCGCCCTCTGTTGATTTAGGGTGTGGGTGGAGATACCCAATGTTGGTTTGTCAAATACTTTGAGTATAGGGAAGTGTGTCCATGGTTTAATATGTCCCTGTTTGATTCATTTGTGTAATCTCTTCATCGGATATACTTGGCTACAGTCATTTATTGAATTACGGAGTGCACTATTTGAGTGCAAACTTTAAGTGTGTGGGAAAAAAGGGAAATAAGCACAATAATTCTCATTTTATCTTTATTTCTCAACTTCAGGCCTGGTTATGTCCCTCATTGATGGGGCATATGACAAGCAGAAGGTCGTCAAAGATGTGATTAGCCTCTCCTTGGTAAATATTGGCAAGAAGAAGAGTAAATTGGTCCTCAGCTCCTGCCATTCTTACTTGAGAAAGTATACAAAGGTAAACTATGTTTATTTATATCATTTTAATGTTTATATTTATGAGGAGAGAAATTTTAATGCACAGAACTTAATAGTACCATCCAATTGTATGCTGTTGCTAAGAAAATTTGTGGCTTTAGAGAAATGAATTTCAAAGAGGTTTAGTTGAGTTAGGAGTTGGAGGCATGGTAAATTGGATTCCAATTGTTCAAATTATGTACTATACCACTCCAGGGAAAGTTCTTTAATTGCAACCGAGTGTTCATGTCTTTTGGCCTTTTATTTGCAAGACTTTGTAGGTTTGTTCTGCTGGGACTCTCCAGCTCACCTTCACAGTGCTCAAATAAAAAAGTTTGGTCATCAGCTTGCAGACCGAATTTTACCAAACGAACCTATCAAGTATAATACTACTATTACACTATTATATTGTGCTTAAATTCAAGATATCTCTCTACATGTTTACATCAGATGGATGGAATAAGTTTAAAGCAAAACACCTTTTCGTATGCTCTCTTCTAAATAAACAAAAGTAACTTTCTCTCATTTTTGTAACTTACATTCTTTTAAATTTCATTGTAAACTTGCAATGCCTTTCTGTACAAGAGCTTTGCACTAGTCTTGTTTCCTTTTCCATTTACTAAGTCTCTGTAATGTCTATTAAAAGAAATCATGTGAAGAATACAGTATCTTGTTTGACAGTTGCCCAAGCATCACCGAACTGCGATCCTTCACACGATGGAAATGGTCATCAAGGATACGCTTCATGACATCCCAGAAGGCCTTGCTGTTGACCTGATCAGGTTAGCTTCAGATGACCTCACTGGCACCAAGGTAAGGTGTACCTTGCATACAGTAATCAATAGTTTTAATCATCCCTTTCAAATTATATGACTGTTAGTAATGTACACTGCTGATTTTGTTGTTCCTTGCTGGAGGCAAAAGAAAACTATCGATGGTGTTTGTGAGTGTGTCTGTGACACTTGCTTGTAAACACTGTTACTCAAATTTCATGGTGGATTAACTATGTACTTGGTATTTGGATCCGTCTTATTGATTAAATAAATCCAGCTTGGTTAGTGCAAGACCCTATTGAAATTCTTGGAGGTCAAAGGTCATTTGCAGTCAACATTAAGTCAGAAGGTACATCTTTGTACTTTGTATGTTTATCCAACTTTGTGAATGCAAGAACTCTTTCAAATTGGTAGTGGTCAAAGGTCACATGAGGTCTACAACAATGTATGTAATCCTTGTAAAGTAAACATGCTAACTCCAAAGTTAAAGCTAAATACCTTTTCCCTCTGGTACATGTCAATGTAGGCACATATAATAACATCTTGCTAGTAAAACCCATCAGCAGTGAGAGGAGGGAAGGGGACCTTGAAGATCCACATCTGATGATAGTTTGAGTACTGGTTCTTATAACTGGTTGGTATTGCTGTTTAAAAGTAGACAATGTTGTGACCCCGAAATTGCTAGAATATGAAGAAAATTGTAACAGCTATCAGCCCCCTTTCAGTACTACTTTAAGATGACAGTTTGAGAGAGTGTTTTAAGGACTGTGCTACTTTGATGTGTTAGCCCTTCCTGATGAGACAGGTTGACCAATGCAATCGTTGACTGTATGTTGATTTCAACCAGAGGTGGTCCCTTTTTTCTGACCCTGTATTGCTAAACTAATAATCTAGCCATATTTCCATTGCTCTTTCCAAAAGGATGTGGAGCCAGAGTGGCAAACCGCAGCCAGTAATGTCTTAGTAGCCCTCGGTCGCCGGTTCTGCATACAAGTGATGGAAGAGCTCTTGAGAAAGTTCCAGCCAGGAATCATTCCACATTTCTTTGTTATTCAGACAATGGCCAGTCTTGCCATGGCAAACTGTGAGTTTACTGCCATTCATTTTAAAATTGGACTAATTTTATTCCTGTTTTGGGGGTGAGGGGTGGGGGAGACAAAAACCAGGAATACATTCAACTCTGTCAATGGAGTAATCCACTGGACAACACTTATGGTACAGGCAACAACTGAATGAAATAATCTCATGATCCCCTCAAATTTAATTGTAAATGTTTCTTCCAACTTAGTGTAATTATGATATGTGACTACACATGGATTCTGTGCATGTTTTAAATGTTATACTGTTTATATTATGATCTGTGACTACACAGGGACTCTGTGCATGTAGTATATATGCATTATGTTAAACTGTTGTTTATTTTCAGCCTTTGGGTTTGTCCCATTCTTGACATCTGTTCTGGGGACTATGATGCCAATGTTGGAATCAACCAAGCAAGATAACATGCGATGGGTGTTTGCTTCTGGTAAGCCTCCTGTAAATAATCTCATATTAATCATTAAAAATAAATGGAATCTGCAAAAGCTTTATAACACTGTTCATTGTGATGTTGTTGAACCTTGAAACTTGACTTTCTTAAACAAGATATCATTGCTGACTTGCATCTTTTGACTGGGAATTGACCAGAAACCTTTTTTTTTGTGGATACATTTTCATAAATGTCTGACGCACATAGAATCAGAGATATCACAACCTAAATATATACAATATGTTTGCTTTATTTTATAATTATTAATAATCATACTGCAATATCAATAAAACTGAGGCTGATATTTTTAAGTATTCTGTGATGTTTATCTTTGTTTCCTTGGAAACACTCATTACTAAATTATGAGCAGTGATCAATTGAGACCATCCACATGTTTCTCTAGCTGAAATAGCCAACACTCTCCCCTCCCTTTACACTCTCCATCACCCCTCACCTGACCCTTAAGATCCTCCCACACTCCTTTCCCCTTACACCCATCATCACCCCTCATCTGACCCTCCAGATCCTCCTAACCTCCCTTCCCCTTAGACTCTCCATCACCCCTCACCTGACCCTTCAGATCCTCCCACCCTCCCTTCAACTTGCATTCTCCATCACCCCTCCCCTGACCCTCCAGATCCTCCTAACCTCCCTTCCCCTTAGACTCTCCATCACCCCTCACCTGACCCTTCAGATCCTCCCACCCTCCCTTCAACTTGCATTCTCCATCACCCCTCCCCTGACCCTCCAGATCCTCCTACCCTCCCTTCCCCTTAGACTCTCCATCACCCCTCACCTGACCCTTCAGATCCTCCCACCCTCCCTTCAACTTGCATTCTCCATCACCCCTCACCTGACTCTCCAGATCCTCCTACCCTCCCTTCCCCTTAGACTCTCCATCACCCCTCACCTGACCCTCCAGATCCTCCCACTATCCCTTCCCCTTACACTCTCCATCACCCCTCACCTGAACCTTAAGATCCTCCCACGTTCCCTTTTCCTTACACCCACCCTCACCCCTCATGTGACCCTTCAGATCCTCCATACATTCCGTTTCCATTACTCTCTCCATCACAGCTGACCCTTCAGATCCCTCACAAATCACCTCTTAAACATTTGTCATCTTTTGTTTGTTTCAGCCTTGGCCAGATTCAGTGAGAGTATCTTGGACTACATTGCAAACATTGAAAATGCTCCCGACCCATCCGTCAAGAAAATGGCCTTCTCCTCACAAATTTACTCTGCTTTCAGCGTCCTTTTCAATGTGTGGTTGCAATCTAAAGAAGCTAAGGTGAGATCTTCTATTTTTCCCTGTAGCAGGGTGCAACACCTCTCTACCACAGATGGACAAAGAGGGATAATTTCCTGTTAGATCCCTTAGATTTAAATGTACCTTAATACGTGTACGTATCACAATGCTTCATTAGATGGTCAGAATATGGAAAAGACAACACAACACAAAATATCACTTACTTTAAAACTTTGAATATTGTTTTGTGTTAGTGTTTTGACTGGAGACCTTGCTTTCACAAGTGTATTCAGCAACTTCAGTTTGAAGCTAATAACTTGTGGTAACTAATGGTTTAGATGAATGCCCTGGAAAGCAGGAATCAACACCATGTGTAAATTGGAGATGTTACCCCAGTTAAAGATAGATAAGTCATGTAACATAGAACATATATGAACATTTTATCTCATCATCCATCCCCCTCAGTTACGACTCATTGTGGTGGAAGCATTGGGACACATGTCTTATATCCTGGCACAGAACAAACTGGAGGAGCAACTTCCAAAACTCATTCCATCCATCCTGAATCTGTACAAGAGGCAGTCTGAGCCATTTTACATCACTCAGGTAGTTACCTTGAGGTATATGTGTATATGTGTATGTACATTGTCATATAGCACCAAAAAGATGGTGTGGTTATATATATATATATATATATATCAAACACACAACAAAAGGGATCAGACACTCAACAAAGTGGCGCTTGCAACCTCTGCATGGAAGAAAAGTATGAAATCCTCCGTATGAAAGAAATCACGATCAATAGAAGATCGGAGCTTATCTCATTACGCCATCACAGCGGCTGGAAAAAACACTGAATTGGAATTGGTTTTCCTGCCTCTGGACATTCAATAAGCATCCATAGACTAGTTGGTTAGGGTGTCTGCATATAAAGCAGGAGGCTCCTGTTTGAGTCCCGGTGGAGGCTGGAAGGTATTTCACTGTTCTGGATTTTCCAACTCACTACAATTTCAATTATATATATAGATATATATATATTTATTTCTCAGTGGCTGGAAGAGTCTAAAACAACTCTTTTTGAAAAGTACATTTTATAAAGCTAGACATTTACACTCTTTGTTTCTGCTCATTAACTTTGCTATATTTTCCTTATTTGTAATCAGTTGCATATTTTAATGTCAAAAACTGACACTGCAAATAGTAAGTGTAGACATGAAACAACAACTAATTGACATCTACTAGAATGACACGTTAGATAGTGGTTTATAAATCTCCAGTCTTCTACTATATGTAAAATATGTTCAGTCTTCTACTATATGCTAAATATGTTCAGTCTTCTAGATACAATATGTTAAATATGTTTGTCTCAATTGATTCAACAATTAGTTTGGACAATTTCTATCCTTGTACCAGCTACCACTCTGTACTGTCCTCTCATATCACTGACAATATAATAGAAACAGGATATTGATACTGTTAATACTGTCAGTACAAGTACATTGAAGCATGATATGAAAGCATAGTCAATAAAAAGTTGTGCCCAGTGGGTACTCAAATGTCAAGCTTTGACTTACAGTGTGCTTGAAATTGGGATTTGTGTGATGATTTGAGAATGGGCGGCGACTGTAGTCAGTCATTTAAATAGTTATCTGTGGAACCAACTCATGAAGTACTAAATGTATAATAAAGTGAATTGGGTCAGAGAGGTGTCGGTTATTCCATCGCATAACATTCATGTCAAATAAGTTCACTGTTTTGTGCGGACAACATTAGCAAATGTCCCACATGTGTCAGGTCTTTTGGTGATGAAGTCTTCTGAGAGACCTTTTATGGTTGCATAAAATATCAAGTTCGGTTACATGCCATGTTTTTGATTTTCTTTCATAATTTCCAGAGCTTTTGCATGATTTTGGAAGCATCGGTGGCAGGTGGAAGTAAAATACTTGATCCTCAGCTTGAACTCATACTCAACCAATTACATGCTCAGGTAAATTGAATTACATAACCGTTATAATATGCATCAGCCTAATCAAGTTTCATTGTCCCTTTTTTTGTTTTTTGTTCTAATTAAGATTTTATGAATTACATGTTACTGTATCATAATTTGTTTTACTATCATGACTTCAAAGTGTAGTTTCCCTATAAAATTCTACCAATGTTCATATCTTAGATTGAATTAGACCAACCTGATTGTAACCAAATTTGAATGCAAGTTTTGAGTATGGTAACTGTCAAATATTTGTGTTGATTAATTCTGAAATTTGCCTTTAATAATCTTGCCTGAACTTTGCAGTCATTTGACTTCCTGTAATCTTCACATTTCCAGGCATGCATACCAGCTGACTTTGGTAGCCCGATGACAGTCAAAAACCATAACGAACTACTGAGATGTTTTGCTGTGTTAGCTGTTTCTTTCTCCGATAGAGTTATCAACTTCCTCTTAGCTAAACTAGAGCCAAACAATGAAAGAGTACGAATTGGAACACTATCCATCTTCAGGCAGTTGATAAATTCGGCTGGTAAGAAGTCAAGGACATAGTTTCACTGATTCTTTTTCTTGTTTTATTCGTGGCCAGGTTGTTTTAGGGATGCTTGTAAGGAACGTGTTCAATTGATTGCAGCATCTCACTGCAGTGCATTCTAAAAGAAATGTTTCATATCTCTGTCCTGGTTGACTTTCTGTTCCTTGAAGAATTTATTAGATGTGGAGCAATTTTGTAGTTAAGTCATGTCCACATGATTTAAAGGAGACCAAGGCATCCAATTCCTAACAAAAATATCCGTTCCTAAAAAAAAAAGAAAAACTAAAAATCAATTTTTCAAAGTACTTTTCCTGTTTCTTACAATCTAACTTAGTAGTTAACATTTACAAAAACATATGGAAACATTTATGTAAAACTTTCTGTTGCTTGCTTATTCTTTCTGCTACAGGTCCACACCTAGAAGATAAAAAGTCACTCATTTTATCTGGACTGAAGATAGGTCTACAGGAAACCAACAATAAGGTACTAGAAATATGTTCTCTTCTTTATCTATATGTTAAAGAATTCCCTATATTTAAAAAAGTTCTCAAATTGTAGATTGACAGTTGAAGAACTTGAATCTAGAATGTGTAGAAGTCTTGATTTCTGCTGTTTCTTTAAAATGTGTGGGAAATAATTTACTCTAGGAATAATATTCTTGAAATGAAGATGTTTGTACTTTGATAATGTCAAAAGTTGCCAAAATTAATTATCCACTATGCAACTACATGAAGCCTTGTTACATATGTTATCATATGTTCAAAATGAAGTAATATTGTTCTAAAAAATAAAATAATATAATGAACTGTATACTAAAAATATGATGTTTTCTATGTGTGATAATTTCAACTTTGATTATTATATATTCATTCTAAAGGTGAAACAAAGATTTGCCCAAGTGATTATAGCTATGGCACACCATGACTACCTTAGTCTAGAAGGTGGCAACCTCATGATAGAATTCATCATTAGGCAGTGCTCGCTACAGAAAGAAATGCAGGTAACCTTTCCTCCTATTATTTCTTTAACTGTTGTTATGTTTTTGTTGTTTTCTTTAATTTTATACAAAAAAATATGTATTTCAACTCAAATACATTTATGTGTGATTTCATTAATCATTGTTTGCCATACGTTCCAATGATGTTATCGGGTAGTTTTCTCATTGATTTTGTAGTTTTCACTTTGGAAAAGCAACATACCATGCTTCGGAGGTCCTGATTAAAATATTGTTTAACAACATAAAAATGGAGGGAAACTCAGTTAATGTTTATTATTAGTTTATATGTTATATGTTGTCTCTCACCTAATTATTATTTATTAACATTTTATTACATATAATCTTTATCTTTTTCTCAGCCAACTTCCCAGAAGAGAACAGACCCAGAACAAATTCATAACGAAACCTTACGAACGATGTGTGAAAATGTACTTCACCTCATCACCACAACCATCTCAAACATGGAACTGGTGAGTTATATTTGCCTGCATCTTGGTAATATGGTTGGTCTCCACCCCACTAGTATTCACCTCATCACCCACAACCATCTCAAACATGGAACTGGTGAGTTATATTTGCCTGCATATTGGTAATATGGTTGGTCTCCACCCACTAGTATTCACCTCATCACCACAACCATCTCAAACATGGAACTGGTGAGTTATATTTGCCTGCATATTGGTAATATGGTTGGTCTCCACCCCACTAGTATTCACCTCATCACCACAACCATCTCAAACATGGAACTGGTGAGTTATATTTGCCATGCATCTTGGTAATATGGTTGGTCTCCACCCCACTAGTATTCACCTCATCACCATAACCATCTCAAACATGGAACTGGTGAGTTATATTTGCCTGCATATTGGTAATATGGTCGGTCTCCACCCTACTAGTATTTTCTTTTATATTTTTACATTTAGGTAGTTGTCCTTAGTTGGTCACTTTTTATTCCATCTTTACCCTAAAATGGTTATTTGTGGTCAGTATCTGTATAGTGCAGTTTTTCTCTACTAATTGTTTTTACCAGAGAAAAAAAATAATTTGGCCATTCTTTCTTAACTATACCTCAACAGGCTGTAACCCCAACCCATATCTCAACAACACAGTTTATTTCCACCCTACTAAGATTCACTCTTTTGTGTAACTACTCTTTTCAGCAAAACAAGTTCATATCCCTTTATTAGTATCCCTTCTATCCATAACTAAAACCACAATCCCATAGAATTAATTCTGTACTCCAATGACAGAAATTCTTCAAAGCTTGTAAAAAAAAATTACAAGATATTGTAGTAAGTACTGTTGATTCTGTGTTGATACCACCAAGACTCAAAATGTGGTAAGAAATGAAGTAACAATGGAATTCAGCAGTGTTGGTTGTTACATTAGGTCTTACAAGTATCCTAGAGAGAACTGTCAGCTATCTTTTCAGATGGACAGAGGGACTCTTTCCTAGGATAGTGTTTTAAACTTAAGCAACTTATACAGGGTAGAACTATTCAGTGCTCGATCAGAGACTTATTCCCATTTTATACCGGTGCTGTGGCCGAGTAGATAAAGCGGGTGGCATTTGAAGCAATGAGGCTTAGCAATCAGGAGGTTCTGGGTTCGGTTCCCGGTCGGATCATAGTAAGAGGGGTGTTTCATCCAAGAGCAATCTTGCAAACTGCTGATTAATGTTTTCATTTTGAAATTTCTTTCTAGGTGCTGTGGCCATTCTTGCTAGAATTTTTAGGTCCAGTAAAGTATACAGAAGCAATGGGAGCGGTGTGCAAGAACGCTGCTCATATCGCTAGCAAGAAACGAGAGGCACAGGATGAGGACTATACAATTGAATTTGAGAGCAATGCAAACATCCCTAAACCACATGCTCTGGTTGCTCGGCTCATGGTATATTGACTTTGAAAGTCTTAAATTCTGGTGTTGTGATCTAAGTTCCGCCCACTGTGTCATATGTTGGATAATAAAATAAGTTGTAAAAGGAACTTATTACAAGTTACATGGTAGTAAACACTTTGATCATTTTGTACTTTTGAAGATTTAAAGCTTACTCTTGTAAATATTGTTGAGCAAAATGCTAGATGTAAGAGGTAATAAGGATAGACTATCTGACAGATAGTTCTTGTTAGAAAACGTCACTTATTTTGTCAATTCAACAACATTTAGATTTGAGCTATTGTTATGTAAATCTGTCTTTCTTCGTTCAATATCATAAATTAAAATGAAGATTGGTCTCCTTACAATCCAAGAAAATCTTGAATTTTCAAGCAGCTTTGTTCAAGCATTTCAGTCTAAAATATGCAGAATTATGTAGATTAGTGTATGCTAATTCAAGCAAAATAACTTTGTTTGTATTCCATCAGGTTGGGGCAGGACTCCCGATGAATGGTAGAGGGAGGGGCATATATTGTCTTAACCTCCTCCAGTCTCTCTCTCCAAACATCCATGACAACATAGTGGACATGTGGGATACGGTCATCCCTAAACTCGTGCAGTACTTGGAAGGTTTGCATACGTTTTACCATCGTCATAGTTCTGTGGTGTGGCAGAAATTGTTTTGTTTTTGAAATGAAAGGGACTGCTTGAGTGTGTCATGGGATCCATATGCAGAGGATCATATGTAGTATCTATTCCCTTTGGAAGAGACTTGTGATAATTAATGTAACATCGTCTCAATCAGAAGGTTACAATCTCAATGTATGGGGACTGGGGTTGAGAGAGGATCAAGTTGTTTAGTTTCTTCAAGCGGAGGCTGTGAGTCACGAGAAGACTGATATAGCGAGAGAATGTCTTGATTTGAAAGAAAGTATGTGATATGTACAAAGCAAGCAAACTTGAACACAACTTGTGTGCTTTAACTGTACACACCAGAATTAACCCATATTGACAAGCAAACCTGGACATAACTAGTGTGCTTTAACTGCACACCCCAGAACTTACCCATATTGACAAGCAAAGCTGGACATACTGTAACTAGTGTGCTTTAACTGTACACACCAGAACTAACCCATATTGACAAGCAAACCTGGACATAACTAGTGTGCTTTAACTGTACACACCAGAACTAACCCCTATTGACAAGCAAACTTGAATAGACAATAGTCAATCTTACACCAGTTAATAATCACTTTTTCCCCCCTCTTTAAAAATATATGACTGAAATTAATAATATAATTCTATGTTTCTCATTTTTTTCTCATAGATAATCTTGATGATGAGGAAAAATGGTCCATGAAATCTTGGGAAGACCTGCTCTTAAAGGTAAACAAAGATAAAATATATGTATATCTATATATGAAAGAGCGGATGTTGACATGCTTGGTGTATATGATGAATTGTAGAATAAGAGACTTCAACAAGCACAGTTAGAAATTATACAAAGCTGTATGTTCCAATATTTCGCCGGTTAAGGCTTTATCAAGGAATGAGGGGCAAACTACCGACTCCGTGTATATAGTAAGTAAAAAACTTTAACTTTAATTTCTTTTGGCTAAACAGATATTCTTCCAAAAACTGTGTCTACAAGATTAAATGCAATCTTTGCTCGTCTATATACATCGGCGAAACGGGGTGTACCATTGGAACGAGAATAAAAGAACATCTACGTATGACTAAACAGACCATATACACTCATTTACAAACTCACAATATAAATCCGAAATCTGGAGAAAACATCAATTGGCAATCCTACATCACAACCTACCCAATACCAGTGAAAGAAAAATAACCAAAGCCCTTACCATTAAAGCCAGTAATAACTTAATGAATGGCTGTGCTGGACATCAATTGGATATTTAAGCTTTTCGCCTCTTGCCGGTCCGTCTATGCGCTCCGAATACAGTTTGTTCGCTGGTGCGTTTCAGCTCAGGGGAATTGGTTTTAAAGTTTTTTACTTATATACACGGAGTCGGTAGTTTGCACCTCATTCCTTGATAAAGCCTTAACCGGCGAAATATTGGAACATACAGCTTTGTATAATTTCTTACTGTGCTTGATGAAGTCTCTTATTCTACAATTCATATCTATATATATATATATATTTGTTTATGATAAGGTGTGTATCCTACTATATATTGTCAGGTATGGCTCCTACTTGCTCACGTTCTTCTGTTCCACATATAATATGCATAGAATTGCAGACATAATTCAAGGACCTTCATATCTTTTCAAATTAAACAGGTTAAGACTTTCAATTTATGGACTGAGCCAGTAAAAGATGATTTTATACTTCACAGATGCTATCAAAAACATTAGATGAAGCTGAAAGCGAAGACTGGATATGCGAATTAGGAAATGAATTCTGCAAACAGATGGAATTGTATAGCGAATACCCAGAAGAAAAGGTGTGTATGGTTGAAAACAAATCTGTCCACAATGCTTGTATATTATGTCTTGTGTATAATGTACCAAAAGTAAAGACTCTTATTAACTGGTATGCATCAGATTTAAATCAATATTTCATTTTCATGATTGTTGGAAAAAATAGTTTGAAATAATTTTAATTATCTTGTCATAGGTTCTGATGCAGGAACAGACATATTCTCCCCTTGGTTATCATAATGGTTGTACAATAAGAGCAAATGGCTTGACCCGCAGTGTGTGATATTGAACAACACTGTAGACAGTGTATACTATCTGCTGGGCTACAGTCTTGGCTTAAACTGCCAGGGAAGCAATTAATAACTCAAGGGTGTTTTGTTAAAGCAGTTGGGCTTGCTCTGCAACCGATATGTTTTTTGAGAGTGGCATATATCTGAAGTGGTGAGTTTGCGACAGACATTACATACTGGTGCTTGGCAAAGTGATCACATGAGATACTCAGCCCAGCATTTAGCCTAATTTGTACAGAATTTGTACAGGGATTTGTACAGAAAGTTCCATTCATCTGACCATTATGTAAATAAAGGACACAAGATGTTTTTGTTTAAGTTTCATTTGCTCAGTCAGTGCAATTGGGCCAAGATATTGGCAAACACTGCATTGCCATATTTGCGCGATTAGTTATGACACATGTACCAATGACGATGGTTTAAAAACAGTTCAGAATAATGAGGCCTAAAGATCAGTTGATCTGGTTTTCAATGGGCGAGCTAGTAAAATGTTGGCCATAAGTGTTAAAATACATGTTAATGTTGTTTAATTATTTTCTATGTTGAAATTGATAGAACTTCCTCTTCAAATGTCTTGGGGTAATCATGCGTAAACTTACAAGAAAGCAGGTTATCCAGAACTGTCTGGATCAGATGTTTGACAGCGTGAAGCACACCAGCCAAGTAGAGAGGGAGGTAAGTATCAAATAATACAACCATGAGGAAAACTTTATCAGATAGAAATATTTAAATCCCACCAGCCAACCTCAGGGAGGAAGGGATCAAATTATACAACCACAAGAAAACTTTATCAGATCGAAATATGTAAAGTCCATCGGAGAGCCTCAGGGAGCTAGGGATCAAATAATACAACCACGAGAAAACTTTATCAGATCGAAATATGTAAAGTCCACCGGAGAGCCTCAGGGAGCTAGGGATCAAATAATACAACCACGAGAAAATTTTATCAGATCGAAATATGTAAAGTCCACCGGAGAGCCTCAGGGAGCTAGGGATCAAATAATACAACCACGAGAATACTTTATCAGATCTTTGACGGTGTGATATGTGAAGCCCATTAGTGAGCCTCAGGGAGGTAGGGATCAAATAATACAACCCAGAGAAAGCATCAGGCAGGTGTACTGTAATGAATTAGTATGCGATTACTTATTAAAATAGGAAGACTGTTATGTTGTAGGAGTACTTAATCTTAGAAAGTGTGCTGTTGCTACCCGTAGTCATGGATCCTCCTCAATTCTGGGAGCTTGCGTCACTCCCCCCTCTCTTCCCCCCCCCCTTATTAAGGTCGAATTCTGCATTTGTCAGTAATATAAAACTGATTAAACTATAAATTTCTGCTTTAATGTGCAGGGTTGTGCAGTAGGACTAGGATTCTGTGCCTCTTCTCATTTGGACCAAGCCCTCGCCAAGCTGGAAGACATTACCAAGAAACAAATGACCCGTAAATCATCTGGTTTCTTTGGATTGGTTAAGGTAGGTTGGGAATTTATTTTGCCACCCTCACTCTAAGGTCCTGTATGTGGTCTGATCCAGCTAGACCATAGAGCGACTGTCCTGATGTCATATAGTTTATGCCGCCCTCACTTTAACGTACTTTATGCTGTCTGATCCAGCTAGACCATAGAGCGACTATCCTCATGTTATATAGTTCATGCATACTTCCAGGGTTGTGACATTTCTTGACCTGAAATTTGTCAATGCTACAAGTCCTAGAATATGACTAAAAATATGCTAGAATATTGCCAGAAGTTCTTTTGTAATGGACTGAACTATCAGTGTTTATGTAGACATTGTCTTATAAAACTTTCTGTATGACTCAACCACCCACCCTCTCTTCCCTCCCCCAACCTCCTCTTCCCTCCCGTCACAAAAAAGGAGAGAAAAACAAATTGAGCTCATCGCTTACAAAGATTCTCAGTCTGCAGCCCATTTCAATCTGTAAGAGGAAGCTCATTGTAGCTCTACTGGTGTGTATCAGCTTGCTCCAGTTTGTTGCTTAAAAGTATTAGCTGTAACATTGAGAGTACAAACAGTTGTTGATATAATATAGTGATAATTAACTTGAGGAAACAGAACAATATGACATGAACAAAGGAAAGTTTAGTCTGCACTTTAGCAGCCACCTTCAGTTCATACTATCCCTGGAAGTAATGTTTTTAATGTTTAGTGCAGCCACCTTGAGTTCATACTATCCCTGGAAGTAATGTTTTTAATGTTTAGTGCTTCCTATAGAAACTATCCCTGGAAGTAATGTTTTTAATGTTTAGTGCTTCCTATAGAAACTATCCCTGGAAGTAATGTTTTTAATGTTTAGTGCAGCCACCTTGAGTTCATACTATCCCTGGAAGTAATGTTTTTAATGTTTAGTGCAGCCACCTTGAGTTCATACTATCCCTGGAAGTAATGTTTTTAATGTTTAGTGCTTCCTATAGAAACTATCCCTGGAAGTAATGTTTTTAATGTTTAGTGCTTCCTATAGAAACTATCCCTGGAAGTAATGTTTTTAATGTTTAGTGCAGCCACCTTGAGTTCATACTATCCCTGGAAGTAATGTTTTTAATGTTTAGTGCTTCCTATAGAAACTATCCCTGGAAGTAATGTTTTTAATGTTTAGTGCTTCCTATAGAAATTAGACATATTGATGATGTTATTACAACACACTAGATGTGTAGTTCGTTGACTGATTGTAAGATATTACACAACCATTTTCTCAACTATGATTTATTTCTTGTAAAGATATATGATAGTTACCATTAAAAGTAATGTAGATATCCTAGGCCTACAGCACTTGCATAGTAGACGTGTCTGTAATAAGGCTAGTCTAACATGTTTGGCATGTAATAGTCTGGGCTGTGTATTATGATTGCAGGAAATGTGGCCAGTGTCATTTTAATATTCTCAAATGTCTGCATGAAAGTCACTTTGTCAAATCATATCCATATTTCCCTGTACTTGTTAAATGCTTACAAATACAAATTTCTCTTCATGCTTCTCTGGAAACAAGATATTTAAAGGAAAACATTTGTTTCATGAGAATTTTTCTTTCCTGCATTGTTTGCTATATTTAGAACCCTCCATTGGTCAAGGTAAGCTAACATGTAGAAGTCCTTCATTTTCTTGGGAGGAACTTTCAGTATTTTGAATTTTCAGCCTCTTCCAAACATCAGTAGATATTTCTGTCCTCTTTTATGCTAACTTTACGGATGAAAACAGTATGTTGATACTGTTGTGAGGTTTGCCTTGTGTAGTAGTCAAAACATAATACATTCTGTCAAAGGATGGCTGTAGGCAATTATTGAAGTGACACTAAAATTCTGTCAGTTAACAATTGAAACTCTTAGTAAAGATATACATTTTGAAAGTGCAAAGACTGAAATATTTTTTTAGAATAGTATTTATGTTCTGTGCTCTGAAATTGAGCTTGTACCTTGGTGACAATGCATATTTAATCAATACTTTGTCATCCCTTTTTGCATTTTGTGTCAAATGACACTGGGATGTGTCCTTCAATAGGTGGTATACATGGTAGTGTGTCATGGCACTGGGATGTGTCCTTTGTTTGGTGGTATACAAGGTAGTGTGTCATGGCACTGGGATGTGTCCTTTATTACTGTAGGTGGTATACAAGGTAGTGTGTCATGGCACTGGGATGTGTCCTTTATTAGGTGGTATACATGGTAGTGTGTCATGGCATTGGGATGTGTCCTTTATTAGGTGGTATACATGGTAGTGTGTCATGGCACTGGGATGTGTCCTTTATTAGGTGGTATACATTGTAGTGTGTCATGGCACTGGGATGTGTCCTTTATTAGGTGGTATACATGGTAGTGTGTCATGGAATTGGATGTGTCCTTTATTAGGTGGTATACATGGTAGTGTGTCATGGCACTGGGATGTGTCCTTTATTAGGTGGTATACATGGTAGTGTGTCATGGCACTGGGATGTGTCCTTTATTAGGTGGTATACATGGTAGTGTGTCATGGCACTGGGATGTGTCCTTTATTACTGTAGGTGGTATACAAGGTAGTGTGTCATGGCACTGGGATGTGTCCTTTATTAGGTGGTATACATGGTAGTGTGTCATGGCATTGGGATGTGTCCTTTATTAGGTGGTATACATGGTAGTGTGTCATGGCACTGGGATGTGTCCTTTATTAGGTGGTATACATGGTAGTGTGTCATGGCACTGGGATGTGTCCTTTATTAGGTGGTATACATGGTAGTGTGTCATGGAATTGGATGTGTCCTTTATTAGGTGGTATACATGGTAGTGTGTCATGGCACTGGGATGTGTCCTTTATTAGGTGGTATACATGGTAGTGTGTCATGGCACTGGGATGTGTCCTTTATTAGGTGGTATACATGGTAGTGTGTCAAGTGCATACCATCTTTCGTCTGCCCCAAAATGAACAGGAGAATAGGTCATTGTCTGGTCTAATTTTATTTCATTTATAGCATGTCATCAGATATCAGAGTAAATTAATTCCTATCATGATCCTTTGAAGGAGGTATAGACAGGATCCTGCACGGATTGTAGCCATTGCGTGATCTTGTTTATTTTTTATTTTTTTATTTTCCTTGAAAAAGTTCAGCCAATGAATCTCATGTCTCCATAGAATTTATCTCTGAAGCAGAGTTTCATGTGTCATTGTGTGATTCATGTACAAACAGCTCACTCTGTTAGTTTGTTTCAAATGGTTTAAAAGTTTGATCTTTCTATTAACTCTCCCTTTTGTGCTTAATTTTCTAGATATCTTCTTTTAGCTCTTATCCTTTGGCCTAGTCCTGCTCCTAAGATTGCAACTTTCTTCACATCCTGCAATGTCTTGTAGCCTGCCTTAAAGATCTGCTCAATCTGTAGTACATTCCTTGTAATTGGAGGGTGTTGAAGGGAGAATTCATATATGTCTGTTAATATGATTGACAACACAAAGTAAAGGTTGTGTATTATTCTAATTAACTGGGTTGTAGTATATCCTAAATCAGACAGATGGAGATGTATTCATTATTTAGTAACTACAGGCCTGCTCCAAATATAACAGTATAACAGTCAACCTCTATTTCATTTCTATTCATGGATCCTACGCCGTCTGGAAAATAGTCTCAGTCTGGAAAAAGAAGCAAAATGGAAAACCGCTTGTGTAGGTTTTGAAAGACCTTGAATTTTAATGTTTGGTCTGGAGGAGAGAAGAAAAAGATCCTTAATTCTTCATATGATGTGACCGGTATAGAGTAAAATTTTTGACATGCGTGAGACAGCATGGACGGCATCAAGGTAAACTTGGACATGCCTGAGACACCATGGACGGCATCAAGTAAAGCTATTGACATGCCTGAGATGTCATGGACGGCATCAAGTAAAACGCTTGCCATGCATGAGACGGCATTGACGCCATCAAGTAAAACTTTGACATGCCTGAGATGGCATGGACGGCATCAAGTAAAACGCTTGACATGCCTGAGATGGCATGGACGGCATCAAGTAAAACTTTGACATTTGTGAGACCGCATGGACAGCATCAAGTGAAACTTTGGACATGCCTGAGATGGCATGGACGGCATCAAGTGAAACTTTGACATGCCTGAGACCGCATGAATGGCATCAAGTAAAACTTTGGACATGCCTGAGATGTCATGGACGGCATCAAGTGAAACGCTTGACATGCATGAGACGCCATGGACAGCATCAAGTAAAGCTATTGACATGCCTGAGATGGCATGGACGGCATCAAGTAAAACGCTTGCCATGCGTGAGACGGCATGGACGCCATCAAGTAAAACTTTGACATGCCTGAGATGGCATGGATGGCATCAAGTAAAGCTATTGACATGCGTGAGAGGGCATGGACGGCATCAAGTAAAACGCCTGACATGCATGAGATGGCATGGACGGCATCAAGTAAAACGCTTGCCATGCGTGAGACTGCATTGACGCCATCAAGTAAAACTTTGACATGCCTGAGATGGCATGGACGGCATCAAGTAAAACGCTTGACATGCCTGAGATGGCATGGACGGCATCAAGTAAAACTTTGACATTTGTGAGACCCCATGGACAGCATCAAGTGAAACTTTGGACATGCCTGAGATGGCATGGACGGCATCAAGAGAAACTTTGACATGCCTGAGACTGCATGGATGGCTTCAAGTAAAACTTTGGACATGCCTGAGATGTCATGGACGGCATCAAGTAAAACGCTTGACATGCGTGAGACGCCATGGACGGCATCAAGTAAAGCTATTGACATGCCTGAGATGTCATGGACGGCATCAAGTAAAACGCTTGCCATGCGTGAGACGGCATGGACGCCATCAAGTAAAACTTTGACATGCCTGAGATGGCATGGACTGCATCAAGTTAAACGCTTGACATGCCTGAGATGGCATGGACGGCATCAAGTAAAACTTTGACATTTGTGAGACCGCATGGACAGCATCAAGTGAAACTTTGACATGCCTGAGACCGCATGGACGGCATCAAGTAAAACTTTGACATGCCTGAGACTACATGGATGGCATCAAGTAAAACTTTGGACATGCCTAAGATGTCATGGACGGCATCAAGTAAAACGCTTGACATGCATGAGACGGCATTGATGCCATCAAGTAAAACTTTGACATGCCTGAGATGGCATGGACGGCATCAAGTAAAGCTATTGACATGCGTGAGAGGGCATGGACGGCATCAAGTAAAACGCTTGACATGCCTGAGATGGCATGGACAGCATCAAGTAGAACGCTTGCCATGCATGAGACGGCATTGACGCCATCAAGTAAAACTTTGACATGCCTGAGATGGCATGGACGGCATCAAGTAAAACTTTGACATGCCTGAGATGTCATGGACGGCATCAAGTAAAGCTATTGACATTCGTGAGACGCCATGGACGGCATCAAGTAAAGCTATTGACATGCTTGAGATAGCATGGACGGCATCAAGTGAAACTTTGACATGTCTGAGACGGCATGGACGCCATCAAGTAAAACTTTGACATGCCTGAGATGTCATGGATGGCATCAAGTAAAGCTATTGACATGCGTGAGAGGGCATGGACGGCATCAAGTAAAACGCCTGAGATGGCATGGACGGCATTAAGTAAAACGCTTGCCATGCGTGAGATGGCAATGACGCCATCAAGTAAAACTTTGACATGCCTGAGATGGCATGGACGGCATCAAGTAAAACGCTTGACATGCCTGAGATGGCATGGACGGCATCAAGTAAAACTTTGACATTTGTGAGACCGCATGGACAGCATCAAGTGAAATTTTGGACATGCCTGAGATGGCATGGACGGCATCAAGAGAAACTTTGACATGCCTGAGACTGCATGGATGGCTTCAAGTAAAACTTTGGACATGCCTGAGATGTCATGGACGGCATCAAGTAAAACGTGTGACATGCGTGAGACGCCATGGACGGCATCAAGTAAAGCTATTGACATGCCTGAGATGTCATGGACGGCATCAAGTAAAACGCTTGCCATGCATGAGACAGCATTGACGCCATCAAGTAAAACTTTGACATGCCTGAGATGGCATGGACTGCATCAAGTAAAACGCTTGACATGCCTGAGATGGCATGGACGGCATCAAGTAAAACTTTGACATTTGTGAGACCGCATGGACAGCATCAAGTGAAACTTTGACATGCCTGAGACCGCATGGACGGCATCAAGTAAAACTTTGACATGCCTGAGACCACATGGATGGCGTCAAGTAAAACTTTGGACATGCCTGAGATGTCATGGACGGCATCAAGTAAAACGCTTGACATGCATGAGACGGCATTGACGCCATCAAGTAAAACTTTGACATGCCTGAGATGGCATGGATGGCATCAAGTAAAGCTATTGACATGCGTGAGAGGGCATGGACGGCATCAAGTAAAACGCTTGACATGCCTGAGATGGCATGGACGGCATCAAGTAAAACGCTTGCCATGCGTGAGACGGCATTGACGGCATCAAGTAAAACTTTGACATGCCTGAGATTGCATGGACGGCATCAAGTAAAACTTTGACATGCCTGAGATGTCATGGATGGCATCAAGTAAAGCTATTGACATTCGTGAGACCGCATGGACAGCATCAAGTGAAACTTTGGACATGCCTGAGATAGCATGGACGGCATCAAGTGAAACTTTGACATGTCTGAGACTGCATGGATGGCATCAAGAAAAACTTTGGACATGCCTGAGATGGCATGGACAGCATCAAGTGAAACGTTTGGCATGCCTGAGACCGCATGGATGGCATCAAGTAAAACTGACATTCGTGAGACCGCATGGACGGCATCAAGTGAAACGTTTGACATGCGTGAGACAGCATGGACGGTATGAAGTAAAACTTGAACATGCCTGAGATGGCATGGACGGCATCTAGTAAAACTGTGGTGTGAAGACTAACGTATATCATGTTTACGGTTCATGGCTCGTTGAACATTGCCCTCACCAAAAAATTAACAAACGCGGTTGGTATACACTTTGCAAAAGTTACAGATGTTAGGCTTACTACAGGTAGCCTTACATAATGTCATCATAGATGTGTAGGCTCCATAGTGACCCATAAGACATATTTTGGTCTTCAATAAGTCTAAAATGTCATTTGTATATAAGCATGTGAACCGTGGCTTTTGCAAGACTGGTAGTCACTGTTCTTTCAACATGTTACTGATGGCAAGATAATTCGATGAATTTATAATAGTAATATTACCCTATAGCACCTCTTAATATGCTCATTGCATATATTTCTCCAAGTAAGTCATTATTTTATATCATTAGAGACTGCTCTTGCAGGCAATATCTCCAGTTTCATTGAATTTTATTTGTTCACTCTAAGATTCTTTTAAGTAACCTTATTTTGGTGGGAAATAGGGTAATTAGGGATTTGTTTGGTGACAATTTGATGTCTTCCTTTACACTGTGCATTTAAGTAATACAATGTTTATGTAAATATAGAAGTATATTACAAAAAGTAACAAAGTAAAGGAAAAGTAAATTATGATCACATCAGCAGTTCATTTCAGAGTTGCTAACTCCTAAGTAAAATAGCCTACTCTTTCAAATGCAGTGTTCTGGTACTTTTCATAATGGGAACTCCAAGAATGTCAAAAGGTTGTCTCCCACCACCTCTCCCCGTCCCACTCCCGCCCTTGACCCCAGTCCCGTTATTTATGCAGTGACCCATACATACATGTGCGTCTTTATTCACTCAGTACAGGTAGGGACGAATAGAAAAAGGTCTTTCAGGAAGGTAATTCATCCAGGTTAAATATTCATCTGGTGCCATTATTCAGCTCTCTCTGACATAACCACATATAATAACATGGGCATTGTTCACAACCAAACTGCAAGGCAGTACTTATAGGAACGGATTAATACCTCATGAATATGCATTATGCACTCTCTCCACAGTGGTCACTTATATGGTCGAAAGACTTTCTCTTTTTAGCTAAACACCATAGCAGATTATTTCCAATCTACACTTAGTTTTTTCCTTTAACATGTGTGGATAAATCAACATGTGTGTGGATAAATCAACACATGTGTGGATAAATCAACATATGTGTGGATAAATTAACACGTGTGGATAAATCAACACATGCTTGGATAAATCAACATGTGTGTGGATAAATCAACACATGTGTGGATAAATCAACACATGTGTGGATAAATCAACACGTGTGGATATATCAACATGTGTGTGGATAAATCAACACGTGTGGATAAATCAACACATGTGTGGATAAATCAACATATGTGTGGATTAATCAACACATGTGTGGATAAATCAACATATGTGTGGATGAATCAACACATGTGTGGATAAATCAAAACATGCGAGGATAAATCAACATATGTGTGGATAAATCAACACATGTGTGGATAAATCAACACATGTGTGGATAAATCAAAACATGCGAGGATAAATCAACATATGTCTGGATAAATCAACACATGTGTGGATAAATCAACATGTGTGTGGATAAATCAACACATGTGTGGATAAATCAACATATGTGTCGATAAATCAACACGTGTGGATAAATCAACACATGTGGATAAATCAACATGTGTGTGGATAAATCAACATGTGTGTGGATAAATCAACATGTGTGTGGATAAATCAACACGTGTGGATAAATCAACACATGTGTGGATAAATCAACACATGTGTGGATAAATCAACATGTGTGTGGATAAATCAACATATGTGTGGATAAATCAACACATGTGTGGATAAATCAACATATGTGTCGATAAATCAACACGTGTGGATAAATCAACACGTGTGGATAAATCAACATGTGTGTGGATAAATCAACATGTGTGTGGATAAATCAACATGCTTGTGGATAAATCAACACGTGTGGATAAATCAACACATGTGTGGATAAATCAACACATGTGTGGATAAATCAACACATGTGTGGATAAATCAACATATGTGTAGATGAATCAACACGTGTGGATAAATCAACACATGCGAGGATAAATCAACATATGTGTGGATAGATCAACACATGTGTGGATAAATCAACACGTGTGGATAAATCAACACATGTGTGGATAAATCAACATATGTGTCGATAAATCAACACGTGTGGATAAATCAACACATGTGTGGATAAATCAACATATGTGAGGATAAATCAACATGTGTGTGGATGAATCAACATATGTGAAGATAAATCAACATATGTGTGGATGAATCAACATGGTTGAACTTCTTGTGCTGAGTATCTCTCTCATTTTGGTTGTGGTAGGTTAGTTCTTGTATTGTCTCCATAGTTGTAGCTGTATATACCAGATTATATTTAACATGTGTATCAAAGGGCGTAATTTGTTGAGTATTATTAAAAACATTGCTTTCATATTTTACCTTGAAGTATGTTAATACCTTTGAAGTATGTTAAAACCTTTAAATGCAGCTTAAAAATACTTGAGCTCAAAAGTTGTTGTCAGTCTCTGTACTCTAGATGTCAAGTGAAGTATCTCGAAAGTTCCGCTTCGTACCTTGAGTAAATTTCATGCTTTTGAAAAGAAGTCAATATGCAAGAATGGATTTGCAATAAACTGTAAAAACATGTGTGAGTGGGGCCAATAGCATAGTCTGAAATTTGGGTAAATTATCATTATCTGTAAAGCGACACAAGAACTGTACACTGACTGCCAGGTGATTGCTTGTTTGTTCTGTATGAAGTGTTTGTGTGTGAGCATCAAAACTGGTGGCATATGCACTGAACTTACTTCATTGGTGGAATGCTAGCAGCTAATAGCAAAGAATCCAACCACCTGATTCCCATATTATTTTTGGCATTTCATATGTTATAAAGCTGTTTTTAGGTATACCCTTTATTTCATGATTTCATGTTTGAATGTCTGAGAGAGGTACAACTCTTTGCTGTACCTGTCATTCTCAGCCTCCCTCGCACATACTCACCATACTTCCCTATCCTTATCCCAAAACTGCAATCAGTTTGCATAGAGAAACATTGTGTCAATATCCTTTACATTCCTGTACACTTTTGCGATATATGGGAAACACAAAATGCTTGCTGAATGTACTGACTGTGAGGCAAACTAATAAACACATCTTCTTTCAAATAAAATTTGAATTATTATATTTTCTTATGTAATATTTTAAGGTTTTTACTGGTGGAATGGAAGCTGCTAATAGCAAAGAACACAGTCACCTGATTCCCACATTATTTTGGCATTTTATATGTTATCTAGCTGTTTTTAGGTAAACCATTATTGAGTAGTAGCTGTAACTATGTTTATAGTAAGCTGTATCAATAACGTTCTGATGTACAAATCCCAGTGTTAATGCACCATATTTGTAACACTTCTGTCATCTATTTTAATTATAATAGATTCTCTGACTTTACATTACTTTGAAAACCCTCCTATTCTATAAAAAACTTGCCCATGCTTTCTTTCCTTGCGCAATACCTTTTATTGCTACATTTTTTTTTTAAATTTTGGGGAACAATTTTTGCTGGTATTTTCTATTTTGTTTGAAGCAATTAATTTAGGCAAGAAGTTACATGTGTGTGAAAACTGCATAGGACATGATAGATGTGAAGAGAACTAAGTTATATTCCATTCTACACTGACAGAAGAGATTACACTGTTACTAGTGTGGAAGCAATTCTAAATCCAAATAGATAGATGATAATGTCATAGAGATGCATTCCCCTAATGAAATCATGAGAATGGAATCATTAATTAATTTGTCATTAATATATACTGGGGAACGGGTCTTTGATTGATCAGTTACAATCTTACTTTAAGTTTTGAATATTTGCCAAATTGAACTCAGAAATGCTGCAGCTTTGAAGTTGCTGGTTGGGTTTGTGAGGAAAAGGGTTGGTCAGTTGAAACATTGAATTTCCCAAGGAGACAAGAGTTGAACTATTAAGAAGAAATCCTTCTAATATTACTATAAGGACAGTGAAGATTTCTTTACTAGTTCAAAAACATACATTTGACTTATTATTTGACTTGTTATTTCATGTGTTATTTTACTTATTATTTGACTTGTTATTGGACTTGTTTTTTGACTTATTATTGTCTCATTCTGACGCTGGTACTCTTCCGTCTGCCAACTTTCAGGATAAATCTGAAGTAGACACAGAACGAGTGAAGTGTACCGTCATGCTTTGTTATGGGTATCTTACACTCTATGCACCCAGTAATGTCATCTCATCCAGGGTTGAGGCCAACATTCTCAACAACATCAACCCACATTTTGCCAATGTCAAGGTAAGAGTAGGCCCATAACGTACCTTCAAAATTCAATGTAGTTGAGTGTCGGTATTTGATAATAGTCTTCAATCAGTGGTGCTTTCAATCAGCAAGCTTTGCAGGGCTTATTTTTAAGACACATTTCTTTGCTGTTGTCTCTCAAAGAACCAATATTTTCTATACAGTTTGCTCTAATTTGGACATGTATATATATATTATTTGTATAAACCTGTATATATGTTCTATGGAAGTGCATGGAACAGGAGAGAAATCTTTCAAAGAATGTTGACGGATAAATATTTTGTACCTGCTAGGTTCTTTGGTGGGTAAAATGATGCCAAAGGACTGAATTACCGAAGGAGGAAAGAAAAAAAGAGGGCTAATGGAACTAATTGTATTGGTCATGTTTTTGAGACATAAAGCTGAACTATTTGGTGAGACCATCATCACTGCTTTTTCAAAGGAGGATGAGATTAAAGACAGTGTACTCTGCTCCAACTGAATGGGACCCAACTCGACTGTTGGTAACCTAGTTTTCAATAGTTGTGACGACCCATATCCTTACAACTGAGACCCATGTCCTTTCAACTGAGACCATGGCATACTAGAAGACTGATAAAGACACTTCAGAACTGCGTCGTGATAAGGACTGGTGCTCAGTTAGATCACATGCAAAATTACTTTTCTATGGTTGACTACACTTTTTGAGACTGAGCAGTTGTAGTTGTAACTTGTCACACACTTCAACTGCCAGTTGGAAAAATGCTACTTGTTCAGTTTTCCCGACTGAAGGGGATGCGGCTAAAAGATTCTGGCAAAATCTTGATTAGTTGTAGTCTTAAGCATGTGCACACTGCCTGACCATCCAAGACTTTCCATGTATAGATGCTTGAGTTTGGTCTTGGTCAATTGGACAGTGTGCAGTAAGCTCTTACTTTGTTTTTGGGTTTTGGAGAATCTAAGTCTGTTGCACGTGCTAGCAGAACTCAAGTCATCTTTAATAGGAAAGCTCATAGTACTAGAAAACTTGCATCAAACAGCTTCGCTCTTTCATAATTCCAAAGAACAAGTGGAAACACACTACCAAACATGTGTTAATGTGCTCAAATTTATTGTTCAAAAGTCTTTTGTGGGTCTAGTTCTTTTTGCATAATCTCTCAACATGAATTAATTTTCTCTGGACATTTCTATAAATATTTCTTTGATTAGGATACTTCTGTGAAACAGAACTTGATCAGAGCAGTGGATTTGATTGGTAAGTCACTTCATCCAGATCACTTGAAGAAAAATTACCCATTTGAGAAGAAGACATCTCTGATCAACCATATGCAGGCGTACATGAAAGGTGAAGGCAAGAAAGAACTAAACAATGAGACAAGAGCCCTGGCATTGCAGGCTTGTGCTACACTTGTGTATCCTTTTATAGTAGCAGTTGTCATAGCAGGTTTGCTACAAGTTCTGCTACAATACTTATGTCATGTGTAACAGTCGAGTTTGTAACACCATTATTATGAGGAACATTCAACCCCAAAATTCAAAATGGGGCCTTCAGTTTGCATATTTGCATAGTTCCATAATCAGCAAGTAAATTTGATAGCCCAAGTTTTTTACCTTTCTGTCAAGATAAAGATTGTATCAGGAAATATGCTCACCAAATTCCAATATATATAAATTTTATGGAAAAAAAACCTAAAATTCCTATTCCCTTGTTGATTCAATTTTTTTTATTTTTAAGCATTCAAGTTTGTTAAATTTAAAAATTTCCAGTTAGGTCCCCAAATATTACCATGGAAACTATCATCTGTAACCTTGGTCTGTATAAAAACTCAGCCATTTTGTATTGATTATGTTGTCATCTGTTAGTGGTCTAGAGTCAACCATTAAAGGCAAGGCAAGATTGTATGTACTCTGTAATTTCAAGCTTCCCTGCTAAAAAAAAACAGGATTAGATTATACTTTGGGGGACATAAAGATGGGACATCTTGTGAAGCCAGTAAACCTTAACAAAATGCAGTAAACTTGATCCAGCTTTGAATGAAGCTGACATGTTTGACCTGATCAAGACTGGCACGGATTGTTTGTTTATTCTTCCGAATGGACCCTTCCTCTCTCCAAAGTCTAAAGATGAAATTTCAGATCAGCAGGTCCAGGAATGGGAACGTTTGATGAGCTTATCTATGGATAGCCTACAACAGATGTTACAAGAAGTACTCAGAAAGAAACTAGTCCCAGACGAATTTATGAATATTTTTAAGGTATCGTTAATGTTGGTGTAATTACTTAATTTGGGTCATTATGTAAATTTCATGTATCCCAGTATTTTTGCAGCAATTTTACTGAACGTGCTACACACTGATCCAGATGAGATGGCTATTTGATGAATCTAAACAAACTTGGGAAGATTTCTTCACCCAAACTTATCTAATTAGTGGGCGTAATGAACTCGTCCATTCAATTTTGACAATTTTGATGATCAGCAGCCTGTTCTTTTATGGATTCTAGTTCTCATGCACTCCTAAACAGACACAGAGTTCATGCAAAAACAATGTCAAAGAGGAGCAATCAAGAGGGGAAAATGACCAGGCCAAGAATGTCAGATGTGTATTTATGCAGAGTTGACTAGATTTTACAAGGCCTTTAAACAGTTTACCAATTGCCAACTTAATTTGTTTTAGTCCAAGATTTGTGATGTGAAACTGAGAACATGCATATAGTGAAGTGGAGGAGGCAGGGATAATTGTCGTTTGACAATTATAATAAAAGTGAAAATAACCCCTTTATATATTCCTGATTGTTTTGTAATTTAGAAGTTGAAAGCAAAATACAAGAAGACAAGATGTTAATATGTGATTATAAAAGAAATCATCAGTACGTTATGTAACTGACCATAATTTGCATATATTTCCTTTGAGTGATCGCAATGTGATGGTATCCATCTTACTTTTATTTTCCATTGTTCTTTTAGCATATTGAGTTGTGGATGTTATCCTTAGAAGAAATAGAAAGACTAAGAGCAGTGACCATTCTCAGAGACTTGCTAGAGTTCTACTTGCAGAACCTGTCAAGTGTTGGTGGTGTAAGTCAGCAATTGTTTACACTTCTCTCTGTAATAGAGTGGGTGTGCTGTGGATACTGTAATTATGTCAAGCTCCCTTTGTGCTTATATCACTGTGTGTTTAAACTTTATACCTCTCATACACATAGCATAAAGTATGTACATGTTTGTGTTCCACAAAATATTCTTTGGTTGAAAAACCTGCTATTTAAGAAGAAGAAGTTTAATCATTTCTAGTCATGAGTGCTGGTGACAGAGCATTGATTGATTGTATTGATTTGATTGCTTTTATTGATCATATTCTATAATTGAAAGAGGGCCTGTAAAGTGTAGAAGTCCTTATTTTGATAAGTCTGTATCTTCACTGTGTTATTATGATGTGCCTGTGTTATTTTCATAGGCTATACTTTGTTATGATTTGTCAAATTGCCATCTATTTCATTACTGAAATGCAGGGTCCTTCTGCTGTAACCTTTATGGGTCCATTCCTGGCCCGTCTGGTTCCTCGTTGCTCTGACCCGAATTTGCTGTTAAGGGGCCTGGCGATGGAGAGCTGCCAATTGATTCTGAAGATCGCCCTGCGATATGAAGGTAGCAAATGACTTGTTCGTTAACTCTAAAATTAATTGGAAAAGACCAAAGAAATTTATGGCTAGAACAGGATTAGAACCAGTGGGCGTCTGGGTTACAAGCCATAGGTCACTGGTTCCAATCCTGTTCTGGCCATAAATTTCTTTGTTCTTTTCCATTGTCTAAAATTTCAGTTTTCATTATTCATTTACTGATATAATTATCTAAGATTAATTGTTAGTTTATTTTTTTGAAGATAGGATACCACATTACAGATTAAATCATTACTTGGAGTTCATATTCCTTCAAGGAATAAAACCTTACACTGCCAATTTGATTCATTAGTAGGTGAAAAACACATCCAAACAGCATGCTTAATCGCTAGAATGTCATATGTTTAAAGTTAAGTGGCAACACCAGAGTGAGTGACTTCATCATGGCATCTGAGTTGGAAAAATCTTTGCATTTCCTTATAATGAAGTTACCTTCAAACTATCATATCTAAACCCACTAGCAATAGTAAGTTACCTTCAAGCTATCATATCTAAACCCACTAGCAATTGTAAGTTACCTTCAAACTATCATATCTAAACCCTATAGCAATAGTAAGTTACATTCAAACTATCATATATACACCCACTAACTATAGTAAGTTACCTTCCAACCATCATATCTACAACCACTAGCAATAGTAAGTTACCTTCAAACTACCATATCTAAACCCACTAGCAATAGTAAGTTACCTTCAAACTATCATATCTAAACCCACTAGCAATAGTAAGTTACCTTCAAATGAACATTTCTAAACCCACTAGCAATAGTAAGTTACCTACAAACAAACATTTCTAAACCTAGCAATAGTAAGTTACCTTCAAGCTATCATATCTACACCCACTAGCAATAGTAAGTTACCTTCAAACTGTCATATCTAAACCCACTAGCAATAGTAAGTTACCTTCAAACTATCATATCTAAATCCACTAGCAATTGTAAGTTACCTTCAAACTACCATATCTAAACCCACTAGCAATTGTAAGTTACCTTTAAACTATCGTATCATATCTAAACCCACTAGCAATAGTAAGTTACCTTCAAACGAACATTTCTAAACCTAGCAATAGTAAGTTACCTTCAAATGAACATTTCTAAACCCACTAGCAATAGTAAGTTACCTACAAACAAACATTTCTAAACCTAGCAATAGTAAGTTACCTTCAAATGAACATTTATAAACCCACTAGCAATAGTAAGTTACCTACAAACAAACATTTCTAAACCTAGCAATAGTAAGTTACCTTCAAATGAACATTTCTAAACCCACTAGCAATAGTAAGTTACCTACAAACAAACATTTCTAAACCTAGCAATAGTAAGTTACCTTCAAATGAACATTTCTAAACCCACTAGCAATAGTAAGTTACCTACAAACAAACATTTCTAAACCTAGCAATAGTAAGTTACCTTCAAATGAACATTTCTAAACCCACTAGCAATAGTAAGTTACCTACAAACAAACATTTCTAAACCTAGCAATAGTAAGTTACCTTCAAATGAACATTTATAAACCCACTAGCAATAGTAAGTTACCTACAAACAAACATTTCTAAACCTAGCAATAGTAAGTTACCTTCAAATGAACATTTCTAAACCCACTAGCAATAGTAAGTTACCTTCAAATGAACATTTATAAACCCACTAGCAATAGTAAGTTACCTACAAACAAACATTTCTAAACCCACTAGCAATAGTAAGTTACCTTCAAATGAACATTTCTAAACCCACTAGCAATAGTAAGTAACATGCATACCTACTGTTCACTATAAGTTATTGCTCTAAACCTAGCAATAGTAAGTTACCTTCAAACTATCATTTTTAAACCCACTAGCAATAGTAAGTTACCTTCAAATGAACATTTCTAAACCCACTAGCAATAGTAAGTAACATGCATACCTACTGTTCACTATAAGTTATTGCTCCCTGTCAAGTCAGTTTCAGGTGAAAGCATGACAACAGCATTAAAATATACCTCAACCCTAGACAGAACTGGTTTATGACCTGATTTGACCTTTAACATGAGATAAATTAACCTTTATTAGAGAGATATCAAGCTTTGTTTTAGGAGTTTTAAATTGTTTCCAGTTCTAATACCTTTCTGTTGAAAAGAGATACTTTAAAGGCACACAGCAAAGCAACAAATCTGTATTTTTGTTTTTTTTCTCTGCCTCAGGTAAAGCTGCTGATTACGAGGACAAATTGGTAGAAGCTTTGACCATCTTGAAGCAGAGATCAGATACAAGTGATCCTCAAGGATTGTTTAACAATATCAGTGATCTCTCCAAGGTAAAACTAAGATTATTAGAAAAATGTCACCATGTTATCTTCTAGCAACATAGGTAATGGAAACCATCTTGAAACAGAGATCAGATACAAGTGATCCTCAAGGATTGTTTAACAATATCAGTATTCTCTCCAAGGTAAAACTAAGATAACTAGAAAAATGTCATTATGTAATCTTCTAGCAACATAGGTAATGTAAAGATGCCCAAAGTGTGTTTTTAAAGAATAATAATCACTTTTTTACTTCTTAAATGATTTATTTCTCATATGATTGTACAGACACACACAGAAACAATATATTTTTTTTTTAAATATGACAGACACCAGAAAACAGAAACACTGTTCAACAAAGCTTGTGACCAAAAGTTGTTAATCTCATCAAATTGATGTCATACTTTTATGTGTTATAAAATATCCATCTTATTTCTTTAATTATGTTGATATATTGTTATATATTTTACATGATTTTATGCTCTTCTTTTGCTTTATTACATTTCATTGAAGTATGCAGCTGTTTATTAAAGCTTATCACCAGTTTTACCAAATTCACTGGGTGTTATACATATTAAGATTATAATCCATGAAGCCAGCCCAACCTGGCAGGAAAGTTGTTGATGCAGACAGATCAAACAAATTCATTTTCTGTTAAACAGGTTCTAGCAAAGAAGATACCTCAAGACCAACTACAGGCTTTTGTGTTCTTGCTAATAGAGGGCCTCCTTGATGCACAGTCGCACTGCTCAAGTGGTACATGTGTGGTCATGAATACTATGTTCAAGACCAGGGGTAGCGAAATGATGGGATATGTAAGTTATTTTGCTGAAGTTTTGTGGATGATTAACTTCTTTACTTGGACTCCTTTCCCTTTCCTTCCACCTACCCTGTCCCTTTTCCCCTTCTCCCTTCCCTTTTCCCCTTCTCCCTCCACTTTCCCTTCCCCCTATCCCTTTCCCCTCCCCGTTTCCCCTTAGAGCTTATCTTTTGATTACCCTCATGTAACCAAACAGTAATACAGCTGTCTGAAACTATAAATATTAACAGTCTTTTGATTACCCTCATGTAACCAAACAGTAAAAGTAATGCAGCTGTCTGAAACTATAGATAAACATAGCTTATCTTTTGATTACCCTCATGTAACCAAACAGTACAAGTAATACAGCTGCCTGAAACTATAGATCAACAGAGCTTATCTTTTGATTACCCTCATGTAACCAAACAGTACAAGTAATACAGCTGTCTGAAACTATAGATCAACAGAGCTTATCTTTTGATTACCCTCATGTAACCAAACAGTACAAGTAATACAGCTGTCTGAAACTATAGATCAACAGAGCTTATCTTTTGATTACCCTCATGTAACCAAACAGTACAAGTAATACAGCTGTCTGAAACTATAAATATTAACAGTCTTTTGATTACCCTCATGTAACCAAACAGTAAAAGTAATGCAGCTGTCTGAAACTATAGATAAACAGAGCTTATCTTTTGATTACCCTCATGTAACCAAACAGTACAAGTAATACAGCTGTCTGAAACTATAGATCAACAGAGCTTATCTTTTGATTACCCTCATGTAACCAAACAGTACAAGTAATACAGCTGTCTGAAACTATAGATCAACAGAGCTTATCTTTTGATTACCCTCATGTAACCAAACAGTACAAGTAATACAGCTGTCTGAAACTATAGATCAACAGAGCTTATCTTTTGATTACCCTCATGTAACCAAACAGTACAAGTAATACAGCTGTCTGAAACTATAAATATTAACAGTCTTTTGATTACCCTCATGTAACCAAACAGTAAAAGTAATGCAGCTGTCTGAAACTATAGATAAACAGAGCTTATCTTTTGATTACCCTCATGTAACCAAACAGTACAAGTAATACAGCTGTCTGAAACTATAGATCAACAGAGCTTATCTTTTGATTACCCTCATGTAACCAAACAGTACAAGTAATACAGCTGTCTGAAACTATAGATCAACAGAGCTTATCTTTTGATTACCCTCATGTAACCAAACAGTACAAGTAATACAGCTGTCTGAAACTATAGATAAACAGAGCTTATCTTTTGATTACCCTCATGTAACCAAACAGTACCAGTAATACAGCTGCCTGAAACTATAGATAAACAGAGCTTATCTTTTGATTACCCTCATGTAACCAAACAGTACCAGTAATACAGCTGTCTGAAACTATAGATGAACAGAGCTTATCTTTTGATTACCCTCATGTAACCAAACAGTACAAGTAATACAGCTGTCTGAAACTATAGATAAACAGAGCTTATCTTTTGATTACCCTCATGTAACCAAACAGTACAAGTAATACAGCTGCCTGAAACTATAGATCAACAGAGCTTATCTTTTGATTACCCTCATGTAACCAAACAGTACAAGTAATACAGCTGTCTGAAACTATAGATCAACAGAGCTTATCTTTTGATTACCCTCATGTAACCAAACAGTACAAGTAATACAGCTGTCTGAAACTATAGATCAACAGAGCTTATCTTTTGATTACCCTCATGTAACCAAACAGTACAAGTAATACAGCTGTCTGAAACTATAGATAAACAGAGCTTATCTTTTGATTACCCTCATGTAACCAAACAGTACAAGTAATACAGCTGCCTGAAACTATAGATCAACAGAGCTTATCTTTTGATTACCCTCATGTAACCAAACAGTACAAGTAATACAGCTGTCTGAAACTATAGATCAACAGAGCTTATCTTTTGATTACCCTCATGTAACCAAACAGTACAAGTAATACAGCTGTCTGAAACTATAGATCAACAGAGCTTATCTTTTGATTACCCTCATGTAACCAAACAGTACAAATAATACAGCTGTCTGAAACTATAGATAAACAGAGCTTATCTTTTGATTACCCTCATGTAACCAAACAGTACAAGTAATACAGCTGTCTGAAACTATAGATCAACAGAGCTTATCTTTTGATTACCCTCATGTAACCAAACAGTACAAGTAATACAGCTGTCTGAAACTATAGATCAACAGAGCTTATCTTTTGATTACCCTCATGTAACCAAACAGTACAAGTAATACAGCTGTCTGAAACTATAGATCAACAGAGCTTATCTTTTGATTACCCTCATGTAACCAAACAGTACAAGTAATACAGCTGTCTGAAACTATAGATCAACAGAGCTTATCTTTTGATTACCCTCATGTAACCAAACAGTAAAAGTAATACAGCTGTCTGAAACTATAAATATTAACAGTCTTTTGATTACCCTCATGTAACCAAACAGTAAAAGTAATGCAGCTGTCTGAAACTATAGATAAACAGAGCTTATCTTTTGATTACCCTCATGTAACCAAACAGTACAAGTAATACAGCTGTCTGAAACTATAGATCAACAGAGCTTATCTTTTGATTACCCTCATGTAACCAAACAGTACAAGTAATACAGCTGCCTGAAACTATAGATCAACAGAGCTTATCTTTTGATTACCCTCATGTAACCAAACAGTACAAGTAATACAGCTGTCTGAAACTATAGATCAACAGAGCTTATCTTTTGATTACCCTCATGTAACCAAACAGTACAAGTAATACAGCTGTCTGAAACTATAGATCAACAGAGCTTATCTTTTGATTACCCTCATGTAACCAAACAGTACAAGTAATACAGCTGTCTGAAACTATAGATCAACAGAGCTTATCTTTTGATTACCCTCATGTAACCAAACAGTACAAGTAATACAGCTGTCTGAAACTATAAATATTAACAGTCTTTTGATTACCCTCATGTAACCAAACAGTAAAAGTAATGCAGCTGTCTGAAACTATAGATAAACAGAGCTTATCTTTTGATTACCCTCATGTAACCAAACAGTACAAGTAATACAGCTGTCTGAAACTATAGATCAACAGAGCTTATCTTTTGATTACCCTCATGTAACCAAACAGTACAAGTAATACAGCTGTCTGAAACTATAGATCAACAGAGCTTATCTTTTGATTACCCTCATGTAACCAAACAGTACAAGTAATACAGCTGTCTGAAACTATAGATCAACAGAGCTTATCTTTTGATTACCCTCATGTAACCAAACAGTACAAGTAATACAGCTGTCTGAAACTATAAATATTAACAGTCTTTTGATTACCCTCATGTAACCAAACAGTAAAAGTAATGCAGCTGTCTGAAACTATAGATAAACAGAGCTTATCTTTTGATTACCCTCATGTAACCAAACAGTACAAGTAATACAGCTGTCTGAAACTATAGATCAACAGAGCTTATCTTTTGATTACCCTCATGTAACCAAACAGTACAAGTAATACAGCTGCCTGAAACTATAGATCAACAGAGCTTATCTTTTGATTACCCTCATGTAACCAAACAGTACAAGTAATACAGCTGTCTGAAACTATAGATCAACAGAGCTTATCTTTTGATTACCCTCATGTAACCAAACAGTACAAGTAATACAGCTGTCTGAAACTATAGATCAACAGAGCTTATCTTTTGATTACCCTCATGTAACCAAACAGTACAAGTAATACAGCTGTCTGAAACTATAGATCAACAGAGCTTATCTTTTGATTACCCTCATGTAACCAAACAGTACAAGTAATACAGCTGTCTGAAACTATAGATCAACAGAGCTTATCTTTTGATTACCCTCATGTAACCAAACAGTACAAGTAATACAGCTGTCTGAAACTATAAATATTAACAGTCTTTTGATTACCCTCATGTAACCAAACAGTACAAGTAATGCAGCTGTCTGAAACTATAGATAAACAGAGCTTATCTTTTGATTACCCTCATGTAACCAAACAGTACAAGTAATACAGCTGTCTGAAACTATAGATCAACAGAGCTTATCTTTTGATTACCCTCATGTAACCAAACAGTACAAGTAATACAGCTGTCTGAAACTATAGATCAACAGAGCTTATCTTTTGATTACCCTCATGTAACCAAACAGTACAAGTAATACAGCTGTCTGAAACTATAGATCAACAGAGCTTATCTTTTGATTACCCTCATGTAACCAAACAGTACAAGTAATACAGCTGTCTGAAACTATAGATCAACAGAGCTTATCTTTTGATTACCCTCATGTAACCAAACAGTACCAGTAATACAGCTGCCTGAAACTATAGATAAACAGAGCTTATCTTTTGATTACCCTCATGTAACCAAACAGTACCAGTAATACAGCTGTCTGAAACTATAGATAAACAGAGCTTATCTTTTGATTACCCTCATGTAACCAAACAGTACAAGTAATACAGCTGTCTGAAACTATAGATGAACAGAGCTTATCTTTTGATTACCCTCATGTAACCAAACAGTACAAGTAATACAGCTGCCTGAAACTATAGATAAACAGAGCTTATCTTTTGATTACCCTCATGTAACCAAACAGTACAAGTAATACAGCTGTCTGAAACTATAGATCAACAGAGCTTATCTTTTGATTACCCTCATGTAACCAAACAGTACAAGTAATACAGCTGTCTGAAACTATAGATCAACAGAGCTTATCTTTTGATTACCCTCATGTAACCAAACAGTACAAGTAATACAGCTGCCTGAAACTATAGATCAACAGAGCTTATCTTTTGATTACCCTCATGTAACCAAACAGTACAAGTAATACAGCTGTCTGAAACTATAGATCAACAGAGCTTATCTTTTGATTACCCTCATGTAACCAAACAGTACAAGTAATACAGCTGTCTGAAACTATAGATCAACAGAGCTTATCTTTTGATTACCCTCATGTAACCAAACAGTACAAATAATACAGCTGTCTGAAACTATAGATAAACAGAGCTTATCTTTTGATTACCCTCATGTAACCAAACAGTACAAGTAATACAGCTGTCTGAAACTATAGATCAACAGAGCTTATCTTTTGATTACCCTCATGTAACCAAACAGTACAAGTAATACAGCTGTCTGAAACTATAGATCAACAGAGCTTATCTTTTGATTACCCTCATGTAACCAAACAGTACAAGTAATACAGCTGCCTGAAACTATAGATAAACAGAGCTTATCTTTTGATTACCCTAATACCTAATTTTGTCTTTGTTTATTACAGGTTGCTGATATCGTAAATTCCTTACATGACAAGCTTCTCATTCTTCAGTATGCCCAAACACGGACTGGTACCTTTAGAGCTATAAGGACTCTATCTACTAGCCATCTCTTTCTTGTCATGGAAGCCTTGTTTAATTATCCACTTCCACTAGATGAGTAAGTCAATACTGTATCTGTTGTTCTTGACAATCCCTCCTCACAAGTCCTCTTTTTTTAATTTCAGAGTTGTTATGCAGTAGTTCAAGCTCTTAGCACCATAGTTTTGTTACATGTATACTGTCTAATTAACCACACAGTATGAGCTATTTGTTTATAGTTTATTTAATTGAAAACATTAAATTAAATGCAATCTTAGACTAATTGTAATCTTAGCATCTGTTAATAACTTAATACCATTGTTTCAACATTAATATATTGGATATTAGAAAGTAATGTGATTAACTTTCATGTGTCATTTCTTATGTATCTACTTATATTGGTGTTTTTGTTTTGTTTCTACGAAAGGTACTGGTTTGTATTGTCATGATTTAGGTATTCAAATGAGAAAAGGAAGAGAGGATAGTGGATTTAAAGTATTGATGAAAACTGTCGGTCTTGTTATTTTGATTTCAGTAGGAACTACCTATGAGACAGACTGACAAAGTCTGCAAATTCATAACTGGGAGAGCTGGGTTAATGATAAGAGGAACTCATGATAAGAGGTAGTCCTTTTGTACACCCTTTGTCTTAGAAAGGAATCTTCATTGGACTGAAATTTCAGCCACTGTTTTAGGCCTCCTTTCTTACACGTTATCAACACAGGCTTCTCTTTGATGGGTTTGTTTAGCAGATTTCGCTGTCATTGTTTAGTTTATAATTGTTTGCCATTCGACAGACATATAACGGAGTGTTGGAGAACCTTAGCCAGAGACGCATCTCTGCTGGAGTCCATCTATGAGAGGTGTCTGGATATCTTAGCCAGGAACATCCATTATGAAGAGAAGCTTGACAACAAGTCCAAACAGGTTTTGTCCAGGACAGCAGCATTGCTTCCATTAACAGTGAGTTTAAAAAGTATCAAATATACATCATGTGTCAACATTGATATTGTTTGGCATGTGGTGTTTGCATTGCTTACATTTATATCGTCATATTGAAGGCAAAGTATAATGTTTCATTTTATGGCAACTCTTTCATAATTCTGTTTATAATCACCTGCTTGTTTTCAAAATAGTAGGTCAAGAAATGGAACATAGAAAGTTAGTGTGGAATAATAGCACATTGTTCATTTTAAAGTCAAGCAAATTATGATTGTCTAACTTCTTTTTTGTTATTTTGCAAAACTTCATTAACTTCTTGTCTCACCAGTAGTCACTATGACAAATTAAAGACATATCACCAAGGACAAGCACATTGTCCCCAGCAGCAACCAAGTATGATAAGTACCCACACACTGAATTGAATTCAACCTATCAAGGTTTCATGATTCAATAATGCTACTAAAAGTAGTACACTTGTATAGTGCTAACTAAACATCCAGAAGCGCTATGATCTAAAACATGAGATCTTAAAGACAAAGCATGAGTTCTACAAACTAACAAAAGGCCAAAACAGAAAGGAATTTCCTTAGTTTGGATCTAAAGCTAACAACAGGATATAAATAATATAAAATAATAAGTACTGCCAGAACGGATTTTATCATGCCTGTGTTTGTCATGGTAATGTCTGCTTTCTTGAAACTGCAATTTATGACTCTGTTGAAAGGCCAATGGACCCTTTTTCAACACAAAATGATGCCTACCCTAATTATTGCTAGATACAACTTTGCAGTGATGTTGACTTTGGTTATAAAATATTGCAAATCATTTACAAAGTATGCATGACATAGTGTTTGTCTGTTATATATTCTCTGCAACTTTCTAAGCACTCTCTAAGACCAGATTTTTTTTTTGATACATTGACATGTAGATGTACTTTGTTAACAGCTTTTCTTTAACCCTTATTTTATTTCTTATTCTGTCATCAATTCCAGGTGATCTGTGTTTTGTTTGAGACATTCCAAGTAGAAGAGTCTGAAGGAGTGTTGGTTGAGCAATTCCACCGTTTATTTGCCAGTGTACTCACCTACAATGGATCCTGTGTGGGGGACGTCAAGGCTCCTAGCATGAACACAAACCAACATCAGAGACAAGACAGTTTAACAAGCAAAGAGAGAAAAGCAATAAACAGTGCAATGTCATCTCTTAAACCATCTCAGTGAGTTAACTTACCAACTAGACCTTTCAAAACTTCACAAAGACTTCTTTGTCAAATTACTTTCCTTGTGTCTTCCATCCCCTGATTGTCCGGATTAGAAGGCTAGCTTAAATTATTGCTGAAAAATAGTTTTTAGAGGGTCAGGCAGCAAATGTGCTATTGGGTGTAACTCTGTTTTAAAAGCTGTATATGGGTGGGAGGGGGCAAACATGGTGGTAAAGCAGAGGCTGTTCAGTTTTTACTAGTCCTGATAAGGCATTCAGATATGCTTATCATCAAATCTGTAGGTAAACACTACAGTTTATGCCACTAGATAACTCTCTCTGGACAATTGTTAGTATTTTTTAAGTTATTACATTTTTTCATTAATCTCTCGCTATACTTTCTTCCAGCAAAATTCTTTTATTATATTTTCTATTTATTAAGTTTTTAAATTATTCAACTGTTGAGATTCATTTTTTCTCCTCGATTGCGGTGATATATTCTTTACAGACTAGGAATACAGTGTATGGAAGCTTTAATATTGCGAAGCCAAAGTCCAGACTTAGTCAAGTTTATGGAACAACAAAATGTCTGGAATAAACTTGCCACAGAAGAAGATTTCTTAGAAGGAGTCAATCATCTTGCAAAGTGAGTTACAAAATGATATAACTAGGCTAATTGTGTGAATGGTTTAGACTCAATTTGTTGACAATTTTCTGCTTTTTGTGTTCCATATTTCAAGTAATGTTTTATTATTCTGAGTTTATACATGACCATCACACTTCTTTCCAAAGTTATGGCTGTCAGAATCGGGCAGTTGTTTTGTGTTGCTTGAGAAAACATTATGTGGTAGGCTGTCAGAATCGGGCAGTTGTTTTGTGTTGCTTGAGGAAACATTCTGTGGTAGGCTGTATGAACATGTGCAGGTTATAGCTGCCAAAATGGGCAGTGGGTTTGTGTTGCAAGAGTAATTATGCAGTTATATTCTATGTACCAGGCTCCGAGGTAGGCTGTGGATATAGGTGATGGTTTTCTCTTGTTATCCTGTCAGGGTTTGAAGGACTGAATGGGTTATTTTTAAGCCTGTGGTGTTTTTTGAGGCAGATGAAGCTTTTAGCTTAAAAGTGACATGCTGAGTATGGAGTTATGTACATGCAATGATTTTAGCTTACAAGTGACATGCTGAGTATGGACTTATGTACATGCAATGAATTAGCTTATAAGTGACATGCTTAGTATGGACTTATGTACATGCAATGAATTAGCTTATAAGTGACATGCTGAGTATGGACTTATTTACATGCAATGAATTAGCTTATAAGTGACATGCTTAGTATGGACTTATGTACATGCAATGAATTAGCTTATAAGTGACATGCTGAGTATGGACTGATGTACATGCAATGAATTAGCTTATAAGTGACATGCTGAGTATGGACTTATTTACATGCAATGAATTAGCTTATAAGTGACATGCTGAGTATGGACTTATGTACATGCAATGAATTAGCTTATAAGTGACATGCTGAGTATGGACTTATTTACATGCAATGAATTAGCTTATAAGTGACATGCTGAGTATGGACTTATGTACATGAAATGAATTAGCTTATAAGTGACATGCTGAGTATGGACTTATTTACATGCAATGATTTTAGCTTATAAGTGACATGCTGAGTATGGACTTATTTACATGTAATGATTTTAGCTTATAAGTTACATGCTGAGTATGGACTTATTTACATGCAATGAATTAGCTTATAAGTGACATGCTGAGTATGGAGTTATGTACATGCAATGATTTTAGCTTATAAGTGACATGCTGAGTATGGACTTATTTACATGTAATGATTTTAGCTTATAAGTTACATGCTGAGTATGGACTTATTTACATGCAATGATTTTAGCTTATAAGTGACATGCTGAGTATGGACTTATGTACATGCAATGATTTTAGCTTATTAGTGACATGCTGAGTATGGACTTATGTACATGCAATGATTTTAGCTTATAAGTGACATGCTGAGTATGGACTTATTTACATGCAGTGAATTAGCTTATAAGTGACATGCTGAGTATGGACTTATGTACATGCAATGAATTAGCTTAAAAGTGACATGCTGAGTATGGACTTATGTACATGCAATGAATTAGCTTATAAGTGACATGCTTAGTATGGAGTTATGTATATGCAATGAATTAGCTTATAAGTGACATGCTTAGTATGGACTAATGTACATGCAATGAATTAGCTTATAAGTGACATGCTGAGTATGGACTTATGTACATGCAATGAATTAGCTTATAAGTGACATGCTGAGTATGGACTTATGTACATGCAATGAATTAGCTTATAAGTGACATGCTGAGTATGGACTTATGTACATGCAATGATTTTAGCTTATAAGTTCTAGTGTTGAGAATTAAGATCAGTCATTCAGCTTCTTTTCAAAGAGAGGTGATTTCTCCTGAAAGTATTTCATGATATAAGCTTCATTCTTCAGATTTATTTCTCCACTTTTCCTGTGATGATTGTTTATGAGTTAGGAAGTCTCAGTGTTCTCATTAATTCTTCCTCTTTCCATCTTCACAGGGGCATTACAGATCACAAAGGAGATTACATGGCCCGTCTCGTGTCCTGTCTGACTCCAACTCTGAGTAACTTATATGATCCTCAGAGGGTGGTCGTTGCAGGATTTCTAGCAGAGGTTAGTCTCAGAAATTTCAGGTGATGTCCATCACCATGTCAACAGAGACTCTTGTAAATATGTTGTTAACAGGAATGATAAGATGGACGACCACATGCAAACACTGTAACATTTCTCTACAACTGATTTTTTTTTCCATTGTGAGAATGTTTTGTTTGAGTATTTTTCATGCCTTGGCCATTTATGGTGTTACATAATGAATTGTGGGTTTCGTGTGTAGCAAGGTATGCTTCATGTCTACATCAGGTATAGCTTTGTAAAGGAACCTTTTAAAGTAAAATACTCAGTTATGATGAGGTCGATGTATCAAACGTTTCACTAAACTGTGCAATTGTCCAGTCGGAATGAGGAACATTTGTAAACAATTTGTAAACAATGTTTTTAATTACACAGGTCAGTTTTTAAATGAGCCGAATCGTCCTGTTGTTTAGGGTTTGGTTGTACAGTGCAATTGTAGAGGTATTACTAGAACTATCTGTAGCAGTATCGTGCATTTTGTTATGTAGTTCAATAGTTCAGTAAGCATGAGGACAAAGTGTAGTAATGTTGATAAATTGCTTTACTGTATAGTTCAAATATTCAGGTTAAATATCAATTGTAGAGGTATTACTAGAACTATCTGTAGCAGTATCGTGCATTTTAAATAGTTCAGTAATCATGAGGACAAAGTGTAGTAATGTTGTTAAAGTGCTTTACTGTATAGTTCAAATATTCAGGTTGAATATCAAGTGCTTCATTAAATGACTCAAATGTTGAAGCTTGTCCATCAAGACCAATTCAAGACATCATTTGTTCACCACTTTTAAAAGGGATATGAAGTAATGCTATAGCAGTAATTTTAATGTACTTTTTTTCTCCTATGTACAGCTTGTCAATCAGAGATGTGCAGGAGACTTAACACAAGTTGAAGTTATCATGAACAACCTACTGGGAAGGATGGTGGACAGCTCTCATGAAGTCAGGATGCTCTGTGTCAGAGGGTTAGGAAATATTTCTAGCCTGGGCTCTAGCTTGGTTAGTCACAGATGCCAAATCAGTCCTTTGGGATTATGTGTTAACTGTGAATTGAAGATTATTCTGTAGTTATTCTTAAGTTACTTAAGTGACCTTTTTTGTCATTATAGGATTTTAATAAAAGTAATGAAAAATGTGAAAATAGAAGCAAGTGCTTGAAATTGTGTGATTATTATTATTTTTTCTGGTTGTTGTTTATTTTCAGGTGCAGAAGTATTGTACTACGGTCTTGTCAGCTATGATGGCTGGTATGGATGACAAGGAAGATCCTGAAGATGATATCACTCTAGAATCAATGTCTGGCCTCTCTAAAATACTGAAAGAAATCGCAGAGAGCAACGTCAGACCCATCCTAGTCAACATTGCACTCAGGATACGGCCGTGTTTTGAAAAGGTTTGTGTTATCTTGGTCTTTGGCAAAGTTTTCTTGTGAGAATTCCCAGCAAAATGAAAAGAGGTTTCCATCGTATCGGTGCTGTCTAGTCCTGTGAAACTTGTCAAGCTGCAGTCTCTGACTGCAGATGGTAATGTTACTGTGATTTTGCTGATTGTAGTGTATACAGAGGTTACCCATCTAGAGAGCGTGGTGGCCAATTGGCTAAGACTTCGGACTCGTGATCCAAGGATTGCTGGTTCGATTCCTGTCTAGTTCTAGTTACTGTGGTTTCGCCGATTGCAGTGTATACAGAGGTTACCCATCTAGAGAGCGTGGTGGCCAATTGGCTAAGGCGTCGGACTCATGATCCAAGGATTGCTGGTTCGATTCCTGTCTAGTTCATTATGTTGTGTCCTTGAGCAAGATGCTTTATCTCACTTGCCTCTCTCCACCCAGGGGTTAAATGGGTACCTGTCAGGTAACTTGTAATTGGGCGCAGTATACAACTGCTGCCGACTGGAGGGATTGTCTCTGGGACAGGTTATCATTGACCAGGGGTAATGTAACGTCTCTAAAGCGCTTTGAGACCTATCGCTGGTATAAAGCGCTATAATGAAAAGCAAATATTACACAATTTCATTTCGGAATTGTTGAAAAAGAGATGTAAGATGGTTGATCAGCTCATTTTACTTAGGATGTTGTTTTGTCATTTTAAGATCAGTCTGTTAAGTTTCCAAGTTACAGCAGCAGTTATATATCTATGATCTGGATGTTAAATTTGTCAGTAATATTCATGTACCTAAATCTCATGAACATGCAGTTGATCAGATTGACTATCAAGTTGCATTTCAAATAATAAATTAAGACTAAAATGGAGAAAGAAACGAGTTTTGTTATTTTATATGGTGATTACTTTTGCAATGTTTTTGGGCAACAAACTGCTCAGGATCAAATGGATTCATCAGTTTCTTGGTTGAGTAACCTGCATTTTTTTGGGTAAATTTAGGAGGATTTTTCTCAGTGATTACCCATATTATCTACAAGCTCTTTCATACCAAATATCAATTAAATAACTCACAAAATAACCTTTTATTTCTTTCCTCTCCAGGAGAAGGGGGCAGTTCGTGCAGCTGCATTCCAACTGTTTGGTAACCTCAGCCGGTTTGGAGACGGACCATCTAAGGAGCCATTCTTGGAGCAGATTCACACCAACTTTGTCAGCATTTTGTTACACCTCAATGATGAAGATGAAGAAGTGAAGAAGGTAAGAGCAGGAATTGTCCCCTCCCCTCCCCACATTCCCCTCCCCCTTGACTGTTAAGTTCCCTTTACCATTCAGTATTACCTATAAGGAAAATTAACATTAATTCCCATTGGTCCCTTGCAATGGTTGATGTTAATTCCAACTAATCAGAGATAAACTTATAAATTAATATTTCAATACCTGTCACTATTATGAGGTGCTGATTTTTGTGTGGAGTGCTTTGCTCATATTAAACGCTTTTACCTGCATACAAGAAATTGGCGATATCTGTTGAACAAAATTGGGAAAATCTCCAGACCTTTCCTTCGTACCTTCATTGGTCATAAGATCAAGAAGTTCACATCAAGTTTTTATGTGTCAATCATAGTACAATTGAATTCTTTCATTTACTTGTAAATGCTATTTTTTTTTCAGTCATGTAAATTTGCTCTGAGGCAGTTTGGTCCATTGCTTTCCTCCTCTGCAATGAATAAGATGTTCCAGCAGTACTTAATAGATGATAAAGATATTAGTTATGGAGAATTCATGTATGACCTCTCCAAAATTATAGTGAGTATTCTAAGCTATCCTGTCAGCTAATAAGTGCTGCTAGTAAGGGTGGCTTCTATCTCCCTTATTTCTTTATGTACATGGAGGAAGTAGCAGAGTTGAGAGGTATGCTTCAGGAGGTTGTGGGGGGGGGGGGGTGGGGTTGGAGTGAACAATCCTTATTTCTTAAACATTTCTTATTTCGGTATTACATCTCTTTATAGGGGGACTAACTTCCATTATTATATAATACAAACATGACTGTTCTTATAGAAGTGTACCAAACATTTCTTATTTCGGTATTAGAGTGACTTCCATTATTATATAATACAAACATGACTTTTATCATAGTATCTCTCCCAATGATATTCTTTTCTTTTACCATTTATACAATGTTTTTTGGTTCTTTTTGCAGATCACTGACATCCAATCTAAAGTCAACTTTTACGTGATGGGGAATGTTTCATTCTTTAGAAGCTCTTGGGTGATGATACGAGGAAATGCAGCCATGTTTGCTGGGTTTCTTCTGGGTAACCTACCAAAGGATCACCACACGTTGATCAGCAAGGACCATGTTTGTGGAGGTGAGCCCTAGACTTTACGGATTCTGAGTTCACTATAGCTTAAGATAGATAGTCCTCTGTCCTCACACTGTGTTGTTCAGGGGTCCCAACTTAAAATGGAAATATGGCTCAGCATATAAATGATCCTTGTAGGAAATTCAACTTGCAAAGACTGGAATGTTGAGTGTACGGCAGGCATTTTACTTAAAATCAAACTATCATATTCAGTTAATTTCCATGTCTATTTTTTTTTTATCACATTTTGTATGTGTGATTCACACTTGTCTAAATCTTAAATATTCCATTTCCACATTTTCCCCCCTCAGCACTGATTCAGCTATTAAAGGATCCAGCTCCAGAGGTCAGACAGAAAGCTGCTGAAGCAATCAGTCTGTTATATGAATATTAAATACATGTTAAATATTCATCATTGTAAGTGGAATTTTCAAAGCTATGATATCATGCCAGATTTCCAGCTTATACATGTTACAAGGTACTTTGTGTAACAGCCAGTATTGATAGTACACAGCTTTGTAATGTCATTTTGTTTAGCTTGAATGAACTAATTCACTTTGTATTTATAGGTGTAAATTGGTGAGACATCATATAATGAAGGTCTCTTATACTTTATTAGGTGTTCTGCCTTTAAAAATCACTGTCTTAATATTGTGTCATAAGTGTGGAATGTGCTTACACAGTGAATAGCATGAATAACAAACCTACGCAAACAGCTTCTTGTAACTCAAGTGTTTGTGTTTCTCACGTGTTGTGAAATTTGTGATTTGAAAAGTGATGGGAATACTGCTCCTAGAATCATTTCAACTCTGTGCTTAAATGGGATGACATGACAAGAACCAGTAAACATTTTCAAAGATTGCCATAACACTAAGAAATTTATCATGATATAGCTGTATGTGGAACTGGTCCATGTTTATATTAACATTATTGGCCTATGTGTTCAGTTATTGACTGCATCGTATCATTGGTACTTGTCTGTGTGTGTTTTCTATGTCATAAAGCTTTACCACAGTGTACTCAAAGTTGTGTTTAAAGCTACTTCATATGTACTCTATACTGGAGCTTTTCCATTGACTCTGTGCAAGAGCTCTCCATGTGTACTCTATACTGGAGCTTTTCCATGGACTCTGTGCAAGAGCTCTCCATGTGTACTCTATACTGGAGCTTTGCCATGGACTCTGTGCAAGAGCTCTCCATGTGTACTCTATACTAGAGCTTTTCCATGGACTCTGTGCAAGAGCTCTCCATGTGTCATGTATATGGTAAAGAACTTGGCTGTCATGCTGTAGACTTTGTTGCATTGATTGTCTCTGCTACTTTATGAACCTTTGTCATAAGTTATGTCTAGTGTGCTGTAGAGTTTGAAGACATATACTGTGTATGCTATAGAGCTTGGACACTGTGATCGTTGTCGTTATCGTTGATTGTTGGACACTGTTATCGTTGTGACTACTGTCTAATCTATGGAGCACAGTGACATGATTGTGCTATTGAGCCTAGACATATTGTCTATGTGATGGAGCTTGCATACATGTACTGTCTCTGCTTGGCCTTGGTTCTCCTCAAGCCTTTAATGGAGTTTTGCCACTTGTACTGTTTATGCTATGGGATTGGATTTTGGTTTGTGGAGTGAAAATTGAACAATTTGACAGGTTCAATGGAACTCATTAAAAGGATGGTCACAATGCCAAACTGTCAGAATAGGACATTTCTAAGATTCTAGAAGCAAATTTCAAAACATTTTTATTATTAACTGTCTGGTTTTGATTTCTGACTGGTAACAAGGATGTCTGTGTATAGTTATGAAACAAACATGAGGTGCCCCAAGATGAGAATGATAATAGAATTATTCAACCTATTAAAGTAGGTATGCTTCCTTATGCACTTTAACTCTGTTTACTATTACGGTTCATTAATGTACCTTTGTTTGTCTTTCGGATTTTACATTTAAGTATTAGGTGAAATGAAAGAGAAATTCCAGCGGCAAGCTATATGACTTTAACATGCATGCTATCTGGGAGTTTACTCAGCTAGTGCTGCAGAAACCTGAGGGCTTATGCTACACACAATCACCAGTGTGCCCCCATGCAGTGTCTGATTAAGAATCCCAGACAATACAGCATTATAGTCACATCATTAGACTTTGATATTTGCAACCATGGTACACTTAGTAGATGATTCTATTGTTTTCTGCCAGGACTGACCCATCATTGTTATTATTATTTTTCTTCTTATTTTGTATTTAACCATATCATTAAGTTTAAAGAAGAATTTATGAGTTATTAAATACAATTTTGTTTACACAGATATATTAGTGAAATTATTATACGCAGTCTTTCATCACAACTTATTTTCCTTTGGTGTTCCAGTTTTTTCCTATTACAGACTGAATTTCATTACTTACAATAATATGTTGAGTTCAGTGTTTATTTCAATATAGATTCATTTCATATTTTGTCACTCTTCATTTATTTCAATATTGTGATTTAAAAAAATGCCAGAAAGAACTATGACTCTATATCTGATTAGTAGGTAATACGGTCAATATAAAAGAGAATAAAAAGCATGTTTAAAGTAACATTGTTTTATTCTTTATCAGAAAAGTGTTAGATAAGAACTTACAGTCAACCGTATGAAACTTATAGATGGTTATTTTTTACTTTACCTATTGAACTTATGTGTTTTTACTCAGAGCTGCTGGTGAACTACAAACTAAAGACATATTGGAAGTGTAGTCAGTAGTATTTCAACCTTTAGTAGAACTGGTTTAAATAATGTGCACCAGGTGTGTTAACTATAAGATGTGAAGGAATTGGGACTTGACAACATTGTTGACTTTTATTGTTGCTTTGAGTTGGTAATGAGCTCACAGTATTTTTGTATATGTCAACAGTGCATCATCTCAACGACCACATTAATGCAGAAGTTTTTAAGCTTTTTTGAGAAACTCCTCACGGAAGTTTGGTGAGAAACTTCTGAAAGTATGTGAGTTTAATGACCATTGCCTCACTGTCAGAATGTGAAATAAGCAATCTCTCAGACTGCAAGTTAAGACTCATTCTTGAATATGAAGTGTGTACCATTGATCATCAGATGTCAAAAGCTACCCTAGCCTTGGAAATTGATGTGACACTAACTAGTTTCCCTCCTGTCTGTCATAGGTAAAGCACACCAATCAGGTAACAGCATTGAATAGGGATCCAGGAGATTAAGTTCTCTTGTGAGCCAAACAAACAGTGGCCCTCTCTACAAAATTGTTACACCTTTTTGATTGCAAAAATGTGGCAGAGTTCTTATTGGTCGACCATTGATTAAATTGACTCTTGTAATGCCGGCCCCTTACCCACAGCCAAGAGATTTAAGGTAATGTGAAACATGTACTTGATCTTTGTGATAACTGAAGGGCTACATTGGTTTGACTGACTGACTGACTGACTGACTGAGGCACACTGAACAGCTGTTCTTGTTATTGAAATGTAATATTGTCTTTACATACATGTTATGAATTTTAAGCCACAATAAGAAACATCAATTTGCTGTTGGCTAGGTTCCTCAGTTTCACTGAGTGGCATACAAACTTGCTTATTCTGATGAAGCCGAAAGACTGTTATTGCGGAGTGCTGCTTTAAGCACACTATTTGAATAGGAATATCAAACAGGGTAGCAATATGCCAAATAAACTTTGAAAAGAGTAAGCGTAAAAAATGCTGTGATTATACCTTGGATATTTTCTTATTTTTATTAAGGAATTGAGTATTCCAGACCTCTTTCTATTTTTTGTCTATTTTTCGTTTGTTTATTATTGTTAATACCATTTGGACCATATTAACTAACAATTTTGTAAAGATATAGTTTGCAACCATGGTAATACTGCATGAAATAACCACCACCATTATAACCATTTTTTTTTTGGCCATCATTACAAAAAAAATTAAAGTTGCATAGTCCAAAATTTGGTTTATCAAGCAATTATCTTTGCATCATATTTTTATTTCTGTAAAAGAATGATTCAAACTGGTATTAAATCATTTTAGTTTCATTTAGCATAGTGCCCATTAGAGCAACATCACATACAACAAACTTTCAGGTTCTGGATAAGACAGACCTGGGTCCTGGAGAACTTTTGCTCAGAAAAAAAACATGTCAGACATAAGATTGTAAAAAGCAGTCAAGGGTTGAGTCAGTTTAGGCTGCATGGGACATAGAAAAAGAAAGAAAATACTGTTTACTTGATAGTACCAAAATTAGAAGCAGGCCTGCCTTTTAGAGCACAGTGCAAGCTGTGATTACATATAATAAAAAAATATATAGATATAGATATTTCTGTGTTAAAACATGGCCATGCATTTTAGTATTTTATTTTTGGCACTATACATTTCCTTTAGAGCAGTTAGTTTTGTTTCAAGATGAGAAATCTGCTCTAGAAATATATACTAGTATTTCATAATATGGGGATGATAGCTACCAGTATAAATTAACCTTTACCACTTAAAAACTCATAGTAAAATGTTCTCCCTATCATGACATGTCAGTAGATAACATGACAGTAGATAAGTCCTATACACATCTCCCATTATAGCATTTAAGGAATATTGTGGTATTTCGCTTTCCAATTGAATAACAGACTTTATCAAGGTATTGAATATAATAACATGTCATACTCCAATTGTAACATGTGTAACTTTTCTTCTTGTGTGTATTTCTTTTCCAGTGATGAATGGGGGGGGGGTGAGGGGGGTGAGGGGAAGGGGAGGAGTTGAAGCATGCTATGTTACAGCTTTTCTCAGAGGAGGTAAATTATACAAGATGCATCCATGTAAAATTTTAAATAGAACTATACTAGTCTAGACTATCAGAAAATATGAGAATATTGAGCTGATTATCAAAATTGTAATTTGAGTTTGTGTGAATTCTCACTAAATTTGTCAAGATAATAAATTGTATTTGAGTAAGATTAATCAATCATTGTTGCTTGCCAATCAAGACAATAAAATACAAACTAATGACGGTTGTACATATTTTATGTTTTCTATTTTATTAGACATTCAATCATGATGTCCACATAGAAGGGCAAAATACTTTTGTTAATTATCATGCAACAATATGCTTTACAATGATTTTGTACATACCAATGTACAGAATCATGATATTCCTACCTTTTGATTAGGATTTTCAACAAGCATCATTTTAAAAATATAAAGAGTTCTCACAGCGGATAAATCGACCACTAACTTCTTTCCTACAAATTTCATCTATATATTGACAATAGATTAACTTCTGTAACAAGAGCCCAAGGGCACTGTGGTTCCTTGCTTGGGGTATATGACAATACACATAATATTATCAAGCAAGATTGGGCTCAAATAGTCCAAGTAATTGTGGTCCTACATGTTCCCATAAAGTAACCAACACTATATCACAAAATGTGATCGGATTTTGGATCAAAAGGCACTTTTGAGATCTAAATATGGCGTCGAAAATGTAAGAAATATAAGAGACCTACAAGCGTGTCAACAGATATGATAACATTGGTGACCTCAGATGACATGACCTTTAAGTTTCAAAATGTTCCACCACTCCGTTCACAACTTGTCCCAAAATATCAACCATGGATGTCACACCTTGGCATTGAGATTTAATTGCATTAAATTTCAAAAAATTAACTTTGAACTTGTATACATAACTTCACACACAAAGGTCACTCGGAGGTCAACCAATTGACATTTTTGATCGGTGAGACCTAAATAGAGCATGACTGTAAAAATTCAAACATATTTTCTTTGCCCATTTTCTCCCCCCAAAATACTACTTTTTTAACATTAGCTGACCTTTGGTGACGTTGGACCACATGACCGTTAAGTTTGAAAATATTCCCCTATACCATTTGCAACTTGTCCCAAAAAATTAACCTTGTCACACCTTGGCACTGGGAGTTATTGCATTAAATGTCTGAAAATTAACTTTGACCTATTATTACTTCGCACACGAAGGTCACATGGGGGTCAAACCATTGACATTTATGATCAAAAGGTACCTTTAACATCTGAAAATAGCATCGAAACTGTAAAAATCCACAAACCATGAAAAGGTCACCAGAGGTCAAATTGAGGTCAAGGGTCACCCAGATGCTGGTCGACAATTGGATTACATTGAAGCAACTCCCAACCCTAACAGACAATTTGTTCTCAAGTTATCGCAAAAATACTAGTTTTTTATCATTAATTGACCTTTGGTGACCTTGTACCACATGACCGTTAAGTTTGAAAATATTCCCCTATACCATTTGCAACTACTCCAAAAATATCAACCTTGTCACAACTTGCAACTGGGAGTTATTGCATTAAATGTCTGAAAATTAACTTTGACCTATTATAACTTCGCACACAAAGGTCACATGGGGTCAACTTATTGACATTTATGATCAGAAGGTACCTTTAACATCTGAAAATAGCATCGAAACTGTAAAAATCCACAAAACACGAAAAGGTCACCAGCGGTCAAATTGAGGTCAAGGGTCACCCAGATGCGGGTCGACAATTGGATTACATTGAAGCAACTCCCAACCCTAACGGACAATTTGTTCTCAAGTTATCGCAAAAATACTAGTTTTTTATCATTAATTGACCTTTGGTGACCTCGGATCACATGACCCTTAAGTTTGAAAATATTCCCCTATACCATTTGCAACTTGTCTCACAATATCAACCGTGTAACACCTTGGCACTGGGAGTTATTACACTAAATGTCTGAAAATTAACTTTGACCTCATATAACTTAACATATACAAAGGTCACCTTGGGTCAACTTATTGACATTTTTGATTGATGAGACCTAAATTAGAGCATCAAACTATACAAATTCAAACATTTTTTCTTTTCCCATTTTCTGCCCCCAAAATACTAGTTTTTTAACATTAATTGACCTTTGGTGACCTCGGATCACATGACCGTTATGTTTGAAAATATTTACCTATACCATTTGCAACTTGTCCAAAAATATCAACCATGTCACACCTTGGAACTGGGAGTTGTTGCATTAAATGTCTGAAAATTAACTTTGACCTCGTATAACTTCGCACACGAAGGTCACACGGGGGTCAACCAATTGACATTTTTGATCGGAAGGTACCTTTGATATCCAAATCTAGCATCAAAACCAAACATTTCCTTGTTTGCTCGTTTCCTCCCAAAATAAGCAAATTTTTTCTAATGTGACCTTTGACCTTGGTTTCAGATGAAGTTTAATCTCCTGATTCCAAAAAACAAAACGACAAGTCTGTACATCCATCCTAACTCCGACCGAAAAACTTTGACCCCATATAACTTTGCACATAAAGGTCACACGGGGTCAACCCATTGACATTTATGATCAGAAGGTACCTTTGACATCTGAAAATAGCATCAAAACTGTACAAATCCCCCAAAACACGTAAAGGTCACCAGAGGTCAAATTGAGGTCGAGGTCAAATTGAGGTCAAGGGTCACCCAGATGCGGGTCGACAATTGGATAACATTGAAGCAACTCCCAACCCTAACGGACATATCGTTCTCAAGTTATCGCAAAAATACTAGTTTATTATCATTAATTGACCTTTGGTGACCTCGGATCACATGACCATTAAGTTTGAAAATGTTCCCCTAACCAGTTCACAACTTTTCCCAAAATATCAACCTTGTCGCACATTGGCACTGGGAGTTATTGCAGTTTTAATATGTTCGGTTTTTGGACCATAACTGACCTTTGGTGACCTTTGTGGGCACCAAAAACAATAGGGCACACCTTCTCCATATGGCGGATCTATAGTCCAAGTTTGGCCTCAATCCAACTTTCCCTTATTGAGATAGAGCGTACCCAAGAAAGTGTCACAGATGCACACACACACACACGCCAACCTGACTACATAGGTTCCTTTTGCTAAAGCAAGGAACCAAAAATTACAATTTCTTGTACCAACCAGTTCACCATAAAACATGCATATACTGTTGTATAGTTGCTATCTGCATGATGCAAGTTGCATGATGCTATCTGGTAAATTCAATTGGCATTCAACAGAGTACTGGTAGAATAGTAACAACCATAAAACTTCTTCAGCAACACCATTTTGGCAATATTTCAAAGTTCAAATGGTTTTGTAGTTGTAAACAGCAAACTCTCACTAAACAAGCAATTTTTCTAAGTGCTTGCATTTACTACTATTTCTTGTAAAAGTTTGAAGTGGTTTACAAATTTGGTAAAAACGGTTTAAAAGTTTGGTAAAAGGATTTAAAAGTTTGAAGAAATAGGTTATCATACAGAATTTCCAAAGCTAACAATGGTACAAAAATGTCAAACCTTAAATGTATTTCACTTCTAGAATCTTGGATTAAAATTAATATCTACTGTTGTGCTTCAATTGTTCAATTGCAGTAGTTTTTTAGATGATTTAGTGAAAGCTACGATTGGTGGACTGGCAATGAAATTAGTATTGTATAATGCACATGTATAGTACAGTTGGTGGAAGGAGGAATAGTAAGTTTGATTACCCCCCCCCCCCCTCCCACTCCCTCCTAAACTACCATGTATATAGAACAATGTGAATTCCATTTGACATTTATATCATCACATACAAAATAGTTGCATCTCTTAGCCTACTTTGACTTATATCTATCGAATGTAGGGTGACTCTAGAAATCTTACAAAATAATACATACTATAAAATCAAGCATAAACATTTTCTAACTTGCACCCAAAACCCATTGTATTTATTTCACAGTTGGAATTATTTACACTCTGTAAATATGCTCATTGGCAAGAACTGATGTTAGGAAGTTGTTTATAATTCTTTTTCTTTACATCTGTGATATATAAGGTGGTTTAGTATCCTCCTTGATCTCCAAATAGTTTCTTGATTTCAGCATTGTGTGGATTCTTTCTGAAGAGACCAGGGACTAACTTGTTCATCTCCTCCCAATAATATTCTGCCAACAAGAAGTTTGCAACCTGTTGTACAAAAAAAACAAGATAATCATTTAGATGAAAAATTCTCTTAAAATCCAATGATAAATTCCTGTATTCCCATATCTGTATTTCATATTTTATTCTATTTAGATTCATCCACATTGATTCTAGTGAAATAAGTTCTGTGGAATGTTTAATTCACATCTCTTTGTCCAAAACATGATGATGAAACTAGTTGATAAATGGACTGCAACTTTAACATCAATTCTTATATGTAAAACTTGTTAGTCCATGCAGGTTCATTGTTATGTAAGTGTTGATACTAGGAGCGTAGGGGGGGGGGGAGGGCTGTGAAAATTCGGGCAATATGCTGAGAAGTTTTCAGGCACCTACTGAGAGCAAAATAAATTGCAATGTGTTTTTCAATGGTTAAACTGATATTATTATCATTATTATTGTAACGCCTCCCCCAAAAATTATAACCAATATGGAAGGGTAATTACACGGCCAATGATTGTATGTAATTGGCATGCAATGTAATAACTGATGCATACTTACAAGATATGTACATGAAGATGTTGAACGTGCATGGTTATTTTTTCGGGCAAGTTGTTACAGCCCCCCCCCCCCCCAAATCAAATTGGGCTCCTATGACTAGGAGGCTGCTGTGGTCAAATGAGCTCGCGAAAATTTTTGGTTATTTTATTCGGGCAAGTCGTTACAGCCCCCCAAAACAAATTGGGCTCCTAGGCCTATGAGTAGGAGGGTTTTGTGGTCAAATGAGCGTGCGAAAGATTTTGGTTATTTTTTTCGGGTGAGTTGTTACAGCCCTCAAATCATATTGGGCTGCTATGACTAGGATTTGTGATCAAATGGAAAATCAATGGACTTCTGATCATTAGTACACTGTGTCCTTGCCACTCATTCCGATCATAGTATTTTGAAAGCAAGAAAAGAGATAACATGAACCTATTATATGCCTAGTTTTTGTACTACCTGGCTTGGATGAAATCCATCAACTGGTTCAATTATATCAGCTGCTTTACCTCCTGTAGATGTCCACATTTGTATCACTGTAGGAAACAGACAATGAAGAACACTGTGTTTAACTTCATCTTTTGCAATAATCATGTGTTTCTAAAATGTTTAATAGATACTCTTATCAGTAAACTTAGAAACCTGTCACATGAAAGAATGTTAACTGTTAGTAATTTAAAACATTGTCACAAGTAAAGGAGTAATCCCCCACCTGGACACGTCTCAATCTGCTTAGCGTTCGACACCCGAGACGAATGACATAAATAAATGACAGACCACCAAGAATTTTGCGAAATGAAACATATAATTTATTTACAACTCGACCAATGACTTTTTGGTCTCGACAAAAGAAACATATAAATACCCAACACAAAAATACACACGCATTCGCTAACCCGACCAACCCTTCCAAATAACTCTACTAAGGATCTACCCTATCGCTTAATTCTTCCCTATCGCTTAGACTTCTTCTCTATCGCTTAGATTTCTTCTCTATCGCTTAGATTTCTTCTCTATCGCTAGATTTCTTCCGGCTGGTACCCTGCAGGAAGCTCCAGACGGTACGGCGAGCCCCTCACACCAGCGTAGCCGTCGGGCCCCAACACTGCAACCCTATATGACAAAAACACAACAAAACTTCTCTCAGGCATGCGCCAAATGGCAAACACATGGCTATACTTATATCTATACCAACGAATATTGTCAAACTATGACGTCAAGAGCCCCTATCTGACGTAAAGTCAGCAAGCAACACACAACCAATATGGTGTCACTATTTACCAAATAATACCAAGAACCTCCGGTTCAACCCTTACCATGAAACACATAATAGCTACTCGATACTATATATCACAATAACAAAATGGCGGCAGCCCGATGTTTGGAAACAGAACATGGTTAGAACGCCCTCAAATTGGCGATAACTACCCGTTCCACTACATATGATAATCTACAAAATCAATCAACCCAACCAAAGGCAATAAGGCGAACTTATAATTCGCACACACTTATACGACCTAAAAATACCTTAAATGCTTTAAACGCATTTGACCCTAAACAATTACAAATTCGTATGCCTAAGCATGGATAAACATTTTAACAAACTGACTGAATTGCGAGCCATAGATCGAGGACTCTTTGAAATACAATACATTAATTTCTCCACAAACCCTACTGTGCCATCAACAATACAGATACCAATTAAATGCGTAATACGGACAAAAAATCAACTTACGGGATCGTCCTATTAGTAAATCCCGGATTAACTTGGTCAAACGGCCAGGGACGTAACACACAGTAAAACGGCCCTTTGCGGTGTACATATACACAGAAATGTGTCCAAAATGATTTCGTCGAATAAGACAAGAACGGATACACACAGTAATCCTCAGGATACGCTGATATGGCTTAGGCTAAAACGCAACGCCACAAAATATCAACGTTCCCAGTCTTTAGGCTCATACAAAGAAGCCTAGGCTCATACAAAGAAGCCTGGATAACGGCTAACACACAGAAGCCGAGGAATAAGACGGCGAAGACCGGACGGTGGTGAGACTCACACAGAATGCCTCATCCAACCACACCCCAATCCTTATATAGCGACCTTAAGTTGACCCCTGCCCTTACCCGCCAAAGCACAATCTACGAATTCCGATGGACCCGTTTCCCATTATGCACTTGCTCGGATCTACATACATTACCCGAGAAGAACCCGTCTCCCCATTGTTCACCTCCTGGAATTTGCATACATTACTCGAAAGCAGAAATGAACAATTAGCAAAGGCCTAGGCTGCCCGGTGGAAATTTCCACCCACAAGGAATGCTAAAATACAATGCAGGCGTGACAAACATCTACTCTAAGTTGTCGTTGTCTAATGCAGCAGTTGACATAGAAGGGATACTGAGGGGGTTTCGTACTCCACCACAGAGACCCTTATTTAGAAAGTAATTATTCATTTAGTAAAAATCATCACAGCTGTCTGGTCACATGGTCAAACATTCATCAGAAATAAATGAGGTTACCTACTCCATCACAGAGACCCTTATTTAGAAAGTAATTATTCATTTAGTAAAAATTACCACAGCTGTCTGGTCACATGGTCAAACATTCATCAGAAATAACATTTTGCAAAATGTTACTAATTAAGTTCACTGTAGAATTTCAAAGATGTGATCAAAAAATGCATAACTGCCAAAGACTACTGATACTATAAACAAGTAAATGTTCTCTATAAGATATGGATTGCTTTATACTTGTCATTTCACAGTAGAATGATAAAATAAATCAATATATGATCAGTAGCTTACATCTTTGGATATTGTAATCCATGTAATGTACATCAAAGTTGGTTGGTTTGAACAGTTTGGCTTCTTCTTGAACAACTTTACTCAAATTAGCAGCTCTCTGAAATGAAAAGTTCAAATTAAGTTGAATTCAAAATGGCAAGTTTTAAGTAACTCAAAATCAGATTGTTTAAAAAAAAAAACCTATATCCTAACTGGCCATTGGTAAAACTCATAGGAATAACCTATATCCTAACTGGCCATTGGTAAAACTCATAGGGATAACCTATATCCTAACTGGCCATTGGTAAAACTCATAGGGATAACCTATATCCTAACTGGCCATTGGTAAAACTCATAGGGATAACCTATATCCTAACTGGCCATTGGTAAAACTCATAGAGATAACCTATATCCTAACTGGCCATTGGTAAAACTCATAGAGATAACCTATATCCTAACTGGCCATTGGTAAAACTCATAGGGATAACCTATATCCTAACTGGCCATTGGTAAAACTCATAGAGATAACCTATATCCTAACTGGCCATTGGTAAAACTCATAGGGATAACTTCAATATAAGACTCACTCTTTTCACAGAACCTCAGATTTGCCCAATTACCATTTTATTCTCAGAAAGAATGATTTATATCATAGCAGTCAAGGGAACAGTCTAATATTAGCTGGTACTATGTCACCTTTATGAGAGTAACAACATTAAACAAACTAAAGTCTGCTTTAAAAAAAAAAAAAAAACCTGTGCAACAAATTTGTAATTTTTACAGTGATTAATATTTCTATTTTGAAGGGATCAATTTGTTATCATAGAGGGATCAATATCTTTATCATAGCAGGATTAATATTTTAATCTTAGAAGGATACAAAATTTTAGCTCAAAAGAGTTTTCTATTCTGCAAGGGTAAATAGTCAACCCTTTTATACATTTTGAATTCAACACTTATTGTTTGATCCTTGTTCAGGTTTCAAATTTCTTCTTGTCATTTTAGGTCAAGAGATTTTTTTGGTCCATAAATTCATACCTCAGAGGTAAAATTTCTCAGGGTCTCATTAGTTGTCATCCAGCCTGAACAAGGTGATGACTCCAGGCAGTTGAGATAGTTGTAAATATCTGGGTAAGTTATGTCTTGACGCCAATCGCCTATCGGATGGATCTTGTCTTTGAGTGTATCAAACAGAACACGTCCATCAGCTAGACCTGTAGCAAACACATGGCTCCCTTTAGGCAGTTGGGTATCCTGCAGCAAAAGCCAAACAAACATAAAAACTTTAACATCCATCATTTATTTTCACCACAACATGAAAAAAGAGAGAAAGAAAGAAAAAAAGGTTGTTGGTTGAAAATCTAGCATTAAGTCATACCCTTGGACCGAAGAAAACAGCCGAGGTATCATGTATCAATTATCAGGCTGATAATTGAGGGCTAGAAATATGAAAAGTCAAGGTCCTTTGAGAATGCAGCAACACAGAATTCTATTTTGATCCAACACAGCGGAAGAGATACTTTAATTATAAACATAAATCTTGATATTTGGCATTCTTATCTATTATTTTGTACACTTTCTTAATGTTGACAGTTTTATGTATTTTCTCTCTTACCAAACATTACAATGGCATATGAAAATGAGAGGATGGGAAGGAGAAATACAGTAATTTTGTTTTAGAAGAAATTAAAAACAAAGCAACTTTAGGTTGCTTTTCCAAGATCATTACCATGTCATAAAAAATTCCCTCTACCTCAAAAAATTGTAGCAAATTTGAGTATACCCATCTGATGGCACTAGCATAAAATATTAAGAACTACAGCTACCATGAAATAAAAGGTGATATTCAAAACTTCCTAGGATTGAAATTAGTGATATGACAGGTACATGATTGTGTTTATCGACTGCAGGAATACTTACTAAATATTTCAAACGACTCCTAATTCAAATATTTTCACTGCCTCCACTCATCAAGTATTTCAAACAACTCATAATTAAATATTTTCACTGCCTCCACCCATCAAGTATTTCAAACGACTCATAATTAAATATTTTCACTGCCTCCACTCATCAAGTATTTCAAACGACTCATAATTAAATATTTTCACTGCCTCCACTCATAAAGTATTTCAAACGACTCATAATTAAATATTTTCACTGCCTCCACTCAAACGACTCCTAATTAGATATTTTCATTGCCTCCACTCATCAAGTATTTCAAACGACTCCTTATTAAATATTTTCACTGCCTCCACCCATCAAGTATTTCAAACGACTCATAATTAAATATTTTCACTGCTTCAACTCATCAAGTATTTCAAACGACTCCTTATTAAATATTTTCACTGCCTCCACCCATCAAGTATTTTAAACGACTCCTAATTAAATGTTTTCACTGCCTCCACCCACCAAGTATTTTAAACGACTCCTAATTAAATGTTTCACTGCCTCCACTCATCAAATATTTAAAACGACTCATAATTAAATATTTTCACTGCCTCCACCCATCAAGTATTTCAAACGACTCATAATTAAATATTTTCACTGCCTCCACTCATCAAGTATTTCAAACGACTCCTAATTAAATATTTTCCTTGTCTCTACTTACCAAGTACTGCAAAGTACTTCTAAATCGTTTTCTCATATCTTCAGGTAAAGTCATATCTTTGATAGTGTCAGCATGGCTGTAGTGTACGCAAACACATAAAATATGATGCAAAATGGATTAACACTGGGATAAGAATATTGAAATTTGGATGAGAGGAAGAACAGGCTTACTGGAAGCTATGGCCAAAAATGACCACCCAGAACTGTCAGTTTATTAAACAAAGAGCAGTTTTTTCAATTCATGAATTGAGGTGGGGTGCATGTTACCTTCCTTGTGCATCCCTCAGACTGTTATTCAACTTACTATTTCATCCAACATCCCTGTAAATTTCAGCACAATACAATAATACTCTATGCATTGACTTTCTAGGTATTTCAAGGTCCATTAATCAGCTCTGTAGAGTCTTTACGTTACTGTGTTAAGTCTTTACGTTAGTAGAACATAGATGTGATCAGTGTCATTACTGGAATTGTACAATGCTTTTCAATCAAAGAATACACAGATGTACAGGCCTACTTACTTACCCATTACATACATCATTGCCAATAAGAGAGTAAAACAAAAGCAAAGGTTGGTCCTTCTTTGGATTTCGAGCCAGCCTAAAAATCATGTAAATAGTGAAAAACTCTTTGAGTTTAAGTGACTAGCAACTAAATTTTTGCAATTGGAATAAAAAATGTATAAAGAAAAGAAAAAAAGGATGAATCTCAACTAATTAAGCCAGAGCTGAACAACAAATATGTTAAAAGTTAATGCTGTCAAAAATTGTTCATTCATACTTAGTAAAGATTCCTAAATCCTATTGGTCCATTCAGATCAGCTGACCGTGGTTAATCCTGTGAGTAACGCACGGTAAAATTACGGGGCATCACTTTAATAAATCTTTGGTTATATGTAACGGGTGTTAATGCTATCGCTGGATGCACTCGGGCTCCGCCCTCGTGCATCGCTTGCATTATCCCCCGATCGTGCATTAATCCTGTGAGTAACGCACGCTAGACCGTTGATTAACCCCTTATTTATACTTTTGTTTTTTTCACTCAAACTTTCACAATGTCTTTAAAATTCAAGATTCACGTTTTTTCCAACTGTCTTCTGTATTGAATCCTACACTTGGTTATAATACATTGTTTATACTGTTAGTACACAGTACTAGTGAGAAATTGAATCAGATTATTGTAATTTAACAACATTCTCAAACTGCACACAAAAAAATCTATGAAAATAATAGCTGAGCAAAGTCACAAATATTTCTATTATTATAGTTGGAAAAATATGACATATCATCAACAAGATGTACTTTGGTAATATCTAAAGGGTTAGTTTCTTATCACTCTCTATTATGACAACTTTTGCTCAAGATTTCAACTGACAAAGGTTTGTTATTTGTATTATAAATTTCTAATTATAAATTTCTATATTTCTTAAAAAGCTACGTCTGAATTGAAATGCATCACAAATATAATTCTTCAAACTAGAGCACCAATGGTGCAGAAGCTCATACCTTTTCGAGCTGAAAAATGTAGGGCCCACAAAACCAATTTTGGGCCCGTGAGGGATACCCCCCCCCCCCTCCATTAGCAGAATCCAGGCCACACCACTGGCTATAATTCCTATTTTCCCCTTTAAATCCTATTTTACCCACTCTCTCAAACAATACCACTGACCTACCCTATTAAACTTTCTCCCCTCTACCTTAGCAGACATAACAAGCACTCCCTACAAGTCATAACTTCACAAGCTGCCTACATACCTCAGGCTCAAAGACTTCTAAGAATCGGCAAGTGCTGATTGGCTATAGGGCTCCCATGCTTACAGTTCAACAGTTAATAACAACTCCCAGTCCTGCTTTAATTCCACTAACAGCCTGTGCAGAGCTTAACCACAAATGTAAACAAACACTGCAGACACTGGGAGACAAATTAAAGGAGCTTTGGCAAAAAGTGAAGGCTCAGATTTTTTTAAACAATGGGGATTAATTGTAATTAATTAACTTTTGACCAAAAATTTTTAGGCATCACCTTATTCATACACAATCCAACAATCATCAGTTCAACTTTGAAT